>NC_045623.1:81102355-81727355 GCF_009829155.1 Mustela erminea | reverse complement strand
TCTCCCTCCCTCTGGTAAGTCAGCCCAGATCAGCCAAGCCTACCGGGCTTCCTCTCCCTGAGTGCCTTGGCACTGACTGTATGTACCCATCACTTGACTCTCAGATCTGATGGCCTGGAATAACCAGTGACCTCTGGGGATGTGCTCACACACCTACCATAGGATTCACTCCTCCTAAAACGATGGGATTACGACATCCTCATTCTTCTCCCTTACCGGTGCCCAGGACTCTCTTCCTGCAATATTTAATGATGACGTATTTCATACTGATTTTTAATTCAATTCAGTTCAGTTCAGTTCAGTAAGCATTTAAAAACATCTCTGTTGTACCGGGCCTTGTGCTAAAGCCTGGGGGCACACAAGGCTCATGGTCTGGACAAGCCACCACAGCCCTTCCTGGCAGTGTGCTAAGTAAGACCATCTAACAGGGCTGCCGGAATGCTGGCCGTGACCCGGCGTGGGGTCCTCATGCCCCTCAATGGCAGACAGCTCATGCTGGGGGCACCAAGTGGGGGCAGGGGCCCTGCCTTCCATGATCTCCTGTCTGGTACTGTGGGCATAGCAGGAACACAATAGAGGCTTGTAGAATCCCAAGTTAAACAGACAGCTTTTCTGAGGGATTCACTCCCCGTGATTCCCACTCCCCATTAGAAGGTAATCAAGAGCTGACATAGAATCACAGGCTGCAGAATGCCGAAGAAGGCTTTTCTCCAGCTTAGATGCTATAGCTCTTGACTTGACACGTGCCCAGAGAAGGGCCAGATGGGTTAAGTGACTTGCCAAGGTCACTTTCTCTTAAGAGGCCAGGCTAAGAAATGTCTTGGGACTTGAGTTTTTAGAAAGGAAGAGGAAGAGAGGAAACAGCCCTGTGCTATCCAGCTAGCAAGTGTCAGAGCCAGCACGCACCCCTGCCCATGGATCCAGAGCCTGTGTCCGCAGTCAGCATGGGGCCGCCCACATTTGCTGCAGATGCGAATGTGAGTCTAAGAGAGCCGGCGGTATGGCGGGGTGGGGGGGCATGGTTTGTGCAGGGGTGAGTGCGGGCGCTGGGTGGGCTAAGAGCATGCTGTAGGGGGGCGGAGGTGGGAGTGTGGGGAAGGTGTGAGGTGGGTTGTGGCGGAGTGAAGGGTGAGTGTGGCCGGTGGGTCCTGGGCTGCGAGGCAGTGCAGGGGCAAGTGTCTGGGTGTCCAGCTAGGCTTGGGCGTGAGCGTGCACCCTCTCCCAGGGGCAGTTGATTTGGGCGAGCAAATCCTGCGTCTCTACCTCCCTCACCCCCTACCCTCAGTCCAACCACGCCCGGCTACCCACCTGTACTGTCATCATAGACCACGGTGGCCGATCGCCACTTGAGGTACTGGACCAGGTCGAGGATGGCGTGGCTGAGGGAGGCGTAGTCGGGGTAGAGGTTCACGTAGAAGGTGTCCTTGTTGTCCAGCGGGTGGTGTTTCCAGCGCAGCTGGATGTGGGGCACTTCCAGAGCATTGCAGATGGACTGGACGGCGTTGGTGCAGGAGCCCTGTGATGGCCCGAAGATCGCCACCACGCCCAGGGCCAGCTGGTCACAGGCTGCAACAGAGGCGGGGGTGGGGGGATGGTGAGGGGCTCAGTGCTGGGCCTCGACGGGAAGCTGGGGGCTGTGCACACAGGGGTGCAGTGATTTCCGTGATCCCATAAACACAGCGAGGGGAGACAGCAGCTGGAACCTTCCAAGGGCAGACGAGGAAGGTCCTTCTGAATCTCGGCTTCCTCCTCTGGAAGCTGGGGTTACAATCGCCCTGACTCATGGATATCGGGAAGGTTGAGTGAGATTGTGCATACGAGACCCTTAGCCCTGCTTATGAAACAGAGATGGGGTTACTTTTGATGCTGTCCTCACTGTGCTGAGCACCCCCAGCTCTGGGACCGGCCCTGATCTGGGCGGCGGGGGGAAGGCCAAGAGACAGCTAGGATGAAACATCTCTCTGTGGCAACTGTGAAACTTCTAGCCCCAGTCTGTTCCCCAAAGTTCAACGTGCTCATCTCCTGTCTTGCAGGACACTACCATGTGCCTGCGTCCGAGACGCATTTCAGACCAAACGTGTCCCAAACGCCACCCCCTCTCCTCCTCCAGGCTCCCCTTTTCAGACCAAACGTGTCCCAAACGCCACCCCCTCTCCTCCTCCAGGCTCCCCTCCTCAGTAAACCACTTCTCTATCCCAGTGGCTTAGACCCTGAACATTGGCTTCCTCTTCACTCCTCTCGTTCTCTGTTGTCCCACATCCCACTCCTGCTGTGTCACTTTCGGAATGTTCCAGAATCAGAACTTCTTGCCACTGCCACCATCTTCTTCCGCTGGCACTACTGCTGGAGCATCCTTGCTGGCCCCAGCTTCCTCAGGGACCTTCCCTACTTCTTACCTCTTCCAGCCTCAAGTGGTGACATCACATGTTTGCCCCAGAGGCTCCAATGTCACTTGGTCTAAAAGCCGAAATCCTCATGGTGACAGATGAGGTCCTGCTCGCTGCAGTTCTTCCCCACCCCTACCCCACCCCTGTCCTCATCACCATCACCACTTTTCTGACTTCAACTTCCATCCTTCTTTCCCTTCCTCACAGCCCTCAATCCCCGCTGGTTTCCATGATGCTCTGCAGACACGCTAAGCACACCCCTGCCTCAGGGCCTTTGCACTTATGGTCCCTTCTAGCTGAAGTGCTCTCTGCTCAGATATCTGCATGACTTCCTCCTTTCCTTCCCTCAGGTTTCTGCATCCACGTGGTCTTACTAAAGAAGTATCACTTGCCCGACTTGTAATAAGAATCCTCCAGCCAGACTCCAAAACCCCATACCCTGCTTTGTTTCTTTATTTATTAAATGATCACCAGAAGTCTGGTTTGTTGACTTTGTCCTCCCACTAGAATGTAAGTCAAGGCAGCAAGGGCTTGATCTATGTTGCTTATCGGTCTATCAACAATAAACGGTACCTGAATAGCACCTAAACGTGCTCAAAGCAGTACTTGGCCTGACCAGGTGCTTCACCAGCCTCTGCTGAATGAACCAGTACTGACTCCCTGTCCTCAAACAGTTTGCTTTCTTGGGTGGGGGAGGAAGCCCAGGGGCTCCTGAAAGGCGCTCCCCTCCTGGGGAGGGGCTCAGACAGGTCAGAGGGCAGGTGCTTCTGGGGAGGGCAAACCCTGATAGGCACAGCAGAGATTTATTTATTTATTTTTTATTTTTAAAATTTTATTTATTTATTTGACAGAGAGAGAATGAAATCACAAGTAGGCAGAGAGGCAGGCAGAGAGAGAGAGAGAGGCAGCTGGGGCTCCAAGGGCAGACACAGGCTCATGTAAGGATTGTGCCTCAAAGATCCTTAAAGTGGGATCTTTCTGGGGGCAGTCAGGGGAAGGACTCCCCAGGAGCTCTCGCCCTTTCTTTTGGCGACTTTGATTTTCCTTCTGGCTCCCACCTCTTCCACGCTCTGGCTATGAGGGCTAGAGCATGCCTTAGAAACAGGCCTTCTTCAGGCCCCATACACTGAGTTGGTGGATGGTCATGTGACCAGTTAGAGCCAATGGGGAGCCACAGGACCTTGCACCCAGAAGGTAGGACTCTCCCTCTGCAACGGGATGTGGGAATAAGATCTGGAGCTGTGATAACCACCCTGTGCTCCCAAAGAAAATGCAGTGCTTGTCTGGGAACAGAGTCAGTAGGCAGGTGAACAGAGCCAAAGGGGAGGAAGAAGTAAGAGCCCCTGGTCAGTTTCAACTTTGGACCTTGGGTATGTGAACTGGTATGTTCTCTTTTTGCTTAAGCCACGTAAGATTTGGTGTTTTGTCCCTTGCAACCAGAAGAGCCCTAACCAATCTATCCATAGAGTGTTCACAAACTCACCAGCCTGTGGCTGTGAGAATGGTGCCACGTGCACACTTATGAACATATGGTGCATGTAGAAGGAGGCAAGACATCGCCTAAGCATTGAGGGGCGGTGGATTTAGACACATCCTGGCCGTCCCGAGGGCCTCTGGGAATGACCTACTGGTCTCAGTCCACCCTTAAGGTTTGCAGGGCCCCAGACCACATATTATATGGCTAAATATTTAAGCACTATAAGCCAAGCTAACAAATTGTTATATAAAACACACCCTTTCCTCCTACCCTAAGAAAAACACTTCTCTAGCAACCTGGAAAATCAGGTGGGCGTGGAGACTTCCCATACACAGAGATGTGGGGAATGGTGGCACCAGCTCAAGCTTGTCCCCCTCTTTTACTGCTGGCTCGCCCAAATCCGTAAGGAGGACCTTGCTCTCCATGTGGATACCCCTTCCTATGTCCGAGCTTTGTCCATACCCCTACAAACAGCCGCCCTTTGCTCACCCCTCGGAAGGGGCCTAGAAGTGTGCCCTGGCAGTATGGCTCTCCCTCTGGAGAACAGCCCAGGGAAGAGGCTCATGCAGGCCTAGAGGTGGGCTCAGGGCCAACTGGGTAGGAAAGTCTAAAATGGCAGGGCACAGGCTCCTGGTAAGCAAGTGCCCTTTGTCCCACTGACCCTTTGTCCTGGGAGGAGATACTGACCAGGGGAGGGCAAGGGCAGCCTCCTGCCCAAAGCACAGACCCAGAGAAAATGGCCCTCTTGCCTGGGCTAATGGTGGTCCCAGTGGATGCAGAGATATGGAGTGGTTTTCAGTTGATCAGAATGGGTAGTCTTTAGTGTATTTTTTCCTCTTCCTTGACCCTCCAATCTCTCCTCCCTTACTGTCTCCTGGGACCAGGAGGAAATATAGACAGTATTTTCCCTGAACTTTGTACATCCCTCAAGAACACCAGAGAATGCCACTTGTGCCTTGGGTGAAAGATACAGCGCTCTTGGTGGGGGGAGCTAGTTATTGTCAAGAGGCTGCTGGAGCCACATGGAACATGCGCCAGGGCAACCGTGCATGGGAAGCAGCAAGACCAACATAGGGAGCATCTCCTGGGTGACTGGGATTCCTTGTGGTCAATACCAAGTGCAGGAGAAGACACCCAGTGGGGCACGTGGCAGCTCCCTGGTGCTCCTACAGCTGTGGGACTGGAGTCCAAGTCAGGGAAGTGCTGCTGTCCCCACTCTTGTCACCCTACAGTCAATAAGCCTAGAGCAGCACTCCGTGTGGGATCAACCCCAGTGAAAATAAATGCTTCCAAAATAGGACCCTGGGTTTGTTGATAATTTGTCCCATTTCAGGAAGTCTTCTTTTAAGGGCTCTTGCCTCAAGGAGGCCAGGCCCTGACCTGTCCACTCACTGCTTATTCATGTTGCTTCCCTGGGTGTTGAGTGTCCCTCTGGCCACTTTGTCCCCTGAGAGCAGGTGCTCCATGAGGAAAAGATCATGTGTGAGTTACTGTGTAGCCATGGAGGTTAGATAAAACATGAAGGAGATAGCAACAGTGAGTGATGGCTGTCCAGGCTTGGTCACTCCCCTCAAGCTGTGGACACTCTATAAAATCTGTAAGTTTCTCTCATGCACTATCTTCTAACCCTATTTTGAACCTTCTAGCTGTCCTCTGATATCCTTGGTTTCCATCCTATGCCTCCTATCTTTATCTTTTTCCTTTTGCCTTTGGGACCCTCTAATGGATAACTTGGTCAAACGACTATTATCTTTCATTCCCTCCACTACCACTTCCAAGAATCTGCCTTTTGGATTTCCCCCTTTGATACTGCCTGGAAACAGGCAGGCAAATTCTTCCTATGCCCTCACCCCTACCCAGCCCAGCCTCTTAGATCATGGTCCCCTGCCTGGGTCCAAGGTCTAGGTATCTGGTTTGGCTGAGGCAAGGGAGAGTAGACCAAACACAAGTTATGGTTCTGCAGAGGATTATAAGGATGATCTTGAAGGGGGCAATTTTGATTTTGACCTCAACCGTGAAGACAAAGTTAAAAGTGACCACAGTGATGGCGGTGAGGGCGAAGACCATACTATTGATGATCACGGCCATGGCACCGACAAAGATGGAACTGATGATAATGTTGACATTGTGGCATAATGGTATGATGATGATGGGATTGATGATGGTAAAATGTCAATGTTGTGATGTAATAGCAATGGTGATGGTAAGAATAATGACGGTAATATGCACATTGATGAGAGAGGATGTAATAACAGTCTGATGGTGATGACAGTAATTGTGTGATGATGTTGGTGTTGATGAGGCTGGTGATGATGATGAAGATTCTGGCACCATGACAATGGTGAGGATGTGGAAGAGGATGATCATGGGGTGGGGATGTTGGCAAGGGTGTGATTGATGAGATTGGTGTTGATGAAGATGTCAATGTCATGACTGCCAATGGTAGTAGGAAAGATGATAATGATGTTGGCACTGATGATACTGGTGATGAAGATGTCAATGTCATGACTGACCATGGTAGTAGGAATGATGGTGAGGGTGTTGGCACTGATGAGACTGGTGATGATGAAGCTGTGGGTGTATGGCAGTGATGGTGATGATGATAGTAGTGACCATGATGGTGGTGGTGATGGTGTGAAGAGTGGAGGTGATACCACTGTTGATGGTGATAACAGGAACTGGTGATGGTGCATTGGCATTGACAGTAGTGACAACGGTGGTGATAGGAGGATGATGGCCATGCTGAGGTTCATCCTACCAGAGATACAGTGATTATATCTCATGGGTGGGTGCCAGGAAGCACCTGTCCATCACCTATTTCTTCTCTTTCGCCTCTCTCCTCATCCCTTTTTCTGCCCCCTCCATGTTCCTTCCACCTTCGGAAGCTCTTCCAGCCTGGAAGAGTGCTGCTGCCCCCGAGGGACCAGGGCAGGGGTTACAGCAGCAGCAGCAGCAGCAGCAGCAGCAGCAGCAGCAGCAGCAGCAGCAGCAGCTTTATCTCCAGATGTTTCCAGGGCAGCAGCCAACTCTTGTTCTGGCAGCCCTGAGCACACACTGCAGTAATTACATTATTTGTAGCTTCAATTTGGAATCCATTTTCTGGTCATTTTACAGTAGCTCAATGGTTCACAGTCATTGCAGGAGTCCACAGCCTGAATGCAGCCCCCCTCACCCCCTTTCCATGGCAATTGTAGTTATAGCAAAAATTACCCCAATCAATTTGTTTCTTAAAAGGAATTGAGCAGCCCAGAGAATAAGTGAAGGCAGAGGAGCCTGGGGAGTGCTGGGTCGATTCCAGGTCTGCTCTGGTCAGGCTTGGAAGAAAACACAGGCACTCTCTGCGTTGCTGGCTCAGACACTGTTTGGCAGTCACTCATCTTTTAATTTTCCACAAAACAGTTAAAAATAAAGACAATAAGTGAAAGTCCCTTTGAATGGGGGAAAGGCCTCTTGGACCTCCCGTGGAGGGAAGGACTAATTCGAGCGGAGCTGGTGGACGTGCCAGGCTCTGTGCATGGCGCCCGCTCCCCCGACGTGGCCCAAGGTGCCAGATCCAGCTGTGATGGCAGGATTAATCATTTTCATTGGGTTAATTAGAATTAAGCCCAAGGTCATCCCCCAGAAGAGCCCTAATGATGTTTCAGAGGAATACATTTACAAAAACCAAAGATCAAAAGAAAAAATAAAGATCATGGGAACAAGGGACTCCCCAAGGGATGGAGTATGCCTAAGGGGGAAGCAGGATCCAACTGCAGAAATGCCTCCAGGGCCAGACAGCTGTGGTTCTAACGACAGCAGGGGTCTGTCTTGGGTATGGTATCTATAGGAGGGTCATTAAGGGAAAGTGATGGCAGAGAGGAGCCTCTTAAACTTTTTTTATTGAGATGTAATATCATATAGTAAAGTGCATCAGTTTTAGGTACAGACTTCCATGAAATTTTATACATAATTGCATCCATGTAACTACTACTTGGATCAAAATATAAAACATTCCCAACACCTAGAAAGGTTATCTCTTCCCCTTTCCAGTTAATATGTGCTGCACACTCCTCCCTTTCCCAGAAGCGACCACTGTTTATTCACTCGACATCATGCCTGTGAGGCTCATCCATGATGTTTTGTGGAGGGAGAATTTTTTCTTTTCTTTTTTTTAATTGTTAACTTAAATTCCATGGAACAACTATACCCCAATCTATCCATTCTCCTGTCGATGATCCTTTAATTTATTTCCTGTAACACTCAGCTATTATCAATAAAGTGGACAGGAACTCTCTTGCAGGCATGTCTCACTTTAGTGGACACTTCCAAACTCCCCTGAGAAGTTCAACCAGTTTTCACTCTCACCAACACTGTGTAGAAAAAAAATAAACCTCAACCCCTACCTCCCACTATACAGAGAAAATCAGTGTGAGACAGGTCCTAGAGCTAACCATGAAAGACAAAACAACAGAGCTTCTAGGATGTGGGAGCTAATCTTCATGACTTGAAGATAGACAAAAATAGAACACAAAGCCATTAACTGTAATGGAAAATATTGACAAATCAGACCTCCTTAAGTTAAGAACTTTGTTCCTCAAAAGATGTTTCTAAGACAGTGGGAAGGCAAGCTCCCTTGCTGCAAATACAGGCAATGCGCAAGTCCCACAAAGGACTCCTACCCACCATATGTAAAAGACTCCTACAAGTCAATAAAAAAATGACAAGCAGCTCCATTTTAAAAATGGTTAAAAGGCTCAAAAATCACTCCAGGAAAGAGAAGATCTGAATGATCTATGAAAATTTGAAAAGATGCTCAGGACCTCTGGTCACCAGGGAAATACAAAGTGAAAGTACAATGAGATATCCAGCACACGACCACCAGAAATAAAAGTGACTTTATCAAGTGTTCATGATGGTGCTGACGGTTCCCCACTGCCCAGACTCTGGAGAGCCATCTGGCTGAACACATGACATCCTGTGACCTCATACTTCCACTCCTGCATGTTTACCCACCAAAAAACATTTGTGCACATTTGTGCACCAAAAGATATCTACAAGAATGTTCATAGCAGCACTGCTTTCTGGGCCCAAATGGAAACAACTTGAACATCCAATGATACGTTTTAGTTTAAAAATTGTGGTGTGGGACGCCTGGGTGGCTCAGTTGGTTGGGCAGCTGCCTTTGGCTCAGGTCATGATCCCAGTGTCCTGGGATCGAGTCCCACATCGGGCTCCTTGCTCGGCAGGGAGCCTGCTTCTCCCTCTGCCTCCATCTGCCAGTGCTCGCTCTCTCTCTCTGACAAATAAATAAACAAAAGCTTTTAAAAAATTGAGGTGTATTTGTATAGTGGACCACTACACAACAATAAATAGATTCCTATTATATCCAATAACATAGATGAATCTCAAGGGTATATTCTATACACTGCCAAAATGTACACACTGGTATTCTATTTGTGTAAAGTTCAAAAATGGGCAGAGGAGCATATGTATGGCACTGGTAGTCAGAGCAATGGTTCTTTAGGACAGCAGTGAAGAGGCAAAAAGACATAATAGAGGAGAAGATGTGGACAATAATCACATAATCACACACACACACACGCACCAGGGATCATAGTTGTAAAGGAAAAGTCCAGAGCTTTAAGAGGTGAAGACTTGACCTTGTCTGGGGACTTGGGGTGGGCTCCTCTGAAGACCTAGACAAGTAGCAGGGCAGGGGTGGGATAGGGAAGGGGCATCACAAAAAGAATAGCAAGTGCAAAAACCCTGTGGTAGGAGAAAGTATGGAACCTGGAGGACCGCAGGCAGGGCTAGAGCCCAGAGGCCAGATGTGGTTGGAAAATCACATCTGGGCTGGACTGGACAAGTCCCCACGGGCTCTGATGATTTGGAGAAAGAACAACAGGACACACCAGCTGGAGTTTTAAGCAAACAAGTCAGGTGGTGGGGGATGAGGGAGTGTGGCTTTGGTCCCATGACCCCCTCTGGCTGGACTTCCAAAACTGGATGTTTCTGTCCCAGATCTACTCACCCGCTACCTGGCAGTTCCACATCACATGGAACTCTAAGTTCCCACTGGAGGAAGTACCTCAGAAGACTCTGGGGTTCTGCCCTGGGCTCACTGCTGGCTGGGGAAGGCCCCCACGCTCACTCGCAAGTGTGCTACTGAAGAGTCGTCATATTATTTTAGTGACTTTTAGAAAAAATGGACAGAATACCCAGCCTAGCCCTTTGGGGTCATCGTGCCCACGTAAACCTCTGTTCTGATTCCAGGCGTTTGTTCTGTGTCCTCACCTTTTCACTGAGCATTTTTGGTTGAGTTCAGTCACTTTCTAGCTGGACGAGGCCAGGCAGAGGATGCCAGCAGGGGCTCTCAGTGGGGAGGTGGAGAGCTGACTGTAAGTGTTGGCCACAAGGCATGCGGGGAGAGAGCTGAGAGGATGCGGGTAGAGAGGACAACAGGCCAGCATAAGGAGAAGGGTGATGGGCAAAGGACCACTCTCCAAGGCTAACAGGGTGGGGTTCTTCCAGATTGTGTGCAGGCTGGCTCTGAGACTCAGGGAAGGGTCAGGGGTATTGTGCTCAATGTCAAGGATCCTGTGCCCTTCAGTTTATCAGGCACGGAGGAGCAGGGCAGGTGAGAGAGGGACCAACTGTGGAGAAAGTACTTGTAGGTGAGACCCTGAACCTGATGGCTCAGTGGGTAGAGAGCAAACCAGCCAAAGTAATACGAGCAAAATCAGTATAGTTACCTTGTACATGCCAGACACTGTTCTAGGCACTTCACAGAAATGGGTCCATTTTATAGAAGAAAAAAAACGGAGGCACAAAACCTGAGGCACAAGGTATATTGTTCAAGGTCACAACTAATATCAGAATGGACAAGGTGCAAGGCTAGGCAGTCTGGCTCCAAGCTCATGCTACACTGCTTTTCTATGCTAAGATGTTTACCCACAATGGGGTTTTGGAAAACAGAGCCACCCCCATTCCTGGGAGCACTTTGGCAGGTCTATACCTGGGAGTCCAGGAGACCTTGATTAGCTACTGGGAGCCCCTTAGAAAGACCAAGGGGGTATTTTGGATGAGCCTCAGTCTACCCAACATGCATGAAGGACACTGTCATTAAGTTCAGCCAACAGGAGCCCTGAGTAATGTTGCTTAGGCTCTCATGCCCCATTCTCACATCATTCATTCATTGTTTTATCCAATAAATATTTCAATGAGTAGTTACTACATACCAGTCTTTTAGATGCTAGGGTTTTATCAGTTAACAAGAAAGAGCCTTCCTTCCAGTAGTATTGGAGAGAAGGGGAAACACATCAAATACACACCATTATTTAACTACAAATTGTGGTAAGTGTCTTGAAGAAGAAAAGCAAGGGGTTATGATGGCAAATTGTAGGAAAAATGACCTTGTCTTCCCTGGGAGTGAGATTCCTTAGGTCTGAGATTTTTAAATGGAGTTCCAGGGAACTCTAGGGATATATGGAAGCTATTTCTAGAGTTATCTGAGCCTCTAAATTAATTTCAATTAAATATGTGTGTGTATAAATTATATTTTTAAAAGAGTAACGAAGGAGCATATGTGTATACTCAAATGTGCTATATGCCACCTTGGAAACTGCTAGCTCATTCAGGTATTGACAAGTTGCTTTTTTTTTTTTCTCCCTGAGAATCTTGGAATAAAGTTCTCCAGTCCTTTCTGTGCAGTCATTGAAGCTTATTGTATATGTATCACGAATAAAGAAGGATGCAACCCGACATTTGTTTTGTGTTATTTTGTAAAATTCAGGTGTGGGGAAAACTGACTGGATTTAGTAAAGCTTATTTTTATGACTCACAATTTTCTTGCTATCGTGCAGCTAAAACAAAATACGGAAATGTACTGAATGCTGAGGCTAATGTCAAACTTCAAGTATCACCAACAGCCTCTGGGGTCAAATTGTGTGAGCCATAGACGCAGCTCCATTGTTTTTTAGTAAGTCTTTTTATGGCAACTTAATGTTGCATATTTTAATTATTGATATTCTGGGTAGGATTTCAATGAAAGAAAAACAAGTTTGAAAATTCCAGCTTCAGTTCAAAGGTGTAGGGGATATGAGCTGACCTCTACATTTCTACTTCTTCAGCCCCATCTCAGGCCTCATTCTCTACCTCCTCCCATGGCCGCTCATTCCCTCATGGCACCTGCCAGTGAAATTCCTGGTGGACAGCCTGGGGAATGACTCCCCCTAAGCAGAACTGGAAATGAGGCAGATTCCCAAACCAGGAGACATAGACTCTGATCCTCAAGTCCACCAAAAGCTGGGACCCAGTGTCAGGACCCTGGACAGCAAACAAGACTGCCTCCATCCCCAGTCAAGACTGCATACTCACCCTTCTTGGTGGCCTCAAAGCTATCATGGAAGTGAATCCTCTGGATGTCATAGGTCAAGGTTGTGTTGGGCAGCAGAGTCCTGTTCCTGTTGATGATGTTGGCAGAAAATCGAAAGGCATGCTCCTCAGCATTCATGACCTGGGCATTGGGGCCATCCGCATACTCGAAGATTCCTCCTGTAAGAGATGGGTAAAATCGTGTGTGCTGCGGAAGGGGAAGGGCATGTTAACAAAGATGCTTGGCTCGAAGGTTTTACGGACAAGATTCACCCCCCCAAAAGTGTTCAATATTATCCTAGATAATTCCATGCATAGAAATTGACTAGAGCGTAAGAAATACAAAGATCCTCCTAGTTTATTTCACTCAGCCAGCAACAGAGACTGATGCCACAGACTGACAAACAGCCAAATAAAATGACCAACTTAGTAATATTGCTATGAAAATTCCCAATAGAGTGCTGGCAAGTAGAATGTATTAGAATATTACCGGGAAAACATACCATGACCAGGTACAGTTATGTTCAATATAAAGAAAGGGAGGTTCAACATAAATCTATGAATATCATTCCATCAGTAGCTCAAAGGAAAAAAAATAACATATGATCAACTCACAAGATGTACAATGGCATCTGATAAAATCCAAAATTCACTGCTCTTAAGAATGCTTAATAAACTAACACCAGAAAAGTTACTACCTTGAAGCACCTTTAGCTCAAATCTGCCTTCAATATCACACTAATGGTGAACACTAGAGACATTCTCATTAAAGAGATAAAGGAGGGGTAAAGATTCACAGTACACCATTAACCAACAAAACAAGAAAGAAAAAGAATTTAGAGACACACCTCTTGGAAGGAAAACAAATTCTTGCAAATTATATAAATATTTTCCTGCAAAACCTTAATCCCCAAGCACAAAAACTAGTTAAGAAGTAGCAGGAGCAGGGCACCTGGGTGGTTCAGAGGGTTAAAGCCTCTGCCTTCAGCTCAGTCATGGTCTCAGGGTCCTGGAATCGAGCCCTGCATCGGGCTCTCTGCTCAGCAGGGAGTCTGCTCCCTCCTCTCTCTCTGCCTGCCTTTCTGCCTACTTGTGATCTCTCTGTCAAATAAATAAATAAATAAAATCTTAAAAAAAAAAAAAAAAGAAGTAGCAGGAGCAGGAGGGTCAAGTTAAATAACCAGTTAGCACAAATTAATACCATTTATTTATATCAGCAACAACTGTAAAAAAACTTAATGGTAAAAGATCTCCTTTCTAAGATCAACAAAAATATTACACAATGAATAAGAAAACAAATAAGAAGTGAGCAATCTCAGCATTGAAAGTGACAAAAACTGGGGCATCTGGGTGGCTCAGTGGGTTAAAGCCTCTGCCTTCGGCTCAGGTCATGATTTCAGGGTCCTGGGGTCAAGCCCCACATCAGGCTCTCTGCTCAGCAGGGAGCCTGCTTCCTCCCCTCTCTCTCTCTGACTACTTGTGATCTGTCAAATAAATAAATAAAATCCTTAAAAAAAAAAAAGAAAGAAAATGACAAAAACACTACAAGGGAGGGATGTAACAGCAGACTTCGATGAGGAGACATGGCGTTGTCCCTGACAGTTAGGCTCAAGAATAGAGGTGTCAGTTTATTCCAAATTAATTTTTCAGTTTAATGCAATTCCAATCAGAATCACAGAAGGGTTTTTTCTTTTACTGGACAAGATGACTCTAAAATGCATCAGGAAGACTAACCAGGAGATAGCAGCCTAAAGAGATGACAGGTGATCTGCACTGCCGGATTTAAAAAGCATCATAAAAGCCAAAATAATTAAAAACATGTCCTAATGACATATGAAAATGCAGACAGATCAATGGGATGAGATAAAAAGCCCCCAGAAAGAGATTCAAGTAGAGATAAGTATTTAAGACATGACAAAGGTGGCTGTTTCCAATCAGTAGGTAAAATATAAATTATTCATTAATTGAGCTGAGACAATTATTTGATTATTTGGGAGAAATTTAAGTTAGATTCCAATCTTAAGCCGTATATCAAAATAAGTTCCAAATGGATTAAAGATTAAAAAGCAAGAAATTAAGGGAAGGAGGGAGGAAAAAAAACAGTATAAAGGTACCAAAAAAGAAGATGTAAGTGAATATTACACAATATTGAGGTGGAAGAGCTCCTTCTAGGCATTATAATAAAGTCAGAAAACAAAGAAGAGACGCTGATAACATCACAGAAATAATATATATTGAGTAATAATATATCAAAACTACCATGAACAAAATTAAATGGCAAACATCAAACTTAGAAAAATATTTTTAACATATTTGGCAGTATAAAAATTGATGTTCTGGGGCTCCTGGGTGGCTCAGTGGATTAAGCCTCTGCCTTCAGCTCAGGTCATGATCTCAAGGTCCTGGGATCGAGCCCTGCATTGGGCTCTCTGCTCAGCGGGGAGCCTGCTTCCTCCTCTCTCTCTGCCTGTCTCTCTACCTACTTATGATCTCTCTCTGTGAAATAAATAAATAAAATCTTTTAAAAAAATTGATGTTCTTATTTTATAAAAATAAACACTAAAAAGCCAACAAAAAACCACAAATACTCCAAGAGCAAAAGGTGCAAAGGGCAAGCATGGGCATTTTGATAAAGAAAAAATAATACAAAGCAGCTATTAACGTATGAAGAAATGTGTGTTTCCCTAAAAATCAAATAAACTCCATTTCAGCCAACAGTGAGATACCATGTCTTGACTGTCCCACTGGCAAACATAAAATAAGTTAAAACACCCAGGTTTGCTGAGGGTGTTTGGAAACAGACTCTTGCTTGACTGTTGGTGGAAGTGGCAACTGGTATACCTCCCCTTCTTGGTGGCCATCAGCACATACCAAAAGCTTCAAAAATGCTTAGGTCTTTGATTCAATATTTCTCCTTGATTCAATACTTCAGTTTCTAGGAATTGACTCTGATAGCAACAATGGACACACTGATCACGTATGGGAAGGAGGATCTAGGGATGTCCAATACCAGAGAAGGAGTCCATAACTGTAATAAGCTATATATTTCCATGTAATAGCAAACATTTAATGATTTGGGAAATACCCACGACATATTTTTAAGTGAAATACAAAGGTTATAAAGTTAGAGATGCAGTGCAATTCCATGTTAGAAGAGGGAGAACAGAAGGAAGATAAGGAGGAATCTATGCCATTGACTGAAAAATAGGAGGGGTTTCTAAACAGCACAAGCGAACCGTCCTATGTGGTAGATTTCTTATTTCATTCTCTGTGCTTATTCTTTATTTTCCAAATGAAGCTTTATGTTAATGTCTTTACTCTTAAAAAATCGACTTCATCGCGGTATTATTTACGTTAAGAAATTCCACAAAATGCATCTTGTTTTAAGTGTACAATGATTTTTGGATAAATTGATGGCATTGTGTGACCATCATTACAATTCTGAACATTCCCATCACCCCAGAGAGCTCCCTTGAGCCTGTTTACAGTCATTCACGGTTTTCAGCCCCAGCCCCAGGCAACCACTAATTTACTTTCTGTCTCTAGAGATTTATCTTTTCTGGACATTTCACATAAATGGAATCATGCAGTAGGTAGTCTTTGGGTCCTTTTGCTTAGCACATTTTTGAGCTTTATCCACGTTGTAGCATATCTCAGTGCTTCATTCCTTTTTAACTGTTAAATAATAGTACTTTCTACCACATTTTATTTACCCATTCACCACCCAGTTAATGGGTATTTGTGTTGTTTCCACCATTAAGAAATTTTTTTTAAAGTGAGTATTTTAAAAAGTGAACAAATCAATGTGCCCCCCAACCCAGTCCTCCAGCAGGCTTACAATCTGTAACACGTAGTGCGTATGCATGGGAGTCTGCGTGGGTGTGCATACACAGGCTAGGCAAGCACATATAACAGGATGAGAAGAATACATCCCAAAATGTCAAGAGGGCTTCTCTCTGAGTGGCAGGATTATGGGAGACTTTAATTTCCTTCTTTGTGTTTTTCTGTATTTTCCAAAAGTTCTGCAGCGAACATGTGTTCTATTTCTAATCAGAAGAGCCATCATGTGATGGTGTGTATGTGTTTAAAGGAAAATAAATGATCAAAATACCATATGATCCAGTAATTCTAGGGATTTTAATTTACTGCTCGGGATTTAGCATCTCTAGGGATATAAATTTAGAATAACTTAGAGATACATAAACATATTTATGTCGAAGGATATTCTTGACATAATATTGAAAAAATAGAAACAACTTAATGTCCCAAAGTAGGAGACTATTTGATGTATTAAAAGCCATCCATATGGCAGAGCAACTTGCAGGCATTAAGAGTGAGGGTACAGGATGGTATGACATGGTATCTGGGATTTGCTTCAAAATCATAGGGGAGGGGTAGTTGTGAAGGGGATATAAATAGGTCTGGAAAGGTCATGGGTTCCTGGTTGCTGGGGCCAGGTGATGGGTACACAGGG
The DNA here is from genome assembly GCF_009829155.1 of Mustela erminea. Taxonomy (NCBI): domain Eukaryota; kingdom Metazoa; phylum Chordata; class Mammalia; order Carnivora; family Mustelidae; genus Mustela; species Mustela erminea. The sequence goes on along the minus strand of NC_045623.1, from coordinate 81,710,665 downwards.
ATCCATTATATAATTTTCCCTAAGTGATATGGCAGACATCCACCGTAATAAAATATTATTTAAAATCATTGTATAAATAAGACAAAATGAACAAATCACGGTAGTGCAATCAGAAAAGAGACACAATATTATTTGCAGACGCTTATTACTATTTTCTTAACAACTCAGGAGAATCAGATGGAAACCTACTAGAAGCCAGACAGCTTCTCAAAGAGCCAGCATACAAATACAGAAAAAATGTACAGCCTTCCTATACATCAGCAATAAACAGTGAGAAATTAGAAGGAAACAGAGAGACCCTATTCACAAAGGCAACAATGAAAAAAATAAAATACTTTACAATAAATGTGCAATTCTTATACCAAGGAAACTACAAAACTTTACTGGAGGACGTAAAAGGAGGCTTGAATAAATGGAGAGACATAACTTTCTCCTGGAAGAGAAGGTTCAATATTGTAAAGATGTCAGTTCTCCTCAAATTAATTTATATATTTAATGCAATTCCAATTAAAATCAAAAAGGACATACCAGAAGGGCATACACCAAAATGTTAATGGAGGTTCTTTCTAGAAAGTAAAAAGATAATGGATTGCTTTGCTTAGTGCTTTTTTCCTCAAGTCCTCTGCACTGAGCAAGAGCTTTGGTAATAAGGAAAAAAGCTTTAAAAAAAATGCTCTTAAGGAATACCTAATGATACAGAAAATGCCCCAAATGCCCCCAACAAAGCAACAAAATTATATTATAGTTTGAAATCTATTTATCAAACCGAAAACACATTATCTATATCTATAGAAAAAAGACTGGAAAGATTTGTACCAACATTTGACCAATGAGTATTTCTGGATAGAAGGGGTTTATAAATTTTGTAGCTTGTTCCTTGTATTATCTTGATTTTTTCCAGGTTATTTACAGTAAATATGCATTCTTTTTATTATTTTAAAATGTAAAAACAAAAAAAAAATTATTCAAGGGAGCCCGGGAAGAAGTGTAGTCATTACAGATCTCCAGCCTAAACAAGGGTCAAAGGTCAGGGGACAAGGAGACATTTCCAAGGGTTTTACTCCTTCCCGGCCTCTCACATCTTGGCAGTTGGGCTACAAAGGAGCTCACTAGGGGACACATCTCAGGCACTGAGATCCCAGCCTGGGGGGTATGCCATTCAGTTCCATAAACACCCACTAATCTCTGCCACATTCCAACATGCCACTGAGTCCTAGCACATCAAGAAAACTTAACATCAGGCTTCTGCCCCGCAGGAAAGCTCGGGCAACCACAAGCAGACAATAACCAGCCAATGTGCGGGGCTCAGCTGTTAGACACAAAAACGGAAATGTTCCCAACTCAGATTCTGGTGACGATTATACCTCAGTCTGAGCCCTAGCCCTTTCCACTGGGGAAGTTACTCAATCTGAGTCTCAGTTTCTGCATCTGAAAAATGGGGCACCTACTTCCAAGGGTTGACCATTGCAAGGAAGAAAGAAAACAATGTAATGAAATGCATGTCATGTGGAGAGAGCTTAATTCATGACAATTCTTAAAAGAATGCCATTTGGAAGAACAAAATCAATTTCAAACTTCTCCATTCTAGGCCAGCGGTTGACAAACTTTTTCTGGAAAGGACAGGACAGTAAATATTTTGGCTCTGTGGACCAGATGGGTTTCCTTAACTCTTCCTTCAGAATGTGAAAGTGATAGACAATAGGTTTGCAAACAAGTACAGCTGCGTTTCAATAAAACTTTACTTACAAAAGCAGGGGGCCAGCTGGATTGGGCCAGTGGGCTGCAGTCCATCCCCTCTTCTAGGGGAAGGGCAGCCTTTATCTTAAAGGGAAAAGTCCTGGAGGGCCTGGAGAAGGTAAGACTATGATAGTACTAACCTGCTGTGCAAAGGATCCCAAAATGTGATGTTGAGTTTTGAATGAGGAAGAGGGGAGAAGGGCCTAAAATGAAGGCAACAGCTAGGACGTGGACCCAAAAAGGGAGAAAGGAGGAGACGATGACTCATGGCCAAGGGTGCATGAGGCCGGGACGAAATCCTCCATGGCAGGAAGGGGCCAGGTTAGCACAGTGGTGCCTAGTGCTTCCTTTCCAGTAAGCCCGCACTGAGCTGTCACCTCCCTTCCTGACAGGAGACCTGACCCTGAGTAAATTCGACCACAGAAAATGGACACCAGATTGTGCTCTTTGGGGAAAGTGAGGGCAGGGTCCAGCACAGGGTGAACTGGGGCAGAAAGAAGATAGGAGGTGCAGGATGTGGGATGAGAGAGAAGACAAGTCAGAATAAGCAGAGATTTAGAGAAACTGGAAACCCAGGAACAGTCTCAGAGATGCTGCCAGGAAGAGACTGCCCCTCTCCCACTCCCAAACCCAGCGCAAGGATAGGCATCATTCTACTCGAACATGTCAAGGGCCAGGTGACCCCAAACATTTCAGTGTTTCGGGACACCCCAGCAACAAATATTTGGGTACAACATAGAGGTTCAGAGAGTGGGTTCTGGAAGCAGCAGAACTGGATTTGAACCTTCCATACATAGGCTGCACTTTTCTCTAGAGAATTGTTCTCAGCTGAAGGGAGACACCTTGCCCAGAAGGTTAGCCCACTCACTTTGACCCTGGGGGCAGTCTGCAGTCACTGATGACTCATGCACACTGGGGCTCAAAAGGGTGGTACCCTGGCCTCTGGGATGCATGCATGCCCCAGAGCCCTAGCACCTCCATGCTGCGTCAGGCAAATCCAGATCTCACCCAAGGTGGCATCTTTGCCTACCCTGTCCCTGTCTCTACCCTGCTTTGCTTATTTGCTGACAGGGTTTTCCTAAAGAACTCTCTTCCCCTCTATCAACCTTGTGTATCTCAATCCCTGCCTCAGGCTCTGCATCTGGGAGACCTAACATAAGATGGGAGTGGCATGGCTCCAGGGGAAGTATCAATCACACTCTATCTTTTCATGCTTTTGAAGGAAGGGAAAGGGAGCAGTGAACCTCCCTAATTGACAAAATGTCAACGGTTCTTCTACCTTCTCCCTACCTACCTCTTGACCCCTTTCCCTTTTGTGCAGGGGTCTGTACAGATCCAGGACCTTTGGAAGCTCCAGGTCTGATGGGCTAGGGTTCTGATTTGTGAAAGAAAAACTGCTTTGGGTCTTGGTTTCTGGAGGGAGCACCCCGCCCCACTTAGAGACAGTTCCTCCACTCAATTGGCTCCTCTCCTTTTTCTCCCTTCCCATACATTCCTCATGATCGTTATTTAAAGAGGCTAATAAGTAGGTTGGCACCGTTGATTAATGCATAATCTTAATCATGATTGCATAGTGTAATTGGCATTAATTTGAAGAGCCAGTTCATTATGAAAATAATTGTCACTGCTTTCTGCTTTAATAAAATGGAGCAGAGACACCAGGGCTGCAGAAGAACTGGGGTGGGATGTGTGTATGTGTGTGAGAGAGAGAGAGGGAGGGAGAGAGAGAATTAAGTCCCAGAGGATGTAAGCAGGGGTGGGGCACAACTGGAACAGGAACATTTTCTTCAAACAAAACCTTGAGTGGAAGTCCACTGGGTAAAAATAATAATAATAATAATAATAATAATAAAACTGATGTGTCAGAGTTATGTTGAGTGCTTTCCACACTCTTCATTGAATACTCACAGAACCTCTACAACCCCATTAGCTAGAAAGTATTTTGTCCCATTTCACATAAGAGAAAACTGAGGCCCAGGGAGGTTCGGGATGTAGTAGATTCCCTTCTGCAACCAAAGCCAGCTTGTTAGAGTTAATTGTGAAATTTTCAAAGTGATCCAACAGCTTGAAATCAGCCACGGTGAGAGTATTTACACCACGGAAATAAGCAGATGCTGCAAATTAGGGCTTTTTTCCCTAGAAAATGTGTTTAACCAGCATACCGCTGCCCAAGCTTCTTTCTACCATCTGGGCACTTAGAGTCTTGACAGCATGGTTCCTGAGAAGGCTCTGCAAGCCTCCAGGGCTCCACCAAGCACAGCGCAAAAACCACTAGTTCAAACCTCCCCTGATCTCCAGGGTGATACTGAGGGCCAGGGGTCAGGGAAGGAGGGATTGAATTAGCTGTGCCAACCAGAACCAACCTGCTTCTTGCTCCCTCTACCAAGATGTGCTGTTGTATGTTTTGAGAAAATTCTGAATACCTTAAGCAAAAATGCCCCCTTTTTTTATTTAGAAGTAGGTTCCATGCCCAGTGTGGGACCCAACAGGGGACCGGACCGAACTCATGACCCTGAGATTTAGACCTGAGCTGAGATCAAGACGAGTCAGACACTTAACCAACTGAGCCACCCAGATACCCCCTAGACACCCTTATTTTTAAAAATTCCCTTTTCTATCTCTGGAAATGTGCCCTATGGTGGAATTTCTCTGCCTCCCAGGTGAGCCTAGGACTGTCTGCGTGTGACCTCAGAAAACGGGAGGGAAGACTTTCACGGCTGCCGGGCCAGGCCTCCTCCTTGCAACATTAAGGGCAAGGACCCTGGCGGTCCCCCCATCCCGCCACACACACACATTCCCTCCCGTCAGATGGCCCTAGAGACACCCAGAGTTACAGGTCTTAGGGCAAGGATGGTAAAAGGCTGAGTCTCTTTGCTTAAGCCCACGACCTCACGACTGTCCAGGGCTGCTCTAGAGCCTGTTGAGCTTGTCCTTTCTCTTGAACAACTCTGTGCTCCTGAGTTTGGCCCTGGCAGAAGCAGCCCAGCCCTGAGCGTGGGAGCCCGGGAGATTCGGCGGGGCCTGTGCTTGCCTCCCCACTCTGTCTGGCAGCAGAGTCCCAGGAGACACCCACGTTCCTACTACCAGGCCCAGGCACTGTCTGTCCTCCGGGGCTTGAGTCTGCTCTTTCTTTTCTGGTCCGCTTTGTTCTTTTTCTGAAGTTTCCAAGGTGTCGTGGAGATTAATTGAGACGCTGATCAGCGAGATTGTTGCTAACAGCCTCTTCACGGGGCCCGCCTCCCTGTCTGTTCTGATCAGGTTCTCTCTTCTCCCTGCCAGGACCCCTGCGGCTCTGTGCAGCCTGTGCGTTGGAAGAAGCAGGCTCTGCTCTCTACTTTAGCCAGCCTTTGGGGGACCCTGACGGTGCCTCTGAACTTGGTTTTGGGCCTCTGTATGCTGTTGTCTCAGCAGGAGGAGGAGTTGGGGGACAAGTTCGCTGGCTTTCCCTGTTGGGCATAATGTGGGGTTTGTAGAAGGCAAGTAGTGCCTAGCAGGAAAGGCCCAAGGATGGGTTTTCTGCGGTTATGGGTAAGGAGATGGGGCAAGGAGTAGGTGTGTCTCCCCTCATGTTCATTCGTTAGTTCATTCATTCATTCATTCATTCATTCATTCCCCAAGCAGTTTATTGGCTACAGCTGGGGACACAGCTCTATGCTGGTCACTGCGTGAGTCAGCCAGTGCCTGGGCATCCTCCCAGCCCTTCAGGAGCTCACAGCTTGGAAAAGGAGATGAGAGGAGGGGTGCAAATCAAAACACTATATGGCTAAAAATTCTCCATGTGATGAGAATGTCAGAAAGCTGGTGAAACTCATAAGAGTGCCATGGAGGTCTTCACGGAGGAGGTGGCATCTGAGTGGCTCGAGAGCTGAGCTATGGAGGGAGTGCAGCAGCTGCTGGCGAGTGGGGAGACTGGCCCTAGATGGGCATCCTGGGCAGGAGGAGGGAGGGGACCTGCCCAGAGTCACACAGTTGGGAAGCGGTGAGGTCCACTGAAACCAGCCATCTAGTGCAGCACCCACACACCTGACCATATGTCTGTCCTCATCCAGACCCTCTCCCAGACCCCGTGTCCCTTTGGTACCTCCTCACTGACCTCCTGCCTGGATCCCATTCGCCTGCCCTCCAGTTTTGCCCTCCCTCCTCTGTGTCTCCAATTCATCTTCTGAAAAGAAGGATATTAGCAACATTTACAACACAGAGCTATTTTGAGGACTAAATGGCAAAAATCATCTCAGGGCCACGGTAAGTCCTTGAGAGGGGTAAGAAGTTACTATTGTGAGGGCCCAAGGAAGCTGGGGAGCACTTTCCAGAGACGGGGCATCCAGAGAAGCAGCAGACCCCGTAGGGTCCCAGGGGAGGGTCTCCTGATTGAGTCCTGGGGCCTGGTGGCAGTTGTTTTAATTGATCTGGTAATATGTGGAGCTTTGTCTGTACAACTCAGGGACATGCAAGTCAAATACTGTAGAATCGACCATGTCGGGAGGATGGCTGCAGGCTCCAATGCTGCCCAGAGATCCTGATGACCGATGGGCTGTCAGCAGGCAGAGGGACAGGAGCTCAGACTGCTGGGGATAGGGCTGGCAGAGGAGCACAGCCAGCAGTGAGTGCCCTTGCCGGAGGGACCGAAGGAATGAAGACCCAGAATCCTTGAGACCCCGGAAAGGCTGGCCCGCCTCCTGGAGGGATAGAGCCGTGACGCAGCGCACCATCACGCACATATGCCCAGAGCAGAAGGACTGGCCCCAAGCTGGCCTCTGAGACCCTTCCCAGTCCAGTCCGACCTCCCCCAGCCTCGGCTCTTCTACATAGCATGTCCCCCACCCCCACAACAGAGCTCGCTGGCCCATCTGTGCCTGTCCCTTCAAGCGTGCTTCTCTCCGCCTGCATCACCTTCCCTTCTTCCTCTGTTCCATCCCCATCCAAACCTGACTCCCACACTTCTCTTCTCAACCTGTGTCACAGACATGGTTCTTATGCCCTAGTCCCACCCAGGGGCCGCCCGTAGACACGTCCCTCTGCACAGCTGGGGCTTTCTGTGTCTAGAACATTCTCCGGCAATGATGCAGCATGGCCAGCACAGGCCACGAGAGCCAGGGAGTTAGGAACTTTGTAGTACCCCTGCCTAGGAAGCAGGGCATAGATGGGTGCATTCGTTTCCTTGCCCCTCCGAGGCATAATTCTGAGGTATGAGCTACAGTTTCTTGAAGGGCCCCAGAGGGGCTGAGTCCCAGGTATCCACAGCATAGCCCACTGGTGGATGCATCTTCCCTGCCTGTCCTCCCTCCCCAACTTGCTTCCCTGTCCAGCACCACCTGCCTGGGATCACCTCCAGAACCGGAACCCTTACCGGGTCTGCTTTTGGGGTTCCTAAGACATCTTCCCTGAGCTCCAAATTCATCCTCTGTAGGCTCATGCGTATTGTGATGCAGCGGGTGCCCCCTACCCCAATTAGGCTGTGATCTCTGCAAGGTCATGACAGACCTTAGCCATCCTGGCGTCTCTTTCCCTCCCCCAGTGCCCAACTCACTATCTAGCACAGAGAGGATGTCAAGACCCATTTGTTAAATAAACGCATTTATCAATGCACATCACACACACACACACACACACACACGCACGCACACACACAGCGCTTGTTCTAAAAAGCAAATTCCAGCTCTGGATGTTAATATTTCAGTAACAAAGCAAAAAGCACACAGGTATCCTAGGATCACCCGATAGAAGATGCTCAGCCAGGAGGGCACCAGTTTCCACAGTTTCCCGGCTGCATCCTGCCCCCAGCTTGGCAGTGGCTGGCTTTCTAGATGAGGAAGCTTCTGCAGACGTGTTCTCTGGAAGCATGCTTGCCGCCCCCTGCCCCCTGCCTGGAGGGTGAGGTGCTATGTGCCTGGCAGCTTGGCAGGTGGCAGGAAAGGACCAGCTCTGCCCTGCGGGGAGGGGGTTGGTGGCCCTACCTGGGGATCATCTCCCCACCCCCGGGCCACCTGCTGCACGGAGTCAGCCTGTGAACAGCAGCCCTGCCTCCAGCAGCCCCTCAGTGCCAACCTGCCCACCCACAGCCCTGCCCTGAGAATGTCAGGAGGCCCCACAGAAGGCCACACCGGATGTGGAGTCGGCAGAGGTGAAGGGAAGGGGGCACAGAAGCCAGGGAAAGAAGTGCAGGAGACAGGAGCAGCCCGTTCTGCATTATTACTCTCATCCTCATCTGTTTTAAATATCAATTGCTATGCAGGTTAAATACTTATTCAGATGCCTTTTAGCTTAAAAGCAAGCTAATTGATCTCTGGAGATCCCGAATGAACAGTGAAGAAACTGCACTAATTATAGAATCAACTTCCACTTCTCTGTTTTGTTTTGTTTCTGCTCTGACAGCACCGCTGGAGTGACAGGGCCCGGTGTGGCAAGAGCACATGTTGTTTTCATTAGCACGCGTGCGCGCGCGTGCGTGTGCGCGCGCACGCGCGCGCACACACACACACACACACACACACACACACAGGTGCCAGGCCCCAAACTCTGGGAGGAGCTCACCCAGATAGAGCTCCTGGGCACACCTCTCCCAGGTAGGAGCTCTCAGAGGGAGGACCCACAGATGACGAAAATACAAGCACACTTCACCACTGGCCTGAATCCACTGAAGGTGGCTGCCTTCAGCCCAGCTACCCAACTGGCCCAGTCCCCGGCCCCACAACACCTCCCCCCACAAACTCAACCCAAATGCTGCCAAAGCAATTCCAGGTCCACTTCTTACAGACCCTGACCTCCTTGGCACTCTTGGCTGGTGACGTTTTGCTGGCCTCCCAGAAGGAGATGGTCCAGCCCAGTTTTGCCCTGGGGTCACTCTGGTCCCACCAATGGCTCCCTGCTCATCGCTGGTGTGGGGGTGGGGGGCAGGCTAGAGCCCCAGGGGGCCTCGATCTCATGAGAGCCTGGACTTCCTTTTCACCCTCTCTCTTTCCGCCTGCTCAGGTTCTGAGTCCAGCTACTATGCGCACTGGGTGGAGGACTGACACTTCGGGCCTGGTTGGAGGGCAAATTCCATCTCTGCTAGTTTGATGACACCAGGAAATCACCCACTGCATGCAGGGAGGCTAAAGTCTCCTGTATGTTTGGGGAACTAGAAGTTCAATAAGGTCGAGCAGATTCCTTTCCTGCAGGACTTCTCTGGGCATTTATTCTGCTCATGTGCAGTCTCAGAGTTGGGGGTAGCATAAGCAACATTTCCCAAACTTATTTGACAGCCGTGAAAACCTTTTTTGGCAGAGCATCTCACTGAAAACATGCTTTGGGAATCGCTGCGTTACAGGGCTTTGGGCAAAAGTGGTCTTTTTTCCCCTTCTGAGGTGTGAGCTATTCGAGGTCCAGAGCCCGAGCCTTCAGATCTCGGTCTACTCCACACACCCGGTCCCCAGCCGTGAGCCCCACAGACACCCAGAAAGAATGAAGAAAGCATGACAAAGTATGACACTGAAGGTGTTCGATCTACTTAACACCAGGGACCCCATGTGACACATTTTGTCTCTTCCTGGACTGATTCTGGGACACTAGTGTCTGCTTGTTTTAACAGAGCTTCGCCGAGGTGAGATTACCCAGCCAGGCCCATTAGCCTGTGGCTGTGTGCAAGCGCACCTGGGCAGGTGCGGGCAAACATCTCACCTGGGGAGGGACACAGCAGGGAGGGAAACCCAGGGAGCCAAATCATCAGCCCCATGCTTTGTGCCTCTCTCCCTGAGGGGCTGGAAGAAGAGATTCTGGCTTAATTATGATCATTAGCAAATGAGGCTGCTTGCATCTTTCACAAGCTCTACGCTTGTATAAAGAAATCCCAGGCTCGAACGAAGGAATTCCAAGTGACCTTGCTCCCCACCGACTCTGTTGATAGAGATGTTCAACTACTCAGCCCTTCGTTTCATCCAGCACTCAGGGAGCACCTGGCATACAGCACCACAAGGGTAAGGAGGACCTCTACCTTGTTTATTTCCCCAAAGCTCTTAATGCAAGCTGAAATGAACCCCAGTATTTGCCATCTAGTTGATAGTCTGCCATCATTTGAACATCAGCTCTTTGAGCCCATGGAGCTGGTTTCTCACATTCTCTCCAGTGCGCGCCACAGAGTAGGCACTCGGTCAGTATCAGGTGTAACTGAAGGTGTGTGAAACTTACAGGTATAAGCATGCATCACAGGACTGACCAACAGAACCCTAGGGAGGTAACACATGGACAGAGGCTTTCAACCAGGGCGGCTGCCTCGGTGGTGGCGGGGGCGGGCGGGGCACACCAGAAAAAGTCAGAAGGGGACACCACACAAATTCAGAATGTAATTTGGGGCTTTGAAGTGGTGGGGGAGATGGCTATAGGAGCATCCGGATCAGAAAGCCGAGCGCTTCTTGCCAAAAGCCAGAAAGATACATCATCCCCTCTGGTCCCAGACACTCCGAAAGCCCAAGGCTATATAGAACAGGCAGGACAGCGGGTGCCTTCGAGAATGGGAACAAAGTTGCAATTTTAAAATCTGCATGGACCCTCAGCCAACGTGGAGAAAGCAGCTTGAATTTTAAAAATAAAGGTTTAAAGACACCATCCACGAAACCCTGCACTTTGAACAATTGCAGAGATAAAACTTTCCGCATAACCATCTGGTGTGGATTAGCTGGGGGACCAAAAGCAGTTCAGGAGCTGTACTAACGGGAAGGAGCCCGTGTTCTCTGCCTTCTCCACTCATTAGCTCACTTAATCCTCCCAACGACCCCATGACCGGGATTCTTCTCTTAGTCACATTTTGTTTTTTTCAGAAGAGGAAATGGAAGATCAGAGAAATCAGCGATTTGTCCGAAATCATACAGCTTCTGCAGAGCCAGAACTTAGCCAGTGCTCTGGTTTGAGTCAGGAGCCTCAGACTGCAAAGAGAGTACAGGTGATAAAATAGAGAGCATCCAGCTCCGAGCCAAGCTGGAATCTCCTCCCCAAGTCTCATCTGAGAAAGGTTAACACCAGCACCCACAGCGCTGAAGTCTGCGGCTCCGCGTTGCTAGACGGATGTTTAACTATTGAGGAAATGGTGTGTGGTTCTCATTCCACACGATGGGTTCAGTGGTTTCCCACTCACTCTTTCATTGCCTTATAAGGCTATAATTAACAGCAACAACAACAGACTTCAAGTATTTCCAAGCAGAGGGAATTAGGCCACAAGAATAAAACAGCAGACTCTTGTTTGCCAAAAAAGATCAAGCAAATGCCCCCTTCCAGATAGATCCGTGTTTGTGCTGGGGTGGGCTGTCTGTCGTCCTCACCCAACAGAGGGGTGCTTCCAAACACGTGTCACATTTGCCGAGAGGCTGAAGCCTCCAGGCTTCGCTCTAGAAGCAGGCTTCTGTCGGGGCAAGGCTCTCCGTCCTGGGATGTACTTTGAAGCCCTCCACTAACCCAACATTGCTGAAATCTAACACAGCATTTTCTCCCCAAACCTGCTCTTCCCCTGGGCTTCCCATCTCAGAGAAGGGGACCAGGGCCCTTCAGGGGTCCAAGCTGGAAACCTTGGGGTCTTCACCTCCCAGCCCAAGCCCCTCCTCACCCTGAGGTCCCCAGATGACTCTGGGGTTTGTCACTGCTCTGTCTGGTACCACCTGCCAGCTGACGCCCCACCCCAGGGTGCCAGCCTCCCCAGGCCCTCCATACCCTCCCTTTCTCTTCCCTGTCCACCCTCCTTGCATCTTCCCCATGGACCACCAAGCCCAAACTCAGTGGTGCTGATGCTCTGCCTCACGCCCTTTATAACTTCCACCTGCCCAGAGGTTCAGGGTCCCAGTTTTTGTTTGATTTTCAAATGTCTTCATAAAGCTGGCCCCATCTATCCTGGCACCTTGTCTCCCACTAAACCTCTCTCCACAATGCGTGCTTTAGCCCCATCCCGGACACTTTCTCAGCCCCGCCCCAAGAACGGCCACGTCTTCATGCCTTTACTCATGACATTATGCCTCTCATCAGCGGCAACAAAGTACTCGATCCTTTCTCGTGCACCACATCCTGGGCCAAAGGCTTTATGAACATCCTTCTGTTTAGACAACATCCCTAAATACTAGATTCTCACTGTGTTCCTCAAGGGAGAAAACAGAGGTTCAGAGGGAGTGTGGCTTCCCTCCAGTTCACACCAGAAACCCAGGTGTGGCCAGGTAAGCCCTCCCCATACACCACACTGGTGTATGGGGAGTTTGACCTTCGTCACTGCTTCTGTGCTGGTCCCTCGATGGCAGGGCCCTTCAGGAGAGCTGTTGTCCAAGGCCCAGTGCGGGGCCCACATACTGAGCTGGCGGGGAGAAAGCCCCCATCTTGGGCAGTCACTGCACACCTGCTATGTTGTGATGGACCATTCTAGGTATTGGGGAGACAGTGCTGGTCTAAGCAAGCAAGCTCCCTGCCTTTGAGGTACCAACTTTGTCATAAAAGCCAGAAAAGGAGTAAACACCGTGCCTGCAGGGGACTGGTTTTTCTGACTCTCGTAGGGAGGTTCACTGCTATCTTAGTGTGAGGGAAACCTAAGAATGGATAAATCCGTCGTCTCCCTGGGTTGCTCACAGACTAAAGCGGGACTGGATCAAAGAAATGAATCAATAAGCAGAAGGCTGATGACTGCTCTGTTGTGGGAAGTACAGAGTGCATCAGGAATGAAAATGACCAGGAGCAATCCCAGTAGGTTTCTTGGAGGAGGTGATGTTTAAGCTGGACCTTGAAGAGTGAGTAGAAGCAGATGGACCAGGCAGAGGAACAGCAGGAGCAGAGCATGAAAGAGTCTGGTGATTTCAGCAAGCGCACAGAGGCCGATGTGGTCCTGCCTAGGCCCCTGCCTGCCAGGCCATCTCCTCCCTGGCATCTGTTTTTCTCAGTCCCTTCTTCAGAAAGCCCTCCTGCTCTTCCCTCCAGCACTGCTGTGCTCTGCTCACAGCTGACATGTCATGGTGATGGGTCTCCACAGCAGCTCCCATAGGTGCTGGGCCGGCCAGGGAATCCAGCAGCGGAGGACCAGAGAGTCCACTGGACAGGCACAGTGCCCAGGGCCTCCCAAGTCCTGCCTGCTGCGGGCAAGCATCCCTCATCTGTCCTCCCTCATCTTTAGGAGGGAGGAAAAGGATGGAGCGCCCCCTCCAGCCAGATAACCAGTTCCACCATCAACAGAAGCAGGCAGGCTGCAGTGCGCATGCCCAGGGCATGCTGCTTGGTTCCCAGTTCTCAAAGGCAAGGCCCTATGTCCCTCCCACACCCCGCTGCTACTCCGCCCTGCCCACTGCACCTGGCTGAACCTGGCCACAGGCCTAGAACCACAGCTGAACAGTGCTGGGAGGGAGTTAAGGGGCTGTAGCACCCTAAGCCCCCGAAGCTCATCTGTGCTGATGTGCGCCCCAACTCTGGGAGCTCATCTGCCCAGCTCACTTGTTGAAGGTCACAGTGTCCCCAGAAGGACAAGACCACAGCGGTCTGGAGTCAGACTGTCAGGCGCAGTTCACACCCCAGCTCAGCCACCCCCCGGCTCCCCTCCTCTGCCTATCAGTTTTTACATCCGTGAAATGGGAATCTTGCCAACCGTGCCACTGTGCAGGCTAGAGGCCATGCTTCCCATAAAGCCTTTGGCCCCGTGCCTGATGCACCTTGCGGCCTGATTCTCCCTTCCTGCGGCTCTCTGCGGGAGCCTTGGAATAAGCAAGCCCTGCTCCTGAACTTGCCATCCCTGGGCCAGCCAGCGTCTGCCAATGCCGGGTTCTCAGGAACTACCATCTACTCTGGGCACAGATTTGAGGCCCCCTGTCACCCTGGGTCTAGCCATGTAGCACCTTCCCCTTCTCCTGTACCACGTGGGTCTGGGCCCTCCTATTCACCTGAGGTTCCCTGGGGTCAAGTGTCCCCAGCTCCAGGCCACTTCCCTGAGGAGGCTGAGCCCAGGCTGGCCCTTGGAGTCTCTGTGTCCTTCTAAAAGGGAGGCCCGGCTGCCCCAGAGCCATTCCCCACACCCATGCCTGGGTTTTGCTCCAACCAAGGCCCTCATGCTGCTTGCCTGGAAAGGGCTGGGGAAGGGAGCTGATGGGCAAAATAGAGGCTCCATTTCTCTCTGGGACCAATTGATGAGTTTTCGACAGCAGCTCCGCTCTCCCGGTTCCTGCCTCGTCTCCGCCCGCCCGCTGCCCCCGCTCACTCTGCATTCCGCGGGAGGCCAGAGAGGTGGGACTCTCCCTCTGTCGGCCAGCCAGAGGGGAAACAAACGCCCATTCTGGGGTACCGTGTGGGGAGCAGCCTCCAGGGCACTGGGAGGCCAGAGAGAGGCTGAGTCCCGGGAAGGTGGACCCGGATGACACAGAACCACCCCCTCCAGAATCCTCTGAAAAGGAGCCATGAAGTCTAGTGGTTAGAAGCACAGCCAGGAGGCCGCGGGAGCTGGATCGGAGCTCCGCCCCTGCCAGCTGATAACAGGATGGCGGAGCTGTCAGTCAAACCCAGCGCCTCTGCCTCTTAACAGTCGCCAGACCGCGGGCGAGCTCGCGGAGCTGTGTGTGTCTTCAAGTCCTTCCTACAGATTCCCAGGGGGATCTTGCCAGTACATAAGCATAGACAAATATCTTTTATTATTAGGATCGTCTGTGACCCTGTAACATTGCTTAACCTCTCTGAAGGCCAGCTTGACACCCAGGGGCTGTGAGGTTGGAGCTGCTATTCTCCGCTCCGAAGAGAACCCGGTACGCAGAAAACCCCGGATAAGCAGCAGCGGATGTTGATTTTATTACCGTTATTTCAGGGATTCCCACTCACACATTTTTCCATGAAATGGGGATGGGTTTGTAATAGATGATAAGAAAGCACGGTGTCATACTTTCAAAGCATGGTGTCGTAGTTTCATCGGTGGCATTTTTGTTTTTCCCTGTCTTAGGGAAATACATAAAATTATGCATCTTACAGACAGGGTGTTTTAGAATTGATGAAATCATAGCAGAGGAGGCAAGAAGGAAAGTTCGGAGGACCTGGCTCTGTAGTTCCTGAGGATTTCCCACCTGCTTGGGCACCTCCAGGGCCCCAGAGACAAATCTCTCTGGTCACCTGGGACCAGTGTGCCCCCCACCCCCCCACCCCCCGCCTCCCAAATCCACGCCTCTTCCTCTTCTCCCTGACATCTGCCTGCTCTTGTCTCTTGGAATGAGGTCAGTGTCCTTCTCAAGACCTTAGGTAGAGAGAAAGATGCTCTGCCTTTCTGTTGCTCCCCCGGGGCCCTGCCGAGTGTGAGGCCTGAGTTCACGGCACCAGGCTGAGAGTGAGAGCTGGATGGTCAGGCTGTGGGCATGCCCTGGGACCACCAGCAAGGAGCACGGTGGCTCTGCCACCCTTGGTATCCCCATGACTATGGGAAGACAGAACAAGACCTGAGTCAGCTGGGTGTCCGTCCCTGAGAAGCAGCTTTAGAAGTGGGACCCCGCACCCAGAGCTCTGGCTGCTTCTTGGTCTCTGAGGAAAGAGGAGAAAGCAGAGAACCCAGGAAAGCCACAATTTCAGGGAAGTCAGGTAGTGGGTCTGTCTTACAGCAGGCATCCCCTGACCTCCTCGGCCAAGCAGCATCCCCAAGCATTTAAGGTTACGCTGTTGCCTCAATTGCTCCAACCCCCTTCTTGAACTTCCCAAGACCCAGAACCTAAGTGCTTAACATCAGGCCCCACAGGGGGCTTTGATTGGCTGCTGCTCCTCCCCTCCCAGCCTGGAGGGTACCTCTTCTGAATATCACCCTGGACATCCCCCCAGGAAATTCAGACATTCAGCCTCCTTGGGATTGGCCCTGATGATATGGGGTCCTGGGCTTATTTAGTCTCAAAGGAGGAAACCTTCTTATAGGGGGCACCCGCCTGATGGCTGGCCCTGTGCGTGATCTTCACACAGACCTCTCCACTGACTCCTTCCAACAGATCCAAGAGGGGGACGAGAAAACAGAGGCTTGGGAGCTGCAGCCACTTGCCCAGGGAGCAGTAAGCTGCACTCAGAAGCCCAGATGTGTCTGTTGGCATCTTCCAGCGCACACTCCTCACCGGTAAGCTGGGCTCCAACCTCTCCTGCAGCCCAGAATCTCCCAACAAAGCGATGATCAAAGGCAGGGAGATGGCGTTAGTCTGGAGCCTGGGGGGAAGGAAGGCCAGGCAGCCCCCACAGCCTGGGAGCCCATGGAGGGCAGGGAGCAGCACCCCAGGCCCTCACCCTTGGTCCACAAAGCCATAAAATATGCAGAATCTCATCTTGTTCCTGGGCAGCCGAGGGCTCTGAGTCACGGGAGGTGACATTGCTCTCCAACAGGTAAGTTGTTCAACAGATGGGCAGTCGAGTGGCAAAGAAATACATTATTAATGTTTCTGGTTAAATTAACTGATTAAAACCACCCCAGGTAAAAATGTACGTATCAGCGCTTTGCCCACAGCAAATGAGGAATTAATGGAATATGGCTGCGTCTTTGTAATGAAACACAGACAGGGGCTGTCTGGAAAGGTTCTCTCTCTTCAGCAGCGGCAGCGGGGGGTCTAGGGAAGGGAGGCCTGATCCATCTGTTAAAGGGACCTCCACTGATTGGCACAGGGGAGGTAGAGAGGGGAAAGACCCACAAAGGCTTCCTCCGGCCTGACAGGAGACCCGAGCAATCTGGACTCTGGCCCCCAATTTGCTGGAGCCTCAGAGAGGGCTCAAGTCAGAAGCAGCGGGCCACTCCCAGGGTGGGGTTGGGGAATTGTGTGTGGGGGTGTGTGTGGCAAAAAGATGAAGAACACTGCCCAAGAAGCAGGACCACGGGATGTGACTCCAGCTCTGCCCCTGCAGACTTCCCACGCAAACTTTCTGGCAGGACCTCAGTTTCCTCATCTGTCAAATGGGGAGGAGAATGAAAGTCTTCAGTGCTCTTTCCCAGGATGGCTTCTCTCTCATCTCAGCCTTCTAGAATGAATCCCAGTGTTCACCTTTTCCTCACCCTCAGCAGATAACCTAGTGGGGAGCTGAGCCTCATTTGGAATGTGTCTGGATAGCCTGGCCCTCACATGGCTTTTGGAAAACCCCTCTTTTGACACAAGCACAAAAAGGCGCTCCGTTGTCTATGCAGCTGGTGACATGCACGTGGATATCCATACATGTACACCCATGTACTGGTGGCCCCATTTGGGCACCTGTCTGTATACAAGCAAGTGTGCACAGACACAGCCATACCCAGAGCTCCCACGCATGTGTGCAAACCCGTGCATACACAGCCGAATAAAAGCTAAAGCCATATTACGGTCATGCCCAGACAGGAGGGTGGGTACTGGGCACGGGCAGCTTGGGCCCATTTCAGACATAGCACTGGGGGTTAGGGACAGGAGGGCACTGCTGGGATGGAGGATCAAGGGCCACTTTCCTCATCAAGGAAACGTTTCACACCAGGGTTTCAGGAGTTCTCAGAGGCTATGACCTAATTTAGATAAGAGTGAGGTTTTGCATAAATTAGCCAGGTAATCACATCCCTAAGAGGTGTTCCCTTCATCCAGAGACCTAGAGTGGCTGGATCCCCAGAGCCCCAGTCCTGGCTGCACCTGGGCTAAAGCAGGGTCTGTTTCTGGGCCTCTTCCTCCACCCCACCCCAAAAGCTCCAGGAGCTCTCCAAGGTACTGAGGGCTGAATGCAGGAGATTGGCTAAGAGAAGTTGTTTCTCTCCTCCACTGCTAGCTTGCCAGCTGTGGGGAGTGTGGGTGGTGGTGAGAATGTGGGTTGGGTCCTGAACCCCACTATCCTATCCCTCACCCAGCCGCCAGGTGCCATGTTGGGGGAGAGGGAGGGAGGCGCCAGCCAGAAGACTCCTAATGACTCCCAGCATGCGAGGAGGCCTGCCAGGGGTGGGTCAGCGCTGGTATCGCAGTATCATTAGCTGTTTACCCTGAGAAAGTTCACACTTCTTGGAGGCCGCGCTCGAGCTGTCAGAAACACTGCACGCAGCTCTGGCAGCTCTGCCAACTGCACTCCCCAGGGCCCAGCAAAACAAATATTTAGTAGGCGCCCGGCTCTTGAGCACACGTGCACACACCTACTCGCACAGGGCTCAGCATGCCAACACACAGATACAAACAAC
This sequence comes from Mustela erminea, assembly GCF_009829155.1. Taxonomy (NCBI): domain Eukaryota; kingdom Metazoa; phylum Chordata; class Mammalia; order Carnivora; family Mustelidae; genus Mustela; species Mustela erminea. The sequence goes on along the minus strand of NC_045623.1, from coordinate 81,692,826 downwards.
CACACAGACTTCTTCCCCAGACACATACAGAGACCTAGAGACACACAACACACCAATCCACAGACAAATACACACATGTAGACATGCACACACAAACCCATGTTCTCAGGTAATAAGATAACAGCATCAGTACTGAGTACCTACTATGAATGCTGTTTGCAAGCAGTGACTATGCATTATCCTCTTTGACTCTTCTGACAACCCTCAGTTATAAGCATGAGCTTATTTTTTAGATGATAAAATTAAGGCTCCAGCAGGCCAATTCCAGAGCTAGTGCTCTTACCATTCACTACATGGATACACACCCAAAGGCAGACACATACACATACACATAGACACGGATACAGAAGCACACAGAGGCAAAATTAGACTTGCACGTGTGCATTCACAGAAACATACTTGCACATGCACATGCACACATGCACACACACACACAGAGTGAGACCACCTTCCTCCAAGCCAATGTATTGCCTCTGCCTCAATGCTCCCCAGGGGCCTGGACACACCACTTTAGAGAGCCAGCTCATGCCCTCTGAGCCCTTCGCTTGCAAGCTGCCCAGCTTCTGGCTGGGAGACCTGGCTGATGTCGGGAACAGCCCTGGCAGCTAGCAAGAGAGAGTGGGCTTTGACTGGGAGCAAGTCCAGATGGTGGCAGTAAGCCCCAGATGTTGTATGGAAACAAACAAGCCTGCTGCAATTGGGAGCTCAGCTTCAGCCTGGCCCTGCAGAGTGGAGGCTGGGGCTCTGCTGAGGGTGAAGCCAGTGTGGCCACTACCCCAGGCCGAGCCTGGCACAAGAGCCCGGTGACAGATGGGCAGGGCTCAGCTTTGGCCTCTGGACATCTCCAGAGCTCTGGGCAGCTTAGCAAAAGGTTATTGAAATCCTAGTAACTGAGAGAAGGAAAAGGGTGTTTGGTGCTGGTGTGGCAGGAGCCTGGCTGGGGAACCCCAAGCAATGTCCACAGTCTCAGCCCCTCATTGGCTTGGCCCACTCAGGCACTGGGGCCTGACCTACTGCCTCCAGGCTCTTGAACACCCTCCCTGGGAGCCATCAGGCTCTGATTCACCAGATCTCTACTCTGATTTCCAAGGTCACTGCATAACGATTTGGGTAGTCATTGAATAGAGATCTTTAAGACCCTTTCCTGTGGATTCCTGAGATCACAGTAATTCCTGGGGCCAGCCCCAACATTCCCCCAACATTCTTAGGGCCCTACTTCTACTTTGGGAAGATCCAGCACTGGCTTTTGCCCTGGCCCTTTGGGCTCCTGACAGAAAAGCAAGCCCTGTGAGCAGGGCAAACTCCCTGGCTAGATGATTAGCACCACAGAGCTGGAGTGGAGGTGGTCATGGGGGGTGATGGTGGTCTGTGCTTCAGGTGGACTTGGTAATATGCAGTGTACATACATGTACGCCTCCTTCCTTTGCTCTCTCTCCTTGCCTTCTTCTCTCCTGCCACTCCCTTCTATTTAACAGAATCTCCCAGGCCTGTCAAGAAGGAATCTACTATCATTTCCCAGGCCAGAGCCAGGGTCTCCCCACCTCTCAGACTCCCCCAGTTCTTATATTCATGCCCACTTTTTGTTCTCAAGAAAAGATCTTATTAACCCTCCTCTGATGGGGCAAGGAACTGAGCCTGTCTGGGTTCTCCTGGGGAATCTGCAGGAAAAGAGATCATAAGCCAAAAAAGTGAACCTGTAAGAGCAGATTCTCAGACCCAGAGCTGCAAGGAGGAGCTCCTGGCTGGAGCTGAGCCGACACATCTCCCTTCCCCAGGTACCGCCTGAATTGCTAAGCAAGGAAAACATACACAAATAAAGTGTCATGTCCTGACATCTGATAATATAAGCTGAACGTCAAAGAGCATCTGCTAATTACACACGGAGCTGTGTGTGGGCACCAGGAGACAGGCTCCGGGGAGGCAAAGACCCCCGCTTGAGAGTGCTAACAGCCACGTGGCCCAGGACCAGCAGACAGAGAGGTTTGTCTTTTGAGGTTAAATTAAAGCCCACGTTTCATTTTGGACACAATCCGATTCTTCTGGTTTTCTCCTTCTACCTCCCCAAACTGGGGCCTTAAGTGGAAAAGATGCACTGAATAGCAAATGCAATTCAACAAATATTATGACATGCTGTTCATCACGAGCCCTAAATATTTAACGGTTCGACTTTATGGGCTTTTCATTTTGTTTTATTTTCCTTTTTGCCAGACGCGATGAATTTAGCACTAACAGGCCCCGTGCCGTGGAGCTGCGGGCGCCCTAGTTTGCAAGACTGAAAAAGGCGAATTTCGTGCAGGTGTTTGTGACCTCAGTCCATTCGGGCCCCATCCCCTCGTCTTGGCTCTGCCCAGCTGGTTTTCTATAAAAAAAAAAAAAAAAAGAGTGAGATCGAGAAAGAGAGAGAGAGAGAAAGAAGGGCGAAAACGGGAGGCGAGAACGGAGAGGGTCTTAAAGCCTCTGTCGGCCAATTCATTTCTGTTTAATCCACCTCCGCGCTGCAGAAAGCGCCTTTGTGGTGATGAGACCAAAGGTCGGTAATAGATTTCAACAGGTTCCGAGAGGCTGTTGACTGCTTGGAGCCGAGTGGGAGAGTGTGAGGCTCCCTGAGAGGCAGGGGGAGAGAGATAATTGGAGACCCGGAGCCCCAGTTTGCCCTCTGGTTCCTGATTTCACGGATTTGAGAAGAAAAAGAGATTGTCTAGCATTCTGCCTCTGGAATCGTGTGTGCAAGAGAGAGAGCAGAGGTGGGGGTGCCGGGCCTTGCCAGGACCCCCTGAAGCTGCTGGCACAAGGCCACCATCCTGCTCAGAGCCAGCGGGCTGGAAGGGGAGTGGGGGTTCAGGCACCTCCGAGCCAGGCTGCAGGTTGCAAACCATCTCTGGAGACCCGGAAGGCCTTGGAGTCATCACTGAGACTCCGTCAGAGCTGTGGCTCAGTGGAGAGGCAGCTGCCTACTTCGAGGGGAAGGGAGGGAAGAGGTGAGTGGAGGCCAGGGCTGGGGGAAGCAGATACTGAAGTGAATTTACCAGTTGTTCTTTGCAAAAACCCTCTGAGCGGGCAATGCAGCTGGAAAAAGATGAGAAACCCCAGCATCACGGTCTCGCTCATAGCTCCCTCCACCCCAGGGATGCAGGCCCCAGGGACCTAAGCAGGTTCCTTATCATCACTCAGACTTCACTGTGGCTCCCCCGGGGAACAAAGAAGGACACTCCTTGTTATTCCAGATGTGCCTGAACAAAAGTGGTGGTTTCATGGGGTGGCGGGTGCGATGAGGTCACCCCCTGCCAGGCAAAACCACAGGCTGCCAACCCAGGACTCAGTCTAACATTCTGCTCCTGTGAGCGTAAGGGCAGCCTCGCGAGACATCCTTCCGATGGCAGGCTGAGCCATGCCTGGGGACGGAGGACCAGCTGGCCACACCCTTTTCCCCAACCCCCTCTGGTTCCCCATCACCCAGGGAATCCAACCTAGACCTCACCCTGGGGGAAAAATACCTTAAACCCCCGTCTTCAGCCTCACTCCCTTATATCCTCTGCTTGGGCCATAGCGGGCCCCTTGTTGCCCCCAGTTATGCAACAGAAAAATGCTGTGATGGGAGTAAGGGCAGGATCTTCTCAAGCAAGAAGACATGGGGGTGCCTCGGTCAGCTTGAGGGGTACGGGTGTCAAAGAATACTCCCCAGAAGAGATGCACCTGTGTTGAAGTTTAGAGAATGAATAATAAGCATAATGAAAACAGCTCACATTTATTCAACACATAGTATGTGTCAAGCACCTATGTTCTCTTGATCCATAAAATCTTCCCTATGGGAGAGAAACAATGAGTTTCAACTCATAGATGAAGAAACCTGAATCAGAGAGGTGAAGATACTTGCCCAAGGCAATCCAGCGTGTAAGGGGCAGAACTGGGCTTCAGAATCAGGCAGTATGAGATCTGAACCCTCACTCTAACCCCTGGACTGTAAGCCTTTGAAGGCAGGGGCTGGAGGATGCATTTCTGTACTCCTGGTACCCAGCAGAAATGAGATATCCGTGATTGTTGCTGGATGGAGGAATGAATGGATGGATGAAATCCATTTGAAGTCCAATGTATTCAGAGGCTAAAGAGACCCGTGGTAACAGGTACGTGAGATTACAGTACATTGGTACTTAAGTACATTAGTGCATCCAATCTTCCATTTGTCCGAGAACAGCAGTTCCCAGAACACATTCTATCAGGCATGAATTCCTAGCAATGTCGGCACAAAAGGCTATCCACAGTCAAGTGAGTTTGGAGAATCCCAGGTTAGATAAAACTAAACAGACTTCTTTACATCAGGCCTTTTTAAGTTCTTTTGGGTGGTAAGCATCTCCTGGGACCAAGCCCCAGCAAACCGAATTTGGGAAGCACCATCTATGAGGCCCATTTGGTGGACTTCAAGGGACGGCATAGTCCTTATTTACTGCTATGGAAGAAATGCTCCCCAAAGTTGACAACCTAAAACCACAATCAGTACTCACACTGTTTCTCTAAGTCAGGAATTCAGAAGCAACTTTGTTGGCTAAGGTTCTTGCATGAGCCATAGTCAAGATGTCAGTTGAGTCATCTGAAGGCTTCACTGATGTTGGAAGACCCAAGATGGCGCACTCACACAGCAGGCTGGCTACCAGCATGAAGCCTGCATTCTATATCATATGGACCGCCCATAGGGCTGCTCCAGTGTCCCCATATGTCTTCCCGAGAATGAGTGATCCAAGAGAGCAAGGGGAATTGGCAACGTTTTCTGTGACCTAGTAGTAGGAGTCCCAGACTATTAGGACCACCATGTTTTATTGGTCACACCAGGCAATCCTCATACAATGTGGGAAAGGAACCCATGAAGGCATGAATACTGAGACACAAGGATCACCTTGGAACCTTCTTGGAGGCTGGCTCTCCAGATGGCCTTCTGGTTTACACTTCTGGACCCCAGTGATAGGAACATGTCTCCTCTCCTCAGGTCTGCAGGTAAACACAGACTTCTATTTTCAATTCTCATAATCCAGTCCAGTGGCTACTATGGAGTGTTTTTACATCCTGTTCTCCTTAGCTGCCTCTCTTGTCTTCCTAAATCTCTTGACCTTTTGGAATCCTAAATCCCAAGTGTCAGAGCCAAAGCCAGCCAGTCCAAATTCATTCCACAAGTAAGGAAATGGAGGCCAGTGAAAGCAAAGACACAGGGCATGTCAGTGGCAAACCATCGCTTACAGGTTCTGTGCCCCTTGTCCATCACACATGCCTAACCAGATTTGAAGGTCCATCCACTGGCCTGAAATTCCAGGCATGCTCCCTGTCCCTACTGAAAGCCTGGAACTTTCCACAGACCTGACCACATGGGCCTAAGGTTCAGAGGGCTCCAGACCAAGGATGGTATAAGTAGAGACTTTATGGAGGTGGAAGTAGGGAAGAACCATTATGGGGTGGGCCCTGGGGAGCCCATTCCTAGTTGTCTGATCTCCAAGTGACTCTGTGACTGCCATCTAAAGGAACAACAGGAGTATGTGCTTTGGTGAGTGCTGTGGAGTGTGTAAACCTGGTGATTCACAGACCTGTACCCCTGGGGATAAAAACATATGTTTATAAAAAATAAAAAATTAAAAAAAAAATAAAAATAAAGGAACAATAGGAACCTGGAGCTTTCTCTCCAAACCCGAGCTCAGCCAACCACATAGGCAGCAGAAGCAGCTACCTGTATGGGTATGAGAGCTGAGCGTGAGCACCGAGATGCTTGCTGACCCCATATCTCCGGCCCAGCTTGGATCTGTGCAGCACGTTCCTGGGGACAATAGCCTTCCAGGCACAGAGTGGCCTCTCTGGTCAGTCACAAGTGGCCAGTGGAGCCAGTTCTGAAGGGTCTCCCCAACACTCTGTTGCGACTCCAAGTATTTGTCCCGACTTTCCACAAACATGTTCTTTCTCTATAAAGTCTATTTGTCAGATGATTATAGTGAACCTGCGATGCCTCAATAAAAGCAGGATAAACAGAGAAACTCCATGAGGAGCAAGGCTGAACAGAAACAGAAGCACCTGCCTTCCCTCACTAGCAAAGTAAAGCTCCTTCTCCAAGCCTGACCGCGCTGGAGAGAGGTGTGTGTGGGTCCTCATCCCTCCACCGGCCTCAGCTCAAACCTCACCCTCTGCAGAGCGGTTTCTCAGACCCCTTCTCTAAGGTCTCATCACCCTGTCCTTCCTCATTGTGAATCCTCTTTGTTCCTTCAGAAATCAGAATACCTACTGTACTCATCCAGGTAGTTATTTCCTTATCGTTTATTTCACTCACTGCAAGGTTCATGGGGATACGGCCATGACCCATGATAGGACCATTAGGTTCCCCACTCTGTCTTCAGCATCCAGCACAAGACTGGCATGCTACAAATGATTGTTCTTTGACTCGAGAGAAAACTGTTTTCCTTTGCCATCTGACGGATCGCTGAAGACATCTGGAGGAGAGGCCATGCTCTTAATCTGGCACTGGGACCAGATGAGAGCTTCTCCAGCTCACTCCCATGGAGAGACACATGCATCCCCTTCTGTCTGGGTCTCAGAGGCTGTGTCTCTGGCATCTGGAAAGGATACCTGCCTGTTCCCAGCTGACTGCCTGGGGCTGACTGGATGACCCTGCTCTTGTCAGCCCACACATCTCAGGAGTGGACTCTCCATCACATCTTCATCCTGTCTGGTCCCAGCTGGGTCCGATGTCAGCCTGCTCCTCCCTCTCCAGCACCCTGAGACAAGACCCATCTCTGACATCGATGCTTGCTTAGACAGCCTGGCTTCATCACTCTCTCCCTTTCCTGGATGAACCTGTTTTATGCTTGGGGCTTCCTTGGGGACTAACACCCTAAGCACCTACTGGCCTCCTAGTCGGTTCCTCTCTCTTTACCCCCGGCACAAAGGGTCCACGGACTGTGAATCCTGATGTTGACAATTTCTCATGATTGACTTTCACTCTAATTGGTCTGATAATAATTTCTACATGACAATCTAATTCTTGGCTTAAGTTTTAGCATGCATTAGAACTTCTAGGCATAGAAGGCTGACCCTGCGTTTTGGGTGGTGCCCAATCTCTAGAAATCCGGTGAGTCTCCCTCTTAAACAAGTGACAGATGCAGTCTGCTCTGGCTCAAGGGACTTGGGTGTGTCACAGTCCTCTCCTCCACTGGGGAGGAGACTTTGGAGACACCTTGACACTCCTAAATCTTGCCTTGACTTTCTTTATCCATTGGTACCAGAGTCACTTGGAATTTATGCCCCTTCCGGTCTGGAAGGAGGACAGGAAGGCAATGTTCCGAGCAAAGGGTTAACACCCATGATGTCCATGTCTCAGCCAGAGACACCTCCTCCATTAAGAAGTTTCTTGGCTCAAATAAGATTCCTATTATTTTCTAAACTCCCACTTTGTACCTATCCACTCCACTTCTTAAAGGCACCCTCCTTTTCTTTACTTCTGAACATCTTTGAAGGGGAGTAGAGAGGCGGGTACACCTGATCACTCTTGCAGGTACATCCGTGTGGTGATTGCCTGTGAACGTCCGAGGCCAGCTCCCACATCTGTTTGCACCCCACTTCATCGCGAGCCCAGAGCCTGGCACACAAATCTATCTGGAATGAATACACTGGGATAATGCAGGGGGGGAAAGGTCATGGAGATCCCCAAGTCACTGCTACCACTAATCACCCAAACATGCCAAACGAGACACTTAGTGTCAGCTGATTCAGTTACATTCACATTCAATATGTAGAAACACGTTTACCATTCATTCCGCGGTCTGTTACATTGTCTGTTTCTATCTGAGCTATCTTTCTTGTGTGTGGACAGAGAACAAAGCCTACACTAACGTGGTTTGTCGCTGAGCAGGCTGAGCTGTTTGCTTTCTAAACAGCTCGGCAGCCTGCGCAGGCCACGGTGACCAAGCCCGGCAGCTTCTGGGGCTTGAGGTTGCCAGCGGCCCCTCCCCCCCCATACCATGCCCTCCCCCCCCAACTCTCTGCCAGGTGCCCTCATACTACTCAAGGTGTCAGGTCCTGGTGCTGAGGTGTCCCAGAGACTCGCTCGGGACTGGATTTGCTTCAGTGTGTGCTCCCTGCTTCTCTTCCATCTACACGCTGCCTGAACAGGGTGCTGATGGGGGCACGTTGCCATGTTGCCAAGAACACAATGTGGGCCTGAAGATAACTACGCAGCTCTGAAGAGCTGGCATCTTCAGAAAGAGAGATGTTATTACAGATAGGTGATCAATTGGACTCTTTTTCCCACCTGCCCCACCTCCATTATTTTCTGTAGTCTTCTGTGTTTTCCCATGGTGCAGCTGCAGGGTTCACCTGCAGATAACAGAGTGGCTCTATCGTAATCAAAGGTAGAATATCTCCACCTGCTTTGGCTGCCTTGAGGCAGCAGCAGTCCTTCCTGTGCCTTAAACTCTTCTCCAATAAGACTTCCGAGTTCACAGGCAGCAAAGCAAAGTAGAAGGAGCACAGGGCTGAGAGTCAGAACGCCCAAGCTAGTCCTTTTCCTCCCTTTCCTCGATTGGATAGAGCAGGGGAGTCCTGAGTATGGGGGATGAGAAATTGTGACTCTGAGAATTCCAAGTCCACTGGGCCATATTTCCCAGAGGGAAGGGATATGTGCTTTAGAGGTCAAGGCCTGAGCAGTCAGGGCCCAGGGCTACTCTCCAGTCCTCATTTCCACCAATCTGGGTCTGCAAGTGGGTGAGTAGGTGGGGGCCGGTCCTCCTTGTGGGCCTGGCCACACTCAGGGAATGTGAAATGAGGGGGAAGTCTCACTCATTCCATAGATATTTATGGAAACCCTACCCTGCATCAGGCAAAGCTCCAGTCATGGAGTTGCCAGTCCAGTGGGAAGAGAAGCCAAAAACAAGCACAGGGATGTGTGGGGTTGGGGGCGGAGAGGCGTGGTGGAGGGGAGGGGCTATTCCTATAGAGCCAGCAGGAGGGCCTTCATCAACAGAGGTGCCCTTGAAGCAAAGATCTAGTTCACAGTGAACCCATGCTGGCTCCAGCTGATCGCTACTTACTTCCTAAGATCTCTGCAGCTGAAACTCTGTAGCATTTTATGAACTGAACCTGAGATTCTTCTATGATCCCCATCAAATACCATGGAATGTAGAGACTCTATCTTTGGAAAGCAGAATGCCACCTCCTGTCTCTAAACCCTTCCTAGTGACTCCTTAGTCTCAGAGGGTGGGTGTTTGGCAGGGGGGGGGGGGGCTGCTCATTTGTGATCTTCTGTGCCCTGGGGTGGAATTCAGCCAGGACAGTTGGAGTTGTTCTAGTCTGGACAAGGATGGTATGTTCTTACATTTTCTTCACTCATCCCAGGCTTTAATTCCCTCTCATTAAGGCTCGCTTTCCACTCTTCAGTCCGAGGATGATTCCCTTTGACAAAGAAGAGTTGAGAGGTTTCTCTTTGCATTATTTATCTCTCCCTGTGGCCAAAATAGCCCCATTCCCATGTCTGGGATCTCTTTGTAATTCTTTCTTTTCTTTTTTTTTTTTCCCCCTGAAACTCAAGTTTCCAGGAGAGCACCTTTAGGAAGTGAAAACAAGAAAAGTGCATGGCAATGGCGTTTTCCTTTTAAATTTTCAGAAAGCAATCCGAGGGAGTTGGGGGTGGCGGGTCTCCGAGCACACCATCAATTTGCGGTTAATTGGTTTAGAATTCATTAACCACATTTTCCTGCCTGCCTCTGCCTGTCTCTGGAACGGTGCTTGAGTTCTCCGATTCTTTGAGTTGCCAAACTAATAATTCACCTACTTTATTTCCTGACTCGCAGTTAGTTTGTTTTAGTCTAAATAATGCATATTCAGCTTCATTAGCATATATTTGGATCATTTCCGACTTGAATGTATTCAATCCCATCAATTTACCATTAGCGTGATCATTCAGGAGGGAAGTTTCCATATCTTTCACGCTTGTTCAGTCACTCTCATCTTCACTGGGTGTGGGGGCAGGGCAGGGGAGAGAAGAGAGGGGGAGGGGAACTGCCACAGGCTCCCCAGATGATCCCAGATTCAGAGGCCCCCTGATTGAATAGGATGAGTGTAATCCACATGTGGTTGGGACTCCTGGATGCTTATGTCTGCACCAGGAGATTAAGATCCAGAAAAAAGAGTTAGACATGGTCTAACAGTGGTTTTGAAGGTTTTTTTTTTCTCTACCCAACCCATTCTCTGATTCTCTGATACCCACGGGGGGTCGAACAATTCAATGCTGTTCTGGCATTGACTACCCAGAGTTAGTATAGACCCCACACGTTAAGTGCTCAGTCCCATGAGGCTGTCCCTACTTCAGGTGACAACTCCGAGTCCTGGGCCACCTGGTGTTTTAACACACTGGCTATACATACACTTAGGTTCCATAATTTGTTAGAAGGGCTCAGAGAACTCAGGGAAACAGTTTACTGACATTTACTGGCTTATTGAAAAAGACACAACTCAGAAGCAGCCAATGGAAGTGATGCATCGGGAGACATATAGCAGAGGGGCGGGGAGCTGCATACCATTCTCCCAGCACCCAATGTGTTCACCAACCTAGGATTTCTTGTAACATTATTGTTAGGGGTTTTCTGGAAATTTCATTATGTAGGCATGATTAATAGAATCACTGGTCATTGATGACTGAACTCAATCTCCAGCCCCTCTCCCTTCCCAGGAGCTTGGGAGGTGGGACTGAAAGCTCCAGGCTTCCAGTCAAGGCTTGATCTTTCAGGCCACCAGTGCCCACCCTGAAGCTATCTAGGCCCATCGAGAGTCGCCTTATTCGACCAGAAGATACTCCAATTTCACCCTCATCACTCAGGAGATTTCAAGAGTTTGCTCTCTACCAGGAACTGGGGACAAAGACCAAATATCTTTCTCATTAAACCACAGTGACAGTCTAACGGGGTCTATGAGCACCCGGGATTCGATACCCAAGCGCTCTGGACATTCAAATTGAAATCAATAATGAGTTTCTTTAGAGAGACATGATACTCATTCATTCCATCAATATTTACTGACCCCCCTCCTACAGGCACCACACAGTAGAGTAATGAATAAAAGCACCTGTGAAGCCATGTGTCACAGAACTTGCACTAAACTCAGGGTGACGGTCATCAAACAAGTATACCTATATGTGGGGGAACAGAATACGAACCGATCATCAAATACTCTCTCGCTCTTTTTACACCTTTCGTTGGGCTGGTGGGCAGTCGGGAGGAAGGGATGGAAGGACCGAGGGAGGCCCAAGTTACTCTAATTAAGATAAGGAAATCAAGACCTCGGAGGGAAGGTTCCAGATAGGGGAGAGAAGAAAAGGAGGTCCAGAAGCCAGGAAGGGAAGGTAGGAAAACAGCAGCACAAGGGGAGAGAGAAGGGAGGAAAGAGAGTGGTGGCTGCCAAAGGGTTAGAGCATTGGGGACAGAGTGATACAAGTTCACGCTGGGGAACAGACGCCGATCTCCTGCTCTGTTCCCCACATTCAGTGTGTGGCAGGGGGGTGCAGCGTGGCACAGGGCTAGGAGAGGCTGCATTGCTTCAGCGTGGCCCTGGGTGGGGTCTGTTACTTTCGTTTTCATGTATAATTATGACTTGTAATAAATTATCCGGAAAAAAAGAGGCAGAGGTGGCAGAGGTGGGGCGGAGGTGGAGGAAGGCTTATCTGTAGACAGGACATGTGAGTTGAGACCTGAAGGACAAGAATGAGTTGAGATGGATGCATGGAAGAACATTCCATCCAAGGGAAGAGCACTATGAAAGTCCTTAGACAGGCAATGGACCTGATTGCTCCAGAACTTAAACAGTCATCACAGCAGGGGCAGGAGAAAACGGCCAGCTGAGTCAGGAAGAAGGTGAGTGAGATTCAAGGTGTTCAGGAGAAGAGCGTCATGTCCCGGGAGTCTGCAAGGACAGCAGGGGCACCAAAGCAGGGCAGGCACAGAGATCTCGGGGACATCTATCAGGCTGTGCACAAGAAAGGGAAGGTTTCCCTAAGCCCAGGGCAGCCCCAGAAAGGGGCAGGGGAGTTGAGAGGCAGCGGGACTGGCTGGGTACAGACTCTAGCCCAGGAACAGAGTCCTGCTTCCATACTTCCTTTTGTGCTTGCAAGAGAGAAGCATGCCAGCATGCAGGGGAAGGGGAGCCAGATCTGCACGCTGGCCGAGAGAGCAGACAGAGCCTTGGGCTTGAGGTGCAAGAATCAGCAGGACTCCCGATGGGTGGAGGGAGTGTGTGCAAGCCAGCAGAGAAGTCAAAGGAGAGGATATACCATTTGTCAGGAAGTAGCTACGCCCGAGTCTGCACCCCCATTCCTTCCCCTTTCTAGATTTTTCCAGGCAGTGTTATATTGGAAGCTATAGCTCGGCTGAGAGACGTAATCGAGGGTTTCCTCTTTCTCCCCCAATCTGTTACAGAATGAAAGGCGTGTCACAAGGTCCACAAAGTTGGAGGGATGGCACTGTGAATCAGATGGAGAATCTGAGTGAGTTCCAAACATGGACTAACTCTAAAAAGAATCCACTGAAGCCACATCCCCAGAGCACAGGGCAGGATGGGACAGGGACACACTTTCAAGCTCTCACTATGCCTAGGATGAATCAGCTCCCCAGGAAGTCAGGGCATCAGTGGTCATGTTAATGGAAGTAGAGAATCTAGGAGGCAAGAGGTGATATCTCGCTCTACTCTGCATGCACTGACAGAACTGTGCTCCGTTTTGAGTTCCAAAAGTTGAAGCCAGAAGATACAGATGCCCTCAGACCTTGTGAGCTCTGCCTCATCAAGAGAGGACTATCTCGGGGTGCCTGGGTGGCTCAGTGGGTTAAAGCCTCTGCCTTCAGCTCAGGTCATGATCCCAGGGTCCTGGGATCGAGCCCCCGAATCGGGCTCTCTGCTTGGCAGGGAGCCTGCTTCCTCCCCACCCCCCGCCTGCCTCTCTGCCTACTTGTGATCTCTGTCTGTCAAATAAATAAATAAAATCTTTAAAAAAAAAAAAAGAGAGAGAGAGAGAGAGGACTATCTCAAGCCTCACAGATAATGAGTTTATTGTGATTCACTGAAACAGAAATCCTGGGAGAGAAAAAGGGCCGGAGCCATGTCCTGCCCTTCACTTCCCTGTATGATTAGAGTCGGGGTAGAGGTGGTGAGCAGAGGTGACCCAGGGCCACTTCCTGCCTTTGCAGAGGTCACAGTCCTGCTGAGGAGACAAGTCAGACTCCAAGGAAGGAAGGAAGGAAGAGAGGGAGAGAGAAGGGGGAAGGGAAGGTGAGCGAGACGGGGAGGGGAAAAAGGGGGAGGGAGAGAGAGAGACTGAGATGAAAGAAAAAAAAGAAAAAGAGGGACCGAGGGAGGAAGGAAGGAAGGAAAGAAGGAGGGGAGGGGGAAGAGGAGGAGAGAGAAGGAGGGAGGCGGAGGGAGGGGGGAGCGCTAAGGAACAGGTCTCTCAGCTGCTATCACTTCAAGTTTATAACGCACAGTCAAGCTGCTCAGCTATCCGTAACACCCCAGGGCCACAGCATGAACTAGTAGCCGGAGAACGATGCTCTGACACAGCCAGCCGGTACGGCCCGAGTGCGCCCCGCAAGACATCTCAGCCCTCTGCTAACCTCACGCTCCTGCGTGCCTTCCAAGCGCAAATACATCCTTTCACGAATACATAGTAAACGATCATTCCTGTAAGGACAGACTGGGTGCCTGGCCCTGGGTCATGTTTTAGGGACAAACCAAGGAGCAGGACCTGGTCTGTGCCCTCCAGACTCTCGTGGATGGTAGGAGGGGACAGGCACCGGACCGTTCCCAGGTGGTCACACCTGCAGGAGAGCCAGTGCCGAGGCAGACGGCGTGAGCTGAGGGTGAAGCACAGGGCAGGAAGCATGGGGGGGGGGGTAGGATGGGGGGGGGCTCTCAAGTGGAAACGGACGGGCACCGCCTCATGGGTCCTCTGAGGCTGGCTCCTAGCCCAGACCCAGCAGAGGGTGAGGATGGGGAGACAGGACCCCCTCTGTGCCAGACAATGGGGGTAAACACTGGTTTCCTTCCCTCGAAAGAGCACTGGGGAGTTTTCCGCTCTGGACAGCCTCTCTGGAGCCCTGAGCTGAATCGCTGGCCATAAAGCAAGGGTTTGAAGTGATTAAACAGTAAAACCTGGGCTTGGTGCTGCCAGGGAAGGAATCGATAATGTCAGTCAGGAAGTCCGTGGTGCCTGTGTTTCTGTTCATTGGAGAAATGTGCTTTCAGCCCAGACTGACTCTCAAAGTTCTTCTCCCGCTGAAAAGCCAGGAGCTGGAGAACGGCCCTCCTGTGCCCGTCATAAACTGGAATAATGTCGCCCAGATCACCCCATTCTCTGGTCAGCCAGGTCCCCGTTACTACCACATGCGACCTCTTTCAGGACAGTGACCTTCCATATACCTGGTCCCCTACTCGTGACCTGTTTCTGACTGGGAACTCCTGTCCTCTGGCCTGAGCTGCCGGGTCGGAGAAATTGGTGGAGGGGGTCAGCAGCCAACCCAAGCTCCGTCAAGAGTCCTCTCTTGGGGACGTTCAGACAGGGGCTGGGAGAGAAGATACTTCTTTCTTGACATAAGCCTTGAACGAATGACAGCCTAGAGTTCCGAGAGGCTGTGGTTCGACCTGATGGAGAAGCCAACCTGAGAGAAGAAGCAAGATGGCAGGGGTGGGGGGAGGGCAGAGAGACAGACTTGTCTCCAGTTCCGGTGGTCCCTAAGGCTGAGCCCACCCTGCCTCCCCTCACGTGGCTACCGGAGCTGGTAAATGTCTCTACGGATGTGCCAGATGCTTGACAGGTTTCCACCGCCTTCTGTCACAGCCCCGCTGGCCCTCCAACACACAACACACATGGCAGAACGTGCAACATGGACCGTGACCCATGATGGAGCCCAGTCCCTCGGGGGCAGCAGAAAGGTCCAAAGGCATCCTCTCTCCTGGAGGGCTGCAGCAAAAGAAGAAAGTCTCCCAAACAAAACAACAGGAAAGGTCGTGCCCTTGGCTTTGTGCCCCCTGCCCGCAGAAGACAGACCCCTTCTGCTTCGAGCGACAGGGGCTGCTCCCTCCCAGGTGAGATGTGGTGGAACTAGAGCTGAGGGGAGCACAGAGGAGAGAGTTCACACAGGAGGGAAGACACAGGAAGAGGAGCGGTTTAGGTGGCTGGACGGAGCTTGTGCAAATAACCCACCGCTCAAGGAAGAAGACAAGATGTAGAGATGAGTGTTTGGAGGGCCCCCCACCCTCCCTCCCCGGCCTCGGGGGAACCACTGTTGCTGCTCGTAATGCCTTTTGAATTAACCATTGCCATCCTCATAAGCCCACCCCACCCAAACCTGCTGTTTAATAATTGCAACCAGGATTCTGCATCCAGAGTTTTGCTGCTTCTTATGGGAGGGGGGCGGGAAGAAGAATTCTATGTGAATCAGAAAAAGGGACCAAAAACCCAATGGCAGAGACCAGGAAGGAGCTCACTGGGGAGATGCTCTACCATCTGTGTGTACTACACCTCTCCTGGGCCATCCTGACACACTCGTCTTTGCCCTCCCTGGACGAGTGTGCAAGGAAGAGCCATCACGGTCTGCTCCGTGTCCACATGTCACTTCCCAAGCGTCCACCCATGCTAGGTGTTGTTCTGGGAGCTGGGGACACAGCACTGAATGACACAGGCAGGGCCTCCTCAGATTCCTGGGACAGGCAGGAGCACACGCATAAGAGTAAACAAATAAAGGAGCAAAGCCAGTACAAACACGATCAACATAGGTGTCCCTCGCATCTTCAGTAACCCAGGGAGAGGGTATGGAGGCCAGAGCAGGTGAGTGGCTAGCCCTGAGCCGCAGCCCCGGGGCGGGGGAGGGGGATGGAACCCACCCCCCCACACTGCTGTCCCCCAGCTGCTTCCCCATCACCATTCTATGGCCCTGGCCGCCCCAGGGATGACCCGTGGTTCTATCCAGAAATGTCCGATTCTCTTTTTGGCAGCAGTTGGGAGGTTGCCCCAGCCCTAAGTCCCCACTGCCTATGGCACATGGCAGACTTGAACACGGATGTTTGCTTTGCCAGGAACAGTCTTGGAGTAATTACGAATACAACCCACTTTCACAAGCAAAAGCATCTGGTTTTAGACCATAAATTATAACTACACTCCACCCAACCCCCATCCATGGAGTACCTAGGCTTCTGAATCCCTGAAGATCTCTTCTGATGGCCTTCCCTGCCTGGCCCCACCCGTGCCCCCCAGCTATGGCTCTGCCTTGTCCACAGACCCTCGCCCCTGCCAAGAATTTCTCCTGAAGACCAGAGCTCCTGCTCACTGCCATGGAAGCTTCTGGAGAGAATCAGCCATGTCCTGGGCACATGGAAGCACCACCAAGTCTTTGCTGAACTGGAGAGGAAACACAATAGCCTTAGGTGAGCTATGTCTCAGCGAGAACCCGGGGTTCCTGATTGGAACCAAACATACATGCAATTGAAATACCCCTTTCTCCTAAGAAAACCTAATGACCTCCGACATGGGCATCACACCTGGCCTGATAGAGCCCCTGACCTCCGAAACATGGTCCTCAGGAGTGTCTGGCTTCTTGGCCCTCAGGCTTCTGAGAGCTAGAAACCCCACCCTGCCCCAGCAATGACATGTGCGGCAAGGGGCTGATCTCCTGCGCTAGAATGATTTCAGCCCAGTGTGGACACCACAGATCCGCTCTCTGGGGCCAGGATCCCCACAACCTGGAAGGGAGACCCCGAGCTGGGGAAGAGCCGTCCACCTGTACACATACGTGCTGTCAGGCACCCTCCCCAAGCCCAGTTGGCACAGCTGGGTGGCAACAGGCGGTCTCTTCATGCAAATTAAATAAAACAACCTTTTTATCTGTTGGCTGATTCCCTCTTTTGAAGAAATCAACTACAAATTCATTTTTCGGGAGAAGCAATTATGATGATGGATGGAACGTCAAGGAAAGGGAATCAAACAGCAGCCTAGAGGCCCAGGCTGGGGGCTGCCTCATGGGGCAGGAGAGTGGGGCCAGGATCCTTTCAGCTTCCGTCCTGGCTGGCTCTCCCCAACACCCTTCCCTCGCCCCCAGTTCTGTGAAGTAGGGATGATGCATAAAGGGCCCTTCCCACCGTATAGCTAACAGTCATCCACTCTGGCTTGTAGTCCATCCATCATGAGCACTTATTGTGCCAAATATTTTCCAGGTGAGACTTCTTTTCATCTGCACCCTGGCTCTGCGAGGTAGAGATTAGCGTACCCATTTCACAGATGGAGAAGCCGAGATGCCCTGACTGCCTTGCTCAAGATCATGTAGCTAACAGGGGAGCAGAGTCAGGATGGGGTCTCCACTCCACTGCAATACGAGCCCTTCTAAGGAAAGGCCGTATGTATAGCTCAGAGTCCTACAGACCAGATAGTACCGCCTCTCCCACCCACCCTGTCTCCAGTTTGCCCATGGAAATGGAGCATGGCTTAAGACCATAGGGCCAATCACTGGAGGAATCCACACATTTATCTGATTCAGTTTTAGGCACCGTTCAAGGATGCACGGGCTCCAAGTTCAAAGTCAAGAGATTTAGCTGCTCTCGCCAGTGGGTTGGGAGATTTGGGACAGAAAAATCCCATGGACCTTACACAGCACCCCCCCGCCCCCAGAGGGACCCCAGCTCCCTGGCACCACCTACGGTCACAGCAGTCCTCTGTGCTGGAGAGGAGGACACTGGAGCTGCCCGACTGGAGGGAGGCAAGGGAAGCCCCATGATGCCAGCCCAGAGCCAGGAGCCCCAGGCTCTCAGGGAAGGGCTGAGCTGGCTGCCGTGGAGTCTGCCAGCCTGTCAGTTCTGGGAAAATCCTTCACAGAGACGGGTCTGGGCTTCCACTTCAAAGGCTCCTACAGTAAAGACCTGCTAATTGTCTGAAACACATTTTTACTGAAGTGTGAATTCTCTCTCTCCAAAGCGCAAGCCGGCGAGTTCCAGGAGACCTCTAGCTGGAAGGAGCCAGGGAGGCAGCTCCCTTGCATGGATCTAGAGGGCAAGCCGGGTGTCAGGGACCAAAGCCCATCCCATCATTTCACCTCCGGGTGTGTGTGTGTGTATGTGTGTGTGTGTGTGTGTGTGAGAGACAGCCTGGGAACTGTTAGTCCGGAGAGGGGAGGACCAGCGCTGCTGAGAAGGAGCTGGGGACTGAACCCTGAGGGCTCAGTGGACCGAGGATTTGAGGCTCGTCACAGACTGCCCACCGTAGGGTGACCACAGGTTACCGGCTGTTGAATATAATAGCCAACAGGGGTGCCTGGGTGGCTCAGCCGGATGGGCGTCTGACTTTAGATTTTGGCTCAGCGCGTGATCTCAGGGTCTTGAGATCAAGCAAGCCCCGCGTAGGGTTCCCTGCTGGGTGTGGAGCCTGCTTGAGATTCTCTCTCTCCTTCTCCCTCGGCCCCTCCCCACTCCTGCGCTTGCTCTCTCTCGTTCTCTCTCACTCTTTCTCTCAAATAAATTAATCAATTAATTTTAAAAATAGCTAAGAATTCCATGACGCTTGCTGTGTGGCAGGCACTGTTCTAAGTGCTGTCTGTATTTCACACCCCTACCCGTCAGGAGCCTCTCGGCAACTTGCGAAAAAGGGCCCATTATTTTGTCCCTGTTTACAGATGGGAACACTGATGCGCTGAGAGTTTAAGTAACTTGCTCAAGTTCAGGGTCAGAGAGAGAGGACCAGCCCCGAGGCGGCCAGTCTGTGCTCCGGGCGCAGGAGACAGAGCGGAGGAGGCAGGACACACGGGACGTGAGTGGCGGCAAGTCGCCCTCCCTCCCGTGCACCAGGGCCCTGCTCTGAGGTCGGGCAAGGCAGGGAAACTGAGGACTGTTCAGAGGGAAGAACAAAGGCCCTGGAATCACACAGATCTGGGAGTAAATATTTGCCAGCCAGGTGACCAGGGGAAGTAAATTAGCCCCTCTCTGGCTTCATGTCCTCATCTCTGAAATGGAAATTACAACACCTGCCAGCAAGGTTATTTTCAGGAGCTGAGATAAGCAGGCATTCCCATGACCTCCAGAGCGAGTGTCTCCTTAAATTTTGTGCCCAAGGCACCTCATTAGTCTCTCTCTCTCGTCCTGGCCCCGGAGATAATTACATGTTAAGAATCTGGACCAGAAAATTTCTGGCAAGAGCCGACGACGGATGAGCAAATGAATAAAGGGAAAATTGAATGAATAGTAGTCAAGTTAACGATAGCTACTGTTCACTACTTCCTGGTCTGCTCCCGCCGGCAGGATGGGAGTCATGGGGCCCCGGAATGAGAAGGTGCAGGCCTTGTCCTCAAGGAGCTTCCCGTCCTGGGGGGCAGGCCTGTGAAGCCAGGGAGGCCTATCTCTGCCTGACGCTGCTCAATCAGGGGCTGGTCTGCCTCGGGTATTGGATCTATCCTGTGTGACGGGCCCGGCCGGTACATGCTGGGTACCTGGCTGCATGTGAAGACTGCGCTCTTAGTGACCGCAGACAGGCCTATAGGTGCAACAGTGCTGGGGCTCTAGGCCAGCTCAGGACCCTCCCCCAGGGCATCAGAGCAAACCTGAGCTACTGCCCTCCCAGGGCCTGGGACCCTATGCCGTTCTACCCGGAATGCACACCGCCAGCCCAGACGAGAGGCTCCTCAAAGGGCTACAACTGTGACTTTTAAATCGCACCCCAGGGGAGGAAGGCCTGGAGCAAAGACGGAAGGAGAGAAAGGAGAGAGAAGAACTTTCCCAGAGCTAGCCCCGCTACTGATCGGAACCTCTGGAAGGCACAGGGGAATCTGAGCATCTGAGAATCATCTGGAGATCGATATGAGAGATGGCAAAGGGACATTCCTGCTGGAAGATCCTGCAGGCTGAAAGGCTCACAGGCCTTCCATGGATCTCTACAGCCCCCCACACAGAGGAATCTGGGGGCAAAGCAGAAAACTGAAGGTTGCAGGATATTAGGGCAGGGGGAGGGAAGGCGGGGCAGGGAGAAGAAAAGAGGAGGGGGCAGGAGGGGAAGAGGAAAGGCAGCAAAGATTGTTCTAGGCTACAGAGAACCCACAGGACGGAGGCCATGAGACAAAAGGGAAGATGAGTGGGGCCTCCTCTTCCTCCTTGAAATGCCTCAAGACCTGGCATTTCAGCAGGGACTCTCTGCCACAGCCCCCTTCCTCCTGTCCTCTTCCCCTGACCTCCACTGGCTTCTGAGCCAGAGAGATGCGACCGTTATCAGTCTCCTGATCTGTAAAATGGGAGAGCAACAACCTTGACCTCATATAGTTGCTCCCAGTGCTCGGCCCATGCTTGGCAGGGAACACAGGCAGAGCCTCGTGATCAGTGGCCGGTGCCGCTTTTCTCTTCCACCCAGAAGCAGCAGCTGAGCTGACCCCAGTGCTCTCTCCAACCAGAAGGGTTGTCTGCCAAGAGCAGGGCGAAGACAAAGGCACGGTGAGGCCACCCCGCCTGGCCAGCCCGCGGGCAGGTGTGCCTGGCTGCTCCCCGCCCCGCCCCCCGCTGGCCGCTGGCCACACTGTTCATTAAGCAAATGGCCTACAATGGCCAATGATCAGTGGAGCACGCGGGCGGCCGCCGCTCCCAAGTCGGCCTCATCAAAGGCCAGCGCCGAGCTAATTTAAAGATCTAAGTGGAACATATTTCTCCTGATGCGGCAGTTTCAATTGACTTGTATTGTCTCCAAATAAACACTGGAGTCACAGCAATTAGTTTTCTGGACAAGGTTCCAGGTTAGGGGAGCAGGGGCGGCACTGTAGGGGAGGGGCCGGTGGGAGCCAACTGGGACTGGGCAGCTGGAGGCATGGTCTGAGCCCCTGGCCTGGGCAGAGATGGGCTCTCTGGCCTCGAAGTTCCCTCCAGGGAATGGGAAAGTCCAGGTGTCCATCACGGGCTTTCAGAGCTGGCAGAGGGCCTTGCAATAGCATTAAAACGGATCCTGCAGCATCATTTAGACAGATCCTTTATGCAACAGAGAGAGGCAGACACTGGTGACCCAAGAGACAGTCGGATGGCTCCCAGGTGTCCATCAAATTGGGCTCTGGACTCAGGGTGTAAATACATAACCTGGGGGCGCCTGGGTGGCTCAGTGGGTTAAAGCCTCTGCCTTTGGCTCAGGTCATGATCCCAGGGTCCTGGGATCGAGCCCCGCATCGGGCTCTCTGCTCAGCAGGGAGACTGCTTCCCTTCCTCTCTCTGCCTTCTTCTCTGCCTACTTGTGATCTCTGTCTGTCAAATAAATAAATAAAATCTTTTAAAAAAGTTAAAAAAAATAAATAAAAATACATAACCCGTATTTCCCAGCATGTTGCGGCTTCAAAGATGCTTCTGGTGTTTAAAATCTCATTTAATCGACACATGGGCCCTGAGGGATGGAATGACTCTTCTCACTTCAGAGTTGAGGAAACAGAAGCTCAGAGAAGTCAAGGGACTTGCCCAAGGTCACACAGCGGAGTGGCAGCTTTGGATGTTCTGCTCTTCTTACCGCCCCATGCTGGGTGGGGATGGGTCTTGCATTGCCCTGGGTCCCTGTGGATGAAGTCTTGTGTCCCAAAGAGTCTCACTATACAGAGTGCCTTTGTTTTCCTAAGGTGACAAGCCCTGGCCCCTAGGAAGTTCCTGTCTGATGGCAGAGGCAGAGAGGTGCCCAGGCTGAAAAGCCAGGAATAGATATGGAAAGGCTAGAAAGTGACAGAAGAGGACAGAACTTTGGGAGGCAGCCTAGGGAATGCAGCCAGGAGACTGGCTGGGCCTGTGTTCAGTGGGAAACAAAAACCCCATCATTAAAGCTACAGCCCAGGCTCCAGCAGAGGCCAGGCCCGGCCAGGGACCTGAGCTGAATCTGCACCAGGGCCACCTGTGGCCTGGAGCTGAGAGGCGGGGCTGCACCCTGAGAGGAAAGATGGGACACGTGTCCTTTGCCTGAGGGACCCTGGGCCCTGGGGCCTCATACTGCAGGCTGGGTGTATGGCCTTGGGACAAGGGAGGGTACGCAGCCCCAGCAAGCAGCAAGGAGTCTCCAGGCACCTGCGGGACCTGCTGCGGGGAACCTGGGGGTCTAGCGTCTATTGTGCACTAAAGAAAGGACAGTGGCTACTTTCTCCCTCACCAGGTGGCCTGAATGGACACTGGGACAAGCGCCTCATCAGGGGTCATTTGAGCAGATCGGCCTGACTCTAAACCAAACATACTCTCCTGAAGGCGGCTCTGGGACCCGAAGGACCTGTCGGGGTGAATGGCCTCACATGTGAATAATGAATCAACAATGGCAACGGCCATTGTTTTCTGAAGCCGTATTCTGGGCCAGGCAATGGGCCAGCACCTCCATCCTCTCATTTTACAGAGAATTAATCGGAGGCCCAGAGATGTTCAGTAACTCACTGCACGTCACGTTGCTTGTAAACAGCAGAGCAGGGACTGAAAACCCTACTCCGTCCAGCATAAAACCCAGAGCTCTTAGCTGTTTCTGATATTATCCACATCCCATCAGGCTGTCAGAGACCCCGGCTAGTTGATTTTCACGCTCTCCTCCAAGAAGGTTTGCTCAGGAGGGTGAAGGAAGACAGAGAAGGAGGAGGAAGAGATGCATGGAAGGCAAAAGGCAAGATACTCCTCGGGATTTGGATTGTGGAGTTTGCAGACAGTAGGGGAAGGCACTGGAAGAGGAGCGCAGAGGATGGGGGGCTGCTGGGGAATGAGGGGAGGGAGAGAGAAGCAGAAGCAAGAACTGTTCCAGAAGGAAGGGACCATCTGCTCCCCCAGCCCACTCTGGGGCCTGGTGTTTCCATTTCTCATTGCGAGGGTCCCACTCACCCTCATCCGCCTTTTTGCTTCTCCTCCTCCTTCAACCTCAGACCCCCAGACAGTTCCACTGTTAATGGCCTATGGCATCTGCCCCTCTTGCCCACCACCACCTGCCTCGGGGCTCTGTCGTCCCCTGCCCAGAGTGGCCCCCACCACATCGCTGTCCCCAGCTCTCCCGGGCTCTGCCTCCGGAGGCTCTGATCACGTGCCTCCCTCTGCTCAAAAGCCTTCAAAGGCAGGCCACTGCCTAGAGAATCAAGTCCAAGTTCCCCATGCTGGCCTGCGAGGCCCTTCCCTGACTGGCTCCCAGCCCGGGCCCTCCCTGCCTTCTGCCTACCTACAGTGTTCTCTCCCTGACACCACATGCGCTCTCCCTTCCTGCTGGATTCGGGTTTGGCTCAAATGTCTACATATCATCGTATAGGGGTACCGTCCAAAGGATCCCACCCCGCTCTGGGCTTTCAGACTCTTATTCTGCTTTAGGTTTTCTGCAAAGCAGTATCAACAGCTAACATTCAACATACTGGATTTTTGATCCTCTTGCCCCCCTGAAAGCAGGGATGGTTTTATTCGTGGCCCTAGCATCAGGGCGCAGAGCTGTGCCAGCCTGTCCCGGGCATCTGGGGTTTGTTGAACAAGTGAATGACAGCCCTGCCACCTCACACTTCAAACTCTTGGCCACAGCGACTCATGACACTGCAGCTGTCCTGATGGGCCCTACCCACTCTCTGCCACTCGCCTTTGTACTGAAGCTCAAGTGGGACCCGGGATCCATCTTCAGTGCCTCCTCTTCCAGGCAGGCCCCCCCCCCCTTTCACCTACCTGTCAGCCACATGATAGAGTCTTTATAAGGGCTAATATTTCATTGCTTGGTTATAGTTTCCTTAAATAAGAATGAAAGGTCCATGTCTTACCTACACTGTTCCCCCACAGAATACCAGGTACCAAGCCTGATATGTACTAGGTAGTCAGTAGTTATTTCTTGAGTGTAGCACAGAGGTAGAAGATTTGATGCAGCAAGGATTTTCCTCCAGCCAAACCCTGGGTTGGTTGAGGTCCTATTATGTGCTGGACACCATGCCGAAAGACTTCTGTGTGCCAGGTCCTATACTGGGAGAGACCTACCATGTGCCAGGATCCACACCAAGACAGCACCTCCTGCGGGCCAGCCTGAGATGGCCGAAAGCCTACTATGTATAGATCTGGTTTGGATGAATTCCTCTGATGGCAGGTAGGGGCACCCATGCTACCTGGATTCATGCTGAGAGGGCACCTACTGTGTGCTAGGCCCTGAACCAGGCAGCAAGATAAGGAAAACCCAGCCCCTGCCTTCAAGCGCCTCACCATCAGCCCGAGGCAAGCAGTAAATGGGAGAGGAAGGGGAAGGAGGAAAGCACAGGGGAGATTAATAACAACTATTTATTCTGGCAAATTATGAGTGTATGTAGGGCCATCTGTGCACATAGCTGCACGCCCGCTCGTCACCAGCAAGGCCCAGCACAGGAGCCCAGCACAGCTCTAGGGAGCAACCTGGCCTTCCATCCACGTGTCCCCGCCGAGGGGAAGAGTCATTCAGCCTCCTCCTCTCCAGCCCTCCAGCCCACTGCCCACCAGGTGAACGGGCACAAGCAAGTCTAAAAATACAGCCAAGGCCTGGCACAGATGTGACAAGGGAGCCTCTCCCTCCTGCCAGAGCTGAGGTGGCCGCTCCTGAAGCTGGAAGATGGGGGACCAGGACACAGAGGGTCGGTCACTCCTGGGGACTCCCTGAAGAAAATGGGAGTCACTGCCCCCAACAGAGGGGCTCTGACTGCTTAGGAAGGAAGATACTGTATGGCCACTAGGGAGGCAGAAATGGGTATGAGGATGAATTCACTGAGGGGTGCGCTTGGGACCCAGGAAAAGGCCCTTCCAGAATGTCCAGCCGGCAGCATGGAGCAGACCCCAGACCCTGCCTGCTTCCACTGGAAAGCGAGAGATGAAGCTGGACCCCTGCCCCGAAGACCTAACTCTTTCTGCAAATTAGTCTTGATTCTGACACCAGATTGAACCTTGACTTTAACCTCATCCTGACCTTGGACCCCAGCTCTATACTGAATCCCAATTTTACTTGACTGAAGCTGGAGGACCTCTGTCTCCCTTGACTCTAAAACAGACAGGCAGAAAGAATCCTCTTGGAGAAAAGCAATCCCATGAGCCACACAGGGCTCTGAATGCTAATGGTCTAGAAAGAACGTAAAAGAACGTGCCAGCAGTAATAAAATACACAGAAGAAGAAAAATAGCATTCATCAAGCCCTTGCTGTGTCCAGGTACCATCTTAAGTGCTTTGCATGTATTAATGCCCTTATTCCTAACAACAACCTCATTTCACAGACAAGAAAGAGAGGCACAGAGTAGTTAAGCAATTTCCCCAAAGACACACAGCTGGTAAGTAGCACAGTTAGGATTCGAATCCAGACCAACGGGCACTAGAGCGCCTGTGTGTGCCCGTGATACTGGAGTTGTTCTAAACGTCCACCAGCTCCTGCTTCGGTGCATGTGTGTGCGCACACACGCGCACACATACGTGCACACACACACACATGCAATCTCCTTTTCCTTTTCGGAACAATGTTCTGAAATGGTTTTTATTACCCCAGTCCTAGAGGTGTAGAAATTGGAAGTCTGGAAGGAGAACTGGCTTGCCCAAGAGAGCGCAGCTGAGACTCGATCGAGCTGGCATTCAAATTCGGATTTTTAAATATACTCATTCCTGCTTACAAAATAGACGCACACCCCATAGTATAAAGAAAAAGAAATAGCAGTACTTATAATTGCACTATCCAGAAAAACCACTGTTCATATTTTGGTATGGGACCTTCCACCCTTTACCCCATTTATACAATAATACCTGTTTTTAATAAAATAAAATACTTTTCCATAAATACATGTGGGGGCTGCAAAATTTCCTTGACCTCTCCGCACAGGTGGGGAGCTCAGTACTGAAGCCCTCCCCCACTCCCAGAGAGATCAGATTTCCAGCAGATCAAACGAGAATGGGCTTGGCTGTGTGGCGGGCAGCCGGCAAAGGGTCACGCAGGCCACGCAGAGGACGCTCGGCCCAGCTGGGACCCTTCATCCCACCACACAATACACTCTCATGAAGCAAGGGCCTCCCTGAGATTGGTCTGTTGATTCTAGGGACTGTCTTGATAAACACTTGTTGGAAACCCTGCTGCAAACCAGAACCGGGCTGGGACTTTGGGGTCACAGTCTGTGGGAGCAGATTCTCACGAATGACTGTGTGCTCGCACCTGCCAATTACACGCTTAGCCCCCTGGGATATGCGGGGCCCTAATGCTAGTGGCTGCCTAAGGTCTGGGGTGGGAGTGGGGGTGCATATCAGAGCCTCAGCGACAGGCTGGGCTCAGAGATGAAGACAGAGCAGAGCAGATGTACTCGGGCCCAGAAGGAAAATGTCCCGGCGCAGGGCCCAGGAAAGGAGAGGGCTGGAGCCCGCAGCTGGGAGGAGGGGGCTTCACGGAGGAAGCTGGCTGGCCGGGGAGGCCAAGGTGCTCGGGGTGGCCCAGCACACCTGCTGTGGGGCTGTCAAGGCTCACAGCTGTGGGGCCAGACCCAGGGGGTCAGTGCCTGTGAGCAGAGGCTGTGGCAGGTGACTCTGAGCCCCTGCAGCGCCCTCTGAAGGGAGGGAGCCAAGCAGCCCTGCATTGAGGGGAGGGACACACGGTCAAGGACACATGCAAGAAAGGGACAGCAAACACCCGGGGTTCCTTGGGCCAGGAGCAAGGACACAGTGAGGAAGGGACAGTAGACATCCTGGGGTCTTTTGTCTCTCCTTCCCTCTTCTTTGTCTTCTTCCCACCACACTCCTGGGGGTGGCCATGTGACTGCTGGGGACCAAGTGGCCAGAGCCCAAGGCCCCTCTCCACAGCAGCAGGCTTCTGTCCTACTTACTTACATCGGCACCGCCAATGCTGGTCTCGAGCAGATTAATGAGGCCACGGCTGAGGCCCTGCACCAGGGGACTGGCCTTGTTTCCAGGTGACCAGGCACTTGAGCCTAAATTAACTTTGACTACCCTTTGTGCTCTCCCCCTTGGCAGGACAGGAGGAGGAGAAAGAGGGAGGAGGCGAGAGGGGGAGGAAGAGGAAGAAGAGGAGGAAGGGGTACGTGGAAGGGGGCAGGGAGGAGGAGAGGAGGGCGATGAAGCAGGGGAGGAGGAGGGACAGAAGGCAGGAGCAATGGGGAGAGACTGAAGAAGGAGAGGCCAGTAAGGGGGCAGAAGAGCGGGGACAGAAAGTTCGGGGCCGCCCCCTGCTTCTCCTACTGCACCAAACTGCCCAGGCAGGATCTCCTGGAGGTGGGCTCTTTTGTGAGGGGGGAAGGGAAATGAACGTCCTGCCGGTCAGCCACTTCCCTTTAGAGCTGTGGAAGCCAGTTCCAGGAGGAAAGGGACTTTCCCCAAGTCAGGGTGGGTGGCTGGAGGTACATGAGTGGAGCCCAGGCCCCCTGACTCCCTGCCAGGGCACTTCCTGCCGCGCAGTACGTACCACACAGTGACAAAGACCTACTCATCCCTCAAAACCCTCCTCAAAGAGCCCCTCCTCTGGGCAGTCTCCTCGGGACCCCCACAACCTGCAAGAGTGCTTCCCTCTGACCAACGTCTGGAGTCCTCTCCCCTGCGGGCCTGAGACGTCACGCGGACAGCCCTGCTGACAATTCGTCTCCCGGGCCCTGCTGCCCAGCACAGAGTGGGTGGTGAGGGGATGAAGGAATGAATGAACGAATGAATGAATGAACGGAGTTGGGCTTTCAGGTCAAGCAAATCTGGGTTTGAATCTCCGCTCTGCCTCCTGGTAACTGTGACCACTGGTGAGTCTCTCAGCCCCTTCGAACCTCAGTTTTCTCATCTCTGAAATGGATCCCTCGCAGGGTTGGAAAATAAACTACATAATGCAATCCCCCATTCATTCACTTGTACCCTTATTGAGCACCTACTGTGTGCCACACAGGCTCTGTGAGGGGCCCTGGGTACCCGGCAGGGAGTGAATAGGTGTGGTCCATGCCCATGTAGGGCTTACAGTTGGCTGGGGGCAAACAGACAAGAGAAAGTATCTGAATGAATAACTACTTAACAGCAGAAGTGCCAGGAAGGAAAAGGCAAGACACACGATAGAGCATGGGGGGGGATGGGGAGCCATCGAGGAAGGCCTCTTCAAAGCCAACATCTGAAGGCCCAGAAGGAGCCCAGCCACACTGAAGCAGGACTGTTTGGAGGAAGGAGGGAAAGGAGGAAGAGAAGGTGCCCGCGTGCCCTCCGCGTGTCTGCTCACTCAGGACACGTTTGCTGAACTCCACGCATGCACAGGCTGCGTACTACCCTGCTGACCCCGAGGCCACGGTTTGGGGGGCTGGACCCTGACCCCCATGGCCTCGCAGCCCACGTGGTGGGGAGGGGTTGCTGGACGCCAGTGAAGGACATAATCCACCGTAAGCACGGAGCTTCAGGTTCTGGAAGTGCCGAGGGCTGCCCAGCGTGATCAGAGCAGGTGGCAGGAGAACCCTAGGAGGCACGACTTGGGGGAAGGGGAGAGACGGCAGGAGAGAGAGCTACGGACAGGAAGTCGAGCTGACATCTGCGGAGGAAGGGAAGTCCATAGTGTGAGGGACCTGGTGGGCCCAGCAGAGAACTCGGGGCTTATTCTCAGGGCGATGGTGAGCTATGGATGGCTTTCGGGGGAGGCTCCAAGACTGAATCTGTAGATACCAACCATGGAACGGATGGAGGGGTGGGGGCCGGCACAGACGCAAGGAGAACAGCGTCACTGCCATGAGCGCGGCACAGGGGAGCTGCTGCAGACCGGAGGTAGAGGAGGACACTGACCGAGGCTTGCTTGGAAAAGGAAACCTGCCAGAGAGTGAAGGATGGGGCCAGGCCCCCTGCGATCCCGTGGATTTCCAGCCTGTGCAACTGGACACGTGAAGAAACCATCCACTGTGAGCTGGGTGCTTTTGAGGCATCTAAATGGAGATGCAGAACAAGGACGGGAACACGCAGGACTTGGAGCTCAGAGGAGACCCTCACTCGGGCTTTATTACCTTAACAGCTATGGGTGGCCCTAGCAGGAAGTACAGAGAGAGACCCCCAAGAGAACAGCTTGAATAAGAAACATTGCCTGGGGTGGGAGGAGCCCAACCAGAGGCCAGAGGACCCCCAGGGTGGTGCTGAGGACACGGGAACCACAGCTGGGCCTCTCTCTGTCTGCAGTCCGACAGCCTCTGGCCTCCCTCCTCTGTGTGGGCTGCTGTGCCCAGCCCAGGTTCAGGAAACCTACTGTCCCGAGGAGCCAAAGGACGTCCCAGAATGTGAAGTCTGATGCCGCTGAAGGGCGTAAGGAGGGCAAAGTGTACACCGGCCACTGGGGAATCAGAAGAGAATCTGGGAAGAGGGGCTGCGAAAGGACTCTGAAGGACAGAGGGCTTTTGTGGGCCAAGATGGAGAGAGGGACTTCCTAGGGGGATGACCAGACCGTGGCTGAGCCCTCGTGTGTCTGGTATGCCTTACGTCCCAGACTTGGACTTGTCACTGCACCAGCCTGACAGGGCCTGGGCACTAGGCGGGACTCACTCCTGCTTGTATCTCCCAGGGCCCAGCACACACCCAAGGACCTGCTCAAGAAACTTCACAGATGCCCTTCTGTGCAGGAACTCACAAGTGAAGGCAGGGACTGAGAGCTCCTCCGAGGCGTCAGGGGGAGGGAGCCTGGAGCAGCCTCGCTGGGAAGGCAGGTGGTCTATACTGAGTAAGCACTGGCGAGCTGCGGGTTTTGAGGGGGTCAGTGCTGAAAGGTATGTGGGGGACCCCCAATGTTCAGCGGTGGGAGAGGGCCTGAGGCCAGAGGGCAGGAAAACAGAGAAGAACATGCCTGTGTTCCAAAGACAGGTCCCCCGGGGTTACCCTGGTTAGCGTAAGGAGGCCAGGAGTGTACACGCCTCACCTCCACTCACAGGTCCAAGCACACGTGTGTACATCTGCACACACACAAGGACACACCCGTGCATACACACATCACAGATAAAACCAGATGGACACACAGGACACCCAAGCTCAGGCCACAGACACTTCAACCAACACATAAGCACAGAACAACAAGGGCCTGCAGGTATGCACAGAGGGACGCACTCCTGTGACACACTCACATTCACACACACTCACACATGCAGGGGCCCACAGGAGCAGGCAGGAAGGCCAAGCTGGCTCTGTGTGTGGTGCTGGTGTTTCCAGCACGGCCGGGCCCAGGCTTCAGCCACAGAGGCCCCCAGGCCCAGGCAGCTCTAAACAACCCTCAGCAGAGCGAGGGGGTACCCAGCCCGGGTCATGAGCTTACCTGTTCTCTGAGACTGGGGTGGACATGTCAGCCCACCAGCCAGCTGCTCCCCTTGCTTGGACAGCTGCAGCGGGGAAGTGACAGCCCCATGGGCCAACGGCCCGGCCCGGCGACCCTACTGGGAGGGGAGGAAGGGCAGGTGTGGGATATGGGGCGGGGCTTGGCCCAACACTGCCGTGACAGTGCCTCCCCAGCCCCGAGAAGCACACATCACGTGTGCATATGTGGGCAGACACACAAACACGTGGATGGACGCACAGCAGCTGACAGAGGCGTGGATGTACACAGGGCACCAGGACCCACAGAGACACAAGTCCTGAGTTGTTAGAGACCTCAGGTCACCCACAGACAGAGGCACAGACACAAGGCTTGCACACCTGCACACAGACACACCCTTAGATGTGCATGCGTGTGTGTGCACACATGCATGTAGCCCAGATACTTGGAAGCAGGGCCCGCAGGCACACACATTCACACATAAGCACCTCGGCACAGACACACACACAGCTGTCACATGGGCTGCACGCCCAAGGGTCAAACATATCCACGTGTACACAGAACACATGAAACATACACACACTGAAGGATATGTGTACACGGACGCCATAGAAGGTTCAGGAACATCCTGGCCCGTGCCGCACAGACTCAGATCCATCAAATACGCCCAGGCATCCAGCACCACACACACACACACACACACACACACACACACACACACACACACTCACGCACATACAAACACATGCAGACACACCTTGCACACGTACACGTGGGCACTCACACGCGCATCCAGAGTGCTCGCTGACCTTCTGCATGAGGGTCTCCTCTCCTCCTCTGCCTCCCAGCCAACAGGGCCAGGGGCTGGGGTTTAGGCTGGTCGCCCGTGTGGGGTAAACACGGTCAAGGCCACGGCCCCCAGAGTGAAGGCTCAGCATCCAGAATCACTTCTCAGAACTGACAGGTAACGGGACAAAGCAGCAGGGCCTTGGGGGGCCACCTCCTTTCCCAAGTAGCTGGTCTCCCTTCGCTGCCTGTGGGCACGTGGAGGGCCTCGGGGCAGGAGTCCTGAATCCTGGCTCTCTGCTCAGTGTGTCTGTCCTCAGCCCCGCGAGCGGTGTCCCTGGGGAGCTCTGACACTCGCCCTTCCCACCATTTACCGTTTCCCTCTCCAGGCAAGCCCGCACACGGCCGAGCCAGGACGGCAGAGCTGGGGAGAGGCCCTGGGAGGAGAAGGGCCAGGGCTGGGGCTGGGGCACGCAGGCGTGATCCGTGCAGCCAGCAGCCGCCTTGGCTCGATGCTGGGCAGAGGTGCTGCGTAAGCAGAGAACAGAGGAGGAAAGTTACTTAGGAAGATTAAATGAGTCAGTGTAGCATCTCCCCAACAGCCATTTAAATGACTCAAAGCCTCGATTGTGAAATGGCCACAATTTACCCAGATGGCGACATTCCAAGCACACACCCGAGAGAGGGGAAAACGCGGCTAACCCCTTCTATGCTGGCACACATGCAGACAGGCTCTGTCTTGGGAAAAGGACTGCCTGAGGCCACGTCCGCTCCCACACCATGCCCTCAGCTGGCACACAGCATCACCATCTCTGCCAGGCCCTGAGGGGCTCTGAACGGAGCCCAGACCTGAGCGCCAGCCTCTTCAGGCAGGTGGAGTGGGCTCAGAGCATAGCTGGTCCCCAGAGGTGGGCGGGGACGCACAGAAGGGCACCGGGCGGCAGCTGAGCATTGATGACAGCCGGCTGATGAGCGTGTGACTTCCAGTCTCTCTACTTGGGTATGTTTTGAAATTTTCTAAAATAAAAGTTTTTTTTTTTTTAAGCTTTGGTTCTCCTCTCTTAGCGATGATATTCTTTCATCAGTGGTTCACTTAATCACACATTCATTCAATCTGTCAGCAGCTTGGGGGCCCTGCCCTCAGAGATCTCACCATCTAGGGGGGAACCGGCCTGCGAGTAGGCTCGTCTGTGACCTGGCACCCATGGGGTTCAAGGAGCAAGAGTGCTGTGCTGGAACTGGAGGCCTTGAGCTGGTCTGGGGTCCTGAGCAAGGACATGCCTGCAGAGTGATGGGGGTGGTGACAGCCTCCCCCTAGAGCAGACACGCTGGCTCCTTTGGGGACCTGATGCCGTTTGTTAGCATGGGGGTGAGTGGGGCTGAGTGGGCAGGGGGTCGGCCAGTGCAGGGGAGGCTGGGCCTAACAGTAAATTTCTAGATGGGTCCTTTATAAGATCTGGGCCCCTGGCACAGGGCAGGGAAAAGGGTGGTAGTGGGTGGGGGGGCTTGCTGGTGGCAGGGGGAAAGGAGCATGGTTCTGCCACACTTTGAGCTCCCCAGTGTGCCCGGCACCATCCCCCCACCCCCCACATATTGCTGGAGGCAGGGAGCACAATGTCCAGGGACAGGTATAGAAACCGAGGCTCTAACAAAGGGGCCCCAGAATAAATCTGGGCTGGGTCCCAAGCCTCATGGGACTGATTGGGGCCTGCACTTGGACTAAAGAGAAGATGTTGACACTGCAGGGACCTGGGCAGGGCAGAAGTGGGGAGAGGTGTAAGTCGGTGTGCTATGTGAGGGCGGGGACCCCATCTGTCACCCCAGGGCTTGGCACCTACTCCATGCTGGAGAATATTGTTGAGAGCATGAAAGTGAAAGGCCAGGTGAGGGACTGGGGGCCCCTGGAGAAGGAGGGGACACCAAGGACAGAGGGAGGTATGCAAAGAGACCTGACTGGCTGGATGGTGGCCTCAGGGGCTCTGAATCCATTCCTGGGCTGAGCCCATGCTTCCCAAGAGAGCAGGCCGGTGGCCCAGACCCTCATGTCAGCCCCTATCCCCTCCTGATCTGCACCTCCAGGATTCCTGCTGCTAAGCCCGGCTCTTTGGGGTCACCACCCCCCATGACCCTATAGAACCAGCGCCTCTGGTCCCCAGCCTGTGATGACCTACAGTGCACAAGGAATGAGCACCCCAAAGCCCCTTCCAGCTGCAACTGGCTGGGGAGCTGCGGTGGGGGTGGGGGACAGTCCCCAAGGAAGAAAGAGTGCCAATTTGGCCTTGACCAGGGAACCGCCAGGCACATGTCACTACTGTTCCTGCTTTGGGGCATCTCGAGGTGCCCCCAGAGCTGGAGCCAGACCCACGGAGACGACCTGCCCTCAACAATCACACGTCAGGGACAGCCACTCTCTGATTAGCCTCTCCGTGCTCCGCTGGTTTCCACAGACATCCGGGGCGGCGTGTGCCAGTCCACAGAGGTGGACCCTGGGCAGAGCAGGTGTGTGTCCATGTGTGTGCACACCCACGCACTCCTCCCTCCCCTCATTCTGCCACTGCCCCCCAGAGTCCCCCACCATTCCTGCTGCAGACTTGCCTCCTTTGGGCCCTGTGCTGGGGACTAAAGGGCATGCAGAAGCAAGCAGGAAAGGGGTCTCGGCCTGAATTCCGAAGTCTGAAATAGTCCACCACAATTATCTTTGTTCTGACAGGCTGATTAGCATAATTATCCCATCAGAGGGAAGAAAAACAGGAGAGAGAGAATGAGGACCATGGCAGACAGAGAGACAGTCTGGGGCAGACAGAGACAGCAACAGGCACAGGTACCAGGAGACAGGGCATCTCAGCTGAAGCAGCTGCCCAAAAGAGTGAACAGGGCTGCTGGCCCCAGCAGAGACCCTGGCCCCAGCAGAGCCCCGAGGGGGCCTTTCCCTCCTCTGCTCCTGGCCAAGCCATGCTGAGTGTGGGCTGCAGGGTCCGGCTATAAACAGGAAGGGCTAGACAGAGCCATCTCTAAGGTCCTACCACCTCCGACTTGAGTGCCTAGAGATGGCAGAACTTGGATGGGCGAGACACCACTGTTTCACCAAAGGAAGCAAAGAAAGAGCCTTGCAGCAAGGTTGTCCTGCTTTAAGTCCAGTCGCACCTGCTTAACTCTCAACACCTCCTAAGAAGAGCCCAGAATGTGCACTTCCTCTGCTCCAGGGCCAGCTAGGTTCTGGGGACTCAGTGAGGACTAGGACAGCCAACCACTCTCGCTCCTGGGGAGCTCCCAGCCTGACAGAGGAGGACAGAGAGACCCAGCCTATGATTTCAATACCCTGTTACGGCTGGTCTGAGAGTCTGACCATAGATGACTGTGACTGCAGACTAAGGACACAGGGTCCAGCTTGCTGGGGGAAGGCACAGAAAGATGTCTCAAGGAAGGGAGGCCTGAGGAAGGACTGAGTGATGGGCAGGATGGCAGGTGGTTGTGGGAACATCAGTTCTGGCCCTGGTAAGTCCAGACATCGTGGTGGATAACTGTTGCTCCCTAACCATCCACGACCCACTTGTGAACCAGTTCACGCACATTAGATTCTCCTTGACAACCAAATGGAAAGATCCTTGGGAACAGGCCCTCTCTCCTTTCTCCTACACCCCTCACAGCCCTAGGCATGCAGCAGGCTTCATCAGAAGCTCTGGTCAGGTTAGAGGAGGGCCGTGGGTGGGGGGTCCTAGGCACAGGCCTTTGGTGCCTCCCACTCTCTCTCCTCCAAGGGGTTCAGGGTCTCGTCCAGGTACATGCCGCAGGAGGTCTGTCCCAGCCCGAATGCCACCTTCCAGGAAAGAATTAAAGTGATGCTTTGGCTTCTGGGGGAAGGGGCAGGGAAGGAGAAAGACAGCCAAACAAACCAGCTTATCTAGAAGAGCTCTGCGCTCGTTTATAGGGGAGGTTGATTAACCCTGGAGCAGGGGGGCGCTGGAGAGGGAGGTAGTGCAGGGTTTGGGGTAGCAGGGAAGGAAGAAACAGGAATATATTGGAGGATGAGATGGAGAGAAAGGAAAAGGAGACACACACACACATACACACACAGAGGCAGAGAAATCAAGAGACAGAGATAGAAGCCAATAGAAGGTCAGAGAGAGGGGGAGAGACAGAGAGGCAAGGAGAGGGACCAAGCCAGATGGAGAGAGGGCTAAAAAAAGGAAGGAAAGAAAGAAGCCAGGGAGGCAGAGAAGCAGAAAAAGAAAAGGGAAACAAACAAGCAGCCCAAAATGATCTGGGGTGGTTGGAGGTGGGAGGAGGGGCAAGACCAACGAGAGAGAGGGATAGAGGGAAACAGGACCAGCGAGCATCGGAGAGAAGCAACCAGCCATGGGGCCGAGGAGGGGGAGTATCCCTATCCAGGCCAGGCCATGCCTGGGGCTGGGGTCCAAGGCAGGGAGCCATGTGTCCAGTGTCCTCTACTCCTTCTGTCCACATGAGCCAGATCAGAGCACAGTCTTCCACTCCATCAGGCTGGCAGGTCTCCCTCGTGCCTCCTGCACACTTGGCTCCTCGAGGATGTCTGGGGGAGGCGGGCGGTGGAGAAAACAGCTCCGGGAATAAACAATCTTGCTCAGCCTCCTGAGACCAGGACACTCAGGACGCCAGGCTGAACATGAAAGTCACACCCGTCACGCTTCCTGATGGTCTCCCGCAGGCCCAGAAGGAGGCTGAGGACCTACATCAATAACCACAATGTCGAGGAACTCTTTCCTTGTGGCAGGGGCACTGTGCTAAGCTCTGCCTGTGCAGGATGCCAGGGAATCCTCCTGAGCTGTGTGTCCTTATCCACCCCTTTGAACACGGGAGGCCCAGAGAGGTTTGGGAACTTGCTCAAGGCTGCACAGCTGGAAGTTGGTGAAGCGGGACCTGAACCCCTGCTTTGAATTTCTGTTCCTTAGGATCTATAAAGAGGAGTGAGAGGGTGCTGGTCTCCATGGGGCAACCCATCTGCCGAGGCTCAGAGTCCTTTAGGAAGTGATCCTTGGCAAGAGGCCCCTATATCCTCCTTCCTACTCTTCAAATTGGTGTGGCCCCCAGAACACCTTGGCATTGAACGGCTGTCATTGACAAGGGCATCCCAAAGCATTCAGTGTATCAAACTGGTCTTAGATCGCCTGCCCACCTCCCCCTCCCAGCCCCGGGGACAAGGAATTAACTGGTGAGAGTGAAGAGATGATGTGTAGAGTTGGAAGGCTTCTCCTCTCAAGCAGAAGCCCACCACTCTTCTCTCTGAACACCCTTGACCATGGAGGGCCCACAGGATGAAGCATGCGGATGTGGGAGGTGCTGAGAAGCTGCAGGCTCAACCTGGGACGATGGGGGTAGGTTGGGCTGACATACTTCAGCTCTGTGGACAGCACTGAAGTTATTCCCCAGACAGTAATCCCCTTGTCTTGCTCAAGAGGTGGCTGGCTGAGGATTCAAGATTAGTCAGAGCTCCTGTGATCTCTGCTAGAGGGTGCCCATGAGCTCTGGCCTGGCAGCCTCTGTTAGCACGGCTGATGAAGCCCCCCAAGGACAAGAAATCAGACCACAGGCTCCCTATGACCAAGGGTGACCCCCACACCATAGTCCCTCCTGCCCTCTTTATACACAGAGCATCTACAGGCAAGTTCAGGTCACTGAACACCAAGAGCCCCACATCTCCACCCTTTGGACACAGTGGGGATGGGGGACCCCCACATGCAGACCCTGGCCTGGGTGCTTTCTCCCACCTCATCTTTATGGTGTCCACAAAGAGTAGCAGAGCTGGGATCCAAGACTATTCATGTCTTTTTTACTATGTCCCACAACTACCCCACTCAATAGGACCAGGACAAACGCAACCAACAGCATCAAACGCAAGCCTCAAGTGCCACTCTGAAAAGTGGAGACCTGAAGGAATCTAACAAGGGTCCTAGGCCAGAGCCCATAAGGAAAGTCCCATAGCTGCCAGAGCCACAATCATAGCCCTAGCCCCTGGGCTGACTCAGTTTCCTAGGGAAGGAAATACAAATTTCCCCAGTTATGAGACATAGGCTTGTTGATCCCATTAAGATTTACCACACAGCAAGAGAGAGCTAAATCCAAAGGCCTGATGGAGGGAAAAGGTGCAGCACCCAAGAAAGAAGATGCCATTCTCACCCCAGAGCTGCCCTCACTCAGAGTGTGACCTTGGGCAAGTCACTTAACCACACCAGACTTCTATGTCCTCATCTGTCAAATGAAGGAGCTGAAATATGTGGTCCCCAAGGTCCCCTGAAGGCTGAACCTTCTAGGAGCCTGTGATTCACAATTCAATTAAAGTTTACCAGGCTGCCTATCAGTGAATTTAATGACTCTTCAAAGTTGACCAAGGCAGGCAAAAGAGATTATAAATGTAATTTCATTGAAATGGGAAAAAAATGAGAAGAAGCCAGCAAATAGCTTCTTAACACAGAGGCCACGCTTACCAGCATCCAGTGAGTCACTGCCTTTGCGTGGGGGAGAAGGAGGAATGAAATTGGATTCTCTGGAGCTCACGTGGGCTTGTCTTCCTTGAGCCTTGGAGAGGACTGGGCACAGCCAGGGCCCAGATGGAACCCTTGGGGTTAATTCAAAATGGAGGGAGAGAGGGAGGAGGTCCCAGGAGAATGTGGATTAAGCTTGCCTCAAAGAGGAATTTATGACAACCGCAGTCAATTCTTCTCCATTTGACCCAAAGGCCTCCAGACTTGCTGCGGTGGCTCTGAGAGACTCTGAGATGGTTTATATTGAGTCCCAAAGGGAATTTTTGGTCCCAGAGAGGTTAAAGGTCCTCTATGGAACTGCAGTTCCCTAAGAAACATTGCAAACAGGGTAATTTAAGCAAAAATACTATTTGTTTCCCGATTTACAAGCAATTACCCATGATATACAGCCCAGCCTTCCTCTTGCACAAGCGGCTCTGTAATTTACAAGACCATAAAGTCGGGGGCTCCCATGCTCCTGCCACCATAAATCTGGCCTGGATGGTGACTCAGGGCAGAAATGATTAATCTGCCCTTCCAGAGATGAGCCTTCACACTGCTATATTAGCCGGGAAGCATCATGCTGAGATGGCACTTCTCAGCCCCACCCATGGCACAAGTTTCGCTCCTGAAAGAAATATGGTCCATAGTCCCAAAAGACTGGGCCATAGGGCATTCTGGCCAGTGACAGGTATCAGCCAAAGGTGCAGGTCCAGCCAACTGTACACTGATGTATCCTATCTTTTGTCCTCAGGCATCACCTGTGACATAATAAGAAATATAACATTTGGTCTCTGCCTCCAGTTCCTGCTAATATTTGATCTTTGATTCTGGTTCCTGACACAGAGTTCCTAAAATCCTTGTAACTTCCTCAGTGATGAGGTGATAGGAGCATCTTATACAGTGCCCCTAAATCCTTTGGAATTCACAGTGTGATAGCATCTTCTGTTCTAATGAGGTGACTCTGACTGGGCTCCTGGATGGGGGCTGGTCACCAGAAAGATCAAGCCAGGATTAGAAGCTTGGAGCTTTCAGTCCCACTTTAGGGCCTAAAGACTGAGTTAGTAATCCATCATGTCAGGGCACTTGGGTGGCTCAGTGGGTTAAGTGTCCGACTCTTGATCTCAGCTTGGGTCTTGATCTCACAACTCTCAGAGTTGTGAGATCAAGCCCCGAGTTGGGCTCCCCACTGCGAGTGGAGCCTACTTAAAAAAAAATAATGATTGATCATGTCTACATGATTAAGCCTTCATCAAAATTCCTAAACTGTTCACAGAACTCCCAGGCTGATAAACATATCCATGTGCTGGGAGGGTGGTGCATGCCAACTCCATGAGGACAGAAACTCGTGTCTTTGGATCCTTCCAGACCTTGCCCCATGTACCTCTTTATCTGGCTATTCATCTGCATCCTTTATTGTATCCTTCATAATATGATAAGCCAGTAAACACTGGGGTTTCTTCGAGTTCCATGAACTGTTATATAGCAAATTACCAAACCTGAGGATGTTCAGACAGGCCAAGTCAGACAAAAGCATGGGTAACATGGGAACCCATTGCTTGAGACTGGCATCTGCAGCAGGGGTAGTTCTTGTGGGACTGAGCATTTAATCTGTGGGAGATGACATTATCTCCAGCAAGACATTGTTAGAATCAAGTGAAATGGTAGGACACCCCATTGGTGTCTGCGGAGAACAGGAACATTGATTGGTGCAGGGGCATAGCTTCCAGATCTGGTGTCAGAAGTCAAGCACTGAGGACAGCACAGAGGAAAACCAGTGAGTTTTCCTGTCATTTTCCCAATCTGCTCTCCACAGACCCAGTCTACATCAGCTGAGGCAGCTTGTGGCAGACTTGTGACGTCTGAAGCAGGGGATGAGACCAGACAGGCTACCAGACAGATGTCAGACAAGCCAGCATTTGGTGTAGACTGAGCCTAAAGACTTTGCCAAGTCAACAGGGGCCTTGGAAGGTTCAGTAGAACAGGCCGGCTTGGGCAAGGTCAGTCTGGACCACAGCCTCTATGCCAGAACTAAGGTGGGGTTGGTAGGTCAGCACCGGGGACAGCTCCCAACAAGGCTCTGCTGGCTGAGGCTGGGGATGACTGCAGCCTTTGACTTTCTATGAGGTTCAGGTCAGCACCCTGCCTTGGGAGAGCGGATAAGAGACATTTTAGCTGAAAGGCCAAGACTGGGAAGGCAGATCCCAATCTTTGTGGAAAGGGTTCATCCTCATCCACACCAAGAGTCCTCTCTTCCCATCCCCATGTAGCTGGGTGTCTCTGGACACTCCTGGACCACTCTGGACACCACTGGTTCAGCATGATTTCAGTGGCAGCTTATTTTCGAGGATCCTCATCTTCAGAACCTTCTTCCTGGGTAGAGACCACCCCACTCTGCTCCCCCTGGCACTCACCTTCATGGAGGGTTTAACCTTTAGACTTGGGCCCAGGGAAGGAAGAAATAATAGATCCAGATGAGCTCTGTCTCAATTATTCATTCAACAACTGTGTATGAAGACTCACCGCTTGCCAGGCAATGTGTTCATTGGGGGTTACAACTATTTAAAAATTTATTGAATCTTTGTCTTCTTTTTTTTCAAAGATTTTATTTACTTATTTATTGAGAGAGACAGACAGAGAGAGAGAGAGAGAGCATGAGAGGGGAGAAGGTCAGAGAGAGAAGCAGACTCCCCATAGAGCTGGGAGCCTGATGTGGGACTTGATCCCAGAACTCCAAGATCATGACCCGAGCTGAAGGCAGTGGCTTAACTAACTGAGCCACCTAGGCATCCCTAATCTTTGTCTTCTTAGATAAAAAGAACAAGTAAGTTAAAGATAATTACTAATACTTGACGAGTTCTAAGTAGCAAGATTTGTGCTTAGTGCCTCTATAG
Source organism: Mustela erminea (assembly GCF_009829155.1). Lineage (NCBI taxonomy): Eukaryota > Metazoa > Chordata > Mammalia > Carnivora > Mustelidae > Mustela > Mustela erminea. Next base: position 81,652,435 of record NC_045623.1, on the reverse strand, counting down.
AGAGTATCTCATTTTATTTTCTAAGAAGCCCTATGAAGGAGGTGTCATTATCATCTAGTCACCCAGTTAGCAAAAGGAGGAGCTAGGGTTTAAACTCAGGAATCCTGACTCCAGGGCCTGCCCTTTTAACCTTGAGACAAGGACAGTGTAGTTTAATTCGTGCTGTGATAGAGTGGAAGAGGCTTGTAGGTGCATACAAGAGTCCTTCTGGTCCTTCATTCTCTTCCCCAGCCTCTGGTCCTCCCTTTTCCACAAATAGCTGAGAGACCAGGGCTCAGGCCCAAGTCCCTTCTGCTGGGCACCACAAAGTTCTGAGAAGTGCTTCCAACTCTTGTTTCCTCTGGCCTGTACTGGCTTTCTGCTCCCATCTCCATACCCAGGAGGACCTGGATAACCCCTGAGCTCTGCACTCCACAATGCAGATCTCAGACCCCTTGAGAATATAACTAGAAATGAGGGAGCAGACAATCCTGGGTGTCCAGCCCCCAGGCTATGATCTAGGAAGGTGGGAGGTGACGGAACAGGAAATGAAGAGGAAGCAAGAAGGAAAACCAAAAAAGAAATCCAGCGTGACAGAGTGGTGTGGGCAAGAGGAGGGTTCCTTAGGCAGTGCCCATAGAAGGTATACGATGAGTGGTAGAAGACAGAAGGGTAAAGAAGATGCACTTTGGTGCCAGATGAGCCTGGGTTCGATGCTCAACTGTGCCACCGACAAGCAGGTTACTTAAACTCTGGAAGACTCAGGTTTTTCATCTGTAAAATGTGGCTAATTCTAGCAAAAATACATCCTTCTTGTAAGAATTGAGATCACAGATCTATGACCCATAGTAAACACTCAATAAAAGACAGTAAAACCATTGATAAAAAATGACGGGCTTGTCTCCTGAGCTTGTTCTGAAGGACCTGCTCCCAGGCACCTGGGAAGAAATGCCCAGATTCGTCTCCAGTCTCTCTATAGCACTGAAAAGCTGAGCTCGCAGAGTGCAGGCATTTTATGATGGTACAGACACCACGCCCCCCTGCCCTAGCTGCCCCATCTTTATCTGTCTTTTGCAGTTAAGAGTATCCTTAGAAACTTCCACTGCGAGCCATGGGAGCTCTATTATTCACTTCCCCCACAGTTTCACCTGCTCTTGTCTTTCTTTCTATAACCCTGTGTTTTCTGTTTTGTCTCCATCTGTTCAGGCTCTCTCTCCAGCTTTATTTTTCTCCCTCTCTCTTTATTTTTCTTCTCCCCCACCCCCATCATCACCACTGTCCTGCAGGGCAGGATAATTGGTGGCCATTGAGATTGACACATGTTTTCATAAGGCAAGTCAGAAGCTCTTTGTTAAGGGTGGAGATTGGGTATTCTTCCCACAGGTATTGATACTCCTCCCAAAACAAAGAACATTTTAACCTGTTTCCAGTCAAGCTTTCGACAGCTTGGAAGATATCCTAAGCTGCCCTTTTAAAAGGCTCTGATTTATACACCCTCCCCCATCTTATATACACATCAACATTCTCCTAGTCTATTAGTATCGAGTCATGGTCAGAGTAGCTGCATCCTCTCTCAGCCCGGAAACCCCCACCTTCCCATCCCCCAACCATAGCTCCGCATGGTGCTGGCCAGGCCCTCATGGGACCCTTGCCAAGACATTCAGGCCAATAACTTGATAGCAACATGGCCCCCATTTCCCAACTGTGGGTGTCTCAGGAACAGACAGCACCAACACTTCTACCCAAGATGCACTCTTGACTGTAGTTTGACGGTTGACAATTTGAGCAAACACAATGACTCATCCCAAAGACAAAACCCAGGCAGAGAGCCTTTCCAACCCTCTCCCAAGGGAAGCAAACTAATTAAAAAGCCTCGTCAGAATGCCCGCTGTGGAGCCAGCCCCCACTCTCCACTCCCTCTGTTCCCCACAAGGAGGCCAGATTAATGGAATTGACTGCAAATGCCACCGTCCCTTCTCCCAAATTACTCTGGCTCCCAAGACAAAGCATCCTTTCCAGAAAAACAGGCAAGCATCCTCTGGCCCATCTCCTCAATCAGTCCTTGCTGAGTCCCTTGCCAAGAGTTTCCTTGGGGGCTGAGTTTATGGGATCCACCCATGGCAGGAGCCTGTCAGGACAGCCAGGGAGAAAGGGGAGGAGTGAATCCAAACAACTCAGAGAGATCAACCCTGTCTCTGGCAACCAATACAGGGGGCTGTGGCTGGTCATCTTCACCCCATGATATCCTTGGGGAGACCAGTGGCAGACATTAATAAGGAGCATGGGACCTGTGTTTATATTTGTTGCCTGGGAACAGACTTGGCTTTTGTTTTGCCGGGCTTTTTTGGGAAGAGTCTGCAGAGTTTTGATCGCAACAGCTTAACCTCCTCACATACAATTACTAACAGATAGCTTCGTTCATTCATCCATTCAACATTTTTCAGCACCAACCATGTGCCAGGCCTGTGGCGAGGCCTTGGAGGTACTGACATGAAAATCCTAATGATGGAAATAGTCAGAATTAGGATGGAGTTTTGTGCAAGGTGCCCTGGGAGCCTCTGGAGGGGAAAGATATACTCTTTCTTGAGGTTATTAGAAAGGACTTCAGAGTTGAGGGACATAGGCACAGGTACTAGAAGGCTCAGTGGGCTCAAGGGGGAGACACTAATCTCACAGAGTTCAATAAAAATCATGGGTCCTGGCTTCAGGCTGCCACACAAATCTTAAACCCATCTAGGGCATGGCATACCCAAGAATCACAGTGCTTTCTTGGGGGCACTGTGAAAACGTGTATGAACTGAACTCTATTGCACAAGCTAAGAACAATTCAGCTAACAGACATGATCGTATTAAAACTAATAGGAAGTAATGTTAAGAAAGCCCATCTTGTGGAATACTATGCAGCCATCAAAAGAAATGAAATCTTGCCATTTGTGATGACGTGGATGGAACTAGAGGGTATTAGGCTTAGTGAAATAAGTCAATCAGAGAAAGACAATTAGCATATGATCTCCCTGATTTGAGGAAGTTGAGAGGCAACGTGATGGGTTTGGGGGGTAGGAAAAGAATAAAGGAAACAAGATGGGATCGGGAGGGAGACAAACCATAAGAGACTCTTAATCTCACAAAACAAACTGAAGGTTGCTGGGGAGAGCGGGGTAGGGAGAGGGAGGTGGGGTTATGGACATTGGGGAAGGTATGTGAAGTGTGTAAACCTGGAGATTCACAGACCTGTACTCCTGGGGCTAATAATACATTATATGTTTAAAAAAGTTTAAAAATAAAAAAAAAGAAATCCCATCTTGGCAGGGGGAAACACAGAACACCGATCTCACCAACAGCAGTGTGAAGGTTGAGGTCAAAAGGCTGAGTAAGGTGTGACATCTCAGAACTAAACAGCCCCTGTCATGTCATCTGGTATTGCTCTCTGGGGACCCATGTTAGCAGGCAGCAAAGGTTTAATTTTAAAAATGTGTAAGAGATGTGATGATTGAGAATATCTTATCAACTGACAGCCCAGTTTCTGTGATTTGGGAAAAGAATACTATGTTTAGAGCAGTGGAAGCTCCCTCTGCTCATGAAACCCTTAACCCAACGTAGAAGAATGTCCTCATGGCGTCCACGTGTGGTGAGGAGGGTCAGCTCTGCGTATCAGGAATGGCTTCTCCCAGGGAAATCCTTACAACCTTGAGTCTGGTATTTGAGACCCCCCCCATACCCAGACCCAAACTACATTTCCACTAGGTTACTCTCCAATCTGGCTGGGACATTCTACTCATTGTCCTCCTTGCACACTATATGTTCTGATCACCACTACTAGTTCAGTTCATGACACATAAATTGTACCCAGTAAGTATCTTGTAGAATGAATAAAAGGATGGACAGATGAATGAATGGTTGAGTAGGTCCTACCACCATGCCATTTGCTTGGCCTGGAACTCTTTATCTAAATCTGGCCTATCCCCAACTCCTGACTCATAAGACTTCTCCCTTTTAGGACCCTTCCCTCCCCCAGCTCATCCCCTCACACAATGGTTACTTGTCACTCTTAACTCCTGGGAATGGGTCTGTCATGGTCCCCAGAATATGAATCATGCCTTGATTCTACAGACTGACCCTGCAATATCTTACAATGCTCTTGGTCTTGCAATCATTCTTCATGTCTGTTCTCCATGTAGCCTACAACTATCACAAAGGAAATACCCTGTGTGCTATCCTAGGACAATCCCAGACCATTGGGCAAGTCCCAGTAGGAACATAGTAGGTGTAGGAAGATCATAACAAGCCCTGACTTGGGAGCCATACTGAGGCTTGAGAAGCCACTGGCCAAGCCAACTATAACTTCCTAATCCCAGCTCTGCTGCTGCATGGTCCAGGACACGCATGGTCTGGGTCTCCTGCAGCTCTTCCTTTGGAGAACAACTTATTCCTTGTGATTCTGGTGGAGCTGTTGATCAGGGCTCTCCCTCAGGCATAGAGAAATGATTAGTGCCCAAACTGGCCATCAGCATTCCCATTGCCACAGAGATCAAGTCCAGGATGGGCACATGACCAAGTCCAGCCCAGTCTGGAGGGTTTATGCTAGTGCAAGCAAGGCAACATCTTGCCTGCACAAAGGGAGGGAAGCCTATGCTGCAGAACAGAATGAGGCCTCTGCTAGACCTCAGAGAAGCAAAGTCAAGGAATGGACTGGCCTGATTCCCTAGGTCTACCCCTATCTGAAGCCCGTCTACCCTTTTGGAGGGCTTGCCAATTCCCCTTTTACCAAGGATGCTTTGATTTGGGACTTCTAAAATCAAGAGAGCTCAAGGTCTCAGTTCTCGCTCTGTACCAGGAGGGAGGTAAAGGATGAGCAATTTGCTCTGCTTTCATAGAGGGTCTGTGGGGGAAAGTTTATGCTGGGATATCAGAAGCCTCTTAGGAGCTCTTGGAAGCTCCTGGCCCATTCACTCTGTCTGGCCCCAATCCCATGCAGGCTCTTGAGTGGGCTCTCGTGACTCTTGGCAGCTCTGATCTTCTATCTTTGAAGACCTCCAGATGGGTAGCAGGGTGAAGGAAACCACTGCCTGGTGTCCCCTTCTCCAGCAGACCCACCAGCACTCGTGTGCCCCTGGAGGATATGCTCCCTCCCTTCTGTTCTTCTTGCAGCTGCATTATGCAAATAGACCCACTACTCAACAGTGCCCCCGAGACACCTGTTTGGAGGAAGCAGGAGAACATCTCCAGCTTACCTCTCTGCAAAGTACGTCTGTGGCAGAACCACTCCCCAGGGCCAGGCACCATCTGTTGTTAGAAATCCCCTTTGCTAATTATTAAACTTCTCTGAACGGAAATGAATCACAGAGCCAGGCAGGAGGGGGCTTGAGGAGGCGCTGGCAATTTACTTAGCGGCAGTAATCATCCAAGCCGGGCCACACGCAGAGGCTCCTGATCCATCTCTGGCACGGACGCCACCACGTGCACAGCATCCCAACAAGGCCATTATTTCTGAAAGGGAATTCACAGGGCTTGGGAGCCCTGGGAATTGCCGTGAGAACCTTGCTGGGGCTGGAGCCACTCTTTCTAGGTCCAAAGAGCCCACCCAAGTTGGAAGTAGATAGGTCCTGTTGGAGTAGTTGAGCCTTTCCTGACCTCAGTACCTTGGGAGCAAAGTGCCACGCCCATCCTACCCTAGCCAGTCCCTGGATGAGGACACAATGCCCACTAATGGGGAGGACAAAAGGGCTAGCAGCAGACTTTTGAGCAATGGGAGACGGACCCTAGCTTAATAAGGGTTGTGCCTACCTCCAGAGGTTCTTTCTGCCACTGTTATATGACCTTTCCCTCGGGCAGGCTGGGCCAGGTTATGTTCACAGAACCAAGACGAATGGAGGATAGTAGGAAAGGAAACCCCCCTGTCTTAAGCACTTACTATACTCCCAAGCTCTCTGCTGTGCTCTTGGTAGAGTTTTCTCATGGAATATGCCCAAGAACCAAGCAAGACAGACATTATTAGTCCCACTTAACAGACTAGGAAACTGAAGCTAGGCGAGGGGAAAAAAACTCAGATTATTTTTCAAGGTCTTTCGTCTAGCTGGCGGCAGAGGTAGGAACCAGTTCCATGGAACTCCTTCCCTTCTACTACACTAAAGGACAAAGGATGGGGTTGAACACATGTCTCCAGGGAAGAATTTGCTGACACTAAAGGAACTGCATGTGGGGGGGCGGTGTCTGACCTAAGACCCAGGGCCCAAGGCCCAAGATTCCACCAGACCTAAGACTCCACCATCAGCACCATCAATTCTGAGCATGCACCAGGTACCAGCTGGGCCCTGGGAGTGCAGAAAACTAAGAGGCTCTCACTGTAGTCCCTTGGAAAGGCAGTCAGGTCTTGTGAGTGAGTGACCCATGACAGTCTAGTCTCTGCCCCAAGAGAATGGAACAAAGACAAAGCAAAGGATTGTTCAAATCCTTCCTAGGCTTCCCACGGCTCTTTGAAAAGCATACAAACATCACTGGGGCACTCAGGACCCTCCACAGTCCATCGCCTGCCCACCTCCCCTCTTCCTCCTCCTTGCTCTAGCAGTTCTGGCCTTCTGGAAATATGCCCAGCTATGTCTGTACTCCAGACCTTTGTCTGAGCTGTTCCTTCCACCAAGAATGCCTTCCCATACTGTTTGCCTGACTAGCTCCTACTCTTTCTTCAGATGACAGTGTAAGACATCGCTTCCTTTAGGGGCCAACACTCCCAAAGTGTCAACTGAAGTATAAGGAATATTTGTAGATAACACAGCAGACATTTACGGTGAGTCCTTCAGCTCACCTGATTTCAGCACAGCTGTAGTGGACAGTTCCCTGTCCATGTCCTACCTCAAGCACAGGTCCTGGAGTCTCCCTTTCTCATTGAACTTTGGGAAGGTTGCTGAGCCCCTCAGGAACCACTGGGAAGTCTGGGCGTAGATAAAGCAATAGGTGCTGGAGTTGAAGGTATGTGCCCCACTCTCCTGTCCTCCAGTGGGATAATTCTGAAGGGTGTTCTACTTGGCTTGTCAGAAGGCTGTAATGGGACGGACCCCCAACTGCCCACAATAAGCAGTTCATTATTTCATTGGCTTCTATCCCCTCCCTGTTTCATTTTCTCTGCTCCTTCACTCCTGTTTCCTAGAAGTACTTCCCAAATAAACTGCTTACTCTCAAGTCCTTATCTTAGGCTCTGCTCTCAAGACAAGAAATCAAAGAAACTAGCTCTTTATTTTAATATTTATGTATATGTTTTAACATAAATTAAAATACAAAAAGGCACATATCATATAGCCCACAGGTGAGAACAAGTTGAATGTCCATCACAGATGAATGCATACACAATGTGCTATATATACTCAATGGAATATTATCCGGCCTTAAAAAGGAAGGAAATTCTGGCACAGGCTATAAAATGCATGAACCTTGAAGCTATTCTGCTCAGTGAAGTAAGCCAGCACAGAAGGGCAATATTGTATTATTCCATCTATATGAGCTACATCGAATAGGCAAATTCATAGAGACAGGAATCTGAACAGAGATTACCAGGGGCTGGAAGGGAATGAGAAAGTAGAATTTTTTTTTTTTTATAATGGAGAATTATTGTTTCACAGGTACAGAGTTTCTGTGTGGGATGATGAACAAGTTGAAATGAACAGTGGTGATAGTTATGCAACATTGTGAATGTATGTAAGGCCACAGAACCATAAATTTAAAAACGGTTAAAATGGTGAACTTTGTCATGTATATTTTACCACAATAAGAAAAACTCTAAAAACATATAAATAACACATCGAGACCCATGAATTCACAGATAATATTGCTTAGGACAAGGCTAAGAGGGTCAGTAAACCTTTTTTTTTTTTTTTTTAAAGATTTTATTTATTTATTTGACAGAGAGAGATCACGAGTAGGCAGAGAGGCAGGCAGAGAGAGAGAGAGGAGGAAGCAGGCTCCTGCTGAGCAGAGAGCCCGATGCGGGACTCGATCCCAGGACCCCGAGATCATGACCTGAGCCGAAGGCAGCGGCTTAACCCACTGAGCCACCCAGGCGCCCGGTCAGTAAACCTTTTAATGTTTATCTTTTTAGATGAGAAGTAAATAATACTACAGAGAGTATGTTGATACGGCAACAATTGTAAAGATGGAATTCCAATGATGGACATTTGGAAGCTCCCATGAAATCCCACTGCCACATGGGCCCAGAGCACCCTCCGCTTTCTCCTTTTTATAACACCCATTACACCTGTAAATGCTTCTTTCCTTGTCTGATTCCTCACTGGCCTGTAGGTCACATGAGAACAGTGACCCATCCCTCCTGCTCTTTTCTGTATTCTGGCATGAATCACATGAGAAGTCGTCAGTAAATAAGCATTCGATTGAACGGGACTGAGTTAGAAACTATCTCAAGCGTCTCCCAGAAGAGGAAAGATTCCAAAGGGGGCAAGATTCACTCCTAGCAGCAGAGGCACAAGAGCATCCTAAGCAGAATCCCCAAGTAGGGCAACCCGTGTTGCACTCCACAGACAACGAGCTGTCACGCTGGGCTGGCAGAGGATGGGTGGTTGGGATGTGGGAGGGAGTGCATGCTTGGGTGGTTGCCTAGAGGATGTAAGGCCACATGAGCCCTCGAACACCAACCTGAGGCAGTTGAATGAGTCCTTACAAGCCTGGGGAGGGTTCCCCTCCTCTTCCCTCTTGCCAGAGTCTCAAGTCTCAACTACTTCTTTCCCAAGACAGGAGGCCGTACTAGGGGGTGGTCTTCAGGGCATCTGGGACCTTTCATTTTGTATGCAACTCATTACATGAATGTACATTTTTCTGGGGAAAGCGTCCATGGCTTCCAACAGATTCTAAAAGGACTCTGTCATCCCTAAAAGAATGAGAAGTTCCCAGCTCTGGGGAAAAGCCAGTTGGACAGAGCCCCACACTACTTGTCCCCCATTCCCACCACTTGGCCCCAGACTCTGGAGGCAAGAGTGGAGGGCTCATGCAATGAGCTCAACCACTCTCCAGACCTCAGAGTCATCCAGATTGAGGACTGGGATTGGGGAGTGTGAAATCAACTCTATCTAAAGGGGACACTGCTGGTCCCACTCCCCTCTCCATGTCTCCTAGATCTCCTGGCCCTTCCCTTCTTCTTGGGGCTCCAAATCACCTCCAATTCCTTCACTCCATACCAGCCCAGCCCCAAAGCACCAAAACACTCAAGTGCTCTCCTCTGTGAGCTCCACCTCAGGAGTCAGGGAGGACCAACCGACTTCCTCCCCCAGTTACTCACATTTCTAAAGAGTGTGTCTTTTGCCAGAAGGACCCCTGGCCACAGGACACAGGACAAACATCTTTCTATCCTGACCTCAGCCCCACCTCTCCAGAATGGGCTCCCTCAGACAGTCAGGGTCCTAAGCAACTGAGTGGGTATGACCAAAACCAACTGTAAGTCATCCTCAGTGTGGTCTCTCTCTCCAAAGTCTGGCTGTCAGTCCCCTCCTGTCCCCTCAGGAAACCAGTCCATATCATCCCTTTAGTGTGGGAGGGATGTGAATTAAAATCCCACCTGGGCCATTTGCCAGCTCTGTGCAAATTACTTCTTTGTGAAGCCTCCATCTCCTTAGCTTTGAGATGGGGTTAACAATCCTTATCTCACTGAAGCCCTATAAAGCAACAAATGAAACCAAGTCTGTCTCTCTCAAACCAGGTTCCATTGTTTTAAAAGGTTTGATACCCTTCTATCTCCCTCTTAAGGGAGATACTTAAGGGGGATACTGTTAAGGGAAATACTTAAGATTCATTATTACACTAAAGGTTCTGAGAAGTTATGCAAAAAGAGAGAGGGAGGGAGGGAGGAAGAGAAATCTGTCTCACTCTGTTTAACACAGGGCTGGACCATAAGACCCAACAGCTGTGCACAGCTGGTGGAGAAGCTCTGAGCTGGTAAAGACATCTCACTGGCAAGCAGTAAATGCTCAATTAGTAGGCTCTCTCTTCCCCAAACAACCCCCCCCACCCCTGAAGAGCCAGATATGCAGAAAAATGAAGAAATTTAAGGTAATAAAGCCATCCTCCTCGTGAGGTTTTTCTGTGACCGCTCTGAAGGCCCTTTGAGGGAAGGGAGCTAGAAAGACCAAGGTCCCAAGGCACAGCTTCCCGGGACCAGCTAGCTGATTCTGGGGAGGGCACCCTGCCCTGCTGAGGGGGGCGGGTGAATCCTGTCAGATTTGAACACTTCCTAATTCTTCCGAGGATTTTTCTTCTGACAGCCAAGACCCACCCACCCATTAGCAGGACTCCTTGGCCAGTACAGTGAGAAGAGAAATCAGTGAAAAAGAAACAAGCCAATAAACAGAGTCCACCCACTGCCAGAGCCCCCAGGACCTCTGGAGCCACGTCTGGGGGGCGGGACCTGTATGAGCAGGACCTCCCTTGCCTGGCCACAAGGATCCAATGGGACAGCTCTCAGAAGCTCCCAGGCCACTCTCTGCACATCCCGCCTTCCTCCCCTCCATGGTGTCCGCTGATTAAGGCAGTGTTCCCTACTACAGCATAAACGAATGCATTATGTCTTTGTTATGCTAATGTCATAGCACGCCGCAATTTAAATAGCACTTCCAGAAAAATTAAGTATGTTCATTGACACAGTGAAATGTTTTCACCCTCGATGTAACCTTCACAGATTCTGTACAAAATCCATCAGTCAGTGAGCTATTCATTTGCGAATGCTTAGCAATTATTATGCTAATGCATCACAATGCATTACAGCAAATTCTCTGTAAGTGGCAGGAAGTGCAGCTGCCTGGCACACCCCGCACCCAGATTACGGGGCATCTATCAATATACTAGAGTCGTCACTGCAACTTGGGTCCGACCACAATTCACGTCTCACCTTCAAGGAGTGAACCTCCCAGGTTCTGAGGCTGAGCTAGACAGCACTTAGCAACACATCCTCAGAGGACCTCCCAGCAAGAATGTGTATCAGCTAGCTATGGCTGTATAACAAAGCACTACAAAACTCAGTGGCAGAAAGCAATAAGCATCTGCTACGGCTCAAGAGTCTGCAGATCATGGGGATGGTTGTACTGATGTGAGCCAAGCTAGACAATCCTAGGCTGGGCTTGCTTGTGTGTCTGTGGTAGGCAGGGGCTAGTTGCTCTCCGATGGCCTCATTTAATGACTGGCAGGTGGCTGACTGTGTCAACTGCAACCATGGGGTGACTTGGTCACCCATCTTTCATCATGCAGTGAGCACGCTGGCTGTGTTTGCATGGCAATAGCAGGATTCCAATGGAGAGAATGTAAAAGCATGCAAAAAGTCTTGAAGTTCTAATGCTCCTTCTGCCAAATTCTACTGGCCAAAAACAAACCACCTGTTGAGGAGAGATGCTGCGGTCATCTTAGGTAGATCAGGAAAACAGAGAGGAATGAAAATTTATAGCCATTTGCCATCAACCTACTACCGGAGATATGTGGACAATGCATATTTGAAGACCAAGAGGGGCTAGCATTGACCGTGGTCAGACACCATCTCATGACGAAGGAGTAGTACCAATTGCTAGTTTGGTCAGGGATTGATGAATGGTTATTGGTCATGGTGACTTCTATAAACTGAATCTCTGCTCTAAGTGTGGTATGAAGCCCTAGTCTAATGGGTCTATCACTGAGACAGAAAAGGACTCCAGATCCCCTAGCCCTCACTAGAAGATGTACTCTGACCCTGAGGCTGGCCTGCAAGGAACCAGTCACACTCCCTTGCTGGAACCAATGGCATGGGATAGACAGTCAACAGGCCAAATTTTGTCTTACTATGGCTGGGGATCTAAGTTCAGTTCTGGTCACTCAGAGCTCAAAGGTTCTGGTTTCCCAGCATGACCGATTAAGTGGTCAGACCCAGGAGGCCTGGAGTTCGGAGGTCTGGTGCAAGAACGGTCTACATCCGGAGAAAGCTGGTTATGTGCTTGCTCTACCCACGCCCTCCCCAAGGGAAGGTACCCCATTCATAGTGCTTGCTGCCTTGGAGTCTGGGTTCTGGTCCTTGGACACAACTGACCAGACAAAGGGGCAGACTCTCGGCAAACCACCTATGAATCGGCTCATAAAGAAGAGTTGATCTAATCAAATTTCTTCTCTTGGGAATCTGAGCTGAGAAACAGAAAAGATTCGCTGTTCAGTGACAGGAGCCACAGACAAAAGATGAGGAGTGGTCAGGCCAGAGAGGGCATGACGGGCCATGGAGGCCAAGGGCTCCATGGGGAGCAGAAACTTTGGACTGCAGAGGGTAGAGGTGGAGGAAGGAGAACAAAAAGGACTCCTACATGAAAGGGCTGAAGCCACAGAGCCTGAGATGGAGTGGGGGAGGAGGGTGGGTGGGAGAGGGACCCAGACCAAAAGGGAGGCTGCTTCCAGAAGCCTCTGGATTCCCAAGGCTCACCAGTTCAGTTCAAATCCACATACATCCTGACCATAAGTCCTTTCAAGGGGCTTTTATTCCTTGCACACCTGAGCACACACTCCACAGATACACGTTCCTGTGTGTCGGGGTCTCCTCACGTCCTTCTCAGTGTCCTAGCAAAACCCGTTCGGAAGGGGGTGATGTGCCTGTGGCAGAACCAGCAGGACCAAACCATGGACCCCAACTATTCTGCATACAGCAGCCAGAGAATATTTTAAAATTCAAACCTGATCAGGCGATAGTCTTGCTTAAAACTCTCACCCACTTCCCACTGCTCTTAAGATGAACCCCAAATCCTCCCAAGCCCTATGGAGTTCGGTGTGGGTTTGGCCCCTGCCCAGACCTCCAGCCCACCTACCCCCGCGAGATGGGTCCCACGCAGGTGCCCAAGCTTCCCTGGCATAAATGTGTCGTATTCCTTTTCATACAAGGTCTTTGCCCCTGCGGCTCCCTCTGCCTGGCACTCTGCCTCCTCTTGGGGTGCCATCTGCCCCCCTGACTAGTGGGATCAACTTGTGTGGTTTGGACACTAGACATACCTGAGGACACCTGAACCCTTCCATGCAGATCCAGGAACCAGCCTCCCACAGTAGGCAGGTGCTTATAACAGGCAAAGGGAGCTCAGACCCCGCCTATGTGGGAGCTGGCACCGCCCACCCCGAGTCCCAGTTAGGTCTGGATTCTCTCAGTGGGGCTGACTCTCCCATCCCAGGGAAAAGGGGTCAGGACACGCAACGGATAAAAAAGGGCCAAGTTTAGGGTCCACAACAGCAAGAAATCATATGAAGGACAGTCCTGCTATTTTATTTATGGAAGAGGAAACTAAAGCTCTTACATCCATCTAGCCTTTCTCCCTTTTCCTGTCTCATTGGCTTGGCTAGACAAATAATGAGCTATATCCAAAGGAAATAATGACAGCTGCGGGAACTCAATGTTGACCACACACCAAGCACTGAGCTAAGTGTCTGACATGGATGATTTTATTTCATTCTTACAACATCACACTAGCCAGGTGAAGAAACTGGGGCTTAGGGAGGTTTTAACTGCTTCCCACTCGCTAAGTGATGATAGGATTTAAATTCAGGTAGTTAAACTCAGCTGGAAAGCAAGTGTCCACTCTACTATCTGGGCTGCCTCAATCAGCTCAGGCCAAGTTGGGACTTCCCTATGGAATGAAGCAAGCAGCTGGAGGGTGCCCGAAGAGAGAGGGGCCAGCTGGTGTTCCCCTGCCGTCACCACAGTGTTCTGAACTGGGTCTCGCGGAGGGGGAGTGGGTCCCGCATCACCATGCCCCTTAGCTGGTTGCCTAAGGACCAGGGAGGTGGAGTGGTGGAGCCACTAACCAGCCAGCCAGGTCAGGGGGGACCGAAGGGAAGGTTAAGGGAAACCCCATGGAAGCTCCCTTTAAACGGTGCTTTGAGACTCCTCACAGCTACAATGAGTTGGAGATCATTGCTCCCATTTCACAGTTGAGAAAACTGAGTTCTTAAGACAATCTGCCTAACAGCGCCCAGCTTGTAAGTGGCCATGCTAGGGAGTGCTGCCAGGCTCGTCTGATCAGAATCTGCTTACCAACTGCTCCATTCTACCTCCCAGAAGCCAGCCTGGTCTTTCCTCCTGGAGGTAATGGGGGGTGAGGGACACGTCAGGCTTGACTTGATGACTTTTGTTTATTCTTTCTAGGAGGGCATACAGGCTGCCCAGGGCACTCAAGCAGTAAATGTTTTTGAGTACCTACCCTGTACCAGGCACTATTCTAGGCAGTGAAGACGTTATATTGAACAAAGTCCCTCCTGGAGTCTAGAGTCTTGTTGAGGGGTCAGGCAATCAGCCAATAAATGCAGAATAGAATGTCAAGTAGCCAATGACACCAAGCCCAGCTACAAGGGAACAGCATGTCTGTGTCCCCCTTGGGGTGTAACTGCAAACAGCAAGGGGGGTGGGGTTGGGGGTGGAAGTGCTGCAGGTGCTGGGGGGGAGGGCACTGTGGTGGCCAGGAAGGAGTCATCCCAACCTTCCCAGGCTCCCTGACCTACCCTTCAGTCCTCCATAGGCCCCAGCTTGTGGATCCCACTCTTGCTGTCACCACCCCAGCCAGCTCAGCTTTGGATGCCCTAGAAGGCACGTTTGCTATGATCCTGAGGGCAGCATCTCGAGCTGTCCAGGGGAACTGGGTGGGCAGGTGTAGTGGGAAGGTGGTGCCGGTGAGAGGCAGCACCCCAGGGGAGGACTCCCACGGTGGGTTCCCAGGCTGGCCAGCCAGAGGCACACGTGTACTGTCCCCCAGGACCAGGGTCTCAAGGGCAACCACTGCTCCTATAGCTTTCAAAGGAGGTGGCCTGGCTAGGCCAGCCACCCAGAGAGGATGAGTGGGGAGGACATGGAGTCCTTGAGAAAGGCCACTTGGCACAAGGCTGGGTCCTCCTCCTGTCCCGTGTGGACCTCAGACCAGCCCAGCACCAGCTTAAGGGTTTGTTGGAAATGCTGGGTCTCAGGCTCTACCCCAGGCCACAGAGGCAGATGTGCATGAGAACAATCCACGTGTGGAGCTGGAGAACCACATGAGGTCATTTTCTGAAGAAGAGGGTCTTCAGGGAGCAGTGTCCTGTTCCTGGACCCACGCTTGTCTCCAGACGGAGAACGGAAGGTGCGGGGGCGGGGAGGGGTCTCTAAGCAGTCAGGAAGCTGAAGGGAAGAGGGAGAAGAGGTGGAGAGGGGGTCAGACACAGAGCCCAGAGGAGGAGGAGGCCGGGAGAAGGAGGGAGCTGGGAGGCGAGCAGGAAGTGGGGGAGGAGGGGAAGGAGGAGGAAGGAGAGGAGAGGCTGCCAGCAGCGCTGACGGATGCTGGCCTACAAGTAGGGCAAGGAGCCCACTGGTGGCTCTCAGAGGGCTGCTGACAACTCCCCAGAGCCCCATCCTCTCCACGGACAATTAAAACCCGGCTGTCTCCCAGGGAGCCCTGGGCCCACCTGCTGCTGCGGCTCTGGCTCCAGCCCTCCCCTGGTCCTGCTCTGTCCTGCTCGCACACAGCCGCTCCTCCCGGCAGCCCTGCCATGGCCCAGCAGTGTGCACCATGAGCATGCTCACCCAAGGAGCAGGCAATTCTCACCCACGCACACACACTGACGGCTACCAGCAGAATGGCTGCCTCCTCTGGCCTGATGTATACACATGCATGCACACGCACGCACACACACGTGTGCACACACATGCACCCCGGCCCTATCATACCTGCACTGTCCAATATGCACAAGAGTTCCTACAGATACATACACTGGGGTGTATGGAGCCACAAGCCCACACCTGCTCGGTCACATGCTCGGTCACATGCGTTCTCACACCCACACATACACAGGGCACATGCACCCAGTCCTTCCAGCACACCTAGGATGGGGGGGACAGGAATCCCAGGGAACCCTGAGAGCTTCCCGTAAGCCAGACCCCAGCCTAAGTGCTTTCCGTGGCTTTACTCCTCACTGTGACTCTAGGAGGCAGGAGCCATCATCAGTCCCATTTCACAGATGTGGAGGCCCAGAGAGGTTAAGGCATTTACTCCCATCACACAGCAGATACTGGGCCAAGCCGGCCTGCAAATCCAAGCTCTTGACCAGGACTTTATCCTGATGCTTACAGCAAGAAACCTTCAAAACTGAGGCCCTCCTTGACCCCCCATTTAAATTAGATTGCTGTAACATATGGTCTTGGGGCGCTCTGGGCTTTTCCTCAAAGTCAATGATCACAGTTAATGGTACATTTATGAGATTGTTTTAATTTTTACTCGTTCATTCTACAAACACTGACAGAGCCCTGTCAGGCCCTGTTCTGGGCGGGGGGGGGGTGTCTTCGTCTCTCCCAGCGGTGCCCCCGCTTCTCGGCACGGGGATCCAGATTCCATCCAGACCGCCCTGCAGGCACCTTTGGCCCAGAGCAGACGCTCTACAGCAACCTGGCGGGAGAGGATGAGGAAGACAGACAACACCACAACCACACATTCTTGTGTCTGCGCACACAGGCTCGCAGGCAACAGCTGGGGTTCCAGGCCTCACACACTGGCCACATCACGCTCAGCCTCAGCACCCACGTGCCATCACTCCACTTGTATCCTCACAGGTGCCCTGACACACGCACAGACACACCCACCCCCACACTGGTGGGGACAGGGGGGTGACTCCAGGACTTCATCAGCTGACAGAAAGGAAAGTCATAGCTCAGGGCACCTGGTCCCAGGAAGTGACCCCTCGGGCAGCCAGAGTCTTGCTCCCAGCTTCCCAGTTTGCACAAATTCCAGGACACAGGGGCTCTGGGGATCAGGAAGATGGGCCCGTGTGGGTAAGAGGGGCTTTGTGGGTGGGAAGGGTGGGTGTGGGGTTGGAAGAACGTGGGGGGCGGTGGTGGTGGCAGCTAGGAGGGAAGACAGAAGGCAGTGGGTGGCTGCCACGGTCTGCCCAAGGGTAGGGAGCAAACCCTTCCTTTCCACAGAGCTCCCTCTTCAGCCTGGCTAAAGGGTCAGCGCCTCCACACCAGAATCATGGGACCATGTGTGTGACTAGGGCATGGGGCCCAGGCCAGGAGGGCTGGAGTGAACACGGGGAACGGGCCAAGGGTTAATCAGGGTGATCCAGGGACATCTCAGGCAGAGCCTAGCACATACAGAAGGGGCCGAGGAGGGGGTGGTGGGACAGCTGGAAAGGAGGCTGGGACCTGGCTTAAAGCCGGACAGGGACAAGTGCAGTGGCCACAGGTTCCATGAAGCTGGGGAAGAAAGATGTTCCCTGATGGGCCCTGATGTTCAGAGCACCCCCTCTCCACATACAGGGTCACCCCCACAGTGGATGTCCAGCACCCATGAGGGTAGGGGCCACTTTAGGCTCTGGAAGATGGCCAGAGGGGTCAGGGAAAAGACTGGACTCAACAAGGACAGGATGGGGAGAAAGGAGCAAGGGACAGGTGACAACAAGTGGAGCCTCCTCTTCAGAACCCTGGGGAGAGAGTGGAGGCTTTGGGGTGCTGCTCCTGCTCTGCCTCCTCCCCATTGTCTCTAATAAATCAGCCAGAAGTGCTAAAAGCCTGGTGTGCCCCTGCAGCAGAGGCTCCCCACCAGCCACGAGCCCCTCATGTCTGCTTGCCTCCCAGGGGCTGCCATCCTTCGGGGGCGGGGGCCTGAGGGCAGTCTTCATGGAAAGCATCTTGATGTCTGGGGCAGAGGCAGCGGGGATGGGCGTGGTGAATTTCAGACCCGCGTGCTCAGTGCCGTGCACAGAAAGGCACACGCAGGCTGGGCGCGCACACGGGCGCATGCCTCCTGTGTCTTCTCTAGCCTCCTGGGTCACGGCTGGCGAGAGGTGTGGGTGTTGCCCCCAGAGGCGGCAGGGATGGGTCTCAGGTATGGCGGTGGGATGACTTTTCCTGCTGGGGTACCTTCCTCCCACCCAATGCAACCATCAAATGGCAAAAGCCAGCTATTCTGAGTGCCCTAAGTCCCCAGCTGTCATTAAACTTCAAAGCCACTCTTGCCTCCTGCCTCTAGGCCATTGCTCAGCCACCCCACCCTGCCCCCTGAGCTCCTGCCACAGCCCTGGAGCTGTGTGTGGGCTCCCTCTCCACCTGCTGAGCATCCTACACTTGGGACTCTTCTCTGGTCTCCCCTCAAGGAGGAACTCAGTAAAGGGTGCTGGCAGACCCCTCCCAGCTGAGTTTCCTCCCAGCTCCTCCCTGCAGTATCTTTGCAAAGGGACAGGGCAAGGATGGTGGAGAAATAGGCAGACTCTGAGAGAAGAAAGAGGAGGGTCTCCCTGGACTACAGCTCCCAGCCCAGCTACCTCATCCCAAGGAAAGCCCCTCATCCTTCAGCCTAGAGGAGCTCACATGCTACTCCCAAGGACCCAGACTCACTACCTTCTCCTCTCTGAGTTTCCAGGGAAAACCCTGAGGAGACTACTGCTTAAAGAATAGTCATTGAAGAAAGTTGTTTCTTGGTTCTGAAGCTCAACTTGAACACAGAGTGCCACAATTTCCCAACATCCCCCCAACAATCTGCCCACCTTTCCATCCACTCACTCACTCACAAGCCCATCCCTCCCATTCGGCCTCCCTCTGTCCATCCAGCCATTCATCCTTTCATCTCTCGGTCCACCTGTCCATCCACCTATCTATCCAACCCACCATTTATCCATCCCTCTGTCATCCAACCACCCATCTGACCATCCATCCATCCATCCACCCACCCACCCATCCCCATCCATCCATTAATTCAGGTCATATTTCCTGAGCTACGGCTGTGCCAAGCCCTGGGCTCTGTGAACAAAAAAGAGGACTCAACAGTCCCTGCCCTCAAGGAGCTCACAGCTTCATCAGGGACCAGATGTGGAGACAGATAAATGGCAAGACAGTGTGGCAAGTACAATTAGCGAGCCTTGAACAAAGGGTGGTGGAAACACATCAGCCGGAGCCTGGATGAGCTGGGGAAGGCTTGGCAGGGGAGGTGACATTTCAGCTGAGTCTTGAAGAATGAGTGGCAGTCTTCTCGCGGGAGATGTGGGGGAGAGCTCATTCCAACATCCCTCACAGGTATCTTGTGACAGTTATAGCTCCACAACTAATAACTCTGGGGCTCAAACTGAATCCTCCCCAGCCATTGAGCTCGGACCTGATGCACTCATTTGAGACCTTGAACTAGGAATTGGAGCCTCGCAGAAAATCGTCACTCACCCTTCCGAAGGACATAATCTTCCTGTGAAAATCCCAGCACCTTCATTTAGGGGGTTGTGCTAGCTGATCTCGGGCTAGCTAAGCGCTCCCTTCCTCTCACAGAAACCCTGATTGAGGTTGAATGGTCAGAGCAGAGTCCAAAGCAATGGGCATGCTATGTCCCAGCCAGCAGGCTAGGGGAGCAGAGTTCAAGGATCACCACCCCAAGTCTATCAAGTGGGCAGTGGTAGGGGTCAAGTGCATGCGTGCCTAGTAAAGCTTGTAAAATTTGGTCCCTGAGATGTGTATCTGAGTTGGAGTAGTTTCTTTGGGGGCTGAGGCCAGGAAACATTGGTGAGGGGCAGTGAGGGAAGGAAGGAAAGGAAGCCAAAAAAGGGGTGTTGATGAGTAGGCTATGGCCAAGGGCAGTTTGGGCTCAATCTCACTGGGCCGTGCTGGGAGACAGAACACATTATGCCCCAGGATTATCCCACTAGAGGAGCAAAGAAGGCAGGGTACTTATTTTCCAATTCTTATCCAACACCGGCTGAAGGCTGCTCCTGCAGCCTCTGTACCCTGGGACCCTGGTTTGGGGGAGGAGTCTCGGGTGCTGGCCACCAAACCCTGCCAGCATCCCTGGAATTGTGAGTACGTGCACTGCGATGCCCATGCCAGGACCCCCACTGCTCGCGGCCAGGAGAGATGGGCTATCGTCCAGCATAAAGGCAGTCTTAAGTTTCAGACACTCAAAAGAAATCTAAGTATAATTGGAAGGCTCGGCTCTGAACAGCGATCGATGACAACTCAAGCCCATCAGTGACATCAAGATGACCAGTGCCTGCCCTACTGGAACTCAGGCAGGTACAAAAGGCACCAGGACAGCGGTGCCTAAGAGTGATTGAAAACCTACACCTGCGTGCCATGCTCCCAGAGCCCGGACTCCCACCTGTATCCCCCACCTCCCACAATACCGTGAAGCCCACAGATGGATGATGGCAGAGCCACGCTATGATTGGCAGAGCCGCTGTTCCCTGCCCCCCTCCCCCCTGCAGGGCAGCAGGAAGCAGTCGGGCTGGTTTGGTGGCAAGAGGCACCCCAAAGCTTCGCGGAGCACCCAAGCCCGCCCAGAAACCCTGATGGTGGATCCAGAAGCAGCCGTGGCCAGATGGGCAAAGATCAGAGAGCCCCTTCGTGAGAGGACTAGCAATGTGCCCAGATCTCACGTCAGTTAAGTACAGAGGAACTTCACTCCTGAGTGTCGCAAAGAGAAACTCCACAAAGTGCAGAGTCACAGAAAACGCCAAGATTCTTCACACATAGAATAATGAGGCAATAAAACTCAACTATAAAGTTAAATAATTTACCATAAATATCTAAAGCTCTCAAATTATTCTCTACATTAACTGCCTATGTTTAAAATGATCTTTGCATTCACTATGTCACAGATGGCAAAAGCAGACAAGAGAGTCCTTGACAACTCTAACTGCAATTAGCCCATCCCAGCTGCGGTGATTTAAAGGCCTTTTCAGTTAAGCTGAATGAAACACCCGCGCTTTATAAATAAAGGCTTTACCAGGACTGACAATGAAGTATTTGAAACGTACAGGCCCGCGCTGGTGGAGAGGGGGTGGCAGGGAGCATACTGTCCCTACATCCTGAAACCGAAGCCCGGCGCACCCCTCAACCCACCTCCCTCTCCAGAGCCTCAACTCCCGTGATGCTCAGACCCACTCCCCACTCCCACCGCCTCCCCAGGGCAGCTCCTGTCCCTTCAATGCGTGTCCCCCACTCCAACCCACCCGCCCCACAGACACATCCCTCACACCCCCTCCACATTCCTACAAACTCCATCCATGCTCCTGCAGCCGAGCGATCACACAGCCTCTCCCTTCATGCAAAAGGCATACAGGTGCCTCCACCCCTGCATTCCAAAGCACATCTTCCATCCCTTCTCCTCCCCTTTGTGCACACACACACACATACACACACACACACAGAGCTGAGGATGCTGTGCATCTCCAAGAAAGGCACCCCGGACCATAGCTCAATGAGGTCCACTGTCTCGGTAGGAGACCCAAGAGCCAGTGTCGGTGGCCCAGGAGCCTGTGCCGACTGCTCTGCTGTCAGAGGGGAACCAGTGCTCCCCGAGTTGGGGAGGAGCTGCCCTTCAACAACACCGGAGCACCTTGGAGACGGGGAAGTAGGAGGCGGCTTCAGCAGTGTGCAAAGGAGGTCAAGGTTACCCTCTGATTGCCGCCGAGCACTCCTCCCAGGGGCCTGGCTGGTTAATTGCTTGGAGTCTGGTGCGGCAGAGGGAGCTGTCAGCAAAATGGCCCCATCCGAATCACATGCTCCGATCTCTGATCCTCCGGGGGAGCCCAAACCGGGGCCCCCACCGCTTTCCTTCCCAGCCTCACCCACCTTGCTGTGGATGCCGGCCAGCTCCCCACCTGGCCCAGGAAAGCTTGGCTGCCCTCGTGCTGACCCACTTTGGAGCCCACGGGGTCCTCTTCCTGCATGTCCTGCTGGGACCATAGCATGTCCTGACCACAGTCTTGGCCTGAGGTCATCCTAAATCACAATCTCTCCCATATGGCACCCCCAGCACAATGACAATGACAGCCCCCCCAACCCCGACTTCATCCCAGCCACCATGCTAAGCCTCATCCCCACAGCATACCCCCGAGCCTCGCTGAAGTTCCCTGAAGCAGATACTTATTCTCATCTGCAATATCCAGAGGGGGGAGCCGACGACATCCAGGTGGACTCTAATTTGTCTAAGATCTTAGACCAAGTAACAGAAAGTAAGGATTTGACCCCAACAGCCCAGCTTCAGAGCACATGCCCTAGGGAAACAGCACATTTCGATAAGGCTGTCCCTGCTGGTCTGCCAGACCCGTTGTGACTATAGCTCTGCAGAGCCCAGACCTAGGGGCTCGAGCCCTGAGCTACCTGCCCAGCCCTTGGAACCACCAGTCTGGACACCCCCCACCCCCCCGGCCCCCCTGCATCCTGCTTCGTTCTCTGGGCACATCCTCCACACAGCCACAGCTACCCTCTCTGGCTCTTTCATCACGAGATCCTGCCTGAGACCTGCTAGCTGGGAAGACCTGGTCCCGCAGCACCAGGGCCAGCAATGGGCCCCCATCCCGGGTGGCTGGGAGAAGTCCAGGCATTGCTGGCTCCAGACGGAGGCCACTGGGAGGGCTGGCGAGAAGTCCCAGGGAAGCATTTGGACCCATACAGGGCTCCAGCCAGAAAGTTCCCATTAATTTGCTGTTTTTAATATTTGAGTTCCAAGGAACGGCCAAGGCTGGGGTTCAACGTAAAAAGGGGGGAAACAGGGGCACCTGGGCAGCTCTGTCAGCTGAGCGTGCAACTCTCGGTTTCAGCTCAGGTCATGATTTCAGGGCCATGAGATCAAGCCTGGTGTGGAGTTCCGTGCTCAGCAGGGAATCTCTACTTGAGATTCTCTCTCTCACCCTCTGCCCCTCCCCCCGCTCCCAGTCTCTCTCTCTCTCTCTAAAACAAATACATAAATCTTTAAAGGTGGAGGGGAACAAAACAAAATTCATTTTCTCTAATGGCAAATAAAGGCATTTATAGGATCTTCGGTTCTGTTAAGGGAATGGATGTCACCATTCCTTCATGAATGTGGGCGTGGTCACTAGGGACAGCTGGGCAGCGGCACACCTCCAAGCCTAGGGCTGTGGAAGCCAGAGTCCCAGGGAGTGGGGAGGATGATCTCAAGGGCCACTGGGATCAGAAGAGAAGGCAAGGTGCTCAGCTGCAGGGTCTAGTCTGGGCCTCGTTGGGGTCATGAGCTTCCTGGGAAGGGACAATGATTTGGCCTCCATAGTCCATGTGGGTATGGAGACTGGGTCCTGGGTCCTGACCCACCTGTCCTTCCCCCTACTTCCCAGCTCCCCCTTCCTGGGTGTGTGCAGGCAAATGGGGCTGTAGATTCTCCTGAACTACCTGAGGGAAGCAGAAGGGCCCCAGAATCAGCACCTCCACTTCCGTGCTGTGTGACCTCAGGTAAGCCACCACATCTTTCTGAGCCTGTCTTCTCATCTATAAACTAGGAATAACAACCCTCAGCTCATCAGATGATCAGGCACCAAGGGCACCCAGCACAGTGCTGGTGCCTCGTTGGTGCTTCTCAAATGTTAGCTCCTTGACTCTTCCTCTCACCTCTCTCAAATTCCCCTTTGCAGGAGTCCTAGACCATCACAGATCAGTGACCACAGAAACCATCATGATCAGCCCTGCATTTGGAAGGCCAGAGAAAGGCAGTGAGCAGCCTCAAACACACAGAAATCAGTGGCAGAAGGCCAGACTCAAACCGAGATCCCCAGCACCCCGGCTGCCCCCTGGGCTCACCTCCACAAGAGGCTGCTTTACGAGCTTCCTGGCAACAGCCCTTATTTTACGGATGACAAAAGCAGGCTTTGGAGAAGCACTGTGCCTCACCCTCGGCACACCCCCAGCAAGGGGAAGGGCTGGGATTTGAACCCCAGTCTCTCGGGTTCCCAAAGGAGCTCTTCCCAGGAATCCGCCTTTTCCCAGCTGAGCCCGAAGATCCTGGAGGGTTGTAGCATCTGGCCGTCTGCCTCTGATCAGCGGAAGGCTCAGCCCAGGCCCAGGAAACAAAAGGGGGAGCACAACAGTGAGGTTATCAAGAGGCTTGCCGGCCCTATCCCATTGCGGTGGAAGAGGCTTGGCCCGTGTGGCCAGTGTTCAGCTGCTCCCAGCAGCACAGAGTGTGCGGCTTGCCAGGGAGACAGACGGGACTGGAACGGGGCCTGGGGATCTGGAAAAGATGGGGCTTGACGGGGAGGGTGCCCAGCAGACAGCCTCACTCCACCTCTCCTTTGGACACGGCACCCCTCCCACTGTTCGCTCTTCCGGTGCTCAGGTTTACTAAACTATAACGAGTGGACCCCAAGACACAGAGACGAACAATATACCATTGTCCGCCCTTCCTGGAGTAGGGGGATGAAAAGGAGACTGACCTCCAGGCCAGGTACCCAGGTGAGAGAGGTCACAAGGCAGGAGAGATGCCAGGCACTTAAGAGAGGCAGGATCGGGGGCCTTCGTGGGCAGGATGAGGCTGGAGGGGGGGGCGCTGTGGGTGGGATGGCAGAGAGCCACAAGCACCCCCCTCAGGAGGCTGGACCTTACCCTGAGAGTGATAGGGAGCCATGGAAAGCCTGGAAGCCGAAGAGAGTCATGATCAAATATTCACATCAGAAAAGCCAAATTCTGGTACCTGAATAGTTGGGGATGGATTGAGCAGCCTCCGAAGAAATACTGAGTCCAGGTGCAAGATGAAGCCGGCTACCCCTGAGGCAGTGCTGATGGGGGAGGCCAGGAGGGTCCTGCACCCAAGACATGGGAGGCAGAGACCAATCGCATCAAGGACGAGGCAGCACCTGCTCCTGCCTGGGACTTGGCGGACGGCAGCACTTATAAGCACCATGACTCTCGCACTTTCAGACCATTAACTATGAGCTATGCCCAGCTGTCAGCACTTTGCATGCAGTAGTTCAACTGACCCTCACACCTCCATGAGGCAGGTGCACACCATGTTCATCCCCATTTTACAGATGGGAAGGCTGAGGCACAAAAAGGCAAGTAGCCTCCCAAGGCCATGGCGCCTACGCGGCGAGCCAGGATGAGAACCCAGCTGAATTCCAGGGCCTGAGCTCCTGCCACCTCCCTGCCCTGCAGCCCTGAGGTCATATGATAAGGCCAGTGCCGGATATAGCAAGTACAAGTACAAATTGTCTCTGGGACATCCGGGTGGCTTAAGAGGGAGAAAATGCGTGCCTGAATCTCAGCAGGGATGGGGGAATTCTGGAGACATGAGCACAGACAGGAGAGATGAAGCCCGACAGAGGGGGAGGGGGGTCAACAGGCCAGCCATATAGGAAAGCCAGCAAAGTGACCAAATGTGGAAGTCCAAGGTGCCACCTACACGTGTGCCATGAGGGAGCACCCGGGGCCTGGTGCAAGGAGCGCTCCAGCTGGGGGCAGGGAGCCCTGCATTACTTCCTGCTGGATGCGCATCCTTGAGCCAGTTTCTTAACTCTGAGCACTCAAGCCCATCTTCTATCAAGTGGGGGCGTTAATCATACTCCATTCATGGGGCTTTTGGGAGGATAAGATGCAACAGAACACTGAAGAGCCTTTTGTTCACAGGAAATCTGATGGATATTAATAAGCACCCTCACGGTAATGGCGATGTGATGGGAGCCTGGGCAAGGTGTGTACAAGACAAGGAGGGGGTGTGGGGGCAGCTGGGATTATTAGAAATAAGAAAGATCATCCCCACCGTGGGAACAGCCCCCCGCCAGCAGCCTGCTTTGGGAATCCTCTCCTGTAGAAAACGGCCTTGCCCAAGGTCATGCCTCCAGGGGTGGCCCTGTGCAGAATACCTGATCAACACAAGGGTGCAGGGCCGTGGAAGGGGCACCCCAGCTCTGGAGCACCTTGTGGGGCTCGTGGGACCCGGGCTGCCAATACACCACAGCAACACGGTTCTCAGCAGAGCCCCGCATCCCACCCCCTCCCTTTGCAGATGTGGGTCCCAAGCGCCATTCCTGATAAACATCCTGCCAGCAGCTCACCAAGCCCACTCCATCAGTGACGGTGATGGAGATTCCACCACCCTGGGTGGCCGAGACCATCAGTGGCTCCGCCCAGGCAGTATCGGGTTCTTCCAACAGGCAGCTGCTTTGGCCGCTCTGAGGGTCCCACACATCATCCAGCCGGGTGGTGAACACCCATCAGCGTCACTCCCTTTCCCATTTCTTAGTTCTGGGACCTTGGACATGTCAGTTTATGCTGGTGAGCGTTGGCCTCCTCCTCCATCAAATCAGCCCAGTAACCCCTACTGCTCATAGGTGTTAAGTGTTCTTTTAAGATATTCCTGCCCTGCCTTCTATGTAACCTGGGTTCTGCCTTCCAACCATCTGCTTGTTCCATTTTCTCATTCCCAATTTCTCAAGATAATTATACAAATGCCCAGGTTTCAAGTTATTTTAAGCTGAGCAACCTTAAGCCAGTTACATAATCTCTCTGTTCCTCGGTTTTAAGAGTTGCGAAATGGCATCAATCTCATAGAGAACCCTAGAACAGTGGCTTGCATGCAGTAGGTGCTCAATAAATGTCAGCCATTATTTTCGGAACTTGTTCATCAGTTGGTACCCAGAATCAAACACACTACTCTGGGCTGTGGTCTCTCCTGTGCTGAGAGGCGTAGGTGCATCACCTACCTTTCAGATCCTTTACTTTGAATAAGGATCTGCCCAGAATTTTTGGAGAATGGGGCTTTTAAGCCATCACACACTGAGCCTCATTCTGGGATTCCTGGCAGAAAACAGACACAGATATGCAAGCCTCCTGTAACACTTGCACACATTCTTTCATCGCGTGTCTTTGCCTCTGAACTCAGGTTGGATGCTGCACCTGCGTGTAAGGCACCATCCCAGTCAGGCCTCTGCTATTTGGTTGGAGGAAATGACAGTGAAAGTCCTTCATGAACGTGATGGCGGAGAGAACCCACAAATGAGATGGACAGACGCTGCCGGTGACCTCAGCAGAGTGGTGGGGACAGACAATGTGCTGCTGATGACAGGCGGTGCAGATGCCCCCTCCGGGGGGAGGACTGGTTATGAAAATGACAGAGCCATCAAGAGAGTCACAAATGTTGCTGCTGTCACCCGACATAATTGCAATTTCCCACGATTTCATGTTACAATGCGAAATTAACATCCTTGTACCTGTCACACCGCCATTAATGACAACTGATCACTATTGTTCACGGTGGTTTTGTTCAATCCACCACTCCTGCCAAAAGGGCAGCCCTCAGTCCCCTCTCATTTGCATCCTGTGACCCCTCCAGCCCTCATCCCCCAGGGCTTCAAGTGCTTGACTAAGGATGGAGGCCAGTCTGCAGTGGGGCCAAGGGCCCCGACAAGGGCCCCGTGTGAACTGTTGACAGTCCCATCAGATTCCTTCTGATAGAAGTGTCAACAAGGCCGTGTTGAGCACGAAGCCATTGCCCATGGGAGCTGAAAGGCCGCCGGGTTGGACAGGAGGGAGAGGTCATGACAGACCACACGGAAGTGACAAGCACAGGGTACCAAGAACAACACGTGAGCACAGGCTCCGAGCCAGAGAATAAGGGGAGGAAGAAATAGCCAGTCAGGAAGACAGAGCAGAAGCTGGGGAACCTGCGTCACCACTGTGGCTGAGGTCTCCAGACCTTGGTCAGAGATCTGAACCACCCCTCAGTGTCTCCCCTGCCCTGAGCAACCCTTGGTTCTTTCACAGTTCCTGGGTCCTGCACACAGAAACCTAGCAGCCCATGCCCTATACCTGTGAGCCAAGGACAGAGCCCTGAGGCTCTCCAGCAAAAACCCCCTTATCTGTGGTCAGAACCATTGATAAGCAAGCACGCTTGGAATGCAATCACCAGGCCAGTTACACACGCACCTAGCTGTCCCTCTTGATATCTGAGCCTCTCTGCCTTGTCCACAAGGACAGTTGAGAAGCCTATCTGAATGCTTGGGGAATTCAGACAAATGCCTGCCCCTGGTCTCAAGTTTAATGTCTCTGCCCAGGAGAGCAAGTTGAGTTGGGCAGAACTTGAACCTACACCTGACATGTGACTCATGACAGGTCTTTAAGAAAGCTTCGTTTTGGGGCACCTGGGTGGCTCAGTGGGTTAAGCCGCTGCCTTCGGCTCAGGTCATGATCTCAGGGTCCTGGGATCGAGTCCCGCATCGGGCTCCCAGCTCAGCAGGGAGCCTGCTTCCCTCTCTCTCCTCTCTCTCTGCCTGCCTCTCTGTCTACTGTGATCTCTCTCTGTCAAATAAATAAATAAAATCTTTAAAAAAAAAAAAAAAAAAGAAAGCTTCGTTTTGGTCTACGACTGTTCACAAACCTCAGCCTCGAGCAAGCTCCCTGATCTGTAGTTTCTGGAAACCGTTCTCCTTTCTGGGATCCGCCATTCCTGGTCTCTCAGGGCTCTCCCGTCCTCCGTTCTCCAGCAATCTGCGGTTCAGGGATGCATGCGGCACGTTGTCTCCGTGCCCATGACTACCCTGGGGCCCTCTCCCCCTGAGGTCTGGGTGACTCCTTCAGGCTGACCATCCTTCCCCTCAGGGGTGTGAAGTGTCACCTGTGAGTCCCTTCTCACTCATGATCATGAAATCCTTCCCTTGCTCTGCACAGAAATTGGAAAGACTTGCACTCTCCTCCTGCCTTACTTTTGTTCCCTTCTTCTTCTGCTCCACAGCCCATTCAGGGCCTCCCCCTTGAGGCTGTTCTGACATTCCCATGGCCCTTACACGGAAGGGATCTCCTATTTCCTGGACACAGACTACAGACCCATCTCTGTGTTCACACGTCGACGTGGATGAACAAACAACCCTTGATCTAGAAACGAGACACCGCTAACTGAGTGAAGGCCACACACCATGTAAGGAAGTGACCAAATCGTAACTTGAAACCAGGTCTGTGGGTTTGCAATCTTGCCTCCACCCCGGACTAGGCGCTGTCTGCCTCCATTTCCTCATCTAAAAAACCAGGGTGGCCAACCCTTCCCGCCTCCTGGGCTGTTGTGAGGATGGTTCCAGCCATGACCCATTTAGCATCCTGTCTGGCATGCAGTAAGCACTCAATAAAGAATGGCTGTTGTTATGACTTACAGTTACTTGTCTCTAAACATATTCTATACACTGCTTCAAGTCTCAGCATTTGACACTCCTCTTGGGAATGACAGGTTCCAGGAAGCAGATCTGTTCTGATGTACCTTCTCAATAAACCTCTCTTCTTTCCATCCTTGGGATACAACCACTGTAAGCCTAGCCTATCCAGAATGCTCCCTAAGCCATCACACAGGTTTCCTTAGGAACGGCCCCAGACCCCTTCTACTTCCTCGGGTCAGTTTGCAAATACCGTGTCAGAAATAGGAGCCTGCAATGGTCCCAGTTCTCTGAGCACCCCTCCCCACCCCACCACCAACGGACTCAGGCCACAGACACGGGCTCACGTGTCCTCTGAGCTTTGATATGTTCCTTGCTGAAGTTCAGGCTGCAGCCTCCCCAGGAACCACAAACAGAGCTGATCCCCATCACGTCCCTTCATCAGTCATCTTCTTGTGGGTGAGAATTTGGTCCCGAGTGGCTCTTCTGGTCACATTCTTTTTGCTTCGGGAGCTGCGACTATCATAAGGCAGGTCTAGAACTGCCCCAAGGCTCTGTGCAGAACCAGGGGTTCACCCAGCTGTTGTGGGAGGTCCGGCTTCCCTGTCCCCACCACCCCTGCCTCTGCATCAGTGGGCAGTAGCACCAGGAAAGACGTTCCACTTCCTCCATGGCCAAGGTCAAAGCCAAGACCAAGGAGAAAGCTTCGTGTATTGGAACCCAGAGTGTCCAAGTCCTCCCTTTCCAGGAACTTATAGAAAAGGCATGGGAGAGTGGCATGGGCAAGACCAGCCTGGTTCAAACCCTGGCTCTCTGTTGCTTTCTGTGTCGCTGTGGGCAAGTCTCTCTGGGCCTCGGTTTCTCCATGCAGAAGATGAAGCTTATAGCCCACCAGTTTGTGGGATGAAGGGAGCCTGCAGGGCCCATGGATTCTCAGAAAGAACTCCTTCCTACAGGGCAGTTCTCTTAGCCCCTGATGGGCCCCATGGTGGGATGAGCAATGGACAGACCTTCCCCACTATCCCACTTGGCTCCACGGAGTCTCTGGGACCTTGGACTCTCAGGGCTAGAACTGGAGAAGTCACAGCAAACCAGGGCAAGTTCATTGCCTGACCTTGAGGGTATCCTCCATGAGCTCTGGCTCAGTTTTGTCCCAAGCTGAGTATGGCATGGGAGAAAAGAGGCAGACCAAGAAGCTGTGAAGACAGGTTGGTTCTCCAGGCAGAGACGTGTGTCTGCGGGCTCCAAGGCAGGGCCCTCCTCCTTTCTCAGCTCCCCACGAGACCCTTTCCCAGTGTCCTGGAGTGGGAAGAGATGCACTTCTGTCGCCTGTATCTCCCTATTCTGTTAGCCCTTGATGTGGGGAGAGGGGTGACAATGAATTTCTGGCAGCTCCCAAGCTGGGCTCTGGTTTCTGGGGATCGGTGGTGTTGGATGGTGCCTCCCTTTAAGACAGCCGTTCTCAAAGGAAGATAGGGTGTTCTCAGTGAGGGAGGGTATTTTGCCCCCAGGGGACACTGGACAATGTCTGGAGACATTTTTGGTTGTCACAACTTCGAGGGAGGGTGCCACTGGCGTCCTCTGGGTAGAGACCAGGGAGGCCGCTGAACACCGTACAACCTGTGGACAGCAGCCCATCATGGAGAATCTGACCCAAAGCTACGAGGCTGAGAGCCCCAGCTCCGGGGCCGCTGGAAGAGGCTGAGTCTGGGGACTCTGGGTGGGGAACTGGGAACCAAGAGCTCGAGGAGCCTATCCCGCCGTCTCTAGGTCAGGAGCTCAGAATCAGAGCCCACTCACACCCCCGCCTTGCCCCCCGACAGGAAACTGGGTGCGCCCCTCCACCAAGACAAACCCGGAAGTTGCCAATGCCAATGGCAGGCCTGCCTTGGAAAGGGGTGGGGGCGGGGGCAGGGACAGGCACTTTTGGCACGAAGCTGGCAAGGAGCAAGCTTTATGGCTTGTTCCGTTCAGAGTTTTAATTAAGCGTCTCAAATAAGGATTTAATTGGGTTGTAACAAGCCAGGCTATTGTATGCGAGAGAAACACCTGGGGATTATTAGAAAACATTTTTAAGGCAGTAAAGCCGCAGCAAACACTTGCAGTTGTTAAATCAGGAAATATAATTCCAGAGCTCAATGCCACACACAGTGAGGGGGAGCCACTGGCCCCCATTGCCGTGACGCTGGCCACGAGGGACTGACTGCCGCCATGCTGGAAGCGGCGGAGGTGCCCCTGGGCAGAGGGACTCAGTCCGAAGCCCTTGTCAGCTCCTGCCTTTCTGGCTACTTCTGCGGAAAAGAAGAGCTGCCAGACCCAGGCTGGGAGGAGCCAAGGGTACCTGTGCCCACTTACTGGCCATCTCTCCCCTAGCTAGAACAAACTAGAACCAACCTAAGCCAAGGACCCCGATCTGCTCGGCTCCCTGCCTTGGAGCACGAAGCAATGCCTGGCACCCAGTAGGCATGAGCTGACCGGTCCAGGGGAGGAGGCAGTGGTGTCTGGGCCCATCTTATAGGGACCAGAGCCCACTCCCTTCAGCCCAGGTTTCTGACTGGAGGAGTCAAGGGTACAAGGGAAACAGGTGGCTATGAGCCTGATCCGAATTCAGGGCTGGAGAGCCCTGGCTGGTATGTCGCCTCCTAAAAAGGCCGTAAAGCGGCCTAAATCCCACCATGAGGGACCCTCCCTATCAGGTTCAAGCAGGAGCTGTTCCCTGACCTCACCCTACTGCCCATCTCCCCGGCACTTCTCCATCTCACTCCCAGTAGAACTTGAGCACACAGCCCTGGAGCCTTAACACCGCCTCCCCAGTAAGACCGTGGTCTCCCTGAGAAGCAGCCCCACGTCTACTTTACTCTCCCATATCAGGGAGGATCTAGACGTTACGTGCCTGTGAGGGGCATCTGTAAGGACCCGATGAGGGAGGAGCACGGACGAGCAGCCTCTTCGCGGCACCTGTCACTGGCTACCCTCGCCACCACGGGCCAGTCGCTGTGCGCAGAGCTTTCCTTGCCCACATCACCTGGCTCTCCCGACAGCTTTGTGATGTCTGCTTATCTTTTTTTTTTTTTTTTTGATGAAGATTTATTTATTTATGTGAAGTGGGGAGAGAGAGAGAAAGCACGAGGCAGGGAGGGACAGAAAGAGAGAGAGAAACTTAGGCAGACTTTGTGCTCAGCACGGGGCCCCATGTGGGGTTCAATCCCACGACCCTTAGATCATGACCTGAGCCAAAAACCAAGAGTTGGACACCGCGGACTGTGCTGCCCAGGAGCCTCCATCTCCATTTTATTGAGAAACTCCCTTTCCTCCTCCACTGTTCTTCCTAAATCAAGCTGGTGGTGAAGGGAGCCCCTCCCCTGGCCTGGGAAAGGCAGCTTGAATGTCAGTTTGAGGAGGAAGCAGGGCAGGGCAAGTCCCTAAGACCCCAGAGCCAGTGAAGGGCCCCTCCTGCTAAAGCCCCAGGGGTTTCTGAACCTCCTGCTGTATCCCGGGATGTCCCAGGGGCTGCCGCTCCCATCACACCTCCTCCATCCCCACCCCCCTGGGCTTGCTCTGCAGAGTCTCAGAAGTGGGGTGCATGTGGATGTGTGGATGTGTGCTGGGGGGGTGGGGAGGGAAGGAGCAGGGATGAGGGCAGCTCGGGGGAAGAGGTAGGACATGGGGTACAGAGCAGAAGGCTTCGAGGCCTGAGGCTGGGGGGCTTGGATGCAGAAGGTGAGCCCATTACACATGGAGGGACCCCAGAATCACAGAGGGAGGCTTGGGAGCACAGAGCTGGGGGAATGAGGTGCATGGTCTGGGGAAGGGGCCCAGGGGCACTAAGGCACAGGGACAGCTGCAGGGGCAGCTGGAGGAGCAGGTCACTCTCCCACACCAGGACCAAAGCTCCCGTCTTGGAAGGAAGGAAAGTGCAAGTCAGGAGCCAGGTGTGACAGACCAGATGAGCACCAGGGGCGGCAGGGAGCTCAGCCCTCTGCATATGACCTTCAGGGTTGCTTTCTGAACAGGAGGCCCCACATCTAAGTCAGTTTCCCAAAGAGGCTGGAGGCAGCAGGACAGGGGCCTTAGGAAGCGCTCTCTTTCCCTGCCCTGACCAGCCTAGACATTCTAGCTCCTCCCCTGACCTCAGAAGCTAGTCCCAGGCAGAGTCCTCTGGCTGGGCCTGGGGACTGGACTGCCCCCTTGGCCCACACCTCTCAGAAGACATCTGCAGGGAAGGCCCAGACCCTGCCCCTGGACCCTCTCCGCCTTGAGGCTCTATTCTATGCTTCCTGTCTTTCCTCAGGCAGATTTCTCTCTAGGTCCTGGGGGGTGAGGGGGCGGACCTTGATTTCATGTGACCGCCCCTTCCACCTCCTAGTCCTCATTCCTGTATTATTTTGTCTCCTAAACACCTGATATGATGAAGCACACTCCGTATTTTACTGTAATTATTACACTTGCGGTTAATGTCCCTGCTGGAATGTTGGCTCTCTGAGGGCAAGGACTTTGGCTGTTTTGCTCTTTGCTCACTCCCCAGTGCTCAGGACAGGACCGGGCACACAGTAAGCATTCAAGAGCTACCCGCTGAATGAATGACCTTCAGGAATTGCTGTCTCACGTGGCCTTCCAGCCTTCCTATCGTTAAGGTTGGAAAGACAGGTGTTCCTTTTATGACTGCTATCACATATAGGAGGGAGTAATAATTATATATAGGAGTGAATAATAATCACAGTGCTAATAGCCAACTTTATTGAGCACTTCCTAGGTGCCAGGTCCAGTGATCATTGTTGTACACACATAAATCTCGGCCATCCTTACAACAACCCTAGGAGGGTAAGTGCTATTAACCCAAGGGGACTTCAGAGAAGTAAGGTCACTTGCCCAAGGTCACACAGACACATGCTAGGCACCACGCTAAGTGCTTCACCTACATTACATCATTTAATGCTTATGACTCTCTTACATGGCAATGATTGTATTTTATGGAAAAGGAAACGGAGGCCCAGAGAGATGCAGTGACCTGTCAAAAGGTCACCCACGTAGCAAGGTGCACAGCCAAGATTCAACCCCACATCTCTCTGAATCCAAATTCAACTCCACATCTCTCTGAATCCAAATATTATCCCCTATGCCCACCCGGGCAGGAAGCTTCCCACCACATCGAGAGGGAATAGACATAAGAGTGGGTAAGATGGTAAGCTTTGGAAATGATGGCCTCGATCCCAATTCCTTTCTTGGGTCAAAATGCCTGTGGGCAGTTCTTCCACCTCTAAAATCCACGTCCCACAAACATCCACGGGCACCCACCAAAGTACGGTGCTGGGGGGGCCCTGATTTTACAGAATCCCCAGGGAGGGAAGCTGGCAGCCTTCCCTGGCTGCAGAGGTGAACGAGTAAAGTGGTTTTGGCTGCAGCTCCTACTTCAATTCTGTCCATAACCATCCAAGGGTTTTCCTGGGATTACCAACCAGTAACTTTCATTCCCAACTTCAAGAGTCAAAATACTTTTAGGTGTTAGAAAGGTATGTTCCGTGTCTCCCGGGGACCCCCGCCGCCCACCGTACTCAGAAAGATGAGCCAATGGCTCCAGCATATTATCACAAACCAGGAGTCTCCGGACAAGGGTCCTTCATTGGCCTACTGTCAGAAGGAATTGTCCAAGATCAATGGATCTAAAGCAAACATCAATTGCATTTGGCAGTTGTCCTCTTAAAATTAATGAGTTTATGTTCAATAACTATGTAGGGCTGGGAACTTAACTTACTCACTTGGGCAGTGGTGGGGAGGGTGTCCTGCAACCGATTCCCCTGGCAGGAAGGCACAAGGCTCCGTCGCCAGCCTGCCTTGGGAACATTACAGAATTGCTTCCTGCTCATGAAGGGGACTGGATGGTTGGTCAGGAAATCTCCAAGGTCGGATTCTATCATGCCAGCTTTAGGACTGTCCGTTTGGGGGAAGAGACACAGGACTGGTTTTAAAGAAGAAAAACTCAGGGCCCTCCTTCATGCTGAAATAAGGCCAGGAGAATCTAGATAGATTCCTCAATCCCTCAAAAGAAAGCTTGGAGGGGATCTGAATTTCTCCAGAGGCAGAATCCAAGACACAGGGTTGAGTGCCAATAGTTTAGTTGGGAGAGGATCTCAGGCCACGCTGGTAGGGAGAGGGAAGTGACAGAGGTAGAGGTGGCTTACAGAGGATGCTTTCTCAAGTGAATTACCACTGTGGGCAGCTGGGCTCAACCCAGCCGTCATGGGGAACATCTGGGAGACGGCGGGGAGCCCGCCTGAGGGCTATCCCAGTGGAGGGGAGAGGAGGCAGGGGTAGTGATGAGAAGCCCTTGCCTGCCAGTGGGGGAGGGTTCACTGCACGGTCCTGCTCCCAGCCAGAGCTGCAGGCATGGGTAAGCAGTCCGGCCTTGCAGAGGAACCAAAGGAGATGATGCCCAGACTAGGGAGGACACTGGACAAGGCATGGGGAAGAGGAATAAGAATATTAACTTCTAGTAGTGCCTGGGTGGCTCTGTGGGTTAAGTATCTGATTCTTGATTTCAGCTCAAGTCATGATCTCAGGGTCATGAGACTGAGCCCCAATCCTCACTAGGCTGGGCAGGGAGCCTGCTTAAGATTCTCTCTCTCCCTCTGCCCCTCCTCCCCCCAACCCACTTGTGTTCTCTTTCTCACTTTCAAAAAAAAAAAAAAATATATATATATATATGAAATATATATGTAAATTAGCTTCTACCTACATTGATCTGAATCTCATCCATTTCAATTACTTATTTCCACATGTAAGGTTTAACGCCCATAGCATATAGAGCTGGGCATGCAAAAGTCTGATAGTAAGGGGTGATCATGATCAATCAAAGAATCCTAGCAATCCCTGCTTGCAATGAAATGGAGCAGCCCCCGACCAAACAACCACCTGGCTGCAGATCTTCCCAGGGATGGTGGCATCAATTGTCTCTTGCCCAACACAAACCCAAAGTCTGGTGGGGAAAAACAGCATTTTGGAGAATAGGCTGGGCAGGCCAGCCATCCATTCCTCCAGCCGTTCTAGCATTTCTCCTTGATCAAGCTGTGTGCTTGGAGCATACGTAGGCTCCTGGCTTCATCTTGTCATTACGAGTCTTGTCATGTGGCTTCAGCAGACGTGGAGAGTGGTCAAGATCCAGCCTCAGTCTTAGGAAATCTGCTACTGTCCTTTGCTAGAAGGATTTTGCAACTCTCAGAACCTTCTATATAAATCCCTAGACAAAGACATTACTCTAAAATGAAGGGTTAACAAATGCTTTATTTTGTCATAGAGTTACCAGGGTGATCTTTCTATAAAGAAAAGGTAAAATTTTTATAACCAGTAGTATTGGCCACTAGGAAGCGCGGAGTCAAATATTTGGCCCCACTGCGGTAACAATCATGGACATCACGACTTAACAACAGTCTTTCATTATTCTTCCCAGGACACATCTAATTTCAAATTCATATCTTTCCTGGTCCCGGGTTCTTTGAAAAATATGTTAGCGACCTTATTAAAGGTAATTCTGGTAAACAGCCTCAAATTATTTCTGTGGAATAAGATGGACTAATTCCTAATTCATTAATTAAAAAATGAATCCCAGCTGATAGCCCAAATTGCACTTTTGGACCCAAGCATAAAATATCAACAATGCCCTCCCAGGTCAGCGCTAGGAAGTTTCAGACGCTGAGTCTGCCTTGCACAGGAGAAAGAGAAAGATGTTTGCTTAATGTCCATGGGATCAGCCTCAACAGGTGAGAAGGGCTGAGCTTCAGGATCTGGAGTGTGGGAGGGGCCTGGGTCTGGCCAAGAGGCCCCCAGCCCCCACCTCGCTGCCCCTCCAAATAGAATTCTATCCAGATAGAATGCCCGCTCACTTTGTTTTCATTTGTACCCTAAATCCACTCTTGGCCTTTCTAGGCAATTGACTGAAACCCACGTCTCTCCGAAAGAATTTTAACATCTTCTTTGAGTTCTCCTGGAATTTGTCCTTTGGGTTCCAAGACAGACCCCCTACCGTGGCTCCTAGAGAGCGGGGCTGTTCTGCTTCTCTCAAACGGGCAGATTCTGAGTCCGGCTCCACCAGCTGCTACCCTTCCAGGCTGAGAAGGCCATCTCTCCTCCCACCATCCCTGTGGTCACCCCCTACCGGTTCACCAGCTCCCACTGTCTTCTTCCCAGTGCTGCACCCAGGGGCAGGGGAGGGGGGAAGCGAGGGTCCTGGGATGGGTACCTGTTGCCAACAGGACGCCCAAAGCCAACTTGAAGGAGGGGGGATAAAATACTTAGGAGAGCACTTAGCCCCAGCACAGCCATCAGCACTCTCTGGGGGACACACACACACACACACACACACACACACACACACGCCCCAGGAAACAACAGCAGGGAAGCCTGCAGCCGAAGGAGGCGGCCCTCGGACACAGGCGCGCATCAGAGGGCAGAGGCCAACTCGATGGGGGCAGAAAGGCCCACATTCCTGGTTCTAATCCCCGCTGCACAGCCCACCCTCTGAGGGGCCCCATCAAGCCAGGCACCTTCTCTGAGGTTCGATTTCCTTATCTATAGAGCAGAGATAAGAATACCTGCCCACCTCGCAGGGGGGGGGGTATCAAATTGAAAACGGTGCACAAAAGGGCTTTGAAAAAGGATAAAGAATCACACAAAGAAGCAGAGAATTGTTGCCTCTGAGAGCTAAGTGACCCCAGAAGAACCAGGGAAATATTGAGTTTCAGGATCTGGAGTGGAGTAGGGGCATGGGGGGGGGGGGGCTGTCCAGGAGGCTCTCAGCCCCCTTCCCCACTCCCTTTGTTCACCGTTGTGCCCTTGAATCAACAAGCTTCAGGGAAGGGGCCTTCGGAGGCATCGGCGGTCGTCTGGTCCCTCCCTGTGCTCCATGCCTGGTGTCTCTTTGTTGTCACTGAACTATGGGGGGGGGGGGTGTCTGTGTGCGTGTCTGTGTCTCTCTCTACATGCGTACATGTGTGTATATCTGTGTGTACGTAGACGCATGTGTGTGCGCACCTGTTTGTCCCTTAATGCCTTCCCATGGAGAATTCCCATGTGTGGTTTGGGGGAGGTGATGGGGGTGGGGACAGATGACCCGTATCTGCAGTGTCTGAAACCCACGTTTACAAAACCCCTACTGTGTTTACCTGGGGTCTCTTCCTTTGCCTTCCGCTGTGAGACTTCTGGACACCCTCCCAGCTCAGCTCTCCGGATCTCTGGGGCCCTCCCCAGGAGCCCAGTATGGCAGAGGGAGCCCACCGCGGAGCCGGCCCTTTGGCCAGCTGGAGCGCCAACCTCCGTCGCCGAGCGTGACACGGGGTTGCTGCCTTAGTTCCTGGGCTTCAGGGCCAGTCTTGGACACCTGCCTGACAGCCTCTTCCCCCTAAGGACAGTTTCTCCAGTGATAGCCCTAACCCTGGCTCACTTCTGTCTGTAGCCTTGAAGCTCTGGACCTCACCTGCTTCTAAGACTCCTCCTCACCTGAAGTCTGTGGCTGACCCCTCTGGACAGCGCGCTCTGCCCTGAAAGGACCAAGCCCATTCCCCACCTGCGGCTGCCTCTCTGCCCCCACCTTCCACTTCTGCCCTCCTGGACAAAACAGATCTCATCCTATTGGACCACCCTTCCCTCTCATCTGCTAAAAGCCATGCAGGAACTCTGGAAAGCACTGAGGGACAAGGGTGTGGAGGCTTGTTCGCCCATCCTAGACCTCAGTGGTGTGAGGCCAAGGATAACGGCAGCTGGGGCCTCCAGAAAGCCAGATAACAAGGAAGGCACTGGGTGTCTAACAACAGATGGTGCGAAAGCTGCTAAGAGGGACCAAGGGGCTGGGTTAGCAAGGAAGGGGGCTTGGAGGAGGCAGACCTGATCTGGGCTTTAAAGGGTAGAGCACAGGTGGGCAATGAAGTGGGAAGGCTTGCCTGGCAACACATGACTGGCAGAGCAAAAACACGAGGGCAGGGAAACTGCAGATCACGGCCTCATTCACTCATTCATTTAGTCATTCACTCACTCACTCATTCATTCATTCTCATTCAGCAAATATTTATCAAGCACCTCCAATGTTCCAGGCAGCCCTCAAGGCACTAACATATTGTGGTTAAATAAAGCACACAAAAGCCGTTATTCCCATAGAATGTAGACATAGGCGGAGGTCAGATCATGGAAGGCCTTGCATGCTGGGCTGAGGAGGCTAGGCTTTATCGTGCAGACACTGGGGAGCCCTCTAGGGTTTCTGAGTGAGGATAAGCTGACCTGCAGAGACACACCAGAGACTGAGAATCACTGACACGGAAGACGACCTGGGTCGAGGCAGGGATGAAAACGGAGCAACAGAAGGACGTGCGAATGAGTCAATGGGAGGGAAAGGAGAACTCAGGAGGCCCATGCTGAGGGGAACCTCCTCGGGAAGACCATCTGTTTCCTTGGGGTCTGTGGCCCTCTCTCCTGTCTCTAAACACACACCTGTCGGAGCCAAGTGTGAATCCCAGACCTCCCCGGGCAAACGCCAGCTCTGCTCACGGGGGTGGGGCTCCCCCGCCCCTGCCCTGTGCGCCTCAGCTCCAAGCTGCTTTAATAATGCAGTGGGGAGGAACTCAAAGGCCTGGCAAGGCCTAAATATAGCCAGCCAGGCCACGTGCACAAACGCTCCCCTGAATTTACTTAAGAGCAGAGGTTGGCTTGTTCCTCTGGGGACCGCACTTTGTTTCGGGATCACGGCAGCCAGGCTGAGCCTGATGGGTCCTCGGAGCTTTCTTTAAACACAGAGAAAACATTAAATGATTTTTCTGCAAAAGCCTCAGCGTGAGAGGAGGCGGCAGCTAATGGAGGTTCGAGTCAAAGACCTTCCCGGTCAATGCCCTGCAGGACTCAGGTGAACTTCTTCGGGAGAAATCTAAAAATCGAAATCCCTCTGGACAAAGGGCGGTCTCCATGCAAACCAGACACGTGGGTCACACGTCGGCCTTCTGCCTACAGTCACCGGCAGGGTCCCGGTGAGGGAGGCAGGCAGTCGAGATGGGCCTGAGCCCAACTGTAGTCATGGAAAGGGCGAGAAGCTCTGCGGCTTTGCTGCGCCGAACCCCCTCGGAAGTGGTCCGACTGCTTCTCCCAGTCACAGGAGAGGAAACTGAGGCTTGGGAGGGGCCACGGAACTAGCCCGAGGCTACAACAGCAGAAGAGCAGTGCAGGCCAGATTTGAACTCGGGCCTACAGGCACTAGAGCTGGGGTTCCATAGCCCTGACCCCCCACCCCGCAGTCCTGCAGCCCAGGAAGCCCACCTTTTCAAGGAGAGGGCCCTGCCTCAACCCCTCCCCTCGCTGTGCTTGCTCCCCGCCCCTGTCTATGGGCTGTCCTGAGTTCTGCCATCTGGGGGAACATTTCTGTCTACCTGTGGGGCCTCCTCCTCATGGAGTTTCCCATGGGGTGGGGGTGGGGAGGCGAATGCAGTCAGCTCAGCTTTGCAGAGAAGCATGGGAAGCCGCCTCCCCACTCCCGCCCCCGCCCCGCCGCCCCCGCTCCCTGGGGCCCTGGGCAAATGTTCTTTCACATCATTAACTCAGGCAGGTCTCATGAGGAGGGAGGGACTATCATCACACCCATTTTGCAGATAAAGAAACTGAGGCAGAGAACAGCCAGGTAACTTATCCAAGGTCAGGCCACCACCAAGTGACAGAGGTGAAAGTCAAGCCACACAGCTCCAGGACCAGACTGTGCTCATCGTCATGGAGCTCAGGGGCCAGGGAGAAGGCGAGGAGGGAAGTCATTCGTGCCAGGGGAGGGGGAGGGGGTCACTGGAGAACCTTCCAGAGGAGATGAGATCTGACTTTGGTGGGTTTTGGGCAAGGCATTCCAGGAAGGGAGGACCAAAGGAGCACAGGAGAGGAGGCCTGCATGTGCGGTGGTACTGGGGAGCCATCGGGCCTGGCTGGGGACAGGAGCACAAATCTTGGGAAGCTCCAGCTGACCCCAAGAACAGTTCCCACACTGGGTGCCAGGCCCGGGCCAGGCACTTTCCACGCATTTCCTCAACACCCTCAACCAGGTGCAGTTGGTCCAACAATCACTTCTTCACATGACAGTTGAAGAACGGCTGTCCCACATAGAGGGCTGAGCATAGTGGGAGTCAGGGAAGCCTTCTGAAGAGGGCGGCGAGGGGGTCACAACCCTAACCCTAAGCCAAGCCGGCAGCTGTGGGAAGGTGGGAGAACCCTGGAGCCCGGAAGCTGCCCCGTCATCTGAGTCCTCTACTGCCCTCCAGAGCTCCGGATCCCTCCGGGGCCAAGAGTCTCAGGAGAAGGAGCGCCTGTCCTCGAGGGTGATGGGCCCAGCACAAGTCTGCCTGAGAGGAACACCCAGCATCTTGCCTCCGCTTCCATTCTGCTCTCTGACTGCCACACATATGTCCTCCTGGCACCCAAAGGGGCCTGGGTGAGGATGGCTTTGCCTGCCACTAGAAAGGGGACTTCGTGGGCACCTGGGAGGCTCAGTTGATTAAGCGTCTAACCTTCGGCTCAGGTCATGATCCCAGGATCCTGGGATGGAGCCCCACATTGGGCTCCCTGCCCGGCAGGAAGCCTGCTTCTCCCTCTCCCACTCCCCCTGCTTGTATTCCCTCTCTCTGTCTCTGCCAAATAAATAAATAAAATTTAAAAAAAAAAAAAGAAAGGGGGCTTCGGAGTCTCATGGGTTAACAGACAGAAGAGTGATAAAGAGCAGCCTTGGGGGTAAGAGAGCTCTGGTTACGACTCTATACTTGCCAGGCCGGATGGCACTGGACAGGCAACTTTGGCTGCCTGAGCCTCAGTATCCTCATCTGTAAAGTGGGTGTGAGAAGCCCTACTCGCCCGGGTCGTGCTCGAGGGCTGAAATGACTGTCCACAGTGGCAGCCAATGCCAGAGCACAAGGCAGACGATCACTAAAGAAATACCACATGAGTGTCTGGCTATTCACGTCAAACTCTTTCAACATTTCTGTACATTTATATATATATATATATTTTTGTCATTAAAAGTTGGGGGAGGGGCACCTGGGTGGCTCAGTGGGTTAAGGCCTCTGCCTTCAGCTCGGGTCATGATCTCAGGATCCTGGGATTGAGCCCCACATCAGGCTCTTCACTCAGCGGGGAGCCTGCCTCCCCCCACCCCCCCCCCCGCCTACTGTCTGTCAAATAAATAAACAAAATCTTTAAAAAAAAAAAAAAGTTGGGGGAAAATCAATACCCTATTTTCTTCCCCTGACACTGCAAACCTAGGGTCAGCCCTAGATCAAGCCACCCACTTAGATGCATTTTTCTGGCTCTCCCACATGTGGGAAGGTCATGGTGAAAGCCTGGGGATGGTGCATGGTCCACCTTTCCTGGGGACATCTGTGCTCTCACCACGCCCATCCCAGACAAGGGAGGGCCCAGCTTGCCCAGGTGGGGTCTGTGTTTCAGCACCTCAAGCACCTCCAATGTGCGATTGGAAAACTCTGACCAGCTGATTTCTGAAGAGCATCCGGGAGTTGGAGAGTGACCGATCCCTTGCTCCCAAGTCAGGCAAGAAGGAAGTCATTACCACAGAATTGGATCAAAGAAGCAATTGATTCTTTCTTTGGTGGAAAGGAGGAGGCCTTTGGGTGATAGTCAAGGCCACAGACTATCTAGGAATTAATCCCATCTCTATTATTTGCTCACTGTGTGACCTTGGGCAAGCCATGTACCCACCCCTCCAAGCCTCCGTTTCCTCATCTGCCCAGGGGGGGTGTCATAATTATACAGTGACCTCAAGTTGTTGCCACGAGAATTAATTAGTTAATGCATGTGAAATGCTTAACATATGGGGAAGGCTGAGCTCAGGGCACCTGGGTGGCTTAGTTGGCTAAGGGTCCAACTCTTGGGCTCAGCTCAGGTCATCATCTCAGGGTCATGAGATCGAGCCTAGTGTCCGGCTCACACTCAGTGGGTAGTTTGCTTGTGATTCTCTCCCTCCCTCTCCCTCTGCACCTCCCCCACTAAAATAGAGAAGTCTTAAATAAAGAAATATTGAGCTATTTATTATTTTTTAAAAAACGTATTTTTTAGGTAAGTTTTAGGTTCATAGGAAAAAATGAGCAGAAAACAGAGAGTGTTTCCACCTACCCCTGCAACGTGTCCAGCCTCCATGCCCATCAACAATGCCAGTCAGAGGGGTAGGTTTGGTACAATCGTGAGCCTACAGTGACATCACTCTTGGTGTTGTATGTCCTGTGGTTTTTGACAAATGTGTAATGACCTGCATCTACCATTGTAGTATCATACTGAAGACAGTCACTGCCCTAAAAAATCCCCTGTGTGCCACTTACTCATCTCTCCCTCTCCATCCCTCGCCCCCCCCAACTACTTTATTTTCATTCGATTAAGGAAAAAGAATTCCACATACTTCATTTCAGATTACCTGAGTGCGAACGGGCAAAAGATAATGGTACGATGTGCTTGAGATTTTTATCTTGCAGTGATCTCAAGGAGAAGGGGAAACTGAGGCATGGGCAGGCGTGGTGACTCTCTGAGTGAAGCAGGTTGAGGCTGAGCCGGAGCCTGGGTCCCCTCACTCCCCCAGCCCTAGATGCTCTGCAGAGCCCAGCTCTGGCAGCCTCTCCAGGCACAAGCCCCAGGGGGCTCGCAGAGATAAGTCTGCATACAAATCAACTTGGAGGAGAGAGACTTTTTTTCATTTTTCCCTTTTCATTTAAAAAAAGAATCTAAGAAACGGGGGCTGAAATGGCAGTGTGTGTCTATGGCTGGAGGAGGGTGTGTGTGTGTGTGTGTGTGTGTGTGTGTGTGGTCCATTTGTGCAGAACCATGTTACCAGAGTTCGGGGAAATGTCAGGTTCTTGGAGAAGGAGATTTTAATTAGGTTAGAGTTGCCTCCAAAAAGTACTAAAATTAAATATGAATCCATAATGCATGGCATCATAGCTAATGGTATGCAAATGGGGCTGGGCAGGGCCAGGCTGAATCAGGAACTTGGGTGATAGCAGTAATTGGGAAAAATGTCCCCTGGCCTGCAGCCACAGACCCCAGGATGCAGATGGGCGGGGGCAGGGGACAGGGAGCAGGGAAGACAGAGCTTGGAGGCAGCCAAGAGGGGGCAAGAGTGGGGCCACCCACCCCTTGTGACAGGGCGGCGCTGTGCCTGCAAGAGAGTGCACCCACACCGGGGGCAGGGTGGGTGAGAAGCGGCCTGGGAGACCAGCTTCTGTGGGGGGTGTCCTGGGGGGTGGCTGGGAGCCTCCGTAGGGGGGCAGCTGCAGCGGCAAGGTGGAAGGTTCCTCTGCAGGCCTGCAGATCGTTTGATTCTGTCCTCCCTCCCCTGCGAGCTGTGTGACCCAGCCCCTAAGCCCCCTAAGCTGGACCTCTCTTCACTCAGCTACAAATTACCAAGGACCCAACAGTACCCGTTCTATCTTCCAGAGCTGTCCGAGGGTCAGAAGGAGTTGTAAATGTTTAGAGCTGTACAAAGGGACGTTTATTCTTGTTATTTCAGTGTTTATTCTTGAGACGAATAAAAA
Organism: Mustela erminea; assembly: GCF_009829155.1. Classification (NCBI taxonomy): domain Eukaryota; kingdom Metazoa; phylum Chordata; class Mammalia; order Carnivora; family Mustelidae; genus Mustela; species Mustela erminea. The sequence goes on along the minus strand of NC_045623.1, from coordinate 81,608,069 downwards.
TGAGGTAAAATCTACCCAGGGCTTGCTACACACCAGGCATCTTCTCCTGCCCGGTCCTTTCTATAAGCAAGGGAAACCAAGGCACAGAAAGCATGACAGAAGGGAAGTGGTGGGACTGGGATCAAACCCAGCAAGTCTGATTCAAGAACCTACTGGTCTACCAGCTACGCTGGGAGCTCTCAAGATGTTCCTGGACGGTAGGGGGCATGCGTGGCCATCACAGCCCAGCCCACATCCAGACACATGGTCCCTGCCTACAATGCAAGCAGGAAGCACCCAGGAGTCACCCCCACCCCTCCCCGAGGGGCCAGTCACTTTATCCCTCTAGTTGATAGACTCCCCGCTCTGTACCATGTGTACTCTGCTGGCCCAAGCATCTCCCAGGGGCCTTCCAGCCCCCACAATAGCACACGATCGCTCCACAGAAAAATGCCCGGAGGCTGCGATCAGACCAGCCACGGCCAGATTCCTGCTCCAACATCCTGGGTGATCTACCTGGCCTCAGTTCCCTCATCTGTAACACGGGGAGGCTAAGTGTTCCTGGTCCAGCGTGGCTGGGGCGATCGGATGAGACTGACTTTAGCTTACATGCTCCAAGCTCTATGTGGCAGACACTGCTATAAGCACTTCTGCCATATTAGCCCATTGAATCACCAGCTGGGAGTGGCCAACACTTGCATGGGGCTCAGAAGTTCTAGGCACGGTGTGTTTACCCACAGTGACTCAGTCTGTACTATAACCCTAGGAGGTAAACGCTTTCTCATCCTCATTTTACAGATGGAGAAATTGAAGCACGGAGAAGTTCAGAACGTGCCCAAGGCCAAGAGCCAGGATTTGAACCCAGGCAGCAAAGCCCCACGTCTGGACTCCTGCTTAGCAGGCCCCGCTGCTTCGCCCAATGCAGGCACGCTTAGGACAACACCTACTTTCCTTAAACATGCAATAAAGGTATCGTTACACCTAAAGGTGGGGGCGGGGGCAAGTCAACTTCCAACACCTGCCTTTCGGTAATGATTCGGCAAGATGACACAGAAAGTTCCCAGCTCATAGCAGGGGCTCAAAAGTATGTCACGTGAATGAAAGAATGAGAGAACTGAAGGAAAGACCGTGGGTCTGCTCTGGCTCCTGGCTCTTCCAAGCAAGAAGGCTGATGCTGTAAGTGGCTGTCATCCCCGCAGCAGGGCCGCTAATGAGAAGTTTCTCACAGATGGGAGGACACCCAGCAGCAGGTGGCTCTGGGTACAACGTGCCCTGGAAAGCGAGTCTGTTTTTGGAGGTCTAGGTGGATGGAGCAACGAACTGTCCCATGAGGGAGACTCCATGCCACAGACCGGAGCCCGGCCAGTGGTCCCAGAATACTCGCTCTCCTGTTTGGGTGCGTCCTGGCTTGGCCAGTGGCCCTGGGAGCCCTATGCAGAGAAGAGAAATGGGACAGGAAATGGCACCAAGGTTTTTGAGAAGTGAAAAGTGTGGAGAGCCCTTCCTTTGTGTAGGAACGAGTGCCAAGGGGACACTGCCTACTGAGTTTTCATCAAAGTAATTTATTGATCAATACAGCTAACACGGCTAGTTCAGCGATTTTGTAAAAAATAACCATGTGTTGGATGCAAGGAGCACTTTACTGGATTGTGGGGAATGGCGCCAGGCAGAACCGCCCGTGTTTTATGGCCTTCTGGGAACCGGGCCCTGGCAGTTTCGTCTCCATGGCTTTATCTTCATGACACCAAAACATTGGGATGGAGAGGAAAAAGATGGGCCAATCTTCCAGATGTTTTGTCTACCTGGCAGCAAATATCAAGACATTTCTCTGCAAGGTCACAACAATGAACCTGAAACTCTCGAGGCAGAGAAGGAGGGATGGGCTCAGAGAGGCCCAGGCCCCCACAGCTGGGTCAGAGGGCCAGAGGGAAGCGGAGCTGACCATTTCCAAAAGCCCCTACTCTTTACCAGGCCCCCAGCTACGTGCTTTTATGCTTAGCATGTCTCCTGCATTTACAGATGAGGAAAAATGAGGCCGACCTTGTGCTCCTGAGGTCGCAGAGCCTCTAAATGGGGAAGGAGTGGCTCACTGTTCAGACCTAAACCAGGGTTTTCTTGATGTTACTCATGTGACTTTGAATTAATAAGCTGGCCTCACAGAACCTCCGTCTCTTCCTAGCGAACTGGGGAGCCTCCGTCTTCCCCTGCCTGCGGAGCTCACCCCTGGGAGCACTGAACAAGACACAGACGTGCATGCACTTGGCAAGCCGGAGAGAATTCTGCTACCTTAAATGAGGACCCTCTTCTTAGGGTTCCCCAAAGCGCCCCCAGCCTGGACCCAGGCCCTAATATGTGTTGAATCATTTATCAGTAGCTTGAGCCAGATGGCCTGGTGACCCATCCTCAAAATTCCAGATGCCTCAAAGAGCGTGGGGACTCTCCCCCCGTCGAGGCTTGGGCCAAGCCTAGGTACACATTCTGGCACACGGTGCATGGAACAAGCCAATCAGAGTCTTCAATGTTTAACTCCCCGCCCCCCCAACAGCAGAGAGCCTGGGACTCTGTGGGCCAGTGCTGGCTCCTCCACTGCTGTCCCAGCAGGCCTGGGTGAGCCCTCATGCTGGGAAAAGTTGTCACTCTCCAAGAGAAACCAATGGTCTGTGGTATGAAGCCGGCCAGTGCCTCAGCGTAGAACTTGTGCCAGCTCGGTTCTTGATCATAGAACCTTGGAAAGCACCTCCCCGCTCTGTTCCCCACGGGCCTTCTCTCTGTTCTTTGGCCAGCCCACACTCTTTCCCACTCTCAAGGCCCTCATCCAGGCCGTTCCCTCTGCTGAGAACGCTCCCCTGCATCCTTCCCATGGCCGTTCCTCCCACTCTGCAGGCCTCCGCCTGAATGCAACCTCCTCAGGGAGGCCCTCCCTGCTTCCAGAAGCACAGAGTGGCCTCTCGAGTATGTTCCTGCAAAGCATTTGCTCTAATCTCCAACTGTGCATTTACTTGCTTAGTGCTCGTCATCCCAGATAGACTAGACAAGATCCCATGAAGAAGGGACCCTCATCTCTCTAGACCCAGCACCTGGGGCACCTGGCGCATAGTGATGCTCGACCAGCACTTATGGAAGGAAGGAAAGCTGTGGGGAGGGAGAAAGGCAGGAAGGAGCCAGGCGAGCGAGATGAGCTGCAGACCAGCTTCTGAGAACCGACCAGCATGAGTGCATTCCAGGCATAAGAGTTCCTTTTCCGGCTGACTCCCAGACATCTCTTCACGTAGATCCCATTTAGAAGATCTGTTTCCTCCGGGACAACTCTGTCTGTAACCCAGTGAACCCTGCCCTGCCAGGCTGGTACAACCTCAAGGATTTTGCATATGGTGCCCATCCAGAACAGAAGGTAAACCACACCCAGCGGCCTCTGCTGAGCAGCTGGAGATAAGCAGGCAAGCCTGAGGCACTGGTGGGGCACCAGAGAGAGGCAATCCCAAGTGGGCATCTAGACATTTGCACCTGCCCTTTTGACTATGAGGTCGTTCTGATCCCACCAGGCGACTTGAGAGCTGGTTTGTCTCGGTACCGAACGTGCTGAGTCTCCCTTTCTCCTCTCTGTCTCTCTCCCATCTCTTTGTCTCTCCCTGTCTCCTCTGTTCTGAGTGTCTCCGTCTCAAACACCGGCTTCCTCTTCCTGACTCACTCTTTGTCTCTTGCTCAGAATTCATCTACACGGGTTCATTCGGGGATGAAAACAGTGGGCTCAAAATAGAGTCTAAACATCCTGTTCCTGTCTTAGCATCAAGGGATCCTAAAGCCCAGGAAGCTCCTGCCTGGGTTTTTATCAGGACTCTAGGTTCAGGAATCTGGAAAAATCCGTACTCCCCAGTATCCCGGGTTTTCTCTAAGGAGGTAGTCATGGCCTGGCGTGAATGGCTGAGGGCCAGGGCTCGGAGGCTGATCTCCAGGACGCGACGCACCCAGGCCCTGCCGCCTGCTGGCTGAGTAACCCCGGCCCATCCTTTCATCTCCCTGAACCAACAAACTCTTCACCTGCAACATGGGGATACTTGGGCCATCACACAGGGTCTTGATGAGGACTAAAGAATGAGCACTCAGAATTGCTCTATACCACCCAGAGATGTAGGCGCCTGGTAAGCACTGGCAGTTGTTTTTTTCCTGGTCGTGGTCTATCAGTTCTCTTTTTGCTTCTTTGTTTTAAGTGGGAGCCTGTCCGCAGGGATGGGTCGATGACAGAGGCCATGCTGCCCACCCCAAGGGAGAGGAAGCCTGTCTCCCTGGAGACCATGAGCTAAAGCACAGGGAAGCTGGGGGGCTCTGGAAGGTCCCCTGCCTGGTCTCTTCTCATGTCCTCCCGAGGGGCTAGCATGACCCCAGGCAAGGGGGCTGTGTCTCACCTTTAACAATGTTCCCAAGTCACTTCCAGCTGGCACGGGAAGTGCTGACCCTGAGGGAGGTGGCATATTCCATGGTCTTCTCACTCCTCTAACAGGCCTAAGACCCCGGGAGGTGGAAACCCGAGATCCACTGACGTGGTGCTGGGGCTAGACGACCCCCGCATGACTGCTTAGCACTGGGAAGAAATAAGGCTACTCAAACAGACCTCCACAATCAGATCTGAAGGGCCACCACAATTTCCAGAAATGGAGACCTTCGGGTCCCACCGTGGGGCGGGGCGGGGCTGAGCTCAGTCGCCCGGGGGCGGAGGCCCTGGGCTGTGCAGCCAGGAGACCTAAGGCAGGATCCGAGGGGGTGGCAGGAATAAGGCAGCCACGCCTCATACCTGCCGTGATGTCTATCTAACAACATCAGCCACAGCTGCCCTCCCAATGAGGGGACCCGCTGCCAGACCCAGAAAGGCCAGATGTCTAGAATCTCAAGTTGAATGTGTCTGGTCAAAGCGAGATTCACAGACACTCTCCCAGGCAGAGCCGGCCCTTCATTCTTGCTAAAGCTTCCCTCTGCAGCTCCTGCCTGACCCATGACACCAGCCAGCCCACCCTCTCCCTGTAGGTACCCTTGCCGGGCTGCGGGCACAGCCTCTCCCCGCTCTCCCCAACCCTGGCCGAGCAGAAATGGAGGCTGTGCGGGGCCTCCTCCTTTGTGTCCCCGGCTCAGAGTCTGGAGGCAGGAGGGAAAGAGTGGGTGTCCGCGTGGCCTCTTCTCCAGGCCTGGTTAGTGGCTGGGAATGTGTCGGCGCAGTGCGCCTGTGGCCACGGCCAGGCCTACAGGGAGCAGGCAAGGACAGAGGCTATTAGAACGCTCCCACCATCTCCTGGTGCCTGAGAGACATGGTAATGTGAAGGGACTCGCAGCAGATTTTCTGCCTGGAACATGTTAACTTAACTTTGGGTAATGCTGCCTCGAGACACACAGCACCACTTGGAGCCATCCAGGCGCCCAAAGAAGAGCCAGGAGCATCCCAAACATGCCACTCACCGCCCACTGCTGGGAGGACCTATCCCAGGCTCCAGTCCATCCATGACTCTGGGATTCAGTGTGATCTGTGAGGCGCTGAATTGTCTATTGTGGGCCTCGCTTGGTGAGATGCTGGGCTCACTCAGGGGAATCAAGCTGGAGCCAGGCAGACCAGCATTCAAATCCGTCAACCATCCCTTCCGGAATGGGTCCTTCCCTGTGCTAGGCTCAGATCCCTCCACTGGAAAGATGGAATAATGGCACCGACCTTAGGAACCTTGTAAGGGTTAAATGAGATGGAGAGGGGGGGAATGGGAAGGCTCTGAGAACACTCGCTATTACCATCATGATAAAGAGGAATGAGATAAGGTCCTTGCCTTTGAGAAGCTCCTGGTCCTGGTGAGGGTCAGGGACCCAGTGCCTGCGGGGAGACAAAAGGAACCCTACTGGGAAGCAGGGCTGGCGAGACACAGACATTTGAAATAGACGGCCCCCTTGCTCTGCCTCTTCTTTGCTCCTGATAATAAAAACACAGTCACACAGAATGCTTCCCCTTTCCCGCTCAATGCTGCTGCATGCAAGCTCATGCCTGACCATGACCGTGAATGGCCCTATCTCAGGGGATGTGCTGTAAGGACAGGTGGGGGCTGTGGCATGTGGCAACAGGGTAAAAGAAGCCAGAAACCTAAACTGTTACATAAAACATCCCAATTTTGGAATGTTGGCTAACTCAACTTAGAAAACTAATTCAGCTTAAAATTAAATTGATGGGGGTACAGGTGGGAGAGGGCAGAACCTAGAAAAAGAGTTCAGGAGTGGAATTCCTTAAATTTGAGGCAAAGAAGTTCATTTTCAAGAGAGCACACCAGCCAAAGATGTTGCTGTTGTTGTTTTAATAACAAAACAAAAAAACCCAAAAAAACAGTTGGAAGCAAACACACAAGGTACCCAAGCTTCCCTGTGAGCTCTGGGGCCACCAGGGGCTCAAGGGGAAGGAGACCATTTCTGCACCTGTAAAAAGGAGGCTGTAAAAAAGAGGCTGGAGTGAGGCTCCAGGAGGCGCAGAGGAAGTCGTGCCTCTGCCCAGGTGCATCAGAGGAGGCTTCCTGGAGGAGGTGACAGAACAGGAAGTATGAGAAAACAGAAATTTGGCAGGAGGCCAGAGGAAAGGGCATCCAGGTGTGAAGCACAGAAGATGCTAGAAGGCAGAAACAGCCCCACCTGCCAGGGGTGGGAGATGGGAGCAAGAGATTCTCAATGATCTAGAAAGCTGGAAAGACCCCTTTCCCAAGCTTTCCCCCTTTCCTGACCCAGGCCACTCACCCCATTTTCTGCCCAAATCTGTATAAGCAAAATCAAGAAATATCCCCTGAGTCCCCACTTTATGCCAGGCTCTGTGACAGGTCCTGGAGCCGTTATTTGCCAGCCATGATGATGGATGACAATGATGGTATCAATGAACCCTTCTGAATGCTTTCTCTGCATGCACTCCGCCAGGCTCTGTTTCCTTGTCTCTAAAGTGGGAACAAAGTCCTTACCTCTTTGATTTGCTGTGTTAAGTGAATGAATGTCAGGAAGATGCTTAGCACAGCGTCTGGCACATCACGAGCCTCTAACAGATCACTCTTGTTATGTCTAGGAGCACAGTAACAGTGTGTTAGCAACTGGGGCTGGAGATGGAAACTATAAGGGAAGCACAGCCCAGCCAGATTTGCATGTGGCTGTCCCTACCCACCCACCCCCCACCCCTGCCTGATGCTGCAGTCCTCGGGGGCACTGACCCCGGCGTCTGTCCTGCAGGTTGAGCTCTTACTCCCTCCATCTTCTGCCAAGGAGAAGGAGGGCTCCGTCCTCAGTGGGAGAAGGGTTTCAGCTCACCCACAGAGAAGCTCCCAGCCCCTCATAGATTTTGAAGAGGAAAGTGGAGACAGACAAGATTTCCTTTCTCAAGCCTCCTGGCTAGGCTGTCAGAAAGGCCTAGGATTTGCAGAAGGTCTGGCCAGGCGACCACATTTCCAAGTCCCATCGGCCTGCTGGAAGAGACTGTGAGCAGCCCACAGCCCATGGAGTGCTCATTGTCTTGCGCACCATGGGACAGAACACACCAAGGGTTTTCTGGTCCAACCAGGGAAACATGCAGTGGGGCTGGAGGCCCAGCTGAGCTGTCAGACAACCGGGTGTGATATCCATAGACAGAGGGTTCAGAAAACAAGTGCATAATTCTGTGGAGGGTCCATTCATATGTACCATGGCCTGGTTTCCTGGGTTCAGGCCTGGGGCCAAGGGAACAGCTGGCTTCTGGGGAGAGCCCTGCACCAGGAATGAGGACACCTTAAACAACCCTCCATCTGCCCACACATCTCCCTGTCCTTTCTCAGTTAAACAACTTCCTGATGGCCCCCCAGCTTCCACTTTCAAAGCCCCTGCTCCTGTAGTCACACCACACAGCCACAGGGATGACTTTGCAAAGGAACAAATCTGATTGTGTTGCTCCCTTCTGACAGTTCTCAATGGCTCCCCAGTACCCTTGGGATAAATTCTAGCCTTCTCCCATGGCTTATAGAGGCTTACATGTGGCCCACTACTAAGGGCTTATATTTCCACACCCCCCTTCCTTTATTCTATCCACTCCATTTAGAAAACTCTTCCTTGAGTTTTCTAAATACAAGTCTGGAACACATGAAAGGCTGCTCTTTGGCCACATTTCGACCTACAAGCTGATTGTCTTGCATGGTTCAACTCAACACAACTGTCTGTTCCTTGGCTGTCTACACAGGCTATGCCCTCCACCTAGAACACAGCCCTCACTTCTCCCCATCACCGTGATGTCACTGTGCCTTCCTTCTCCCTCACGTCTCAGCCCAAATATCACTTTTTCCAGAAAGTCTTTCCCAATGTTCTCCGGTGCAGTCTGTGCCTCCCTTCTATAACATGCCTTGAACCTGCAGTGACTCTTTGATGTCTGTCTTTCCCGCCACACTGCAAGCTCCATGAGGGTAAGGACCATGTCTACACTGCTACCCTGATGGTCCCAGCACCTGGCCGAGGGCTAGCACGTAGTATGTGTGCAGTAAAGGCTTGAGGAGGAAATAGCCACTGTGCACTCATGTGAATGAGACAGAGGTCCACCCCCACCAGCTGTATGACCTTGGACCATCCATCTCCTGTAGACTTTGGTTCCTACCTCTGCAAAAGAAGGTTATCACACCTACTGCACAGAGATGCCGTGACATCAGGCGTGCCAGTGTGTTTGGCGTTAGACTGCTCAAAATTGTTGACAGGTCCTTCCTGGAGCTGGCTGTAGCCACCAGTCTCCTCCTGACCTCTGCGCACTGCCAAGGGACAAACTGCTCCAGGAGATAGGCAGGACAAAGAGTCTGATCTTAAGATGTCTCCTCACAACCACCCCTCTGAGCTCAGAGTATGTGAGTTCGAGGAGTTTGTATCAACAGACCAGGTATGTTCATTCCAGGCAACTTAGAAAGCCTGGGTTTTTATAACCTCTCCAGCTGCCCAGCTAAGGATGCCTGCAGTTTCACAGTGAAAGGAATCCAGAGCCCCTCAGTAACATCCCTGGCCAATCTGTTCTTGATTACCTCCCCTAACAGGAAGCTCACTACCATACTTCCCCTGAGGTTATTTTACTTAATCTTCAAATAGCCCTATGAGATGGCTGGTATTGAACCAAATTCTGCCTTCTTGGGCCATCCTCCCACTGGCTCCAATTCTCTCTGCTGGGACTTCTAAGACCAGGTTTGCTCACCCTCCTACACAACAGCCTTCAGAGATTAAGGGATAACAACCCTTGCCTTCACATCTCCAAGCTTTGGGTTTTGACCTTTCTCTCAGTCTCTGTACCTGTACTATGGGGCCAGCGAGTGCTGGACCTTACTCCTCTCCAGGTGGGGCTGACATGGAGGAGGAGAAAGCATTAGCTTCTGTGCTCAAAGAGTGGACTGCAAGAGCCCCAGACCTTCCTTTCTGCAGGCCTCAGATCCACACTCTGGGATCAAAGCAGCATACAGAAAAAGCCACCTTCTGCTGGGTGAGTCAGGCTCAAAGGCTGTCGGCCCTCTCCAGCCTCTGGAGGAGATGGATGCCTGTGCTGACGGATCGCTCCAATGTATTAGGTAGATAAAGAAATTGATTATTCCATAAATCATTGTCTCCATGAAAAAAATCCCAATTCTTTAAGAAAGAAAATATTATAAATCTGCCCAAGCCCCCATGAGGGCAAGTGTAGCCATTTCAACTTAATTGTTTGAGAGCTTCTTTGCTACAGTCCCCGAAGCTACAGGCTCCCAATCGAGATGTTCCTTCCCAAACTCCACAAATGGCCATATCATGTCATGGATGAGAAGGATTTACATTGCAGCAGCAAGAATCTGAATCAGCCAGAAAGAAAAGCCTTTCTTTGGAGACAAAAATGGGATGCCACCCCCTACCCCTACCTCTCCTCCCTACTTATGCATGCACCTGTCCCATCTAGAAAAGTTGAAGGTTCCGTTCTGACATGAGACAGAGAACTGGCCAAAATGAGCCTTGAGTGGGTATCTGAGAATGGGGTGTGACAGCTCAGGAGCGAAGGAAGTCTCAGAACAATGGAAGGGGTAACATGCTTTCGAAGGAGCAAGGCAAGCAGGAGTATGGGCATGAACGTTGCAAGGGAAGAGACATGGCTTCCCAGCTGGCTCTGCTGTGTGACTTTTAGCTCGTTCCTTCTCCTCTCTGAGCTTTACAGCTCCTCCCCAGCACCCAGGAGAGTGAGGAAGATCTCAGTGTGGGGCTCTGGTCTGCATTCCATGTATCTTCTTGTTCAAGGAAACAGAGCCATCCCTGAAAGTCACCTACATGGACTTACCAAGAGGCCAACGAGTTACCGCCAGGTCCAGGGAGGCTGCCTCCCACCCCCAGACCCTCCACAACCCCCTTCCCTGTGCACTCCACAGCCCACGGAGTGGGCGCTCCATAAATATTTGGTGAATCAATGAGTCAGCCCAGAGTCCATGTGAAAACAGCAGGAAATAAACACTAAATTACAAACAGCATAAAAATAGCCGCATTTTCAAAGCAAATTTTTCTGATTCTGTGAATCCAAGCAGGAGGAGGAAGGAAAAAAAAACAACCTCATCCCCTCCATCCCCTCTCACTGAGATCTCTCCAGCCAGGGCCCGGAAGTAGTCCTGTTCTGCAGGCACCTTAGCCCATGTCCCCTCTGCCTAATCCACATCAATCTGCTCTGACTGAAAGGGGCCATCTTGCCTCCTCAGAACCCATTGGCTTAAATGTCGTTCCTTGTTCAGAGGCAAGTGCCAATTCTGCCTCTGTCATTCAGATATTCTCAGAATCCTGTGCCCTTGGGCTTCTAGGCCAGGTGTTCCAGCCAGCTCCCAGCATCTCAGTGACTGACAAAAGGTTCCCTTTCTCTGAGGCAGGTGGAGGCCACTCCCGGAGTGCCTTTCCTGTCTAGGAGAGACCTCTGTCACTCCCCAGCCCCATCGCCAGGCTTCTCAGACACATCCAGGTGGCGGAGCACCTGGGACTTGTGGGGTTCTTTGGGGAAAACCACGAAGCTGTGACACATTTAATTCCCATCACCTGAGCGAGGAGTAATTTTATTTACTAGCAGAAAATGTGGCTCTATTATAGGTATGCAGGGTTCCACAACTCAGAAAATAATAACACACAAAATACTTTTAAGGAATCACATTTAGCAGGATAAAAATACATAACACAAGCCTGCTTACCAAATGCAATGTGAAAGCTGACGCTGACAAGCTGAGCAAAGACGCTTGGTATCAGGTGTGATCTTTGACAATAGAATGTTCACTCGTTTTGTCATCTGCTACTGCTCCCTAGCAGACAAGCCGTACAAGGCACCAAAGGCTTAGGAACAATTTATGTTGGGGGTGGGAGGAGGAGGGAAAAAATTCTATCTGTTCTCTTTCATTTTCTTTTACTGTGAATTACTTGATTTAAATGAACACAGATAATCATTCTTCTTAGCCTACTGTGTGCCTGCTAAACATCTCAGTCCGGTTTATGAACACCAGAGTCCTAGAGGAATAGCATTTGGAAAAAGAATGCCTGTTTAGCAAGACCTGACAACAACCACATCACCCCTGCTAGGAGAGTCAGTGGGAGATGATGCCCACTCCGTACCCCAGGGCCTGACTGCTCTCCGTGGTGCTGAACCCAGAGGTTAGGGGTGACCCTTAATCTCCTGGTCTCTTGGGGAACTACATAGGGTGTATCAATTATCTAAGAGCCTTTCTAAACACATATGAATCTGGTTTCGTATTTCCCCCTCAACGTGGAAAAATGTTTTGTAGGTCTGTTTCTCAGCACTGGAAAAACTGAGTCTCTATCTCAAAACTGTAAATGTAAAGCTTCAAATGTGTGCATGCCTATGTGCATGTGTGCGTGTGTGTGAGATAGGAATGGGGAGGGAGTTTTCTCAATAGACTTGGGGGTCAGAGACCCATGTTTTCATCTGATTCTCCTATGGCTCCCCAAGGGATGAGGCACAAAGCATGTCCCTTCTTTTAGTCCTCAGTTTCCCAATCTATGATAGGAAAAAGTAAAAATAGGTCCTATACTCTTCTAGCTCCAACACTTGGGGACCCCCTCTTTGTGTTCTGGATTTCCGTGAACTCAGAGACTGTCAACAGGATGACCTTGCCTGGCCTTCTTCAGCACTGAAAGATTTCCTGGAGCCAGAAGAGGACACAAGGCTCAGCCTCTCTTGCAACAAGCCAGGGATTCAATCTCTCTGCTCAGCTCTCCCCAGCCCTCCGTCCCCATGGACCAGCCATAATTCAGCTAAACCTGAGAGTTCACCCATATTTTATTTACTGATTCGATGTTACGAGACAAGTAAAATAGACGGCTGTCACCTCTATTAAACTGGGCAGGAAAAATGGCCATGTAGGCAACAGGCTCTTTCTGCTCATAATGTGTCATCTGTTTCCTTGGGGAAGGAAGCAAGAAAGGGGAGGGCATGGCCTCAGGGGAGAGCCTGGTGCTGTGCAGCACAAGAGGGGAAGCCCAGGGCTCTAGCACGAATCTGGCCCGGCCTCACTCTCGGCTACACAAATATGGCAGACCCATCAGCTCAGTCTGCCAGGAACTGGAAGCACCACTGAAGTCTTCAGTTTCCCAGTGACCCAAAGGAAAGTCACTACAGTTACTCTTTGGGCTTATTCGGATAAAGAATGGCTGTTGAGCCACACTTTGGGAAGTGTATGCTAGAGAAGCAAATCTTCAAATGGTTATTTCTTCTAAGTACACAAACACATACATGTGTACACACTCACACTCCCAAGAACACAGATGCCGCACATCCCCAGGCCCAGGCTGACTGTCTATACAGCCTGAATCTCCAAGTCAACTATCAACACCTCTGCTTTACACAGAGCTGACAAGGAGACCTATTATCCACACACACACCCTAGCAGGAGGAAGTGACATGGTGAGACAGAAAACGGAGAGGCCTAACCCTGCCTGCCAGCCATCCAGAGTGGCCTGCCTGGTAAGAACAAACAGCAGAAGTTCCCTTTCTTGGCTCACTTTCCAGAGGGAGCAGGAAAGATGCTGAGGGACTAGTGGGGAGGAGGGATGAGTGAGACCGTGAGCTCTTCTTCAGTTTCTCCTTGAAGTAGACAGCTTGTGTCCCTCTCAAGAGGAGAATCATCATGATACAAACCAGACAATGGATGTAAAGACCAGTCTAGGCCTGGGGAAAAGAAGGACCTATTCCTCTAAATAGTCCAGTTCTGCCCAAGCTAACTACGTGGAAAAAGTCTTAGCATAGAGGGTGCTGAATTAGCATCTCAGGACACCACAGACTTCACTAGAACTTTGACTTAGTAGAAGAATCTAATGGTGTCTTTCACACAATCCTGCTGACCAGATGGAAAAGGTGTGGAGCTGAATATCAGAGCGGGTGGGTGAACTTCTGTTCAAATGACTGTATCCACCCATGCGTTCATCTATTCAACAAATAGTTGTTAGTCACGTACTAAGTAGAGACACTGGATAAAGTTGGGAATAAGCCATCTGGGTCCCTGCTTGTATAGTAAATGCTATGACAAGGGAATGTAGGGTGCTGTGGGGACCCACAGAAGCGGGCAGTAGTCAAGAAAATCTTCCTGCAAGAAGAGGCACATTTGCTGAAATTTGAAGGATGACTAGGAGTTTCTTGGAAAGAACAGCAAGAATAGAGGCCCATGGTGGGAAGGAAGGCACAGTGACCCCTGAAGACCTGGGTGTTCGGCAGAGGGGAACAGAGAGTATGGGTGAGGCAAGGAGAGACAGAGTCTGAGTCTGCCAACCAGAGCAGGAGGTGAAGGATCTGAAAGCAAAAAGCAAGCTAGTGGGGTTTTGAAGCTGGTTAAAGTATAGGATAGTGGCCCAAAGATCACTGAATTAAGCCAAGACTCTGACATTGGCCATACCCTGCCTGGCATGCTGTTGGCAGACACAACTGAAGGGAGGGCAGGCGGGTTCATCCCAGGTTCCGACGGCACAGAGCGGAACGGGAGCCACAAAAGCTGTACCACCCAGAGCACAGGATTCGAGCCCCAACAGTAGTGTAGGCCCATAACCACTCAGCCTCTCCCCCACCACAGACCCCTGGGGCAGGAGGACCAAGAGGGTGAAATTCATGTCTACCTCCTGAGGATGGAGGGCCCAGAATGGGCTTTGGTGGTCCAGAAACAACAAGTGAGAATAACCGCCTGAAGGTTCAGTGATAGGATTTACTGAGGATAAATGACAGGTCCTGCCTTTAGTCTCCAAAGATCAACTGCCAAAGGGGAGATGAGAGAAGTTCTAGATCAGCAGCGATGCCTGTGCAAAAGACCAGGTGATCTTAAGAGACCACCAGCTCAGCATAACGTGGCAAGGCGGAATAACTGCCGAAAGGTTGGAGATGGTGGTCTGGATTGTACAAGAAGACGTGGCAGCCGAGACCCCAGGAAGCGGTGCACTCACTGGATGCAACTCACAGGCAGCACCATGGATAGCTCTCAACACCTCGGAGGAAGAACGGAACATCTTTTTTGGGGGAAGAACGAAGACTTTTTTTTTTTTTTTTTTTAGAACTGAGCATCTTCAATTTGGAAAATTTTAATTTGGAGAAATGCCTTTACATTTCCATAGGGTTGCATGGTGGGACAGGAAGCAAACACGAACCAGAATCAGTGGGCATGGGGATTGTAACATAAGATTAATGGACAGCATTTGTTAAGTGTTCACCACGGCTGTGGTCTAAACACTGTATAGCATTAACTCATTTAAGCCTTGCAACAACCCTGCAAGGCGGATGCTATTATTGTTGTTGTTGTTATTATTATCATTACTATGAGAGATTAATTTGCCCAAGATCACCCGAGGTGGGAAGGGGGGTACATGATGGAGGCAGGCTTTGAAGTCAGGGGCTGGCAGATTCCAGAACCAGTGAACTGACCCACAATACTGGACTGTGAAAGTGCACGGACAACTTCTCTGGTGCCAGGCGGATTCATTCTCACAACGACCCCATGAGGTCAAATCTATTGTTATCCCCATTTGTAGGTGAGGAAAGCTAAGGCCAAGAAGTTAAGTGACTTACCCAAAGTGTCAGAGTCTGGAGGACGAAGAGGGTTTAAACTCAGACAGGTAGATCTCCAAACCTACACTCTCAACATCCAAGTTCTGTGGCCTTCCCCAGAACTGCGGGGAGATGAATTTTAGGGGGAAACTTGCAACAAAGATGATAATCAGCCAAAACATTTGCAGTCAGGAACAAAACAGAGTCTGAAGTAGTGAGCTTCCTGTCTCAGGTGGTATTCAATAGAGACCAGAGATCCACCCGTAAGGAGGGGGGTCCTGCAGTGACTTAAAACAGTGGTCCTTACAGGGTAGGCCACAGATGAGCATCATCAGCATTATCTGGGGCCCTGTTAAAAATGTAAAATTCCAGGCCTCCCCCAGACCCACCCAATCAGAAGCTCTGCAGGTGGGGCCCAGCGATCTGGATTTTAACGAGCACTCCAGGTGATTTTTATGCATGCTGATGTTTGAGAACCAGAGGCCTAGAATGACCCCTGGGGTCCTTTTCAGCCTCAATCCTGTGATTCTCCACCACCGACAGGAGATGTGATGCTGTGATGCCGTGGAGCCCTGGGAAGTCCTTGGCTCCCTGCTCCTGCTTTTCCGCCCAATTGGGCAGGCTTTTTGGAATAGCATATTTCAGTTCTGCAAAGCAGATGCAGGAAGGCTTTGCACAAGTCCCCCTCGTTCCCATATTTAAAGAGCTCATCCCTGCAGTTGTTCTGAGAACTCTATAAACCCCCTTCCATCAGCAGCCTATCTACATCCGTCCCTTTAATAGCGCAAGACTTAATTGTCTCCTATGGATTGGAACCCTCTTCACACAAACTAGAATCTTAGCTCCTTCTCGCTCCCTTTTTTCCCCTGCCTTCCTTAGCCACCATTCAGCATGGCACCAAAGGATTTGGAGTCGAAGCTGCCACTCCCCCCGGATCTCACTCCATCTCATTATCCCCGATCTGTATGATCACCATGGGGACTCTCTCCTCCCCAGCTCTTGCCGTGGCCTCATTACCTGATGTCTCCCAGCAGAGACAGCAGTGTCTATCCCCTGAGGTCCAGCCTTCAGCCGCAGACCCTCTCTGGGCTGCACCCGCCTGCCCAAGATGCAAGATGGAACTTCATCTCCAAGAAGGATGGATCAGGACTCCCCAGGATCAATTCCTACAGAGCATCCCACAACCAGGGTCTTCTCAGCTCTGAACACATGCAAAATACATTTCAATGAGAAGGCTGCAAATATGCCCATGGGCTGCAAGTATGTGATAAACAGCAGGCCAGGAGGAGTCTGGGAGCTAACATGCAGAAGCATCCTGAAGGGCACCTCTTTCTCTCTCTCTCCCTAATGCCGTGGATAATAGTCACAGACAGCCAGATCCTACCATTTCCGCTGTGGGACACACAGGTGTGCAGGCAGTGGGTGAATGCCATGTACTGAGCTGCACGGAGTACTGGGCACCAGGGTTGGCCCCAAGGCAGAGGGTACATAAGCCTCAGAGCTCATAGTCTGACGGCAGAGACATGGCCCCCACCCTGAGAGGATCCTTTCTTTCCTAACATTTATTAAACATCAGGCACCGTGCAAACAGCTTTAGACACTTTATCTTCGTTAATCCTCACACTAACTCTGGGAAGATGATACTGTAAGGTTCCGCCATATGAAATTTTTGCAGGTCAAAAACATCTGAATACGGTTCTGCCTAATAGTAGTATTTCTACCTCGTAGAGGAAGAAACGGAGGCTCCGGGGTCACGTGACTTGCCCAACGTCACAAGGCGCAGACATGTCAGACTCACAGCCTAACTCAGATCCACCACATTTTGCCAAACCCCGGATGCACCGTGATGTGTTGAGAGGCCAAGAAAGAAAAAAATCCTGTATGTGATCCCAGTTATGACATGCGACACACAGTGATTTCAGGGAAGTGAGAAGGTGGAGGCAGGAAGTCCATCTTAGAACCAACGAAATATATTATCTGACTCCAAAACAACTCATTCCGCCTCTTGGTAGTGATGGGGGGAGAGGCGGCCTTCTACCCTTTGGAGCAGCTTCTTGTCCAACAGGGGAGGCAGGACACTCATGCCCAGGAGAAAGCCCTAGACACACCCACAAGCCTAACCCCGGCCAAGGCCGGTCAGCCCTGGTAAACAAGGCAGAGAGACCCAAGGAAGCAAGGCGGAGAACGTGACAGAGTGACCTTTGGGGAGAGGGGACTGCCAGGCTTATAGTCAGAGGCAGGGGGACCCCAGACATAACTCCAAAGGAAATAAAACCAGGTGTGGGGGGGTGCTGAGCTGCTCTGGTCATGGCTGCCATAGAATGGGGCCAAAGGTTAACAAAAGCAAGATCAGAAGGACCTGTGGTCCTCAAACCCAACACCTTGGGTCTCCACCCAGTCTCCACACTTCCACTCTAATAGAGCTTTGTCTCTGGGGCACAGGGAGAAGCAGAAGCAAGCAGAGACTCCATGAGCAAGCATAGGTGTTGGTCCAGTCCACGAGGCTCTCAGGGGCACAACATTTCAGCAAGGGCCCCCTCTTGCGGTCAGGGGCACTGGCCCAGGGTCACTATGTGAGAGCCTGCTGAACCCCCCAGCCTGCTCACTCACCTCCCCCTCATCCAGGCCCTATGATGCTGTCACACCCCGTGAACACCAGCAAGAAGAAAGGCCAGTCTTTGGGCAGCATTTAATCTCTTCTGCAAAGACATCCTACCTCTCTGATTCTGGGAGGCAGATGGTATCATCCCCATTTTACAGATGGGGAAAACAAGGTCCTGGGAAATAACATGACCCATCTGCTTGTGCCTGTTTCAAACCTGTCACCTCTCCAGGGGCTCTCAGCAGTGCGGTTTTCCCCCACTTTCAGAACCACTCCATCCCTGGTGGCCACCATCACCCCAGTCTCCCTGCATCCCCCAGGAAGAAGGAACATGGTGAATGAGAAAGGTAAATTTGAATTTGCCTTTGCTCTTGTAGAGGTGGCCTGGCAGAAGGGCTGCACCCAGGTGCCCACACCCAGCCCAGAGAATCTGGGAGAGAGTTCAGGTTCCAGAGCCCAGCGTCAGCGGGCCTGCCCCGCATTCTGTCCACTGGTCTCAATTCCTGGCAAGCGGGCTCTATCTAGAAGGTCGGGATGTGACTCTTGCTTAAAAAAATCAAATGACCATAAAACCTATTAGCCTGGAAAGGATGTTGGAAGGGGGAGGGGTTGGGATTGGGGAGGGTAAAGGGAGGTGAGGGGAAAAGGAAGAACAAAGAACAATTCACCGACCACCTGCTCTTGCCAGCTCACTGGCGGAAGGATGGAGGTGGGGGGAGACACAGCCATGGGGCCCTTTCCGCAAGGCTCTGACGATGTCTGTGAGGACAGCCTGGTGGCTGCCAAGGGAGTGAGTAGGCAGGAGTCCCCAGAGCAGAAGGATTCCTATGGCAGGGGTTGGGGGGGGACATCCATCCCCAAGGGAAAGGCCATCCTTCATTTCAGGCTTGAACTGGAGTGTTGGACAGAGTCCAGAAGCCCGAACAAGGTGGGATGGAGTCCATATGAGTGTGTTGGTGGGAGGGGTGGCAAAGACCACCCATTCTTTCCTCTAGACGAAGCAAATCTGCCACGCGGCCATCCGCAAGGACAGCGGGACTCTGCATACCAGCACTGGCAGGGTTAAACGTCGCAGAATCCACACAGCCCTCTCCAACCCCAGGCCAGACAGAGCCCAGCCCTACGAGGCCACATGCAGCACCCAGAGCCATGGGGGCTGGGGAGCTCCGCTCAGCACCTCTGCCACCCGGTGCTTTCACACTTCCAATCACACAGTCAGACACACAGGACCTGGAGTCAGGCTGCCAGGGGTTCCCATCCCGCGTCTATCTCTCTCTCTGGCCCTGTGATCTCAGGCAAGTAAGTATGCGACTTTGCCAAGCTTAGTTTCCTCATCTGCAAAAAGGAAACAATGCCTTCTGGGCAGCGAAGGCTAAGTAAGATGGGGGAGCGGGGGCGGGGGGCGGGGACATCGCAGCAGCTGCATTTACTGAATGCTTAGTATCCCCCCGCATGGCTGGTCCGCGTTTGGAACCCCACGGTACCTGGAACCTTGTAAGTGCTCTGTAAACTGCGGCCCTCGTTTTGTCCCTGTTGTGTGTGATGTGATGTCGCTCCAGCCCCAGGTGGGGCCCCAGGCAGGAGACACACATAGATACCTCAACACAGGCACACTGCCCCCTGGTGCTGCTGAGGGGGAATTGGCACCTGGGAGAAGGGCTACTCCAGCCCAGGAACCCCCGACGCTGTGTGCACCTGGCCCTAGGGCCCCTCCATCCATGCAGAGCTCCAGTCCAGTCACACCAGCCTCAGGAGGACAAACCCTGCTCCTGGAACTTCGCTCCTCATTGTTGCTGGGCAGGGCCTGGAGCGCTCCAGGCTCTTCTCTGCTGCTGCTGCTGCCCAGTCAAATGGAGCCCTGGCTCTAGTTTCTCCACTGTCCCTCTAGAGGGTCTGGAGAAAACAAGGTGGGGCTCAGGCTCAAGTCCCAGGAGGCAGGGGCAGCTGTCTGTCATGGGATGGAGGAAGTGTGGCCTCAGCAGATCATAAACAAACCGAGTTGCTGAGCACAACCGAGTCTCCTCCCAAAAGGGCACCCCAAGCAGCCTCAGGCCACCTCCCCTATATATGGCCTTGGAGCCCAGCCCTAAGAGGAGGGAGACTTCTAACGTCCACAGGAGACTCTGTGCTTCTTCCTTGGGGGGACTTTGCTTCCTAGAGCCGGAACACAGAGAGTCTGTGGAACACAGGGACTCAGGGAGGCTCACAAGCCCTAGCAAGGATCCTAAAAGCAGCTAAGCAGCCTTGCCTTCCTGAAGGGGTGGGGGACAAAGAGCTGCCCCTCAAAGCCCTTTCAAAATAGCACAGCGAGTTGGACTTCTGAAGTCAGCTGTCATGCCAGCACCAGGGGGATGCAAGTGACCTTGGAAGAGCCCAGGCAGGACACAATGCCTGACTCGCCCTGCATAAGCCACCTCCAAAAACCCCAGATCATCCTGACGTCGAAAGACTGTTTAGCGCAGTGCGAGGCAGGCATCAAGAAGAAATTAAACTCCAGCTTGGAGGAGGAGGGAACCCCGGGCTGACAGGAGTGGTTGGGCTGTAAAGTGGAGGCAGAAATTCCTCAAGTTAATGCTTTCCAAGGCCCCTCGGGCCACTCCCAGGTCTTGTCTGAAGCTATTTACTTCCAGGGGGGAAAGCCCTATTGATCTTCATTCAGCTCCTGTCTGCTCCTACAAGGCAGCAACGTCTCAGCGCATCACCAGTCACAGTGAGAAATTCCTCATTGTTTTACACACGGCTCCCAAACTCAGGAGATGAACGTTCAGGACCATGTGGGTGAACTGATCACAGAAGAGGCGGACAGTGGACGGGGCTGGTGGGGGGAACTCTGGGGGATGGGATCTCATTCCCTAGGGACAGACTGCTGCGCTTGCCCACTGGGCTCCCCAGCCCAGGCTTGGGGCTCGAGGCTCATCTGTCCTGCTCTGTCTGTGGATGTTCGGACATTCTCAGACTGAGCCAGCCCTTCCCTGCCACCCCCACCCCAACACATACACCTGCTTTATGTCTCTGCAGTCACTTGGCTCTGAACCTCCCCCTGCCTGGCTAGAGAGCATCATCATCCACTAGAGCTTCCCAGCTGCTGCCTCCACTGTCTGGTTCCCTTTTCAAGTCCCAAGCTGGCCCTCGATCCTACAGTGTGCATATAACACAAGGGCACCTCGGGGAACCACGAAACCTACAATGTCACGGACAGGGCAGTCCCGACCAGTCTGCTGTCAGACGTACTTCAAAGCCGCAGAATATCTCAAACTGTCACAGCCAACCCTACGGGTAACAGATGAGGCAACTGAGGCTTGATGCTGGGGAGAACAGTGTGATTTGACCAAAATGGCTTAGTAAATGGGCAGAAGACAGAGCAGGAAACCCAGGCCTCCTAGCTTCCACCCTAAGGCCCCTCCGCTTCAGCTTCTAGGTCACGTAACCAGGAGATCCAGGTTCCCACGTGAGGTCAGTAAAGCCCATCTGGCTGAGAGGACCCGTACATTAAACTGCTTTCCATGAGTTAAGACCAGAATCCATCTCAACAATAATAACGATGATAACAGTAATAATAAAATGCTGAACAATATGCCTTGAAAACCTTCAATGAGCAACACTTGATAATCACACGCAGATACATCTTCCACATATTCATAAAAAATAATCAATGATCATTTTTTCCCGCAGACTACAATCCAATTACTCTCTCTCCCTCGCTCTCTCCCTCGCTCTCCTTTGTTACTTGCAAACCATCCAAGCAATCAATGCCTTGACCTCTCCCTCTGATAGACACAATTACAAAAAGACAGAGCAATGCAATTCATCTATTCAAGATGGATTGTTTGAACACTCTGTCACACTGCTGAGCTATCCATCTCCTTGTCTAAGAGGAAATTTCAGCCCCCAAAAAACAGCACAAAGAGAGGGGCGGGTACGCTGCTCCCTGGCCCAGAGAGCCCCTCAGACACCTGCAGGAAAACCCACTTCCAGGCTGGTGTTTAGGGATGCCTGCCTGCTGGAGGCTCAGGCACAGGGGCTCAGGCACCCGTCTGGAGAACCAGAAGCACCCAGCATGCTCCAGAGTCCAATTCCCAGAACCTCAATTCCTGCAGCCCCAGCCAGAGCCCTGGAATCCCATGAGTGGATCAGAAAAGGAAGGATGGTGTCAGACCCAGCCAAGGCGGTATGTTTGGGTTTCGGCATGCAATTGTGTGTGTGTGTGTGTGTGTGTGTGTGTGCAAGCACCATGTCCACATGCAAACACCATGTCCACTGCGGTTCCCTGGCTCCAGCTAAGGCTCCAGCCTAGGCTCAGAACGATGGGAGTTCAGCTCCCCAGGAAGCTCCAGAAGCCCAGAGGCCTTAGAGCCTTCCCATCCTCCGTCCAAGCTGGCACAGCTCCTGCGGTCACGTTTGGCATCTGCACAGCACCCCAGTCCTCGGGCTGGGAATCAAATGGGGCAGGGCTCTCAGATATAAATGGCTTGGGCCGACACGCTAATTAATCCTGGGGCTTAATACGAAGAAGATTAGAAGAGAGGAGGGCTTTGCCATCCTTAATTGCATTATTACAAGCTGAACCCAAGAAAGGGCAGGCAGGCTGGGGCTTCCCCTCAGAGCAGGGAGGAGCCCCCAGTGCAAGTCAATTTCACAGTAAGAGGGGGCAGGTAAGGATACATCATTCTGCCCCTCCTTGGCTCATCCTTAGGGGCTGTCCTCATCTGCTCCTGACTTCCCGGGCCCTCAAAAGCCCTCCATCCCTGAGGCAGGGCTACAGCATAGCCAGTTCCCCCCACCCCCCCTGCAGAGGGAAGAACCACAGAAGAGGAACCTGCAATGCATGGGATGGGCACACAGCACCTTTTGGTCTCCCCTCCCTCCTCCCAAGTGCACCCTAAAAACAGAGAAGGAAGGATGGAATAAAAGAAGTGTTGGCCCACTACTAAGGGACTGCTTTGCCCCTGGAATGGTGACCAGACTGGGAGCTGGAGCAGGCAAAAGAACTGAGACAGAGGACGGTGGGTTTTTTTGTTTGTTTTTGTTTTGTTTTGTTTGTTTTTTGTTTTGCAAGAGCAGCCTGAACTGCAAAGGGTTAAGTCTGACCGTGAGGGTTGTCCCCAGAGCCCCGTGCCTGGCCTCCTCTGCCTCGGAGTTGGATCTGAGTGAGTCTGCCAGTCCAGTCGGCATGGATTGAAAGACCCCGGCGTGGGCAGCGCTTGGGAACTGCGCTGTACCCCCAACCCGATGTTGAGTTCAAGAGATTGTGGGGCCCAAGAGCAAGCCACGAAGACAGACCCCCACCCCCAGATTCCTGACTGCCTCCTAGGAAAACCTCAAGTACGGAAACGAAGCCCCACCTTGGTTCCCTGCACCCCCTCACGCCTCTAGCAGTCCGCGCCGGGAGAAGAGCCACAAGGGAGGAAGGTGGCCCTGGTTCAGCAGAGCTCGGCCCGCCCGGGGCCAGAAGTGGTGGTGGCGCCTCGAGAACCCAGGCGGCCCAAATGTCCGGTCTGGCGGCGGGCGCAGGCCCTGCGTGGCCGAGGCTCCCGCGTGGCCAGGCCGGGCCCAGCCCTGGCAGGCACGGGCCTCGCACCCGGAGGGCCCCCCGCACGGCCCCCCGCACGGCCCCCCGCACTGCCCAGAGCGCTGCCTACAGGGCGCCTGGGGCGGCCACAACAAAGTTAAAGCCCCGAGTAAGAGAAGAGAGCGGAGACGCGGAAGCCCCGGAAAGCCGCGCGCAGCCCCGCCAGCCGCCGCCAGCTGCGGAGGGATTTCGGCTAACTTTCAAAGCCGCTCGCATCCCTCCCGCCGCCTTCCCAGCCTCGGCGGCTAGGCTCGGTCGCTCCCTTCCCCCCAGCCGCGGGCGACCGCAGGAGCGACCGGCGGGGGGCTGCCCCTACTCTGCCCCAAGCTATCTGGCCGGATGGGGCCCCCGAGGACGTGCGCGGCCGCCGGGAGAGGAGACCCAATGCCCCCGTCCTGCGAAGCCGTCTCCCGCGTCCCCGCCGCGGCAGCTGGAGCCGTGTCCTCGGTGGGGGCGAGGGGTCTGCGGGGAGCCAGAAGGCAAGAGAAGTTGGCGCCTTCCCCAGGGTTCCCGCTCCGCGGGGAAGCCGGGTCCCAGAACTCGGTCTGCGGCCGGTCGTGCTGACAGTCGCGGGGGAATGCGCCCGCCACTCGGGTTGGGGTTGGAACGCTTCGTTACTCTCAGCCCGGTCTGGCCTCCCACTAGCGCGCCAAGGGCCCCTCGCCCGCCTCGGCCCGGCCGCCTCCTCCCCCACTAAGTAAGGCCCCGTGACCCCGGCTTTGGAACTTTGTCCTCACCGGGATGAGCTGCCGGTGGTCACCTGGCCCCGGCTGCCCGGAGAGATCGGGAAAATCTCTTGGGATCGCGTTCATTGGCCCCCCCATTCCCGCCCCCGCCCGGTCGCACAGAGACCCGCGGCTCCGGGGAGCCCTTACCGATCCGGATGACGTGGGGCATCCCGCGCGAGTCCGGGATCCAGAAGGCGCACACGAGGAGCCCGGCCCAGTATTCCCAAACCAGACTCCGGAGGCGCCGCCAGGGAGCGGTCATCGTTGGGCGCCGCCGAGCGTGCCCGGGGCGCGGCCGTGGCGGGCTCCCTGGGCGGCAGCTCTAGGCGCGGGCGCGCAGCAGCCCCCGAGGCGCCGCCTGGCCCAGCTGCCCGGCTCCGGAGCGCCGCTGCGAGTGGGGGGCGCCCCGCGGCGCCGCGCACATCTTACTGGGGGGCCGCCCCGCCGGCGCCCGCCCCGCCCGGCTGCCGCCCACGGGCCGCCCGCGAGCTAGGCTCTTGGGCTCCGCCCGGGCTCCGCTCGGACTCCGCTCCGGCTCGCTTCGGCTCGGCTCCCGCGCGGGCTCCCACCTGCCCTGGCTGCCGGGCGCTGGCGGGCGGGCTGCACGCCTCTCCGGCCGCTCCTCCTCCAGCCGCCGCCAATGCTATAGCCCGGGCTCGCACAAAGCCCCGGAGTGGAGTTGCACGCGCGCACACACTCCCTCCCAGCCCCCTCCCCGCGCCCTGCCTCCCGCCTCCCGCGCCGCCCGCCGCCCGCGCTCCCTCCGCGCACTCCCCCGCGCACACACACTTCACACTCACGCCCGCCGAGGCGTACACTCGCGCGCTCACACCTGCGCAGGGGGCGGGGAAGGGGACCCTGGACCCGGTTTAGGGGGACGCCCGGAGAACGAGGACTCTCCTCGCTTCCCAGATGTCCCCATCCGCCCTGCCGCCCCCAGTCCCTTCATCTGCGAGGGCACGGAGCCTGGGAGCCGGGCGTGGAGCAAGAGAGCTGGCACCGCGAGCTGGGCGACGTCGGCAGCCTAGCGGCCCGACCAGCTGGAGGAGACGCGCCCGCCGGAGCAGAGGGATGCGGAGCCCGCCGTCTGCGGAGTCTCTCTTCCCAGCTCCCACGCAGCGGGCGCAGGCTGGACGGCGGCGGCGGGAGACCGACCCGGGAAGCGGTTGCCCTTCCGAAGTCCAGCCCTCGGGGAGGCACAGTTGGGGCTGGGGCTCCGGGGAGACAGATTTTGAAGAGAACTGTGCACGCTGGGCTAGGGGAGCTGCAGGATCTGGTAGGGGTGGGACTGCCCAGGCCAGACCCTCTACCGAGGAAGGCAGGACTTGACCGCGCACTGCAGCCACAGACAGGGCTTTCGGAGGAAAACGGCTAAATCCTTGGACTCGGAGGGCATCTGAGATGCACCCTGGTACTTCCCATCCGCCTTTCCCCTACTATGCAGGAAGGGCT
The DNA here is from genome assembly GCF_009829155.1 of Mustela erminea. Classification (NCBI taxonomy): domain Eukaryota; kingdom Metazoa; phylum Chordata; class Mammalia; order Carnivora; family Mustelidae; genus Mustela; species Mustela erminea. Next base: position 81,582,723 of record NC_045623.1, on the reverse strand, counting down.
AGCCCCCTTCGTCTTCCCCCCTGAGAAAAGAATAAAGAGAAACTGTCATTTCCGTGAGATGGAGCAAGACCCACGGGGAGCAAACTAGAAAGGGTTAAAAAGAAAAAAAAAAAACCTTGTTTATTAGCAATAATAAATTTTTTTTCAAGTGGCGCTGGGTGTCGAGGGAAAGGAAGGGCTGTGGAGCGAGTCTGGAGCAGGAGGCTGGGAATTACGCAGTTAGGCGAGTTTAATGACCTTTTTGACAGAGACAAAGCGGTGCCGATACAGTAGATAAATAAACGGATCTGTCACCCGGCAGCGGCTAGGCTGTGTGTGAATTTATTTTTCTCATTTAAATAATTTGATCTATTCCATCATTCCCAATCTCTCCCATTTGCCAGCTGTCTGGTAAGAGCGTGGCCCCCAACATCTGAAAAGCGAATCTTTAATTTTCTTACAAATAGCCCATCAGTCCAGCTCTATTCCGGCTGTTAATTTCCCTGTCTTTACTTTCCCTTGCTTTCTGGAAGTAAGGGACGTTGGCATTGTGTGGAGATGTGAACATTCCATCGTGGCCAATCCTACCCATTGCAAGGGGACTCCTTCCCACCTGATGGGGGAGGCAGCTCTGGTGGTGGGAGGAGGATTTCCCTGGGGCTCTTCTTAGAAGGGGAAGAGGTGTACAGGTCTTGAGGCCATCCTTAAAGCCACCTTCTTTGCCAGACCTGGGCCTTCCTCACCCAGCAGCAGGAGCCACTGGTTCCCCCGAGCAGCCACTGGAAAATGTTGCCCAAGAGACCAGAAGGAAGGCCATGCAGACCAGAGCCAGAGAAGTGGCAGCTACCACCCCTTGGTGGAGAGTAATGGGCCCCAGTGGGCACCAGCAAGGAGGAAGCACATGAGAGGCGAGCAGAGGGCCCCACCCTCCAGGACAAAGCGGGGGGAGGCTCTTCATTGAAGATGGGACACCCCATCCTCATCACTTGGGTTAGTTGTTCCAAGGAACCAAAAAATCCTGGCTCTTCTCTAAGGAAGGAGGAGAACCAAATGTCCTAATGGGGGATGGGAATGGGGATAGGCAGGACCTGAACTTAAGGCAAAGGACCGGGACCGAGGGCTCACAGAGTACCACCAACAACGCCCCAGGATGGGTAGGGGTTGGGTAGGAGGGGAGAGCCTGGATGCTAGTTCTGTCTGTTTGTCCAGCAAGCAGCCTGTTGCCAGGAGAGGGGTAGGGAGCAGGGAAGAAGTGGCCTGGCAGGGAAACTGCCCAAGCAGAAGGGGAGAGGGGGGACTTGGGGGGAATGGGCAGATCTGCACCCTAGATTAGAAGCCAGTGAAAGGCCAGTGGGAGGGAGGGAGGGATGAAAGCTGGGGAGCAGGAGAAGGAGCAGCCTCCAAGAAAACCAGCAGCAGAGAGGGACTAGAGAAGTCAATGGATAAAGGCAGAGGGGGAATCTGAGGGCCCCACGGCATGATGTGCCCCTGGCCCCTGCGGGACCCTCCCTGGACCCTCGCCTGGTCCAGAGAAGGAGCAGGAGCTGGGCCTCACTCTGCGGCATCCCAGAGTGGGCAGGTGTTAGCCAGCGAGCTCTGCGGAGGGAGGCTTCCCTCTGCTGCCACGTTGGCTGCGGTGGGAAACAGCCTCCAGCTGCAGAGGCTGTGGGGCTAATTCAAAGGGGCCCACACCCCATTGGGAGCCCTGGGCTTAAAAGGAAGCCGGCTGTCCCTGACCCAGAGCTGGGCCTTATCATGGACCTAGCTGCAAGCCCTTTGATACCATGGTGGTCTTCCCAAACTGACAGCAGCCGGCTCCCTTCCGGTCTGGGAAAGGGTGGGTTGCATTATAACAACAGAAACAGCAGCAATGGTAATCATGACTGCTAGTATTTGTTACATGTCTTCTGTATTCCAGACTATGTACTCACGCAACCTACCTTACGGGTGTGCATCGCTCCATCTAACCCTGTCCACAGCCTGGCAGTTTAGAATCCTTGTGATGTTTACGTTTTTCAGGGAAGACTCAGCCTCGGGAAGGTTAAGAGGTCCAAAGTCACACAGCTAGTTTGTGACCTTCCTCTCCTCCCTTCCTCCCTCCCCCCCTTTCCCTCCCCCCTCCTTCCTTCCTCCCTTCTTTCCTTCTTTCTTCTCTCCTTCCGCCCTCCTTCCTGTAATACACATGGGCCATCCCTGCCAGGTACTGTGGGAGAGGAGCCTGGGTCTGCATGTGGTCCTTTCTGCTTCTTAAGCTTGTAGGCTTGACCCTTGTCTTGTCCTGCCTGGACTGAGCAGGGGACAGGCTCTAGCAGAAGATCCCCTCAGCTCTGCTGGAGGCCCACTGGGGCTTCTGGCTGTTTGAAGGAAAGGCTTAGAGTAGAATAGGCTTTGGGCCCTTTACTAGAGGGAACTGGAACTCCCCCAGGCTCAGGTGGAGAAGCCCGCAGCCCCCTCTCCCTTGCTGTGGTGCCTCTTCCAGGCTGTCCTGCCACCAGCAGCCACGGAGGCTGGCGGGCTCTCAAGCTGCATCCCATGGGATTGGGAGCCACCAGTCCTGGCTTTTCGAATTGTTGGTAAACAAGTCTACCCACCAGCCAGGGCTCGGCTCCTCGCTCCCCCGCGAGGCAGCCAGAGCCGGATTTATGAGGCCTCCAAACCTCATTCAGACTAATGCAGCTTTTCATTCCAAAATAAAAGGGGCCGCTGTCTGAAAGGACAAGTGCTCCCGCATTTCATTAACATCCCCGAAAATGGCTGAGCTGGCCCAAGTCCCTGCCAGCGAGATTCATGTCTCCCGCTGGCTCACAGGTGGGGGTAGGGGAGGAAGAAGCCCTACCCGCCCTGGGCCCTCCCGGCCCCTCCCGGCCCCTCCCGGCTTCTGCGGGAGACTCCCAGTGGTGGCCAAGCAGGCTCATTTGGACGAGTCCCCTATGTGTGCATTTTGTTTAGACCGATCCACTCCAGCCCTCAATCCCCCCACAATCACGGTGAGTGATGAGGCCCTGGGCTCGAGTTACCGAGATTCATGATCTCCGCTTCCCAGGGAAACCACCGAGCACCGGCTTGCGGTTGTTGAGTGCAGATTCCTAGCACTGGAGTGCCCTCTGCTGAAGCCTGCCTCCCGTCATCTCCCTTCAGGCTGCCCCGGCGGGCTGGCTGCGGGCGGCGGCTGGATGCTGGAGACCTCCTGCCGGTGTCCCACTACCCGCCCAGCTATTGCTGTGCACACCTGCCTGCTGGCTGCCTCCTAGAGGATGAGGGAACAGGCTGCCTCACCCCCTCTCACCCCAGAGGGGGCCTGGACCAGAAGGAGGCCACTGTCAGCGGTCCCCGGATCTTTTGCGAACTGCCAGAGCAGGGAGGAGGAGGGAGACAACGTCCCGAAACCCGTGCTTGGCTCGCCAGCATGCTCTCCACGGGGAAGTGGGTCCAACCACAAAAACCAAGCCTCCACCCTTTACAGGACACCAAGACTTGCCTCTGGGCCCAGGGACAGACGACTCATTCTTCAGCCTGGGGCCTTTGTCCTTCGTCCCTGTCCCAGGAAGGGAGACGCACAGCAGCGGCCCTGCTGTCCCCTGAGCAGGCAACAAGCCCCGCAAAGGTTGTATCACCTTAGATTTTTGTCAACAGTCAAGCAAGTTCATTCCCACTGAAGTCAATTCCTGTGTTTATTGTCAGCTTAACCCGCTGCTGTGAGTTATTTCTCAGCAGTGAGGGAGACAGGTAGACAAGCCACCAGAGATATGTTATTTTACCGACACGTGCGTTTCAGGAGCGCGGGCGCAGTGGGCGGAGGGGTAAATGACACGCCGCGATCCTGTTTGTATTTGTACATAACCGTGCAGCCGCTGATGGGCCCGACGCTCCGCTGCTGTAGGGGGAGGGGGAGGGGAGCAGGGGACAATGCCCGCAGCAAGGGGTCACTTCCCTGTCCGGTGGGCCTTGATTCCTGGTGAGTGGATGAGAGTCAGTCCGTCACTCAGTCGTTCCCTAATTGATTTATTCATGCTCTCGGTCATTCACTCGTTCATTAATTTATTACCCAGTTCCTTCCCCATTCTTCCATCATCCACCCGTCCACCCATCCTTTCATTCAATCCCTCAATGCCTCACTCAGACCTTCACTCGTTCATCCCATTATTCCGTCGTCCGCTCAGTTACTTGCTCATGCCTTCACTCATTCATTTGCTTACTCATCCACTCTTCTCTTCAATCACTCCGTTGTCCACACATTCATTCATGTATTTAGTCCTTTGCTCGATCACCCACTCGCTCAGTTACTCACACACACACACACACACACTCCTTCCCTCCCTCACCCAGTCATTCATGCACTCTCTGCCCACCAGCCCCGGCAGAGACCCACCTGCGGCTCCTGTCCCCGGGGCCACTTTTCAGGCTGGGTGTCCAACACCATCCAACCTCATGGGATGGCCTGGGGTGCTCCCCGCGGTGTCCTAAGCCCTCCCTGGTCAGCCACCCGGGCTTCTTGGCCCCTACACGGCCCCCAGCTCTCCTGTCTCCCGCTGAATCACGAAATTCAGCAGTGTTCAGCATCCGGCTCACACCTCTGACTGTGGAGTTGGTAGTCGGTCTTGGGTTTGGACTTGCCAGCAAATCCAGGACTCACAAAAACCCAGGGCCCAGGTCTGATGTTGGGTGTAATATTAGAGGTGTCACCTGATGCCACCTCCCTGGGCCACAGGCACCACACTGGCTTCTACTCACATGATGGCTTCATCCTTAAAACAACCCAGGGTTGAAGGAATGGGCTCAGAGCATCAAGTTCCCGCACATAACTTGCTAGGGGCGAGTGTGGCAGAAGCAAGCGTGTACCTTGGCTCCGTGTGATAGGGAGATAGGGATGAATGAACAAATAAATGATGTGTAAGGGAGAATAATGAATGCATCAATGAGCAAATGAATTAACAAATGCACTTGCAAGAACGACTTGTGCCCAACGAACAAGTGGCAAAACGGGGCTTCTGACCCAAGTTTCTGGACTCCAAGCCCAGTGCTCTCCCAGTTGCTCAACAGTTGCTCCCCTCTACCACACCTCAACCTTGCAGGGTAACAGCAGAGTTGGAGGGGGAGGTGAGGCAGAAAGAGAGCATGAGCGGGCCAGCAGTACAGTTTTCTGGGGGAAATGCCTCCCTCAGGGGCAGCACAGAGCCCTTCTTGTCTGCACCTGTTCCCCCGCGGGCAGGAGGCTGCCATCATCCTCCATTAGAGAGAGAGAGAGAGAGAGAGAGTGCGAGAGAGCCTCAAAAACCCAATCACTCAGTGATAAGAAAATAAACAAGTGAACTTCTCTCCAAGTTTGCCAGACTTCCCTGCCCGAGGCCAGCTTAATTAAAGTTGATGTAGAATTTTAAAGTGGGAAAATAATTAGAGCAAGTGGTAGAAAAGAGAGAGGAAGGAAAACATTGTTTTGTTTTGTGTTTTGCTCCCTCTTAATTATGCCACAGACTGTCTCTCCCGTGGATCCCATCCCCAGTCCACCCTCCGCCAAGATTCCAGCAGGTGGTACGTTGTGTGAGCGGCGCAGGCACACCTGTGTCTCTCTGGCACACAGGTATGGCCCTTCTCTGCCCGCAAGACAGACCAGGCGGCAGGCAGCCAGGCTGGGCGTGAAGAGGAGCACGTGACCGCGACGCTCAGAGGAGGACCCAGAAGGAGATAAGGATGATGGGCTGTCGAGAAGAGATAGTGCCTCCCTGCTCCAGGTCCAGGGTGGATAGTCCTAAACTCCCCAGGAGGCTAGTCCCGGGCTCTGATCCTGGCAGTCCCAGCCCTCACCCCATGGAGCGGCAGATCCCCAGTGATAGAGCCCCTACCCGACCTTGTTCCGGCAAGAGATTTTCCTCTAGCAACTGCCCAACATGGCAGAAGGTGTTGGTGTTTGCGCCGGGAACAGGGCTGGGGGTGGCCAAAATTCCAGCTGCAGCAGGGGCTAAAAACAAGCTCATCCTGAAACCCAGCACTCAGAGTTCAGACATGTCTTTGCTTTGTGGCTGTTCCTGCTGCCTTGTCCGTGGACAGCAAGGGCACGGTGACACGGAGCACCATCCTCAGAGAGCTGGTCCAAGGCAGGGGCAGCCTGGGCAGGGGAGAGCTACAGACTCCTCTAGGGGAAGGAGAAGGGACGGATTCCTCAAGGTTTCATTGAATGGAGCTGGGCAGGCCTGTTTTACTGGAAAGCATGGACTCTGGAGCAGGGCGGACTGGCTCCCGTCTGCCCTGTATCTTCCCAGCTAAGTGCCTCTGGGCAATTTACCTCTGTTTCCTGTCTGCAGAATGGGGCCGATACTAATATCTTTCCTGCAGGGTTGTTGTAAGGATTAAATGAGTTAACACATGTGATATGCTTGGAATAGTACCCAACACCTGGTTAGAGTGTGTTCTTAGTTATTAACTCGCTCTGCTGCATGGCCATGGTGGGCCTTGAGTAGGCTGTGGGAGAAAACCCTCCTCTCTTGTAAGCATCTAGTAGGAAGGATGGTGTGTACACACGCACGCACACACACACACACACACACAATCACTCACACTCCAGGCCTTCCAGGGTTCCTGGGGTGGGGAAGGGCTCAGAAGGAACGCTGTGTCCACCAGACCCTCTCCCCCTCTCCCCCACCCACCAACACTGCGTGGAATGCCCATAGAAGCTGGGGTTGCTGGCAGTGGGGTTGGGGGGGTCTTCATGTTCTGTAGTGGACAGACTGGCTCCCGTCGCGAGGAGGAGGGGTGCTTGTACCCCAAACCTGCTGTCAGGCTTGGACATTTCTCCAGGCTCCTTCCCACCAAGCTCCCACCCCTACCAGCTCGGGCTGCCTCTCAGTCCTGACATTGATGACGTGCTCTCCCTGCATCTCAGTCCAACATCTTCTCATCTCCAGGGCTATTCCCTGGCCTCTGGCCTGAGAAACAATTCAGGAGATCCTATTTAGGAAGAGAATGCCTGCCTCTCCCATCCAGCACTGGGAGCTTTCAGAAGCCTCAGGGAGGACTGGGGTCCCCAGGCTAGCTCCCTTGCTGCTAATGCTGAGGACAGAATGGGTGCAGCTGGGGGATGCAGCAGGGAGAGGAAGTTTGGGCAGTAACCTGGACCTGGGGTGGAGGAGGCCTGGCTACCAGAGCCAGCCCCAGCTCTGTGTTATCTCTGAGGCACCAGGGGGTCTAGGTTCTGCCCATCAGTTAATCCCAGTCTCCAACCCCCCACCTGGGTTTGGTTGGGTTGAATTCATGGGGGCTGGGCAGGAACAGGTGCCAGTGGCCACAGCCTCATTTCTCTGATCTGACTTATGACATTCTGTTGACTCTGCCAACTGGGTCCCTTTGCTCTCAAGCATGTACCTGCGTCCCTTCCAAGAACCAGGATGCTCAGAGACACCCAGAGAGGCCCAGAGAAGCTCTGAGCAGCTTCAGGAGAGCTGGGAACCAGAGAACAAGGTTCTGATGCCCATTCTGGGGTACGAGGGAATGTGACATGGCGCACAGGCTCTCCATGTCGAGGACAAGAGGGCTCCTATGTGTTGGGTCTTTAATGGTGTCCTTAATGCCCCAGGGAAGAGAGGAGCTTGACAGAGCAGCTAAAAGGGCCCCAAATGGCTTTTTCCATGACACCCACTCCTTGGATGTCCTCAGAGAGAGCTGATGTGTGGGATGTGCCCCAGGGAATCAAGAGCCCTTAGCTATGTGGTTATTATCTTGCTGATTCTTGTCCTGTGACCAGAGGCCAAGGCAGAAGGACAAGGGTATGGACAAGAATTCCACAGAGCATGGTGTGGTGTTGAGGCCCATGCTTGCATCTTCTCACATACCACTGAGCAAAAAATAGAAACAATTTTCCAGATAATTCAATGGAAAACCCTTTTACACCAACCACACTTGCAACTAGTTCCAAATTTCTGCCAAGCTGCTCCCCTCATTCCTGCATTTATTCCTTTCTGCTGGCAACCCTCTGTCCCAGGGAGGCCAGGAAGGGCCGTTGTGATATAGGGAGGGCTGTAAGGCCAGAGGTGGCATTCATGGCGACAAGTGGCCGAGGCCCAATGGCACAGATAGGGACAGAGGAGATGCAGGCAGAGATCATAGGGTCACAGAAGGGTAACATGTGGAGACTTTGATGGGACAGGTGAGAACTTGAAAACCCAAAGAGGGGACGAAGGGGCAAACAAGGAGCCATATCCAAAGCAGGAGCTCTTGGAACCCAGACAAGAGTTGGAGAAAGACAGCTAGGAATGGTGGTAACTCAAGAGCGAGCAGAGGGGACAAAGTTGGGAACCCAAGAAGGGACATCTCCCCCCCTCCCCCAAGCAGCTCCCGGCCTTGAAGAAGAGACACGCCACAGATAAAGCTGATGGCCAGAGGAGAGTGGTTTTAGAGTAACCAGCATGTGAAGGCCACGTTTAGTGCCTTTTCCACCTAAGTTCTGAAGCACTATCCACACCCCATACAGAAGAAGCCCGGGTGTCATAGGCGCGGAGACCCGCTATGTGATAGGGGACTAACCTAGTCTGTGCCCCCATGCACCTGACGTTGAGGAGCTCCTGGAACTGGTGGGAGGGAGACCAGGCCTGGAAGCAGAGCAGCCCACCAGTGCGGCCACGTGCGCATGGCAGGCGGACTTAAGCCGGGGCTGGGGGAACCCTGAGGATGGAGAGCCCTCAGCAAAATCCAATGGCTTCCTTGATAAAGATGAGAGAGCAGTTTAAGCCCAGCGAAGCGGCCTCAAGTCCAGGCGAGTGCGGCACTAGCCGCCTGCAGGATTTCCGTGACCTCTCCGTCCCTTTCCTCCACCTCATCCACCAGCTCTGCGGTCAGGCTCTGAGTTTGCGCCCCGGCCTGCCCCCACCTCCAAGGCAGAGCTGCTTACAGAATCACCTGGGGAATTGGTTTTCAATGGCTTTTTAAGGCATCATTGACATACCATAATCTTCATCTATTTTAAGACTATAATTCAATTGGGGGGGGGGGGCTGCCTGGGTGGCTCAGTGGGTTAAGCCTCTGCCTTCGGCTTAGGTCGTGATCTCAGGATCCTGGGTCCAAGCTCTGCACTGGGCTCTCTGCTCAGCGGGGAGCCTGCTTCCCTGCTCTCTCTCTGCCTGCCTCTCTGCCTACTTGTGATCTATCTCTCTCTCTCTGTCAAACAGATAAATAGAATCTTAAAAAAAAAAAAAAAAAGAAGAAGAATATAATACAATGGGGCACCCGGGTGGCTCAGTGGGTTAAGCCTCTGCCTTCGGCTGGCGTCATGGTATCAGGGTCCTGGGATTGAGCCCCACATCAGGCTCTTTGCTCAGCAGGGAGTCTGCTTCCCCTCCCTTCTCTGCCTGCCTCTTTGCCTGCTTGTGATCTTTCTCTCTTGTCAAATAAATAAAAATCTTTTTAAAAAAATACAATTCAACAGTTTTTAGTCAATTTACAGAGTTGTGCAACCAGCACGACAATCTAGTTTTAGAACATTTCCGTCATCCCCAAAATATCTCTGGTGGCCCATTTACCTGAGGGGCTTTGACTCAGTCATTCTGGGGCGGGGTCTGGGAATATGGTTTTGAGCACGTTTCCTAGGGGATTCGGGGGCAGGGATGTTCGGGGACACAATGTAACTAAACCGCTGCAGGACAGACTTCTCCGAAATGCAACATGCTAAAAGAGGGTGCTGTCCTTCTGTCCAAAACCCACGGCTGTCTGCTAGATAATCATGTGGGGCAGGGCGCTGGTGAGGAAACAGACGGTAATCAGAGGCATGAGTCATGCAGGTGTCATGCTGAGTGAGGTCCTAGGCACTTGACAGGTCTCAACTACTTTATTCCACACGATTGCCCCATAAGGTAGGTGCTATTATCCTTTCCACTCTGCCGATGAGGAAACTGGGACACAGTTAGGAAGTGCCAGAATCTGGTTTTGAATCCAGGCAACCCGACTGGCAGACGGTACCCTACTTCTCTTCCTAGGACAGAGCATCTTCCTCTCTCTTACCTCCATGCCTTCCCACTCCCCAAACTGTCCCCACCCCTCTCAATTTCAGCCAAGCAGCCAAGCCTGTCACCTCCCCTTTCACACCTCTGAGTCTTTTGCACCAGCTTTTGCTCATACCCAGCTCTTCCCGCACCCCTTTCCCCGCTGGGAATTCCTAGTTATGCTTCAAAACCTACCTTCAATGTCAGGTCCTTTGGGATCCTTCCTAGCACTCCCCCAGACAAAATGGATGCTTCTGCCCCTCTGTGTTCCCGGGACGTGGCACACGTCTCAATTAACTGTTGGCAGTGTTAATGCTGGGATTCACGCCGAGTCCTCGTCCCTCTCCCCAACTTGACTGTGAGCTTCTCTAGGTGACAGTGGCTGCTTCATCTCTGGACCCCCCACGGTGCCTGCATGTAGGATAGGCTTGGTGAACAACAATGGCCCTGCCAGGAACAAGGGGCTGTCCCGCTGTCTCCTTTTAGCCCCCACCCCAGGAGGGTCCCCTCCCCTCACTGGCTCAGAGCTGCCACTCTCAAAGCTGCAGAAGGCAACATGTGTCAAATTGCAGAGATGATGCTGGTTCATTCTCCTCTGTGTCCCGAGCACGACCAAATGCTCTATTACCCAGTGGGCACTCAAACGCTTGTATGAATGAGTGCGTGAGAGAGTGAGTGAAGCCTCAGCCTCCGGGTTCCCAGAAAAGGACTCTGTCTGGCTCACATCCTCCCTCCACTTAAAGATGCCTGGATCTTTCCTAACTCCACTTATGCAGGAGGTTAATTCAAGTGCTTTCCAGCTTAGCAAGCAATAAACAATTTGGTGTTGCAGCGAGTTGTTCTGTGTGTCATATTTATGGATTGGAAGTGGGGGAGGGGCGGGGGCGTTATTAAGTTCAGTGTTACAGGGAATGTTACATGCCCTTCCTTAATTACTTTCCTCCTTTTAATTAGATCTTGCAGGGAGGGGTGGCCCAGGGAGGGGGACTGAAAGTCACTGCAGACAAGAAAGGTGTTGTCGGCATTCTGCCACCGGAGAGGACAGCAGTCATCTGTGGGGGTCACGTGGAGGAGGGGGGCAACCCCTCTCCAGAAGGGACCCCACCACGCAGAATTCTGAGAGCATAGCTCATGCTTTGCTCTCTCTCTGTTGTCCTTCTCTGCAGGAGCTCTGTTTTCCCAGCCCCGTCCTTCCTTCCCTTCCAGTGTCTCTCTGTCCACCTGCTGGGAGCTCCTCCGCTCTCCTGCCCTTCTCCTTCCTGACTCCACTCACAGGTCACAGGACGAGCTGTTGTCTGCGACACACACGCCCCTTTGCCGCGTGGGGTGCAGCGTGGGGGACCTGGCCGTGAGCTGGAGGCTGAGGCCTCCTCCCCAAAGAGGTCTACAATGATGCCCCCATCCTCTCTGGAGCACCCCTAAATCTCCCATCTGGGGGGGCATCCAAACCAAGTAATAATGTGTGTGGGCCCAGAGTGGGGTGATAGCCCTGGCCCCATGGAGCCTCTCAGTGACTCTGGGAGGCACCGGTTATGATCCCTGGAGAGTGACAGGCCCATACTGCACAGCTAGGAAGCTGTACTAGCCAGCGTCTGAGCCCCTTAAATGTTCCCTGTCTCCACTGCAGCCTGAGCAGCCATAGAGGTCCTGCAAACTGTGAGCACAGGCCACTGCCTCCCAGAATGGACCAGAAGCCACAGGGGCAGCCAACACAGCTGCTCTGGCTGCAGCAGGCCTGTGACAGTGGGGAGGGTTCCTCCAGGACCCAGTTGATGGGGGCCCGGCGGGGCCCACCATTCCTCATGCAGGCTGGTTGCCTGTGCCAAGCCTCTTCCTTCTCTCCCCACTGCCTGTGGGGAGACGAGCTCCAAACCCAGCCCATCTGCTGCATTTTCCCGAGACTCCCGAGACGATCCAATTCCGCACACCAGATGGGAAATAGCATGTACATTTCGGATGGTGATTAGTGTTTTTGTTTTTTTCCCCAAACGCTCGCGTTAATGGAGCTCCTTCCTGAAAGTAAATTGGAGAGCCTTCCGTTTGATGGAGTCTGGCCGACCTCCACCTCCCTGCCCCCAACAAAGGCAAGCATGGCTTTCTCAGGAAGGTTGTGGAGAGGGCCCTCACCAGCCCTCTGCCCCTTGGTGCTGGCCACTGTCTGTATGGACTGCAGCCTCTCCGTAGGTAGAGCAAAGCGGGACTGAAGACAGGCTGGCCAGGTTCCCGAAGGGCTCTGTGGAGCCTGGTGATTTCCAAGACCAATAACTCCAGGTGAGGGGCCCTCAGGGATGGAGGGACCAGGACGGCCTGCCCTCCCGGAAAACAGAATCACACCTCCTTGAACTGGGACTCATCAAGGAAAGTGAGATTTGACAGATGACTCTGGACTTTGCTCAGGGTATATGACTTGAGAGGAAGTTCAAATGTGATGCCAAATTCTTAAGGGCTAGAGCTTGGGTCTTTGTCTATAGTTTGAACCAACATGTGGGACAGAGTAGGGTCATGCTTGCTGGCTGAATGAATGAATGAATGAATGACACGAGAGATAAATAAGAGTATTTGTGTGCATATAGTTTATGCAACCCTCATTTTCCTACATATTTGCAAACTCACACATGAACGGGCGCCTACTTCTCCCCCCAAACCAAGGAACTGGAATTAAGAAAATACATATTTTATATAATATGTACACATATTTATACGATATATATAAACATATTTCTTAATGTATATATTACAGAAAAGACACTTTGCAGCACTTTCGTATGTCGTCTTGCTAGTTTTGACCGTAACTCTGAAAACCATGGTGTGCTTCAGAGATCTCTGGTAAGGTGGATGCGGTCCCACAGGGGCAAGTAGCAGGGGACAGATTTGGGTTCAGGTATGGCTGACTTCAAAGGCCAGAGGAACCCAGGTTTTCTATTAAATTAAATAGATTTTCTACTAAAAAGGTTTTTAATAGAAGTGGTATGATCCAGACTTGTGCTTTTAAAAAGAGCCACACTCACCGCAACTGGGCATAGTGGAGCCACGGAGCCTGGATCCCAGGTGACAAGTGAAGGGCTCGTGGGTGGATGGGTGTTTGGTGATACCGCCTTGGCCTAGGACGGCAGCAGGGAAATCAGAAGGTAAGATTTCACAGGAAGGAGCCACAGGCCTCTGTGAGGGACGAAGGAGGCTGGGAGGGCAGCTATGCCAGTCCCTGGCATGCGCAGGGCTGGAGGGAAAACTGGTTTGGCGAAACGGGTGAAAAGAGACAGTTGGGGACCGTCGATTTTGAGAGGCACACAAGTCGTCCATCGGAAGCAAGGCTTTAGAGCTTGGGAAAGAGACTGGAGGTTGGAGGTAGGGATTTGCCAGTTTTATCCTCACGGGGGAGGAAAAGAAGCTACAGATCAGGATGAGATCCCCTATGCGAGTGTAGACCCAGGAGAGAAGCAGCCTGGAGGTCCCCCTACCCAGGCAGGGAGAAGAGTCTGGGGGCAGGCAGGCTGAGAACGCACGCACACGTGCAAACACACAGGTTTGTGCTTGTCTGCAACAACTGGTAGGCACACACATGTACTTCCATGTGTCCTACACACACACACCAGCCTGCCCACATCTGCGCACACACACACACACACACACACACACACACACACACACAAATAAGTGTATATATGCACATTTTCATAAATGCACACTGGCTCATACAACCAGATGTGACCAGATGCATGCCTGGGGCAAAATCTCTGGCAAAGCGAAGTGAGAAGAGGCTTCCCGGTGAAGCAAGACAAGGAGACTCTTTACTCCTCTGCTCTGGGGCCCGAGCAGAAAACAGTCGGGCAGCATCTGCCAGATGGTAGCTCCTGGAGGCCCAGCGCTGCGCGCACCCACCCCCTCCCCGGGCCGTGGCCTCCCCAAGAAACTCAGCTTCGTCACACGGCTGTGTCTCCCTGTGCCTTTGGCCCTCGGCACACATGTGTCTCCGTGTGCCTGTAACTGGGACGCCTCGGCGTGGAGCTGCCAGACAGGCGGGCTGGGCAGCCCTCCAACTCCACCACGTAGGTGGCTGGGGCTTCTTCGCTCGTGCTCAGGACGCTGCAAGAAGACGGCTGCTGTTCGGGATGGGAATCTGCCACCTCAGTCTTGTCAGTTCAGCCTAGACCTGGTGGCTTCAGGCATCACGGGAAAACAGCTCACCAGGACACGGGAGAACTCAGCCTCCTGACCACCCAGCCCTCTTCCCAGAAAGACCCCTCCTGCTTTCTTGGCGGCTGTGGATTCAGGGATGAACAAAATAAGTGTCCTTGGGGCGCCTGGGTGGCTCCGTTGGTTAAGCGACTTCCTTCAGCTCAGGTCACGATCCTGGAGTCCCAGGATCGAGTTCTGCATCGGGCTCCCGGCTCCACGGGGAGTCTGCTTCTCCCTCTGACCTTCTCGCCTCTCATACTCTCTCTCACTGTCTCTCTTTCAAATAAATATATACAATCTTTAAAAAAAAAAAAAAAAGTGTCCTTTGCTCTAGGCCCGGGAGACAGCCCAAGACAAAGAGGGTTCGATGGATGAAGGCAGGGGTGGCTCCCCTATTTCCAGTGTGGGCCAGAGTTGGTGGGGAGCTTGCTGGAGGGTCAGCTGCCTCTGACCTCCTCCCCCTGGCTCCTTCTTCTGTCCTAGAGACAATGAATAAGGGAGGCCAAATGGCAAGCTCACTGAAATTCATCCCCTGGAGTCCTTTCGGGCTCAGGCCCTGCCAAGACTGACTGGGGCTGCTTCTGGCACGTTCTTTTTCACGAGGAAAGGCAAGTTTCTCGAGTTGTTAGAGTAGAGTTTTCATAGTGAAAAGGGTCTCTGTGAGCTCAGACAGTCTGAATCTCTGGCCTAGAATCTACTGTGCGTCAAGAGACTTAACAAGCTCAGCGTGAGGAGACGGATGTGTGGAACCTGCTAGCGTCGTCACAGTCCCGTGCATGGGGGTAGGGAACGTCCGCACCTCCGGTATGCCGAGGAGGAGCCTGAGACTCCGGCAGGGTGTGGGGTGAGTAGGCAGCAGAGTGACAGGACCAGCTTGTGTCCCAATGGACTCGGACAGATCTGATTTGAATCCCAGCGCTGCCTCTTCACTCTGACACGTCCGGCAAGTTGATCCCAGTTTCCTAATCCGTAGAATGGGATGAGGACATTTGCTGGAGCATTTGTTTTGAGACTGTGAGGACAGAAGGTACACTCGGCCCGTGGCACAGTGTTAGGGTACAGTAACCCCTGGCAACTCTGAGCTCTTAGCTGGGACTCGAACCCGGTTCTCTAGACTGCAAGTCCGTTGCTCTCCATTTGGGGTTCTCGAGTGTTCTGTGACGGAGCAGCTCCCAAGCTGGTCCCTGAGCATCTTTAGCTGGGTTCTTCATCCAGGTGTTGGGTCAGAACCCAGGCCAACGTGCCTATGTGTGCGGAGGACATGTGTAAGTGTGTGTGTATGCCCATGCCCGGCCATCCAGGCCACTGTCATCTGAGTTCTGCCTATTTGTTTCATTGATGGGAAATCACAGAGTGGCCGAGAAGGG
Source organism: Mustela erminea (assembly GCF_009829155.1). Lineage (NCBI taxonomy): Eukaryota > Metazoa > Chordata > Mammalia > Carnivora > Mustelidae > Mustela > Mustela erminea. The sequence continues at coordinate 81,567,236 of NC_045623.1, read as the reverse complement.
GGTGGCATGGCTGTGCTGAGTATCGCAATCACAGCCCACGGGGCCTTGCCATTAGAGCTAATGCCAGGCTCAGGAATGCCAGATGAATGTGCTACACAGACCAGCCACTTAGGCTCAAGTGGGTCTGCTTTTTATTGCAAGAGCATTTTCCACCCACCTCGGTGAGCTGGGAAAAAGCCCCTTTCTTTCAACCCATCCCTGCCCTCCCCAGAGGACCCCAGGGTGCTCTCTGGGGACACAGATAGCCATCTGGGCCTTCTGGGAGACTGTTTACATTGAGAATTCTCAGGAACGTCATGCGGTTGTTTTTCTGATGCCTGGTGCTGCTTGCCTGCTCCCACTCCCCTCCTCTTTCCCACCAGGGCCTGCCTAATTACAGGGAGGGGTTGGGGGTTCCTGCAAACCCACTCCTGGTTGTTTAGCAGCCTGGCTGTTCCCGTCCCATCTCTGCAAAAGCTATAGTCCCTGTGCAGAACCAGCTTCTCTGGGAGGAGTTGCACTGGGGCTTCTGGCCAGCCTGGGTGGCCTGGGCATGTAGAGGAGCCCTCGCCTGGGGAAAGGAGGAAAAGGAGAGGCTGCAGCTGGGCTCTGAAAGGCTGCCATGATGCCCACCATTGAGGAACCAGCCCCGTTCCGGAAATAAAGAATGTTTCTGGAACAGTACGTGTTGCGAACAGGGGTTGGGATGAGAATCTTCATGGCCAACAAAACTGCCAGTAGGACATCAGCCAGACCACCAGCCATCAAGCCCTCCTTACCTAGAGACTTCTCTCTAAAGCCCTAAAGAGCCTCATGCAAGGGTTTTTGCTGTCACCCCATCTGCATCATCCCTTGGACTGAAGTCATTTTCTCCTGGTCATTAAAATGCAAATAACCCCAAGAATGGAATCCAGTTGAGTCTCAGGTGTTCCTAAAAGGATCATGTAATTTCCTGAAAACAAGATGGCTGGGGGCACAAGGTTACCATCCCATGGGATAAAGTAGTGGTGGTGGTGGTGGTAGTCTGGGGCTGGGAAGAAGCATATCCAGGACCCCGTGGTCCAGACTCTTCTTTCTGGCAATGCCCTGAGCTGGGGGAGGGGAGACCTGAGTTCTGGTTCAGAGATGGGCTGCCTTTCCAGACGGGCACAGAACACTGACTTCTGCATATAGGGCTCCTCCCCCTTCTAACTATGACATTTTAAAAAAGGAAACCTCACTGAAGTAGATTTGTGAAGCTAGACAGGGAGGCTGGAGAGGGAGCCATACCATTCAACCTCAATTTCGGGAAGAATTGTCAATTACAGACCTCAACAGGAGAATCATTAGGAGGAAAGAGTCATCAATTAGCAGTCCTAAGGGGGAGAGATGTAGATTACATTTCCTAGAAGAAATCAACTACCCCAACAACTCAGCCAATGAGAAACCATCATCAACAGGAACTCTTTTGCTTTTCTGCAGTGGACTTATCAAAACAACCCTTCACAGCTTCCTCCCACTTCTCCATAAAGTTTCCTCTCCCATGCTTGTTGGACTTGCCTATGGTTTTGGCATAGCTTGTTTGTCTTGAATTGCCTTTCTCTATTATCCCCAAATAAACCAATTTTGCTCCAAAAATAACAGAGAGCTTTGTGTTTGAGGTTAACATAACTTCCTTTAAACTCACCTGTATGGGGCTGGTTCTACAGAAAGTCTTTACCTCTTAACTTGTGTCTCCATCCATTTTACCATTCATTCATATATTCAATAAATTGATATTTGGTACCTATTACATGGCAACACGTGGGCAGGAACTGTAAACACAAGGTGAACTACACCCATGTATATGGCCCCTCGCCTCGTGGAGTGTGCAGTTTAGAGAGGAAGCTATACGTGAAAAAATTGTCATTGAAGTGAATAATTACAGACAGCGAGATGTGTTTTCTAAAGGGAAGTTCTTTGGAAGTGGTAACAAGGGACCTGAACTGAATATAACACCTGGGTGGCCCATCAGAGCCATGAGCTAGACTGTCACCTCCCTCCTCCTGCATACTATGCTTCTAACAATGCAGCCCAGGATATCTGGAGTCACCCCAGACCTTCTTGCTCTCACTTGCCCTAGGAAGACAGACTGAGACACTGGCCGTGTACATGTATGAAAATAGTGCCCAAGGAAGGACCTGGGACTAGGGTAGGGGTCCTGAGATGGAAGGTCGGGAGCTGGCCAACAGGAACAGTGTGGGAGCTGAGGCAGTGCCAGGAAAGGGTGTGGATTGTGAAAATTCATGAAGGCAAACCTCATTTAGAATGGAGTCTAGAGTTCACAAGTCCTACCACTAGAAGTCCTCGGCAGACGCAGCAGAAAGGGAAGGACTTTCATTACTGTACTGTCCTGCAGGAAGTAAGCAGGCTTCCTCCTCCCCAGCCAATGACCCTTCACCACGACTCAGCTAATGAAAAGCCACTAGACTTCCAGCTCCTAGGTTAACTCCAATGGACTTTTTGTTTAGAACTGCCCCTCCCAACTCTCCACTTTCCTCTATAAAAGAGAGTTTCTCTCCTTCATTTCCTGGTTTGCTTGTGGTTTTACCATAGCCTGTGTATTCTTGACGGTCACTTGTGGTTCTTGAATAAACCCATCTTTTCCTGGTAAAGTAACGAGCAGTTTTATTTTTAAGGTTAACAGGGTGAACATGGAATCAGGGACTAGCAGGGAGACAGAGGAGGAAGGCGGAGGGACGGCATTAGGAATTTCCTGCAGAGAAACACTCCAGAGTAGGGGGCTGGCCTTGGAGGGAGCAAATCCAGGGTGCGAAACGACGTCTACACCACCTTCAGCTGGTCCTCCATCGGACCCTAAAGAGAGATGGCTGGGGTGCACCTGCTCACTCCGAGGGCTGGTCAGGGGGATGGTGGCTTCATTGGTGGTCACATTGCTATTCTTGCTCCTCGTGGAGAGGTCCTGACTTTCTGCCACAGAAATAAGGCGAGGCAAGGACTATTCATCCTGTTCCCCAGAAGGAGAAATGAAGGCCGTCAGAGATCTGTAAGCAAATGGTGGAGACAGCACAGGCTGGGAATCCCAACACCCTGGTGAGGCATTGAGCACAAGGCAGCCCCTGGTTCCTGGTCTCAAGTAAGTCTGGGGAAGAATGGAGAGAGGACCTGGCTGCCTGGCCTGCTGGGATAGTGACAGAGGCAATCTTGGCCCAACTTGAAGCTTCTAGATGTGATAGAAGGAGATGACCCACAATGGCCAGGAGATTTCCAGAGACACCTGTAGTCAGTGAGCCCTATTTTTCCCAAGGAAAGAAGGCAAAGGAGGGGCATTTTTTGCCTTTGGTCAAGTTATTGCCTCCCCACGGTCCACCCTTGGCATCAGGGCGCACCGGTCCAGACCCAGTCTGCTACAGGAAATCTCTCCAGCAATTAACTAGATGGACTGAGCCAACTGCAGTGTAGACCATTGCAAATCATCAACTTCTGTTGCCCAGCATATGTTTTGGGAAGTGCTGGCCAGGTTGGGAAGGAGGCTTTGCAAAGGTCACACAGCATATCCATCACAGAGTTGGGGCTGGGAGCTTGCATCATGGGGTTGTTTTGTGGCCTCCCTATCCCCCACTACAGTCCATCATGAACACCATCATCTTTGTTATAGGCCAGCTGCCAAGGCCTTCAACAGAATCCCCCACAGCCCAAGCCTGTCCTGGGGAGACCGGGGAGCAGGGGATGTCAGGAAATAATCAGTCCTATTCATTAGGATAAAATTATGAACAATCAGAATCATGATAAACAGTTACTATTTATTGAGCACCTACAATGTTCCAGGTCTGGGCTAAGTGCTTCCCACACATCCCTTTAAGTAACTTCCTTAAATGTGTCTGAGAGGCAGGAACCATTATATCCTCATTTTACAGATGCTGCCTAGAGAGAGTAAATGATTTATAGTTACTCCCTATAGTAGTTATTATTCATGTTAATAATGATACTGGTTAATGTTTACTAAGCACTTACTACAGGTTAGGCATGCGGATCACTGCTTCACATGGGCCATCTTGCAATTCTATTAGGTCAATACTATTATCATTTTCATTACAGGGAGGAAATGTGGGCTGAAGAGCTAAGGTTGCCGGCCCAGGATCCCATGGCTTGCAAATGGGAAGGAATTATTCAGATTTATTGGATTCCAAAAACTTTGGCTTTACATTCTTATCACGGGTTTCATAGGCTGCCTTAATTTGATATGCAAAACTGGGGTGATCTGAGCAATTTTCTAGAGAAAGGATGAAGAGCCTGTGCCCGTTTTTCAAAGCAGCCCATGACTCATCCGGCGCTCACCCACTCTGCCTAGGGCACCTCCTGTGTGCCACAAGCCAAGAATCTTGGAGGAAAGCTCTCCACCAGGGCATTGCCAAGCCCTAGCTCAGGCCCCACTGTGGGAAGCCTAACACCCAGGGGCAACCCATAGATTTTTATCCACCCGACTCAGATCTCTCTGTGTCATGAAGGCGACTATCCCTCTGTGTTCTTGATGGCAGCAAGGGGCACTAGATGTTCTGAACTCTTGTGAGTCCTAACCTAGACACTTGGCCCCTGTGACTGCCAATGCCAAGGAGACAGATCATTTTATCAATAACAACCTAGTCTTGGCTAATGGATATGAACAGAAAAAAAACGAGGCTTCTGCGTTGGAGCACTCATAAGTTCTCCATCCCAACGACTTAATTGATCAGCAAATTCTGTTTACTTTTGAGTGATCATTGGTGAGCGCATCCTAGGAGGCAGCCCCTCGCCAACCCAGCGCCACCCCCCCCCCCATCCCAGTAATAGCTCATGATTGCCTGAACGGCTGGCTGGCAGTGGGAGCAAGGCTCTACAAGATAATTGATTGCTCATAATTGTCAACCAAATTGCATCCATGGTATTGAGCTTAAAAATGGACCCAAAGAAGCATCTCTTATTGATCCCTTCAGGTTACAAACAAGATGCGACTGGTTCTCAGAACCAGAGACTGGGTTCACATTGATTTTTTATTCTTTTTCTCCCTTCAATAACCTCCCGTGGAATCTGAGGTCTGATTTTTAACCTGCAATTGTTCAAGGTCTTGCTTTCCTGGAGGTTGTGGGAGAGGGGCTGTCGGGCCCTGAGACGCAACCACACCAGCAGAGAGCTCCACTTCCTTGTGGGAGGGTGGCCGAGGTCCGTGTACTTCCTCTGACCTTCACAGGGACCCCTCTGTACCCTCCTGCCTGTGCGGTCCTGAGGCCTCTCTGCCATACGGCCTCCACAAACCCCAAACTCAAGGTACCCGGGGATCAGTAAGTGGCTGATGAATTTCTGCCGATGCAACGTCCCGTCAATCCCAACGAGACGCGGGCTCTCCCGGGGTGTCCCTATTTCCAGGTGTTGGCTGGTACAGGCTGGGCCACATCTGGAGAAATGGTAATAACGATACTGAACATTCACCCCCATTTTTAAGGATACCATTTTATTCTCTCAAGAGCCCCAGAAAGTAGGTGATTTTTCCCCCCATTTTACAGATAGGGAAACCGAGGCACAGAGAGGCAAAGTAATGCGTCCAAAGCTGCCCCCTAACTGGAAAAGCCAGTTAAAAATATTTGCAGATGTCTGAGGTCAAAACACAGATTGCTGTGTCTCACCGTCTCCCAGACAGAGGAACAGACGCTGCCAAGCATCCTGCTGTGTGGGGCTCTCTCCGTCATCTTGTGAGCGAGACCTCATTGCCGCTGCTCGCCCACAGGGAAACGGACGCTCGGGAAGGAGACGGGACTCGCCCACAGTCTCACAGTAACTAAGCAGAAGAGTTCTATTGACCCCAGGCCAACCTGTCCCCAAAGATCTGTGCTTTTCTTAGGAGCCAGCCACAACGGCACCTTCTAGAATCACAGAGAGCAGCAGCAACGTCCAAACCCCACATAATAGGCAAGTTTTACCGTTTACAACCCCCATGCGGTCCCTTTTCTCACCGGATGGGGATTGCTGCTCCCACATCACAGGCGAGAAAACAGAGACATGCCAGGAAAGGGGAAATCGTTTCTCTTAACTCTTTGTTAAGGCATTCTTCAGGCCCATCAGGTTCCAGGAAAGTTTTCCTGCCAACAGGCAGGCTAGAAAGGCAGACAGGAATCAGAACTGGCAGGCGCTCGTGATAGCCCGACGCTCCAGAACAGATCTCCACTCGGCATCAGATGGAGGGTGTCTTCCGAGACCCTGGGGAGCAACCTGGAGTTGATTTCTTAAGTCTGGGCTTGGACTCAGGCTAGCCACCCATGTGGTGTGGCCATGGCCGAGCCGCAGTGAGCAATGGGGCAGAGCCCATTCATCAGGCGCCTGCTTAATGAAATCACCAGCTGGGAGGTGAAGGGCCAGCCTGCCCTCCAGATCTGTCTTTGAGGCTCCCGGCCCCTCTGCCCTCCTCCACTGGGTGGGCCCAGACAGCAGCTGTCTCTTTCATAAACGTCTTGCCCATCCGCTCCAAAGCCCAGAGACAGTGCGAAAAGCCATGCCCGGTGCCTCCTGGGCTGCCCACGGGACAGAGTTGTCCACACAGGCAATTCTTGTGCTCTGGAGACCTTCTTCCTGCCAGGTCGTCCTGCCAGGAAAGAAAGTCCTTCCTGGATCTGACCAAAACCTTTCGTGCTTTTCTTTAGTTTCCTTTTTTTGAGCATAACATCTAGTAATCCATGTTTCTTCCTTTGTTTGGATTTGGTTTCAACACCTGTTTTATTTTAAAACGGCTTTTTTGATCTTCACAGATGTGGGCAAATGAAGATGCTTATTTTGCCTGGCTGTGGATAACCAAAACCTGGAAATCATCGAAACACGCCTATGATAGGGGATTAGTTCAGAGAAACCCAGAACGTCTGAAGGGTCTATTTTTAAATGTCTGCCGTGTCAGAATCCTCCGACAGCTTATTAAAGCACAGATTTCCGGACCCTGCCACCAGTGTATCTAATACGGTAGGTCTGGGGGTATTGCCTGAGAATTGGCATTTCCAACAAGTTCCCAGATGACACCGGAGCCACGGTTTGAGAACTGCTTCCTGTCCACACAGTAGATTGCTGTCCAGACATTCGCAACGGCGCCATAGAAGAATATCGTTGATTTGAGAAAATACACACGACATGCTGTAGAATGAAAAAGCAAAATAATCTGGGTCGTGCAATCAGTATAAGGGTTGCTATTACTAGAGGTGTGTTTAAGTGTGTGTATAGAAAGGAAGGTGGCAGGCGCCTGTGTGGCTCAGTTGGTTAAGTGGCTGCCTTTGGCTCGGGTCATGATCCCAGAGTCCTGGGATCGAGCCCCACGTCCTGTTCTCTGCTCAGTAGGGAGTCTGCTTCTCCCTCTCCTTCTGCCTGCTACTCTGCCTACTTGTGCTCTCTCTCTCTCTGTGACAAATAAAGTTTAAAAAAAAAAAAACCTTAAAAAAAAAAAAAAGAAAGGAAGAGGGCAAGGTCGTGACCCACGTCTGGAGCTGGCTGTGCTGGAGGTCTGGGTGGGGCTCAGGGTCTGACAGGCTTGGGTTTGGATTCCACACCTACTTCTCCTCATCTAATATGAATGACTTTGAACAAACGGTGTAGAAGCCCTGAGAGTCACTTTCCTCATCCTTCAAATGAGAATAATAATAATAATAATAATAATACCTTATAGGGCTGTTGTAAGGACAAAATAAAAGATCGTGTGTTGGGGCGCCTGGGTGGCTCAGTCAGTTGAGCATCTGCCTTTGGCTCAGGTCATGATCCCAACATCCTGGGATCCAATCCCACATCCGGCTCCCTGCTCAGTGGGGAGCCTGCTTCTCCCTCTCCCTCTGCTGTTCCCCCTGCTTGTGCTCTCTCTTCCTCTCTCTCTCAAATAAATAAATAAAGTCAGTAAGTCTTAAAAAAATAATAATAAGATCGTGCATAAAATGCTCCAAGGGAAGTGGGTAGTCTATACTGTAATAAGAACTTTCTCTGTCTCTCTCTCTCTCTCTCTCTATATATATATATATACACACACACATACATTATACATTAATACTGTTAACAGTGAGTATCTTTGGAAAATTGGTTTAGGTCAATTTTTTAATTTGTCTTGTTCTGTGTTTCACAAGTTTCCAGGTTGGATATATGTTACTTTTATAATTAAGGGAAAACAAACAAAAAAATTTACATGTATACTAATTGCCTCTTGAATCCCCAGGTTCTTTCATTTGGATTTCTTCTGACCTAACTCAACAACAAAAATCCAAAAAGCCCCAAACCTTAGAAATTGAAAAAAAAAAAAAAAAAAGATGTTTTTTAAGGCAGAGTAAAAGTTTGGGATGTTCGAGAAGCCTGGGGTGCTTCACCGGCCATTGCTCACATCCCTGATGCTAACCTCACAGGTTCCCTGAAGCCTCCACCCAGAAGGGAAAGGGCGCCTGCCTTCCAGGGTAGGACTAAGAAGCTGGTGCCAGGGTGGTCACAGGAGGAACAAGGGTCTTCTTTCCTCAATTCAAACTCCAAGGCTGAGATCCTTAGGGGGAGATGCCAGGACAGAGCCCCGGGACATCGCCTCTTGTCTGCCACCCTCATGGAAACACCAAACAACTCCCAGGAGGGTGGGAAGGGGAGGCAGGAACCAAGGTCCCTGGACTAGGGTGGCAAGGACTGGGGACGCCTGGCAGTGCCCTGCCTGGCACCCTGTGCCTGACTGCTTTGTTTCTCACCAACCCTGCTCCTCCATGGACCTAAACCATCCTGTCGCTAGTTCTCAGCTCTGCTGTGGGGCTCCCTGTCCAGGGCTGCTATCCCATCTACACAATATGAATAATAGACCAATATGTAATTGCTTATAGTGTGTTCATGCACCAGGTGCCAACACTCTGCCAAGTGCTTCCAGGCATCGTTTCCTCTAGTCATCAGGATACCCCCATAAAGTACAAATTACCTTGGGGCTGTGAACCCAGATATGGTTGACTGCAGGTGCAACTGACTCCCAACATAGTCCCCACTTCTATCACTGCTTCCACCATGTGTCGCCACGCACCTGTTCTCCTTGGCAATGAACAAGTCTCTCCCTCTTTCTAGCCTGTGGCTTCAGAATCTCAGCTCTACTTTCTGACCTGACTCTGAAGCCTCTGTGAGTCCCGTGTGGTCTTGGGCCCTGCCTTCATCTCCAGATTCATCTCTTACCAAGCTTTCCTTAGCTAGCTCTGCCGTCCATTCCACAAATTCACTCTGTTCCCTCTGCCACAGGGCCTTTGCACATGCCATTTCCTCTGCTTGGTTGGCATGCTCGTTTTCCTTTTTGTGCAGTTAACCCCAAGTCACCCTTCAGATCTCAGCTCAACTGTTGTTTCCTCAAGGAAGGTTTTCCTGGTCTCCCAGTTTGGCTCAAACATCTCTGGTCGGGATTTCACAGCGTCCTATCTTTATCTTGCAAAGCATTTACAGTTTTCATTATAAATACATGCACACGTCCTTTGTTTAATCTCCCCAACAGGTCTGCCAGCCTGTGAGGTCAGACACCAGATCTGCTATGCTCTCTGCTGTTAGCCATGCCTAGGACTGTGCCTGGTATGTAAAAGATACTCAGTTCCATTTTTGTGAATGAATGAGTGAATTCACTCCCTTCTGAGCTTTCTTCAGGCCTGACCCTACCTAAGCACCCAAGGTGTCCTCCTTGCTGTGTGTTCCCTCTGTTTGTCTCTGGGCTCTCTCTTTGTGCGATCTCTTGGGGTTCTGTCTCTCTCCTATAACATTAAAGTCTCTGTCTCACTCTACTGAGAGTCCACCTTAACAGCCCCAGGGCAAGGTGACCTATCCAGTCTAGGCTGTGGGCAGGCATGGAAGATGACACTTTTCAAAGACTGCCTGACCCTGCTGTGCTCAAATACCTTCCATGGAAGAGAAATGATCATTGTTCAGAGTCCCAAGGTGCCCCCAGGGCTCATGCGGACCCTCAGTGGCAATCCCTGTGAGTGCAAGGTCTTGAGGGGGGTGCAGAGTTATAGGGGTGTGATCTCAGGGACGCACCCCCCCAGGGGGGAACTCTGAGCTAGGTAAATGACCCCAACACTATTGAGAGAAATAGGGAAATCTCAGGGCTCCAAAACTTCCCAGCGCCGTGGATGGTCTTTTGACACTTTCCCAAATGATTTCATTGACCATGTGGCAAACGTCTTTGTGTTTGAAGAAACTGCAGGGCGTTGTGGGAAATGGAACAGTTGCTTGGCAGTGCGTCAGGGAAATTTTGCTCCTTTCTTTAGTTTCATGTTGTGTGTATTTTTCTTTCTGATGGAAACTGCATGTGGTTTCTAGGCAGAAACAGGTCCGGAGGGGCTGGAGTGAGAACTTGTCAGTCTTTGTGGAGAAACCTGACACCTCGTCTTGGCTGGAGGAGCCCAGGGACCCTGGAGGACAAGAGGAAGAGAGTCTTGGGGACGTCTTTGGGCGATGCTTCAGCAATTATGCCTTTTTGTGGGGGGCACTCCGCGGAGGTCCTTCTACAATAATGGAGCCCCGTGGAAAGATAGTGCAAGCCACAAATGGGGTCCCCATTGTGATTTTCGATTTTCCGGTTAACTATAGTTTTAAAAGTAAAGAAACAGGTAAAAAAAAAAAAAAGTCATAATAAAAATGAAAAATAAATGTAAAGAAATAGGTAAAATTTATTGTGTCCTTATATTTTATTTAACCCAATACATCTGAAATATCAACATTTCAACATGTAATCAATAAAACAATTATTAATGAGATATCTTACATTTTGTTTGTCACAATATGTCTTTGGAGACTGGGGTGTTTTACACTTTGAGTGCATGTCCACGGGGACCGGCCACATTTCCAGTGCCCAGTGGCCACCTGTGGCTGGCAGCTACTGGATCAGACAGGGCGCAGTCTCAGACTTCAGGGGTCACAGAGCTTCTGAATAAGGAGCCCTGCTTCTGGAATTGAACAGAAGTACCTTGCTGGCTTCTCCTTCTCAGACTGTTTTATTGGTTCCTGTAATGTCAATCAACTATTTTATTTTATTTTATTTATCATTTTATTTTATTAATTTTTTTTATTAAAAAGTATTTTTAAAGAAGATTTATTTTTAAGTAATCCCCACACTCGACACAGGGCTTGAGCTCACAACCCGAAGATCAAGGGCCACATGCTCCACCCACCGAGCCATCCAGGTGCCCACACCTTGTCCCTTTAAATTACACCTATGTGCCTCTAGACCTGAACTCCCACCCTGCCCTTACAGCCCAATGCCCACTTAACAGTTCCCTGGTGGCAAACAGGCCCCTCCAGGCACCCCCTCCCCCAAGGCACTGCTTTCCCTCCAGATCTATCTGGACTTTAGCTTTCCCCAGGTCAGAGTCTAATACCCTCACCCAAGGTCACCTGAAGGTCATCCTTGAGTTACCTCCTTACCTCATTTCCACCTCCAAAGAACAAGCAGCCTTTCCCTCTAAACTTTACCTACAGTCAGTTCGCTTTGCTTGTTTCCACTCTGACACCCCGGCCGAACCACCAGCACCTCCTACACGACCACCATAGTCTCCAGCTGGCCTCCTGCAAGGCTTCTCCATCCAAAATCACGGTGATTCTAGAATGTAAATGCAAACACATCTCCCCTCTGCTTAGAATCCTCCAGGCATTCAGAGTACATTGCCACCCGCCTTCCGGAGGAGGGATGACAAAGCACAGGTGACTGGCTCTTCTCCCCCTGCACCCCTGTCTTCAGAGCCACCTTCTTCTTATCCTTGGCATCTTGAAGGAGATGTGACTTTTATGGGGTGGGGGGATGGAGGATCCTCTCTGACTGTCCTGTCGGAGCTCCTCCCTCACCGCTCCCCATGCACGATCACATCACCCTGCTTTACATCCTTCCAATCATCTATGACTGCCCCCAGTTTTCTTGTTTATTTACTGGTTGGCTTGTATTTTTCTATTTTTGCCCAGCCGAATGTAAGCTCCCGAGAGCAGGGCCCCCCACCTACCTTTGCAGGACCAGTTGCTAGCTGTTGAATGAATGAGTGATTCTGAGTGTGAACTCCATCTGTGCCCCTTACTCATTGGGTGGCTGTGGGCAAATACCCTCACTTCTCAGAGCCTCAGCTTCCTCGTCTGTAAAATGGGGACGACAGTAACAGCAGCTATACAGGTCAGCTTTGCTTCAGTGATAGCAACACCAATATCTCATGCCTTATCCTAGCAAACATTTGTTCTTGCTTTCATTGCATGGGGGCTGCAGCTTGCCTGCACTTGGCCAGACTTGGCTGGACTCCACGTGTCTCGTTGTACCAGGTCCTTGGCTGAAGAAAACCAGTGTCTAGAATATGTTGTTCTCATGGGAGAGGCAAGAGGAAGAGAGCCATCAGAAGATGTTCTTAAAATCTCTTCTGGGAACTGGAACACTGTCCCACCTACCAAGGCACCATTGGTCAAAACAAGTCACATGCCCAAGAGCTTGTTTGATCCCCTCACAAGAAGACACATTAACCCATCTACCATACTAGCTCACACTTGCAACATCGCTTGCTGTGTGCCAGGCTCTACTCCAAGCATCGAGTCAACAGAGGTCAACCCTCGAAATCCCATGGCCAAGGCCACAAGCCAGGGAGCATCTCAGCAGCGGTGTCCAGGCTCTCCATCATGGTGCTCATGGTGATGGTAGGTGTTAAGGACCTATTTAGCCAGAGCGACTCCATCTTGGTTAAAAGCCATTTTGTTGTTTGTGCAGTAAAACTTAAACTGACCCTGCCCCCCTTCCCCCAGAGAAACTTACTTAGAAGCAAGTCTGGGAACCCAGTAAAATATGGTCAGCTAGTTTCTTTTTTTTTTTTTTTTAAGATTTTATTTATTTATTTAACAGGGTGAGATCACAAATAGGTAAAGAGGCAGGCAGAGAGAGAGAGGAGGAAGCAGACTCCCTGCCAAGCAGAGAGCCCGATGCGGGACTCGATCCCAGGACCCTGAGATCATGACCTGAGCCAAAGGCAGAGGCTTAACTCACTGAGCTACCCAGGCACCCTGGTCAGCTAGTTTCTAATAACAGAGCCCAGAATACAAGGCCAGGTCAGCCAGTTCTTGATAACAGAGCCCAGAATACAAGGAGGAGTCGGGCCAGATGGAGATATCCAATCAGTAAGAAACACACATACTTTTTCCCTAACCACCAAAGAATGTAAATCCCGCCATTTGGGTGCCAACCTTGAGCACCAATTCTGACCAGAGTAATAGGCTGGGTCAAACAGCTACTATAGGGTAAATTGTAATTCAATTGGCCACCTGTGTGTGACCTAACATGACTACAATCTCATTGGCCACCTATGTGTGGACAGACTTTTGCTCTATAAAAGGTAGTCTGTAAGATGGGGAGGGGTCGCCCTCTTCGGAGGCGGCCCTGACTGGTCAGCCAGTCAATTCTTGAGCCTGTAAGCTGGGGGTGGTCGCTCTCTTCAGAGATGGCCCTGGCCAGTCAGTCTGACTTCTAATGCTTGGCCTAGAATAGAGCTTTGCGTAACTTTCACCTTGTCTCAGTTTCGTTCCCCTGACCAATCAGTCTAACTTCTAATACTTATCATAAAATAAAGCTTTAAATAACTTTCACTTTGTCTCAGTCTCGTTTCGTTTAATAATGGACCTAACAGTAAGCCTTGGCAATGAGCCTGTTCAGCCCCAGTGAACCAAACGTTCTGTCTGGTGTGCCCCTGCTAATATTTAGTAGTGGTTTTTTCCTCGGAAGTTCCATCGTTCACATCGAGAAGGATTTATCCTAAATCCATCCACTCTGGCTTAGTCCATGTGATGTTAAACATCCCCCGGGAGCTAGGACAGAAACGGGAAAGACAGAGGAGTCTGGCAGTGACCTCTGGGCATATCTGTGTTCCATCAGATGTCCTTGGAGCCAGATGTCTTTCCACAGAAAGAGAGAGAGAGAGATGTTCCTTTGGAGCCAAAGGTGGTCTTCACCCACTGCCAGGCAATGATCAGCTACTCCTTGTCTTGCCACAAAGCCTATGTTCTCCATTGACCTGAAAACCTCACCCTCCTTTAGGGAGACCAGAACACTCAGCAAGTGTCTTATGTTCAAATCTTTATATCCTCCACACCACCCAAAAGATAGGTACCCACTCATCCCGTCTTACTGATGATGAAACTGAGGCTCAGAGAAGTGAACGAGTTGCTTAAGGTCACAAGCCAAAAAAATGACAAAGCCAGCAGTCGAACCCAGCAAAGGTCCCATGTCCAAAGATGGTGTTCTTCCTGCGGATGGTGGAGCTTTTATCAATGAAGAGGAACAAACACAGTTGCCCTTTACCAGCTCCATGGAGACCTGTTCCCCACAATTTCACATTTATCGGACTCAGCTCCAGTGTCAGGGCGCACACAGTGCCCTTGGGCACAAACACAAGGCTGAGTTCATTTATTCACTTGGTCTCCCACACTAAGTGTGGGTCATTCATTCACTCACCCATTCACTTCCTCACGTGTTCATCCATCCATCCATCCATTCCTGGACTTATTCACCCATTAATCCGTTCCTTCTGCAAGATTCTTGCAGATATGCATTCTTGCCCAGATACGTGATTCCCTATGGGCTGTGTTCACACAAGTTTCCAGGGGGGGAGGGCAGGAGTCCACTCCAAATTGAGGTATTCCTGGTATACATTAGAATCTGAAGAGGATGGGGAGGAGGTTTGATACCAATTATGTGAGAGGGCAGTTCCAGAAGGACGGACACCGTGATGGAGATGGGAGAGAATGGTCCAGGCCCAGCTGTGGTGCTGTTGGGAAGGAGGCATGGCAGGGCACAGGGCAGGGCACTCTTTCTCCTAGATCTAGGGAATTTGGAAGCCCAGACCTCTGAGAACCTTTGGATCTTGGCACAGAGTGAGATGGGGGTATCCTCTCCAGGAGGTACTTGGGAAGCAAGAGGAGCCTGTTGACCCACAGCTGCTTCAGCCATCAGCCAGAGAGTGATGGAGAACTACCCTCGTCCCAGCCCTGGCTGGCAGCATAGGGACCCCACACCGCTGTGTGGTTGGCCTCTCTTAGCCAGAGCTTAATATAAGCAGCTGGAATGGGACAGGGAGGGGCCTAAAGGCTGCATCAACTTCAATTATCCAGATAAAACATCTAAAACAACAATGTGAACATGTCAACCAGCTGTGAGTCTGTACAAAGCCCACCCTTTGTAGGTCTAGAAACGCTTGTGTGGTCCACTGAACTTTTCCCTTCCAGCCCAGATGTTGAGTGTGACAGAGACCCAGCCAGAGACAGAGAGAGGAGGGGAGAAGAACAGAAGGGCGAGGGGAGGGAGGAAGGAGCTGTTTGCCAAACGATTAAAAAATTAAAGGGATTTTTATGCAGAGAAAATATTGAGCTTGGCATTGTCTGCTCCACCAAACGTTGGCTTCCAAGAGGGAACACTGGCATCAGCAGCGAACGTTTGCTGAATGAAAACAATTGTCGCCTTCTCAGCAGCCGTAGAGAATGCCTTTGTTTGTGCTGGTTGGTGCCTGGGCCAAAACAGCGTCTTCAGAAGCTGCCCCCAATTTCTGAGAGGCTTCGGGAAGAAGAGGCCGCGCCAGAAGTCCATTGTCCCCGTAGCACCTGCTAGTCTCACAGGTGATGCTGTGCAGAACGGCTGCGTCCCTCTCCAGGGTCAGGGCAGGGCTGAGAGGAGGCAGGTGAGAGGCAGGTGGGAGGGAGGAAGGGGGAGGAAGGGCGAGGAGAGAGGCAGACCATCGCAGCTGCGGGAAAGTGCTTGAACGCTCTGAAGATGGTGGAGATGCTTCATGAAATCTGACAATGGTGTCCTCCGTGGGGGTGGTGGCTTCCCAGCTCCTCCGCCTGGAGGAGACTTTTGAGAATCACAATAGAGAAAGCTTTAGGGCCTTTGTCTTGCTGGATCCTCGTCTATAAACAAGGTACTCCCAGAATCTGAATTTTTATAAGAGAAGCAAACTGAGGCTCAGAGTGGAGAAGGGGATCTTGGGGAACAGGATTGGAAACCAGAGGCTGAGAACTTACCCATCAGGCAAAGAACAGCCGCGGACGCAGGGTCTCTGCAGCAGGGTCTAGGACTCTGTGTGGCAGAATACAGCCGGTCCCTTACCGGCACTGGAGACCCTGCCTTCCTTTTACTGTGCTCAGTGCCCCCCGGGATCCTCCCCATCCCTAGGGATTCTCTTCGCCCTCTTCCCTTCCAGAGAGATTTATTACAGGGCTCCATGACCTTAAAAAGAGAATGTATGAAAACCACTGCGCTGGACCAAACCATCGGAAAGAGAGTAGGGAGGCCCCCAGAGACCTCTGGGGAAAGGAGACACTGTCTTTGCCCAGACACCAGGCCCTCTGCAGAGGTCTCGCTCCCCTCTTTGGGGCTGATGAGGTGCTGCAGAGGCAATGATGTCAGCACAAGCACCCTGAACCCAGCTTGACCCCTGTCACCCTCTCTGACACCCCATAGTCAAGTTTCACCCGAGCGCCTGGGAGAATCTTCAAAGGGGGAATGAGTCACTGTCTCTAGATACACCCCTCTGAAAATGGGCCTGTAGTTATGTACACCTTGCTTCAACTCCTCCTCTCTGTCCATACACAGTCAATGTGGGTCAGACCAGCAAGGGGACACCTTCTTCTTTCTCTAGCATCCATTCGATCATTCATTCACTATTGCCTATGGGCCAGACCCTGTAGTGGGCACTGAGAAACCGGGATGCTCAGGCAATGATTCTTGCTCTCCCTGAGCCCCAAGGCCCATGGGGGTGTGGCTGGTAAAGGGACGTTGAGTCTTCTGGAAGCAGGGCTCTGCCCTGCGTCCCACTTATCCCTCGTAATGCCCACTGACCATTGGATTGGACATCCCACAGCCATCTTGCCTTGACGCATCCGAAATGGAATTCCTCTCTTTCTCAGACCAGTCCTGCTCGGCTTTGTCATCTCAGTGTATGACAACACCCTCCTTCCAGGGCCTCAGGACTAAAAGCCTGTGGCATCGTTGACCCCTCTCTTATAGCTCACACCACAGCCACCCTATGAGCTCCACCTTCAAAGTGCATCCAGAACCCAACCACTTCTCACCACCTCCACGGCCACCAGCCTGGCCCAGGTCACTCCTGATCCCTGCCAGGTGTCACCTTCGTCTCCTTTCCTGTCCCCTTTACCTTGGCTCTTACGTCACCTCGCCTCCCCTCCCTAGTTCCTCACTGCAGAGGACTTTGCACTGGCTGTTCCCTCTGCCTGGAAGTTTCCTCCCCCACCCCAATGGTATCCCCATAGCTCACCCCCTTGCCTCCTTCAGATCAATATACAAATGTCACCTTCTCAACAGGTCATCCCTGGCCTCTCTGGTTAAAATGGCAGCCGACTCTTTAGCCCTGATATCCTCTCCCTGCCCACAACACTCACTACCCTATATATCACCCCAAAATGTCCTTTTCACATTTATCTTGTTATTGTCTGTCGCTCTGCAGGCCCTCCTCCCACCAAGAAGACAAGTGCCCCAAGGGCAAGGATGTTAGAGTTTTTCTATTCACTGCTGCGTTCTCAGCACCTGGGACAGCGCCTGGCACACAAGGGCACTCTAACCAAGTGCATCTGAACGAATCAAAGCAGTTCTAGAAGAGGAGCCAGTGATGCGGCTGGGACAGGGACGCGGGGGAGGGGTAGGATTCTCTAATTTTGGAGACTGTAGATCTTTGACAAGAAGCCCCCCCAACACTGACCACAACCTGTCGTGGGCACTAAGGTGCTGTGGGGGACATCCGAAAGTCGCCGATAGTGGGAGAAAGATGAGGACCAACTTCAGACATGGGGACAGCCATTCTTCCACGTGCTCTTTACTGAATGCCAGTAGCCCTCCCTGCACTGCAGTCTGGAGGTGCAGCGTGGGACCCTCATCTCAGGGGTCCCCTCCTCCCATGGTTCTGCCTTCAGAACATCCTTTCAAGGCTGAGCTCGGAGAGATGCCCAGAGAAAGTAATGGGGTCATGGTAGGAGCGAGGAGACAGTAGAAAAGGGGCAGATGGAACTTGGGGACACCCGAGGACGCACTGGGAGAGCTGGACCAAGGTTTTAAAAGGGACCTCCAAGGGGGGTTCCATACTGTTTTCATCCCACAAAGGGTTGCGAGCCCTGCCTCCATTTCCTGCCACTGCCCCAAGTGAGCCTTTTGTCCTTTTGCTTTTATTTCCCCCAGTCCTCTCATCTTGCCGTCTTCAGCACACACGTGGCCTTGCCATGGGCACAGCCACCTCTGCTGGGCGGGCGCTGAAGACTCCTTAGGCTGTTAGAGATGTCTCCAAGTCGCTAAGCAGGGTCGGGCCTGGTTAGTACTTGGATGGGAGATGTCTCCAAGTCCACTTCCTACTTCCACCTTTGGCTTCTCTCCTGGTCCCCACCTCCCCATCAAGCCAAGGATTCTTCCTCTGAACTCTCTGGATCACGAGGAAGTTGGAGCCTGCAAACGTGGGGCTCAAGTCCGCTGCTCAGGTTCAGGTCTCTGCTCTTTGTGCAGACATTGAAATTCCAGCCTCGCTGCTCTCCTGAACTCCTATGGATGCCGAGAACTGGAACATTAGCAGGTGCCGAGGAAATGTTTGGGGATTGAATGAAGCCCTTTCTGAAAACGAGTGGTTTTTAAGGAGTGCCTCACAGACTCCCTGTGTTATGGTTACACCCTGCACCCTCCTTTCTGATCAACCAGATTCAGAGCCTCCAGCTGTCTCCCTCCATGGTTCATGTTTCTCATTCTCCCTTCTCGGACAGTTCTCTCCCCAGCTTGACCTGAGCTCCCAGGACCCCAGAGCCCATGGGCCAGGGGAGGTGCAATGCTCTGTGGTTGTGAGCATGGCTTCGCTGTGTAAGTACGGATGGGGACCCCTTGGCTGGCATGACTTACTCCTGCCCCATATCTTTAATACAGCCCGATGGTTCAGTCTAATTTCATGGATGTGCTGAATGGCTGAGTTGGGTACTCTCTGCAGCCTCCCCAGGGGCAAGCGTCATGAACATGTAGGGAAACTCCTGCTCGCTGTGTGGGTCTCCTGGGGAGGGAGGCGGGAGTAGGGGGGCTGGAACAGAGGCTGCTGCACAGCTTGGAGCTATCTTAATGGAGCTCCAGCCCATTTGGGCCAGGGGGCATGTGGGGGCCTATCCCCAGTAGGCTGCCCTTCTCCCAGATCTGTAGGCCCCCAGCATAGCTCCTGCTTGCCTCCCAGTGCACCCCATTAACTGCAGACTCAGCATGGCCAGTCTCCCTGCATATCCTCAGGAATTGCTAGACTGCTCTGGTCCTCCTCCTAAGAGCGCAGCCAGGCCTGGGCATGTGACCTCAGGAAGTCCCTTCCCCCACTCCACCAACACCCACCCCCACTTCAGTCCCACCCCCCAGGCCACAGGGCTTCTGCAGACCAGTGATTTCTATGGTCATGCTAATAGACCTTTGGCTGCCTAGTGTCCCCAAGTCCTCCCAGCAGGTGCTGGACCTGCATCCACCCCCCAGCCACTATGGTGGTGAGAGCCTCGCCTGGGTCGGGCCCATCAGCGGAGATAGGTTTTCACGGTGTCTGCAGCATCATTTTCCTTCTAGAACTGCTGGCCTCCCCACACACACACACCCAACACGGCCCCTTTTCTTTGGTGTCCTCCAAGGACCACCAACACGTGGCGTTTGTGTGCGGCTGACTTTACTGAGGTCTGGAAGGTGGGCTGGGGAGGTTTACATTGTGGCCAGCACCAGGCACAAACCAGAAGTCCGCTCTGAGAGCATCAGAGAGACTGGGGTTCCTCCCAGGAGCCCTGACGGCCCACAATGTCGGGAGGTCTTCCTCTCCACCGCCCCTTCCTGGCTCCTGGCTTTCCTCTTTCCTAGCTGCTCCAGAAACTCCAAATTCTTCCACTCGGTTTTGTAGAACAATTCATCTCTTTCCCTCTTCCCCCTCTCTCTCTAGCCCATTCTGACCACGTCTTGAGATGAAGAGGATGGCAGTGAACTTCACTTTTTACGCTCCAAACATCACCTTTCACTCCCCAAACATAACTGCTAAATAAAAGTGGTTGTTAGAAGAATTCTGCATCTGTTTTTTAAGAAATCAGTTGCTCTCTTTTTAAAACCTACATGCCCCAACATTTTCAGTGCACTCATCATCCACAGGCATCAGATGAGCTCTTAGGGACTCCTGGGGATGGGGGATGGCCAGGACATGGTCTCTGTCCTTATAGGGCCCCCCATGGGGCACCCCACACAGTGATCAGTTACAACAAAGGGGCAGAGGTTTGGCCAGGGTCACAGAGGAGGAAATGTCCATTGCTGCGTGGGTTGATTGGGGCAGGTTCCCCGCAAGAGGTCACCTCAGGGGGTCACCTCAGCTCAGGGGGCATCTCGGTAAGTCAGAAGAAATTTGTTGAGGGGACACGTAAGGAAAGGGCATTCCAAGGACATGGGCAAAGATGCAGCACCAAGGAAGACCAGAGTGTGTTTGCAGGACTTCAGGTTGTTTTGTGTAACTGGACTGTAGTGGGAGGGAGAGGTTAGCATTGAGATTGAGGAGGACAGTAAGAGGGGTTGGGTCATAGAGGGGCCTTGAAGGTCCATCAAAGAAACTGGGGGTCCCTTATCCCATTTGTCCTCCAGTCTTCTTAGCGGAGGTGAGAACCAAGGTATCAGATGAAGAAATCCATTTTACAGGGGACAAAACCAAGGCGAGGAAGCATAAGGGACTCTGTCTGGGATGCTCAGCTGACACTTCGCTCCTACTGCAGCTCCCAGACAGGGCTCACTTGATTTTGTTAAGGTTCATTTTAAACGTTGGCCACTTCTTTGACCTTAAGAATTGAACTTTGCCTCTCTTGGGTCCCTCATGTCCCCAGAAAGCAAGGTTCCCAGATTCCACCTTGCTCACCCCCAGCAGTGGAAAGGGATGTCTAGACGCTCAAGCAATACCTCCCCAGCTGGAAAAAGAAAGCTTCTGGTCCCCAGGGAATGTTAGCTGACCTCGATGGCCAACAGGGCACTTGGCTAATCTCCACAGAAAGGCCAAGGAAAATGGATTAAGGAGCCAAGCCCGCTCTGGAACACGAGAGCTCCTCTGCCTGCAGCCGGGGGTAAAGAGCTGCCGCAGGAAAGGCTTACCAATGTCCATGCTCTGAGACTACAATCTCCCTCCCTCGTCCCACCCTCCAAAATCCTTCCAAAGCTGTGTAGAAAGGAAGGGGGCCACCAATGACGACCTCAAGTGTTCATGGAATTAAATGAGGGATCAGCTACTTAATGGCCATTGACTTTAGTGACCCGGGGCCGGGAACCCCCATGTGTTCTGATACTCTGGAGCACGTGCTCTTTCCTCAAACATATTGTGTGTGCCTGTGTGTGCATGTCACATGGGGGGGGTGATTGTGGGCAGACCCGTGTATGTGCTTAGGATCTCTAGGTGCGTTCTTCTGTCCATTTGTGCATGTCTGTCCCAAGGCCAGCAACACACTTGATTCCGTGTACTGCTTTGTACTGCTCTGTGTGTATACATAGATGCGTGTGTGTGTGCTCACAAGAGCGTGCATGTGTGTGCTCGTAGGTGTGTGCATGTGTCTGTTCATAGCTGTGTGCATGTGTGTGCTCATGGGTATGTGCCTGTGTACCCATAAGTGCGTGCACACGTGTGCTCATAGGTGTGTGCGTGTGCTCACAGGTGCATGAGTGTGTGTGCTCATAGGTGTGTGTGTGTGTACTCATAGGTGCATGCGTATGCTCAGAGGCATGTGCATGTGCATGCTTAGAGGCATGTGCATACATGTGCTCATAGGTGCATGCATGCGTGTGCTCATAGGTATGTGCCTGTGTGTGCTCAGAGGTGTGTGTTCTTAGGTACATTCATGTGTGTGCTCATAGGTGAGTGCGTGTGTGTGTGTGCTCATAGGTGTGTGTACACGTGTGCTCATAGGTGCATGCATATACTCATAGGTGTGTGGATGCATGTGCTCATCCCCACTGATACATGCACACCAGACTTGGCGTGAGTGCTCCATGCACTTGTCTATGTGTGTGTGGTCCATGTGCTTGGGGCACAGGTTCATCTGTGTAGATTCCTATGTACATATGTACATATGTATGCATGGTCTTTGTTCATATGAACACTGATTCTGTATTTTGACCCCTTGGATGTACAGAACTCTTTCTTTCTTCAGGCCTCTGCTTGTATGCTCCCATGCCCGAAATACTTCCTCTGCTACTTACCTCCTCATCCAACTTAAAGAACATGGTCCCTGCAATTTTTTCTCATTGCGTTCTATTATTTTCCTTCAAGGCACTTAGGTGCATTTGTTACTGTACATTTATTTCTGCATTAACTCGCCCGTTCTTTGTTTCTGTGAGGATATGGTGTGTTTCTTTGAAACCCCACTATTCCCTGTGCCTTGAATGGAGTCTGGTGTATGCAGGTTTTCAAGAAGAATTAAGTGACAAGTCTGTGCAGCTAGGAGAGACGCATACATGTATGTAAGTGTGTCTACATGTATGAGAAATGGCAGGAATTTTATTTTTTTGGCTTACCCTGCCCTAGCTGGGATCTCGCAGATGTCCAGCAGACTCCAGGGAAGGAAAGTCAAGGTCCCCAGAATGGCCTGAGCACGGGACACTGGCTTTAAGACAAGCAGAGCAAAAATCCATCCAGGGCTCCCCTGGATGCCTCTAAGCCTGAGCAGACACCCCCTGTGGACCCCGGGGAAAGGTCTGGGCTCACAGGTGAGGAGCTGATGCCACTAGGATTTTCTCACAAGTCCTGGTTCAGCATCTTTCCTGAGACCTCCTCTGGTCCATGCCTGAGCTGGGTGAGAGGTGGGGCCCCCGTGAGGTGCTCCCCGAACCACACCAAGGACTTCCCTCCTCCCAGCTACACGGCTCCGTTTACCTGCAGCTAGTCTATCTGCCCTCCCATACTCCCCACCGGCCCCCAGTTCCAGGTCTGTTCTGTCTACCCTTGCAAGGAGCACCTGGAGGGGCTTGACGAAGACCTGCTAAGTAATGGAATGAATTTCTCTGTCTGTGCGGAGAAAGAATACCCTTCCTGTGTCTCCAGCCTTGAACCTTGTAAACCTCCGCATCATCCACTCTCCAGGGGCTCCCTCCCCAGTGAGAGGCCCCTCACGGGTCTCTTTCATCACTTAGGAAAGTGGAGAGAGTATCCAAACAAAACAAAACTAGGGAGGAGAGGGAGCTAGTAGAACAACATACTGCCAGAAAAGAATGCTAGAAAAGTAAACACAGTCAGAAGGCGGCAGAGACACCGAAGTCTGCTAATAAATGTACTTGAGGAGCACAGCTCACGGGGTTTCAAGAAACCGCTAACAACGCAGCTTGGGTGCCAGCCAAATCCTTTTACTGAAATGGTTGCAGAGCCCTGCCCAGCCCATGTCTGGTCTTAGGAGGGTGGACTTCCGTCCAGGAGGCTGCGCCAGTCCATCTACCTGTGGAGTGTAGTTTCCTCCCCGGCAAATCACAGAAGAGGAGACCCCCAGGCCAGAGGCATGGAGATGAAATGACAGGCCCCGCGCAGGCAGCAGGTGCTCTGCTCACGCCAGTCTCTTCTTTCCTGACACACAGTTTCCCACGAGTGTTCTTGGAGTGGAGATTTAGCCCACCCAAGTTATATTCCGAGCTCACATTTATCCATTTGTTGATTACTTACCGTATGCCCGACCCTAGGCTGGGTGCTCTGGATGGGACGTCTTTCCGTCTACAGAACAAATCTGCCCTTATTCCCATTTCACAGATGAGGAAACAGAGCCTTAGAGTGGGGGAGAAGCAGCCTGAGCTCAAGGTCACACAAGCCAGGAAATAGAAGAAGCTGGTTGTGGAGGGGGCCTTTGCCAGAGCCTGTGTCTCTCCCCTGGGTGAGAACGTACTTCTCACAATGAATGCACTTAGCAACGTCACTTTCTCAGATTCCTATTCTGTAAAACAAAAGGGTTAGATTAGACTAGAGGTTTTCAGCATTGGCTTAGCAGCTGAACACTTTTATTCAGACAGAACCCCAATGTGTGAAATAAATCCAAAGGGAACTGCCCAGAGCCTCTCCCCCACTGCCCTTGTCCCCAGGGCAGCCCCTGAGGCACCTCTAGGACCTTGGAGGACAGACATTTAAGAATGCTGGAGGAGTGTCTGGGTGGCTCAGTCAGGTGAGTGACTGACTCTTAATGTCAGCTCAGGTCCCGATCTCAAGGTCGTGAGATCAAGCCCAGGCCCCCAGTTCAAGTCAGGAGTCTGCTTCAGATTCCTTCTCTCCCTCTCCCTATGCCCCTCCCCCTGTCTCTTTCTAAAATATATAAATCTCTTTTTTTAAAATGCTGGAAATCTTTATGGGCTAGGTTCTGTCCTGTAGGGTGAGGAGCTTAGGAAAGGCAACTCTAGAAGCAGGAAAAAGAAAGGTGAGACCCCCCCTCCCCCTCGCATTCCCATTTATAAAAGTGGAAATCAACTTAAACACTAAGATCACAAGAAAAAGCTAGGCTGGAGAGCACTGGAAAGGCCCCATGGGCACATGGAAGCTCCGCGCTCTGGCGCCTCTGGGGGTGTGTGGGCCCGGAAGCCCAGCCCCCGCCCCCTGAGTTTCGAGGTTCACCCGCCCCCGCCCCGCCCCCCTCCCAGCGCTGGGAGCTCCTCGCCTGATTGGAGAGCCTTTGTTTGAAGTCCTGATTTATGCAGCTTCTTGCTGCAAACTATGCATTAAGTTGCCAGCGAAGATTCAAAATTGTAAAATAATTGTGGTGGCAAAATTATTCACAAATCCATCCAGGACCAGCGCTTCGGGAAGGCGGTCAGATTTACATTGAGCACATGGTGACATAATTCAGGCTAAACAGATAAGCTTGTTCCGCTCCTGACAGAAGCAATTCCCAGGAGATGGCTGGGGAATGCCAGGCCAATTACACACCCGGCTCAGGGACAGAAAGTCCCATCACCCTACTGAGGGACAGGTCACGCCCACAGGTAAGGGACTGCATGATATCTGAGCAAGCATAGGGGGCTAAGGGGTGTGGCATCCGTGTCTTGAGCTGGCACGCCATACGGGCAGGGATTGGGGTGCCCAGGAGGGGACTCGGGACTGGGGTCCAGCGCCGCAGCCAGCCGGCGATTCAGCGGGCCAGCACATTAAGCAAATCACATTGGGTTCACGGAGGAGGCGTCGGCGTCCTTCAAATGACAAAATGGGCTCTGCCCCTTTGGAGGGGCTGCCTCTCTCTGGACTGGATCTAGTTCCAGGTGGCAGGTGTGCCATGATGGTTTTGTCGGCCTCTCTCTTCCCCAGCGCGCTTGAATACTTTTCTTCTTTTTCTGCCAGTGTAAGTTGCTTTCTATGGCGCTTTACCAAGGAGGCAGGTGTTTTTTTATATTCCCCACAACAGTTTTTTCACTCTTATCAAATAAAGCCGGTCATGATAATAGCCAACATTTGTTGAATGCTGTGCTAAGAATTTTGTAAACATTATTTCATTTTAACCCTCCAAAGCAGTGATTTTTCAAACTTTAGCAGGAAACGAAACCACTGGGGTGGCTTTCTAAATCACAGACACCGGCTCCTCAGCCCTGGGTTTTCTGATTCAGGAGGTCCAGGGTGCAGACCGAGAACATGTGTTTCTATTTCTATTTCTTCTTCCTCTTCTTCTTCTTTTTTAAGATTTTGTTTATTTATTTGTCAGAGAGAGAGAGAGAGCACAAGCAGGAGGAGCAGCAGGCAAAGGGAGAAGCAGACTCCCTGCTGAGCAAGGAGTCTGATGCGGGGCTCCATCCCAGGACCCTGAGATCATGACCTGAGCCGAAGGCAGAGGCTTAACCCACTGAGCCACCCAGGCATCTCCGAACATCTCTTTAGCTCAGAGCTCTTTTTTTTTTTTTTTAAGATTTTATTTATTTATTTGTCAGAGACAGAGGGAGAGAGAGCGAGCGAGCACAGGCAGACAAAGAGGCAGGCAGAGGCAGAGGGAGAAGCAGGCTCCCTGCCGAGCAAGGAGCCCAATGTGGGACTCGATCCCAGGACCCTGGGATCATGACCTGAGCCGAAGGCAGCTGCTTAACCAACTGAGCCACCCAGGCATCCCTAGCTCAGAGCTGTTAACTGTGACACCAGGGAAGCTGGGGCTGGCCTGTGGCAGGGGGCCTCAGTGAGGGCAGAGACAGCTCAATGATCTGCTTGCTGTGTGATGTGGGAATCCTTTCTCCCTCCAAGCCAGAGTTCTCTTAAACTGGAAAAAAATAGACCTGCATTCAGGAAGCTTCTGTTCTAGGCAGTGGACTTATCCACCCCAGCTATGAAGCCAGACCATAAAGGATTATGAACACTCAGGAATTAGAGCTTGGGCCCAAACATCAATGCTGCTCAAACTTTTCCGCTAAAGGGCCCCTACTAGTTAGGAGGATTGCCCAGAGCCAGGCTGTTTCTCTGAAATCCTGTGTTTGAATCTTAAAAACGCATACATATTTTGTATTCTACTCCCTAATATTGCCATGTTTATTTGCACATAAAGATAATAACATTTTTTTCCCTGAATCTTCTAATAAAACAGGCATCCGGGAGCCATGTATCATGTTTGCCTGGGGCTTCGGATCCTCCTTGGTACGTGTCTGAACACATTTGGGGAGGGCTCTGTTGTAGGAGAGGGAGCAGAAGCCCAGGTTTGTGGGGGGTCTGGCCAGGCTGTGTCTTCCCCAGGATGGGTTCCTTGCCCCCAGCTCCTGGGAGGAGGGTGGGGGGCACAGGTCATGCCCCGGGCTGCTCTGACCCTCCCGCACAGGGGAGATGCCACCAGCCCCCGCTGACTGTGGTTCCTGTTCACGGAGAGATTTTACATCAAGTGCCTTTCATTCAGAATTGGAAGCTTTAATATGTTTTACAGGAAGGCCTTTTATGTGCCAATAAAAAACGAGCGATTATAGCAGACGATGAAAAGCAGCCAGCGCCTCGGAGCCACTGTATGTTTAGAGAGAGTGGGTACATTTCCCCCGAGAATGACACGATCTGGTCCTTTCTCCTTCATTATGAAATCAGGCAGAGAGGAGCTCTTGTTAAAGAAATGCAGAGATTTTCACCATCACTGTACACGCTCGTGTTGGAGGGGAGGGGACCCAGAGCAATCCACCCTCTCTGGCTCTCCTCATTTATTACCTTCCTTTCTTCCTTGTAGAAGAAGGAATGGACATAAGCCAAGGGCAGTAGTCATGACCACCAGGGGCAGTTAACTCTGTCTTTTAATCACTAGTCCTTCTCTGAAGACTCCCAAACCCTCACCATTTCTAGAATCAACAAAAGCCAGGATTGAAGGGACCTTGAAAGGCCATCCCTTCCCGCAGTGAGCACAAGCAGGAATCTTTCATGTTCTTAAGGAGAACAGGTGGAGTCCCTGAATTTCCCTAGGAGGCCAGCGTTAGGGCAAAGCCCCTTACACCCTGTCTTGAGAACAGGAGACGAGGGAGAATCCCGGGGTGTGCTTGGAAATCCGAGTTCTTGGGAGCACATGGGGCTGAGGGGTTCACACCCAAATGTTGAGCCATTTGGGCCGCTAGGGGGCACGGCCACAGCTAGGAACACTGTGCAGGGTTGGAGACCTGTAGTTGTCCTAAAGAGTGTGCCCCCCTCCTCCCTGTGCCTCGTTAGCCTGTCTTGGTGTGAAATGAAAGACAAGGACAGACATTAGATTTCATGCAATATGAACTAAGGTGCCCAACCTTGAACATGGAATGTCTGCACAGATTCAAATCCAGAGTGGACATCAAATAGAGGTAAGTAGAGAACCAGGTGTAGGCTTGCTAAGTTTTCATCCCGGCTTTGACTCTCACTGCTGTATGGCCTTGGGCTAGTGGTTCTCAGCCGGGGTGCTTTCACCCCCTTCCCCAGGAGACTTTGGCAATATGCGGAGACATTTTTGATCATCACAACTGAGGGGATTGTGGGTAATCCTGGCATCTAGTGGGCAGAGGCCTGGGATACTGCCAAGCATCCTACAACACATAGAAGAGCTTCCACAACAAAGAATTATTAGGTTGGGAAACCCTGATTAAGACAAATTACCAGACATGACTGTGCCCCAGTTTTCTCATCACTGAAATGGGACCAGCACAGCCAGCACCCTTCTCATAGGGCTGTTGCGAGGATTCAAGGAGCTAATGTAGACCAAGTGCTTAGAACAGGGCCTGGTGTAGCTACTCATGCTGCCTGTGGGCTACTCATGCTGTGATTGTCACCCAGGGCAGGAGGAGGGCACAGGGCGAGGGGAAAGAGCCCAGAGAGCCTACAAGAAGAGGTCCAAGGACAGAAATGAGGGAGAAGTCAAAAGCAAGAAAGGTTGCCCTCAGTGTCCTGGAGCTGAGCTTTTAGAGCTGGGGAAAGAGGATGAAGCGGAACTAGGGTTAGGAGAGGGCTCCTGAGCAGCTTCCTAGCAGGATTGGAGGCTCTGCTGGAGGAGTGTGGACAGCCTAGGAGCAGGGGGAGGAACAGGGATCCACTGTGGTGGTTTTCACTCGCACTCCTCCTTTCGAGCCTGTCCCACAGCTGGCCCCACTTTCTCACTGATGGCTGCTGTGACATGATGGGCTTTCGCCTGGGGCACCAGGCAAGGAATGGGGTAGGAAGCAGCTCAATCTCTGAATTCCAGGGGCACAGGAGTTGTGTGGGTTCTACCATGGTTTGAGTCGTGTCCCCTGAAATATACGTCTACCTGGCACTTCTGATTGTGAACTTCTTTGGAAAGAGGGTCTTTGCAGAAGTGATGAAGGTAATGAGCTCAAGATGAGATCATCATCCTAGATCAGGGTGGCCCCTAAACCCACAAATGAATGTCCTTCTGAGAGACATGAAGAAGTAGGGAGGTGGTGGGAAGGGGGGGTGTGATGTGAGGACAGGAGAGATTGGTATAAGTCTCGGTACACCAAAGGTTGTGGGCAGCAACAAATGTGAGGAGAAAGGCATGAACAGATTCTCCTTCAGAGCTTCTGGGAGGAACCAGCCCTGCCGACATTTTGATTTTGGACTTCCAGCCTCCAGAACTTCAGGAGAATAAATTTCTGTTGCTGTAAACCACCAGGTTTGCAGTCCATTGTTAACAGCATCCCCAGGAAACAAATACAGTTTCCCAAACAGAAAAGTCTCAAGGCCAAGTGCACTGTGAGGCCAGGCAGCTGGCTTGGGAGTTCAGTGGCTGGCTCTGGCCCAAGGTCACCTTTCAGGACCTGGGACAGGACTCTCAGAGTCTTGACCTCAGATAACTGCCCCCATAACAAGGACCTTTTCTTCCCCAGATCCTATAACTCTCCACATTTGGCAAGACCTGAGTCTCTGGACCAGTTAACAAGGCCACTGAATGGTCAGGTTAAGGCAGCATCAACAACCAACTCTGTGGGAAGAAAAGAAGGGAGTAACCAAAAAAAAAAAAAAAGAAGCACAACCAGAGCTTTATTAATTGTCCGAGCTATTTAGCAGTAGGAATTGAAAGGAAAGTAGTTAGCTGTGGAAGGGAGAAATGGAAAACTCGGGTCTTTCATTAATCTCGCTGCCCTCCATGTCAAACGCCCATTGTCGGGGTCTGCACAAAGGCTGCCACAGTTTTCGGCAGAAATGTTAAGGGCCGAGCAAATGGGAACACACGGGCCCGGGAGAGGACGGTTCAATATGGAAAGTGTTTTCTCCGCAGCCAGAGGTGCCCATTTCCAGTCCTTTTCAATTTGTACACTTTTCTCCAATGACTCCTTGAGGGTAATTACAGTTCTTTTCACAAATGAAGTATGGAAGATACGAGAGAGCGGCTAGGCTGTCAATAGCCTGCAGGAATGTGCGGTCTGTCTCCAGGAGACGCAAAAAGCATCGATCCTCCTTCCTGTGGGACTTGGAGCGTGAAAGGGAGGCTGGGTGGACTTGCCTTCTCCTCCAAAGCCCAGCTGGCTGGCAAGAGGAGATTCTGAGCCCCAGGGAGGCATTGATGGGAGAACACCCCCACCCCATTCCCCAAGCAAGCATTTGAAGATCCAAGGGCTTGCGTCTTTTTGTATTTTCCTTCCTCGGATGGATGATCCAAGGGCCCCAGCCACAGTCAGCATGAAGAGCCCTGGCGGCCCAGGAGCCTGCATTTCCACCAGTGACAGAGAAGACCAGAAGGTACCTGCTTGCAGGCAGGGGGAGACTACGGAGTCTCCCACTGCCGAGGAGCTGGGATCAGACAGACGTCCTGAAGCTGGACCAACAGGCTGAGATTGAGAAGATGAATGTCGCAAGCATAAGTGTGCAATTTGCTCTTGGGTCCCAAGCCCAACTGCGGGCTTACAGCAGCCCCCACCATGTAACTCTGAGGCTGTGACTGACACTTACTGTCAACACACACTTGGTAAGGGTGCCCTTCAGGCCAGCATCATATTCTGTGCTTCTGGCCAAGTCCCATCTGCTCCTCACAATGGCCCTACAAGACACAATACTATATTATTCCTAGTTTGCAGGCCAGGAAACAAACCAGCTGAGAGCTGGTCAGCAACTTTCCCAAGGAACCCAGAAAGTGGTGGAAGCAGGGTTTGAAATATACCCAAGCTGGCTGCAAAGCCTATTGCTTGGGCTGCCAAAAAGACTATTTAAACTTGGCCTATCCTAAGGGAAGTGGCCATCTGTTCTGTTCTGTCTGGGTTACAGCACATTGGGATGGGACACCCAGGCCTCATGAAAGGAAAAACATATGCAACACCACCTCTGATTGCCCCTACAGACTCCCACTCCCACTGTGCTTGGCCCTTGGCCTTCTTGCAACCCCTATGTCTGAACTCTCCGCAGGGTCCCATCCGTCAGCTACTCCTGGAATCCTGGCATCTCTTCCTTCCCTGTCTATCTGAGATGCTGTCACCATCATATTGATCCCCTTCTTCCAATGCCCTCAACCTCCTTGTCCTTTCCCCCATCTCATCCAGCAAAATGCCACCAGTTTAATCCGGTGACTCTTGTTTTTCCCCTTAGGGACTTGTAAAATATACTGTAGATGGGGGCATGACCACTGACTGTCTCCCCCAGGGCTGGACCTTCAGCTCTGCTGGTGATGACCTTCCACACATCAGCTTCATCTATTGTCTCCACTCCTGGCTTGCCATTTTTTATTCTTTAATCTAGACTTAAAAATATATATATTTATTTATTTATTTCACAGTGAGAGAGGGAACACAAACAGGGTGAGTGGGAGAGGGAGAAGCAGACTTCCTCTCGAGCAGGGAACCGAATGTGGGGCTCGATCTCAGTACCACAGGATCATGATCCGAGCCAAAGGCAGGCACCTAATGACTGTGCCTCCCAGGCGCCACTGCCACTCCTGGCTTTTTAGTCTTCATGACCTCTGGATAATCCCTCTCCCCCGCCCCCCCCCCCCACCACACCCCTCACTCTCAGCCTATGACCTTCCTTCCATGGCAAAGAAAAAGACCAATTGGCAGGGGTGGGAAGTACTCTGCCAACTCATTGCCCCAATCTTTTTTTTTTTTTTTAGCAGCTTAATGAGGTATAATTTACGTAGCATAAAATTAATCTGCTGACGTGTACAGTCTAATGATTTTTAATGTATTGACAGAATTGTACGATCATCACCCATTCTAATCTTAGACCACTACCCTCACCTAAAAAGGAAATCCTGTGCCCACTTCCAGTCATGCTCCATCCCTCCCCCCTAGCCCTAGGCAACAACAAATCCACTTGCTGTCTCTATAGACTTGACTTTTCTGGACATTTCATGTAAGTGGAATCATACAATATGTAATCCTTTGTGTCTGAGCATAACATTTTCCAGTCTTGTCCATGGTGTAGCCTGCAACAGAAGTTGGTTCTGTTTTATTGCAAAATGGTGTTCCATCATCCGATAAAACACATTTTGTTTATCTATTCACCAGGTGATGGACATTTGAGTTGTTTTCACTTTTTGGTTACTATGAACATGCTGCTATGAATATTTGATACACATCTTTTGGACACATATTTTTATTTCTTTTGGGTAGACACCTAGGAATTTACCTCAATATTATAAGCTAATCTGGATCCTTCCCTCATTGTTCTCCAGGATCAGTGGCCAAGGAATTTCTCTTCCAATTACAGAAGAATTCTCCAGCTATGCTCTGTGTTGTCCCCATCCCTGCTGCCTGAGGTGTCTTGCTCTGCCTGTCACCCCTTCTTTCTCACTGCCAGCATTCTCCTCCATAAAATGAGCTAACAATAAGATCTACTTCATAGTGCTTTGGGAGGATTAAATGAGTTAAGTGGATAGACTCTAAGATCCCCCAAGATCCTCACCTCCTACTATTTAGGCCATCATGAAATCCCCTTCCAGAAGTAGGGGCAGGACCTGTGACTTGCTCCTAACCAATGGCATTTGGTAAAGGTGATGGGATGTCATTCCCATAATTATGTCACATTATGTAATACTCTGTCTTAGAAGACTTGAGATACAGACTTTCTTTGCTGGCTCAATGAAGTAAGCAGCCACACCAGGGAACCCTACACATTCTCAGGTCACCTGGGACTGCACTTGGCCTCTAGGACCTCAGGGGAGTCTCTAGCCAATAGCCAGCAGGAATCCATGGCCCCCTGTGCTACAAACACAAGAAAATAAATTATGCTAACCATCTGAGTGAGCTTAGAAGTGAATTCTGGCCCAGTTGAGCCTCCAGATGAAAATGCAACCCAGCTGACACCTCAGTTGTAGGTGGTGAGACCCAGAGCAGAGGACCCAACTATGCCATATAAGGACTCCTGACCAAAGAAATTATGAGATGATAGATATGTGTTGTTTTAAGCTGCTGAATTTGTGGCAATTTGTTCCATAGTAACAGAAAACAAATACACACATAAAGAGCTTAGAAGACAGTCTGGCACTGCCCACTAGCCTGTGAGTGTTAGTGGATGCTCCTAAAGGTACCAAGTCAGTTAATTTCCTCTAGACTATAACCAAGCAAAGCCCATCTCAGACAATCAACAGAAACAAGTAAGCCTTTACTTTCCATCCCTGACAAATTCCTTCTACGAGTTTTCTGTATTCATTTCTTGCCCTCTCGTTTTGCCACAATTTAATTCCTCTGCTTCCTCTACTCCACTGAAGCTATTCTTCTCAAGGTCACCAATAATCTCCTAGTTACTGAATGTGATGAATGATTTGTGTCCTTCCTGTACTTAACTTCTCTGTGGCCTTAGATGTTGGTGACCAAAGGGGCTTAGAGCTTTGTCCTAGGGAGACATTCATTGTATCTAAACCGCTTTGGGAGGACTCAAGAGTGATTAGATCTTGGCATGCTGGCTCCTGGAAATTGTCCTTCATTCATTCACTCATTTGTTCATTTATCCTTTTACCCCTTGCACACTTGTGAGTATTGTAGATACAGCACTAAAACACTCAATGACATGGCCATAGTCCTCACTCTCAATGAAGATTGCATTTGAGGCATAGGGCACTGATTAAATTAGGTCAAGAAACAGACAAACGGTAAGATTTCATGTGTGTAAGTATTATGATGATAATAAGGCAGGGTGGGAAGGCATCCTACATAGAGAACCTACATTAGACCAGGTAGTCAGAGAAAGCTTCTCTAGAGAGGTGGCGTTTGAGCTGGGGTCTCAATGAAAATAAGGAACAAAACATGGGGCGATCAGGGGAAGAGCATTCTAGGCCAAGGGAGCAGTTAATGCAAAGTCTCTAAAGTGGGGAACAGTTTGGGATGTCTAAAGAAGGAAAGAAGCCCAGCTTGCCTGCAGCAGAGCTGCATGAGCAGCTGAGTGGTGGGAGATGAGGCTAGAGATGTCATTAACCTCAGACCATCCTGGGCCCAGTGGTGGGAAGGATGGATTTTAGTAGAAGTGCAACAGTGAATGGAAAGAGGTTTAAGCAGGGGAGTCAATGCAATTTTTGTTTTACAAAGAGCAGTCTGGTGGTTACACGGAGAATAGATTATAGGGAGGCAAGGGCCAAAGCAGGAGACTAATTGAGTGGTTGCTGTGGGGGAAAGTCAGTGATCTTGACTAGAATGGTGTAGATTGTTTCCCAGGAGACAGACTCTGGAATTCTGTGATTTGCATACAGGTAATTTTCTGGGGACTGCACTCAGGTGTGACCCCTGTAGGGGAGTGAGAAAAACAGGGTTGGGCACAGGGAGAAATCAAGCTGTGAAGAAGTTACAGCAGAGCCCTCGGCCCATGGCAAAAGATGCCCCTTGAGCTGGGAGACCCCTGCAGGGCTGTCCTGAATGGAGGACAGAGGGTCAGGTGTTCACACCTTAGAATCAACCAGTCCCTGGATGGTGGGATGTAGGCCTGGGGGGAACACAGCCTTGGGCAAGAGGGTTCTCTTCAGCTGAGAGGAATTCCTGGAGAAGGACTAAGCCACTGGAGGAATAAGTGTCTGGGCATGTTATGACATCGACTAGAGGTGGTGGCTAGAGAGATGTGGAGCATCGGACAGAACCAGAATATCATTTCTGGGTAGAACCAGTGGAACTCATAGTTGGCCTCATTGTAGGACAGAACATGGGAGGAGTCAAATGTGGCTCCCAAGTGTCTGGTTTGAGAACTGGGGAGGGTGGTGATCCCATCCCCAAGATGGAGCACAGGTTTTTGTGAGTAAATTAAGAGTTCAGCTTTGGCTATGTGCCATCCCAGAGGTCTGACAGACATCCATGGAGAGCTGTCAACTATGCGGTATGACAGGTCGAGTATGAGGCTCAGTGGCAGTCAAGGCTGAGGACATTGTGTGGGGAGTTAGTGGTCATCCAACAAGTAAAGGATGAGTAGCTTGCCAAAGAGACTGAAGAGAGGCCATGAAGTGGGAAGGAATCAAGAAGAGTAGGTGTCCCAGAAGCCCAGAGAGGAGCTGTTTTATTGAAGAGGGAGGAGTCATTAGGGTTGAGTGCCAATGAGGAACAACTGTCGGATTTGGCAGGATGGGGATCATAGGTAATCTTGACAGGAGGAGTTTTGATGGAATGGTGGGAACGGAAGACAAGTTAGAAAAGCTCAAAGGGAGAATCAGGGGTGGAGGAATGATGAGACTGATTGTAGCTAATTATGTATTTGATATGATTTGCTGTGCAGAGAATCATGGAAATAGGACAGTATCTGGAGGGAGATGTCTGGTCAGTTAGAGGGGTTTTCAAAAGATGGGTTATTCCAGAACTTGTACATCTGCAGGTGAGGATGATTTGGCAGAGGGACAGGAGGAAATGGAAGGAATAATGTCCTTGAGAAGGTGAGTTGTATGAGTTCAGGGCATAAATGGAGGATTAAGACATAAAGGCAAGAGTCCTTCATCCCTGTTATGAAAGGGAAGACTCTGACTATAGGTTTAGACACAAATATCTGTAGATTAGTAGATGTGGTGGTGAGGGTGGAAGATGGGGGAGTTTCATTCTGTCAATGAAATATGAGACCAAGTGAGGAGAAGAAAAGACATGTGGGGGATTTGGTGAGCAGCTGGAGGTAAATACACAAATTCCAATTTCTAAGTCTCCACTGGGAAAGGCTAGACTAGGACCTGGCAACTTAAGGGCAAATTTGCATGAGTGCTGGATGGCTCCTTGATGAATAGACTCACAGCAAAAATGGCTGGCGAAAAGAAGGATCTAGAGGCCACCACAGCCTTTTGCATCCATCCATCTTGTCCTTGAGATGGTCGTGCATTGGGACAAGAAAACTCAAAGTGTTATGGTTTAAACCCTCTGTACCTGTCTTTAGGAGCTGAATTTGCTCAGAATAAAGGTCAAAGTCTCCTCTCTTCTAGACAGCCCTGGGATGGCCACTGCCAATCTTTTCTCTGGCCACTCTCCCTTTCTTCTGCTCTGTGACCGACTTCCTTCTGGCTAACACATTCTTATTTTAGATTTCCTAGACATACAAAATGGGCTACAGTCCAGGACTCCCAGTCCCTGAGCTATTTTTCATTTTTAGATGATCCAGCATATCTCTCCTTTAGTCCATGGCTTCAAAATGACTCTCAGTGGCTTAACTATTTCCCTCATTTCCCAGGTACCCAGCCCCACTCTAGTACACTCTCCACTTGCCGGCACCCTCTTTTCATCTCGTGCTCTTCTTGTCTCCTCCTCCCCAAGGTCTTCCCTCCCCCCAGCCACTGGCCTAGCTGGGATCTCACCTTCATAACTCCTTTCTTCTGATCTTGACTCATTCTTCCCCAGGTTCCCTGGCTTCCACTGATGAGCTGATGAATTCTGAATTGTTATCGCCTACCTAGAGCCCTTTCCCTGAGCTATCCACTGGCCTCCACTGAATGACCCTCACAAATCAAGATCCCCTCCATAATGAAGCCCTTCCTGACCACCCTTCCCCCTTCAGAATTCTATTCCCTACACAGATTTCAATCTTCACATCTTGTAATACTAACTTTTAAAATAGACTTTATTTTTAGAGCAGTTTTGAGTTCACTGCTAAATTAAGCAAAAATTATGGATAGTTTTTCATATACCCACAGTCCCCACACATGCACATCCCCCCCCTATATCCACCTCCCCCACTAGAATGGTGCATTTGTTGCAATCGATGAACCTCATTGACAAGTCATTATCACGCCAAGCCCATAGTTCACATTAGAGTTCATTCATGGTGTTGTACATTCTAAGGGTTTTGGCAAATGTACAGTGACATTTATCCATCTTTATAGTATCATACAGAGCAGTTTCACTGCGTAAAAGTTCTCTATGTTCTGCCTACTCATCCTGTTCTCTCCCCCAACTCCTGGCAATCACTGATCTTCTTACTGTCTCCATAGTTTTGCCTTGTCCAGAATGCCAGGTAGCTGGAATCATAGAGTTTGTAGACTTTGCAGATTGGCTTCTTTCACTTAGTAATATATGCTAAAGCTTCCTCCGTGTCTTTTTATGGCTTGATAGCTCACTTCTTTTTAGCACTGAATAATATGTTTTTGCAAGAATGTACCACAGGTTATCCATTCACCTACTAAAGAAAATCTTATAATACGAATTTTTTTTACACCAAACAATTTATACGTATGTCTCCCTCCATATAGATAATAAGCCCATTAAGAACAGAGTGCCCAAATTTTCATAACCTTAGCACCTAGCAGAGTGCCTAGTACATAGCTGATCCTCAATAAAGACCTGTTAAAAATCAATGCATACTATCCCGTTGACATGTACAGCACAATACGGGCAAGCCAAATGTAGTCTCTCTTCCTTCTCATCACCTTCAAAATGATCCAGACACTTCTCTTAGACTTTCTGTTTCATAGAATCCACCTGGGGCAAAAATCTGAAGATACCCTGGCCTCTTCCCCTTCATCCCTCATGTCCAACCACTCCCCAGCTTCTATCGACTTGACCCTTGCATGTTCCTCTAATTATCCCTGTCTGCCACACTCTTTACCACCACTCAAGTTCAGACCCTTATTCCTCACCAACAACCTCCCCACTTTACTTCATCCCTTCAGGTACTTTTCACACTGGCCACCTGCGTGGTCTTCCCAAAATATCCCGTCTCCTACTTAAAATTCTGCAAAGAGCCCTCATGCATTTGGGATTACGACGGAACCCCTTATGAAGTTGTTTCAAAGCTACTCATGATCCAGCCCCCAGATAGCATAGGTGAAGCTCTCAGCCCAGCCCCGGAATGGGAAAAGCACAGTAGCTATTCACATTATTACCATCTTTACTATACAGCCTAGAGAGGAAAATAGTTTGGGAGGACGGGAGAATTGTCACCGAGTATCTGATGACCAGGCATATGATATATGTATCAAACCATTTCTGTTTTGTCCCAAGAAATAGAACTGGACAGACCAAGGGAGGCTGCAGAGAAGCAAGTTTCATTTAAATTGAAAGGTGACCTTTCTAACAGCCGGAAGGATGTAAACACTGCTCTGAGGTGGAGTGCTCAGGTGTTTTTGAATCCTGGAGGAGCCATTCCCTGGATTCCCAAAGTCCAGGTGGCTTACCTGGGGGTTCAGGCACAGGGGCAGGGACAGGAGTGTGGACCGCATGAATTTATGGGTATGAATTTGTGGGTACCTCTAACCCATGGTTTCTGCGAGATGGTGGCGGGAACCCCACCACTATCAGCTCCACAAGTCCTGTCCCTTCCCCTCCATCTGGCATCACAAAGCTCTGCTTCTCCTACCCTCCCCAGACCCTTCACTGCCACTGCCATCGCTCCTTCTCTCTAGCCTGGGCTGTTTGGTTAGCCCAGTGATGGCTCCCCAAACCATCTGCTCTCCCGGGAGCTAGTCCATCTCCCACCAATCTTACCAAGTGATCTTCTCAAGGCAACAGCTGAAACTCTTCCATTCCTCTCCTCAAAACCTTCAAGACTCTTGGCCCCTCCCAATTGCCTCCATCATAAATCCCAAATGCCTAAACCCATTGCTTCTGGCTGCAGGACCTCTGGGGTCAGATGGCACTCAAATTTGAATCCTGGTTCTGCCACTTACCATTTCACTGACCTTGGGTAAGTCACTTGTTCTTT
Source organism: Mustela erminea (assembly GCF_009829155.1). Classification (NCBI taxonomy): domain Eukaryota; kingdom Metazoa; phylum Chordata; class Mammalia; order Carnivora; family Mustelidae; genus Mustela; species Mustela erminea. Next base: position 81,528,813 of record NC_045623.1, on the reverse strand, counting down.
GGGGGCCTCAGTTTTCTTATCTGTAAACTGGGGACACTCATGCTGACCTTGAAGGATAGGTACAAGGATAAAATGAGAAAGCAGAGTACCAAACCCCCTTGGCCTCAGGATACCATGGTTCTGGCACATGTTCCCACCACCACCGCTGTCCCTGCCCCCGCTCCTCCCCCCGCCCAATCACTGCCACCTGTCCACCACACACGTCAGATCACTGATCATCTGTCAGGGCCACTCCCCTAGGCTGGGTCACTCCTCACCTGTTCTGGCACTTTTAAATCCTGGCTCACCCCTTCAGGGACAGCTGAAGCTCTCTTTCCCCCCATTGAGCCTTTCTCTCTCCCTCTTTTTCTCCCTCCATTGGAGGGAATCATTACCACACGTGCATTCCCACAGCATTTTGTTCATGTCACTCTCAGAGCACCTGACAGGATGAGTCTGTTCCCAGGTCTGGTCCCCTTTGGATCAGAAGCTCCTTGAGAACAGAAGCATTGTTTGGCCCTTTCTGCAGTCCCTATCAGCCCCATGGATGGGAGGGGACATTCAGTAAGAAGGTAAGGAGATTTTTAAATGGCTTGGAACCTAAAGGTTCTCCCTAGATGTTAGCTAAATAAGTGGATGGATGGGAAAGAAAAGCAACTCACAAACCCACGCTCTAACCCAGCAGCCTTTAATCAGGGTTGGTGATCTTTGGGGAAAGACGACTGCCTTTTACTATGAGGGTTACTGCTCTGCAGGAAGACCCCTTCTCCAGAATCCCCCCAAGGAGCCCCTTTCCCTATACTTTCTACTCCAAATGTTCTTCTCAGTGAAAACTTTCAGAGACAGAAAAGAGGGACCTCTGGTTGGTCCTTCTCTGGTCAGCCGTCTCTGCGCTATGGACAGAAAGCTCCCCTCGTCTGCCTCAGCTTCTCTCTGGAGCAGGACAGCCCCCTGGGCCCTGAGTCTCCGAGCAGGAGGCAGCATGAGCAGCCTCCTTGGACCAAAGGCTGGAGCTGGGATTCCTCATCGGCTGCTGAGAAGATGGGTGGTAGAAATGCAGACACCAAAGGGGGCAGCCATTATGGTGGGGGGATGAGGGGGACCAAGGAAGATAGCCTGATCCAGCCTAGCCTAACAAAGCTTAAAACATCCCAGCTAAGACCCAGAGCCCAGACCAGACCCCTTGTCCATCCAAGAGAATGGTGCCCAGAGCTCAGGTCTAAGCCAGGCCCATCTATCCATCCATCCCTAGACTAGCTCCAGCCCCAGGGTTACAGGTGAGCCCCAGGCCTCCAGGGACCCCACAATCTGGGTGGACCAGGCTGTTGTCTATTCATAACTAGCCCGCGGGGTGGGGTGGGGGGGACTCTGAAGGCCTCCCTGCCCCCACTCCTGCTTTCATTTTAATGAAATGAAGCCACCCCACAGTCCCCACCCCCAAACCTTCCTAAGGTAAGAGTGAAATTGATTTTCCCTTTTAACTCGAAAGCAAGATAAACACATGGCACCCTTAGGGGCGGAGGGGAAGCACTTAAAATAGCACATCTCTGGGAGCAGGCTGCGCATGCCGAGTTTGTCAGAGACAAGGGCTGAATGCAAATCACTGAAGCAGCCGGGGGGGCCCCCCCTCCCCCCCCCCCCCCCCCCGGAGCAGGTGAGAAGCAGCACCTTCCCTCTTTGTCCCCTGCACCCTCCACTTCCCATCAAGAACTTCAGCAGGGAGCGTCCACTGACCTTTGTTCTCGCAGACTGCTCTTGAAAGATTTCCTTCAGCTTATCCCCACTTAGGCCTACAGCCCTGCAGTGATGGGTACTTGTTACCCACCTTCTGCCCTTCCTTACTGACCATCCTGGGAGACCCAGCAGTTCCCCTGAGGATGGAGGTCTGATCCCCAGTCCCTCATCTCCCCTGTTGGCTTCCTACAGGGATTGGAGAAACAATGACACGCCCCAAGGCTTGTCTCCTCCCATCTGACCCCCAGAACCCCTAGGCCTTCCTTGGAGAAGCCCATCCCAGAGTGGAGATTCTGTTCCCCGCCCCCAACCCCCGTCTGTCTAGGCTGGTGTCAGAGGAAAGCTGCACATCTCCAGGGAAGATGAAGAGGAGGACGAGGAGGAAGAGGAGGGGTTGGGGCATGGCTGGGGTGGAGAGAAGCGACAGTCACTGAACACATGCCAGACAGGATCAGACTTGGTCCCAGACTCTCACCTACTCCTGACAGCTGCTCCGTGGCTTAGGGACCACTGTTACGCCCACTCTACAGGTGGGAAAGCTGCATCTTGGAGATTTCAACAACTTGCCCAGGATCACAAAAGCACTGAAATGCTCTTAATCACTAACTACACTTTCCCAAGGAAAAATCGTCTCTGCTTTTCCGACATGTAGGTTTGGAATAGCATGGTCTTTGTATAAAATGGAGACATCTGCCATGCCTTACTACGGCACCTCAAAAAGAACCCCAAGGGGAGCTGGGTCCTCGAGGCCAGTGATGCCTTTCCAGGGAGCCAACTGGGGCCACCCACCCTCTCCAACAGCCCTGCCCAACACCGCCCCGGGGGCCTACCCTCGAGGGACTCACCCTCTCACTTGGCGAGTCTGAGACCCTTGCTGAGGCAGCCATGGCAACCGTGGCAGCCGTGATGTGGTTCTGCCACCAGAGCTGCCCCCAAGCACAGTCCCACAAACGCTCCCTTTGGTAGCTCCTCGGGATTGGACTTCGTGTGTGTGTGTGTGTGTGTGTGTGTGTATGTGTGTGTGTGTGTTTATGCATCCCAATTGCACACGGGAGAGAACAGTATGCGACCACTTAACACGAAACCGCCATTCTGTATTTATTGACATGGAGAGATATCCACAACATATTGTCGAGAGGAAAAGGCATTTTACACAACAGCCTGTGGAGTCTGCTCCTGTTCATTTAAAACCATGTGCATACGCGTTTGTAATCAGAGAGAGGTGCCCGAGAACTCTCACCGATAGAGTACCAGGGATCGTCTCTGGGAGCAGGACTCGGGGTGATTTTTTACTTTCTTCTTGGTTTGTTTCTGTGACTGATTTTTATAACAATGAGCACGTATCCTATTTTACAAAAACAACAACAACAACAACAAAACCTTAAAAATGCGTGCCAAAAACCCACTGTGCAATTTAATCAGTGTTCTAATCTAAGACCAGGGCTGAAGGAGTGTCCGCCTTCCTCCTCCTCCTCCGTCTCCCCTCCCCACCCCTTCCCTGCGGCCGCCCCAAATACTTATGTGGGAGTCTGTCTGCTGCGATGGCTTTGGAGTGGGGTGACCAGAATGGATGTCCGCCCTGACTCCCTGTCTATGAAATGGGCATGAGGATTTTGACTTCAGATGATTGTTTGAGATACAAGCAAGATCAGTGATGGGGAAGCCCCAGGACTGTGCCTCACGCATCGCCCAGACCGAATGAATGTTTGCTGCTGGTGACCATCGGCCCACATTCATGCCAGACTCAGGAGCTCGAAGCCTTGGGAACACAACCTCTCTCTGCTACCTGAAATTACTTACCCAAAGCCAGGCCGCATTTCTACCCAGAGCCAAGACAACATTTATTGAATCAACATTTTAAAAAAATATTTAATTTATTTATTTGAAAGAGAGAGAGAGAGAGAAATAGCTAGAGAGAGAGAGAGCACAAGCAGAGGGGAGAGGGAGAAGCAGGCTCCCCGCTGAACAGAGAGCCTGATGCGGGACTCAAGGATCACGATCTAGCTCAGGGACTAATGTCAGACAGATATTTAACTGACTAAGCCACCCAGGCGCCCCTTGAATCAACATTTTTAACTGGCACGTTTACCTGCCGCTCCGGGAGTCCGTGAGCCCGTCCTGTGGGCCACATTGAGCACATGGTGGTTTTGTGTGGCTATCATGCTAAGGGTGGGCTTTACATGTTTAAAGGGTTGAGACAAACAAACAAACAACTAAACAAGAATACATGGCAGAGACTATATGTGGCTCACAAAGCCTAGAATGATTATGATGTGGCCCTTTACAGAAAAGGTGTCCACCGTGGATTAGGAGCGGGGCTGCAAGGACCTCTCCGGAGTGCCCCAGCTGCTGGAGACGTGACAGCTAGTGACAGGAGGAGGTAACAGAGCTGTCTCCCTGCATGGCACAGTGGGTGCCAACACCAGTATTCTGAGTTCTTGAGACAGACTGTATCTTCAAGATCCCTGGCTGGCGAGGCAGGGATGGGGTAGACATTAGGATGGTCTTCATCCCAGAGAATAAGGTGAACTTCAGGGGTTTGGGAAAAGAGCTTCGACTATGTGGAAAAGTTCCATGTGAGTTGGGTCCTGGTAGGATCTCTGCTTGCAGAGGAGCACAAGGGGCCTTAGAGAAGATACTCACTTAGCCCAAGGTCACAGCACTAGCTGCGGAGAGCAGGGATTTGAGCCCAGGCAGGGGGACCCTAGGCTGGGCAGGGGCTCTGCACACCGCATCATCTCCTTCGATCCTTGCACCTGCCCACAATATTGGGACAATGACTCCATTTTGCAGAGGGGAAAACGGGCTCAAAGAGCATACACAAGGTCATGCGGTTTGTAAATGGCAGATTCTGGAGTTGCAGCCGGCTCTCTCTAACTCCAGAGTCCACGCTTTTTCGTACCACCTCTTTTGTGGAGTGGGCGGGGGCACTTTCACCTCATCACCTCCGGAGACACGCCCTTCGGCACCTCTCGGAGGACATGCATCAGCAAGCGAGCTGCCTGCCCAGAGCTCCGTCCCGGAGAGTCTGAGCCAGCCAAGTGTAGCAGGCTTGGGTCTGCCGAGACAGACTAATGAAGCAATTTAAAAACAATTGTTTGGAACACACATACATCTGGTAATAACAGACTAGAAGGCAACTGACCAGTGCATTTTCTCGGGGCCACGAGCGGGGCCAGATCCACCTCAGCACGTGCAAATGGCACGAGACGTGGCGGAGGGTCCCACAGGTATCTCTGCGAGGGTTTAGCTCACACCACAGGGCTGGCCTGTCCACTCCTCTGGCGGGCCCTGGCTGGGGGACACCTCCGTGTGCCTGAGGGAGGCTCTGGGCAGGCACACGCTCAGCTCAGCGTCCTCATACACGTACAACGTTCTGCCCGTGTGATACGTGTGATACGTGTGATAAGGCAGCTGTGCACGCAGGCATCTACCCACTCTCTTACACACGTGCAAATACTTCCCCGCACGTGCGTGAGCTTGTGCAGACACAGAGACATGCAAGTGAGATGGAACACGGTGTGAACCCCAGTCCTTCACTGCCTGACTTTTTGGTGTCTCCCACTGAGGAGAACAGAGCACCCTCCCCTTAACTTTGCATTTGGCCACATGGCTGGCTCTGGGCAACAGAGTCAGGCAGATGCGATGGATGGCCGCCTCCGGGGTGAGGCCTCCACGTGCCCTCTCGTCCTCGTGCCAACAACGTGGAAAGAACATGCCTGGGCTGGCCTGCTGGTCCCAGCAGGAGGGGACAGACATGTGGCGCCGAGCCCAGTGCAGATCAGCCAAGCCTACGCAGTCCCGATGCATGGACACCAGCAGCTGGTGAGCTCTGCCCGCAACCAGAGCTCACCAGCAAACACATCCAGGGAGACACCTACACACGGAGACATGTACACAGACACCCACAGGCCCCGTGCACACACATGGGCATGCCTCTGCACATGCCCGGTTTCAGACCCCGGCTTACTCCCAGAAGGGCTTGTAGGAGACCACAGTGGGAATTAAACCCTACCCTAGGGTACCTCCATCTCAGGGGGCGTGGGGGAGGGCTCTTTCTCGGTGCCAGTGGAGAGTCTGAGAGTGTGAGGTATTTGCCACAAAATTATTTTATAGATTTCAACACTCTGTCCTCCCACCCCCCCGAACTCTGAGCAGCTCCGGCAGAGGCCTGCCCCAGTGTTGACTCAGATCCCAGCTTCCCAGGGAAGGAGGAGCGTGCTGTCACTTAGTGACTTGAGAGCAAGAACAAAGGCATCGGCAGAAGTGCCGTGGGTGCAGCAGGGAGGGGCTGCTCCACTCGAGGTGGCGGGTGTCCCAGGGGCACCGGCCAAGGTTCTCTCACCCTGGGTCCTGACTGCTTCACCCTGATGAGCAGGCGTTCAAGGGCCCGGGAAGGCTGGTTCCGCAGGAGGCCCTGTGTGGCATCTGCCCCTGGGCTGGGTTGGGCCGCCTCACTCCTGGGGGCGGAGGACAGGTGCTCCTGGCAGATGTCACGCGCTCCTCCCATGAGGTTGTAGAGCTCGATAGGAGGGTGCTCAGGCTTTTGAGACAAATGACCCGGATTCTAATCTAATGCCTGCCATTCTAGCTGGGCAGGGAACTCAGCCTCTCTGTGCCTTGGTTTACACATCTAAGAAATGGAGCCAGTGACACATCAGGATGAAAGCCTCTGACTCAGGGATTGGCACGGAAGCCCCAACAATGGTAATAGCCATTCTCACCCCTCTTGGCCACTGGCCCCTACGAGCAGGAGCTATCCTCGGTTCCATTCTGTTTTGTACAGCTGTCCCCCGGGGCCTAACCCAGAGTGGCACCAGTAAAAGCCGCGAATGAAGGAACGACATGGAGGACAGAGTGAGAGTACGCGTGAAGGCTTCCGAGGCCATTAGGGCCATGGACCCTGGTTAGAGTACAAGGTACAAGGCAGATGGCACCTGCTAGACCTCGGCTGGGATCATGTGTGGCAACCATTGCCCACAGCTGTTTCTGTGTCCGGGGCCCCACGTAGCTCTGCAAACCAGTGCCCATGTGTTAGGGGGTTACATCCTTGCCACTGCCCCCGTTTCAGAGACGGGGAAACGGGTCTCCAGAGGACGAGTCAGCTCTTTCGACTGCAAGTCTTGGGAGCCCTCCCCTCCTCTACAGCTTCTCCCGGAGTGAGGACCTCGGAGAAACGCCAGTCCAACTTCTTGCTCAGGAGCGGTACATCCTTAGAGGAAAATGGCCAACTCGAGACCACATCGTATGTTTGCTGGGTCTGAGTCTAGTGCCTCTCTAGGGTTCCCTAAGCGTCTAGTAACACAGGCGAAGTCTAATCTTGCAAGCCAGCACACACAGTTGGAAGCCATTCCAGCCTCAAGCCTCACATGTGGGAAGAAATCAGCCTATGTACTTGTGGGTAGAAAGGGGAAAATCAGGCCACCTAACCTTTATTAGATACCTACTGCATGCCAGCCTTCTAGGCTAGTAGCTCGGGTTGTGAAGGTAGAAAAGACACAGACCCAGCCTCCAACGGGCCAGAGTCCAGGAAAGAGACAGATGTGTAGATCGGAGTTCACAGTGGATGGCAGCCCTCCCTGGGATGGAAGACACTAAGTGAGTGGAGAACTGGGGGCTGCCAGTCCAGGCTGGAGAGGTCAGGCAAGCAGAGCCAATGGGCACCCATGGGAGCCTGCAGAGGACATGATATGGCACGAGTTAGACCAGTATTATGAATGTGTTGACCGGAGCCTCAGCCTGTCCTCCAGATTCTGAACAACTCAGCTCTGCCTCCCAGCTTGTGTTCCCATCTCTCAAAACAAAAGCCCAACAATGAAAGAGACCCTCCCACTCTCTTCTCCCCACTGACACCCGTACCCCCAACTGCTTCGCAAAGGATGTCTCCCAGGACCCTGGCTGAGAGGAGTTCTAAACAAGTCTCCCCACATCTCTAAGCTTCCCACAGCGAGTTAGGGTCTCTGATAACGAGGTCCCCTAGGCACCCCTTGCTGGTGCGCCTGAGGGAAGGGGTTCTGAAGGAGACCACACCTGAGCTGGGTCGTGCAGAAAGAATAGGGGCAGCCGGGATGGAAAGACACTCCAGGCAGATGTACAGGTGTACAGGTGCAAAGGGGCAGGGGTATGAGGAAGCCTGAACCTGGACTGACCCAGCTTCCCCCATGGCCATCATGGAAAGAGAGAAAAAAGGGAATAGCCCAGCAGCTGAGGAAGCCAGCAAGACCATCTGAGGAGGCGCCTGGGCTGGGCATTGAGAAGGTGGATCCCATGAAGGACAGGGAAAGGAGCTCCAAGGTTCTTTGGGGCAGGGAGCTCCGAGGCAGGGCAGCTGGAGGGTTGGAGAGGCAGGAGGGAGTGTGACATCCTGGCTTGGCTGTCATGACCTCCTCTTGTTCACGGAACAACTGTTCATGCTTGGAGATGAGATCAGTGGGGTTTGATCATGCATATGTCCTGGGGTCACAGTGGGAACTTAGATCTGGGGAAAGTACTGGAAGCAGGAGGGGCAGTTGGAATGGACTGGAATCGTGTATGGGCTGTGTACAGATGGGAAGAAGGATGGACTGCAACCCACACTCTGGGGTCCCTCGATGTTCAGGTCCGGGAGATGATGAGAAAACTGCCAGTGGGGTTGAGGAACATCCCATGGAGGAAACCCAGTGCAGGGAGGGCATGGGCAGAGGGGCATGGCGGGCGTGGCACCTGTTGCCAGTGGAGGACTGCCTACTGGGTTTGGCAGCATGGAGGTGGAGGAGGACCAAGACCTCGGGTTCATGTGAGAACATGACGGGAAGGTCTGGACCCAATGAGCACCAGCATTCTCTCTGGAAGCTGTCAGAGAAGCAGGCTTGGAGCTGTTGGGAAGGGTGAGGTCAAGAGATCAGTTTCTAGAAGACTGGGTAGAGGGTTAGAGCTTTGTATTTCTGATGGGAAGGATCCAGTCGTGGTGGGAAAAGATGACATAACAGAGGCCAATGGCAGGGCCATCTCCACAAGTCGTTCAAGACGATAAAGTCCAGCAGGCAAGGGCAGGGGGTGGTCTGGCACAGGAGCAACTTGGGTCCTCCATAGTCACAGGAGGAGGACAGACCATGGAGCCGCGGGAGCTCTGCACAGGTGGTGGTAGGTGTTCCTGAAGTCCACGTCGGGTTGTTCGGTTTTCTCAGGGAAATAAAAGGGAATGTGGCCAACTGACTGTGAGGAGCAGCAGGGAGGGGTCAGAGGCGATTCCTCCCCAAGGTTACTTGGGTTACTTATGTCCAGGTGTCCACGGGCAGGCCCTCCCTGCATCAATCCTGACTTACTGGGGGTAAGAAAGACACAGCCTCCTCTACCCTGAGCTGCCCATCCCTCCCACACCTATCCAGGACCCTAGGGGCCCCAAGAGTGCACCACTAGCATCCAGCCCCTCCACAGGCTGGCTCAGCTTTCCACATGATGAGCTTCTCCAGTAACAGGTCAGGAGGGCTCAGAGGTCCCGACCCTGTCCGGCATGTGCCCGGCCCATCAGGCCAGCTCCAGCTCTGATGAGGAGGGGAGAGTGGCGGGACTGGGAATCGAGTAGAAATCCCCTGCAGGTGTCCTCAGGTGTCTTCTGGAGGCAGTGCCTGCAGCCAGCCCTGCTCGCAGCCAGCGACGAACCTGCTATCCAGAGACTCTTTGGTGTTACTGCTTAACTGTGTGATTACACTTGTCAGACCCCTCAGAGAAAGGCAGACAGGATTCCCGAGCCTTCAGGTACCTGCAGGATGAGAAGGAGAAGCAGCAATCGGTTCAGGCCTCTTTCCCTCCGCCCCTCTGCTCCTGTGCTCAGGTTCCACAGGGATGACAGGGGGATGGGACGATATGGGGAGAAACCTCTGACTCCCACAGATTGTGTGCGCGGGCCAGACTTTCTGTGCTGGTCCCTCTACATACATGAACTCACTTAGTCCTTGAAACAGCTACAGGCCCAAGACAAACATCACCCATATTTTACAGTTGATGTAGGACTCAGAGAAATTAAGTGACTTCCCAAGGTCACTCAGCTGGGAAATAGCAAAGATGAGACTTGCAGTCCGGTCTATTAATAAAGCACTCCACAGTGCCTTTTAGTACTTGTCCTCACAGCACTAAGGACCCAGAGTGCCCAGCCCTCCCTGGCTCTCTCCCAAGACAATCTGGCCAGGGTTAGACTGTGGAGGTTCAAATCCTTAGTCACGACCTTAGTGACCTTGCACGTGGTACATGAACTACCCCAAGTCTATTTTCCCATCTGTAAAATGGGGCCATCACAGCACCTCCCCCCAAAGGATGCCACAATAGCCCTTACCAGGCTGAGCTTGGCATGCTCGAGAACATGGTGTTAAAAGCCCAGGCAAGGGCAAGGTCAGAACAGCCCATCTCCTCCCTCATTCCAGACATCAGACCTCTATCAATACAGCCTCACAGCCACATTGCTCCATTGGCTCACATAAAGCTTATAGCTTCCTCAACCTCCCATCTCTCTCTTTTTTTTTTTTTAAGATTTTATTTATTTATTTGAGAGAGAGAGACAGTGAGAGAGAACATGAGCGAGGAGAAGGTCAGAGAGAGAAGCAGACTCCCCATGGAGCTGGGAGCCCTATGCGGGACTCGATCCCGGGACTCCGGGATCATGACCTGAGCCGAAGGCAGTCAGTCGTCCAACCAACTGAGCCACCCAGGCATCCCAACCTCCCATATCTCTTAACATAAACATCAGCAGGGTAACTGGGCTTTGCTGTCAAGACAGTGAGTTGCCCTGAAGTGGGAAAAAGTGAGGTGCATAGTCCTTCCCAGAGGACCGTGCCGTAGCACGCACCTGTTCCCAGGATTCAGGAGCCCTCAGATGGGTGTTCTATGTAGAGGAGGTTGATTAAATGCAAATTGGGAGTGGGCTGGAGGTTGACTGGGAGGAAGCAAAACAGTGGGTGAAAGATTAAGGCCTGGGGGAGGGAAGCAAATGATGAGCAGGAGGAGAGTAGATAGAGTCAGAATGGAGGGGAAGCCAGAACTGAATTCACAGCTGCAGGAGGAGGTCTGGAGAAGCTGCCCGCTGGGTAAGCACCAGCCCTGCAAGGGGGTGGGGCAGAAGAGCCCTGGGAGAATGCTGCCAAGCTGGGGTGACATCTTGGAACCAGGTGGGGCCTTATAGCGCAAGGGGACCACTGTCTTCTACAGATCCCAGAGCACTGAGTACAGTTCATTTAACCCACACACAACCTTGTGAGGTCAATGCTATTATGCTCCTTTTACATAGAAGACAATAAGTGTACTGGATCTCTGCCTGGCGAGAAATCCCCAAGAAACCATTTGCCAGAGCCTCTTGCAAACCTCCATTGACAGGGAGCTCACAACCTCATGATGCTCTAGAGCTAGTATGCGACCACCAGATTCACACACAAATGAACTTGACTCCACAGTCCGTGGTGCAGAGGACTTGGAAGTTTCCTCCTGGGCCTCCCTGCTGCTGGGGACCAGGCTTCCTGCCAATGCTCCAGATACTACCTCATGGCATCCCTCATGCCCACTGTCCCAAAGGAGGACTTAGAAACCTGGGTGGTGGGCGCCTGGGTGGCTCAGTGGGTTAAAGCCTCTGCCTTCGGCTCAGGTCATGATCCCAGGGTCCTGGGATCGAGCCCCACATCGGGCTCTCTGCTCAGCAGGGAGCCTGCTTCCTCCTCTCTCTCTGCCTGCCTCTCTGCCTCCTTGTGATCTCTGTCTGTCAAATAAATAAATAAAATCTTTAAAAAAAAAAAAAACCTGGGTGGTGCAGGTTTGAGTGGGGTGTCTCTGGTCCATCCACCCAGAGGTCTCAGCCTGGGGAGGGGAAGGCCTGTTACTCTGGGAGCGCTGCTTGTGGTTGGAGAAGACCTGGGACTGGCTGGAGTGAGACAGACAGATGTAGAGAGATCAGAGAAGAGACAGACAGAATATGACCTGGAACCCTATAGGCTCCCATGAATAGACCATCCTACAGAGCCCAGGGGTAGGCCAGTTCTTTCTTCTCCCTGAAACAGAAAAAAATGGATACCCTGATTACAGAGATCCTCCCTCCCTCCCTCAGAGGGAGGTAGGCAAACAAGTGACACAAGCTCCAGAGGGCTCAGGACCAGGGAGATGGAGCCCAGCTGGTGGCACACTCGCTAATCTTGCATCCTCCCTCTGTGGCAGACATCACCAATCAATCATCACACTCCTTTTTGATAAGATTGGGTGGTGGGTTTTTTTAGATGACCACACATACCCTGAGGGCTCCTAGTGGAGATAGTCTCTAGCAATAGGAAAACTCTTCAGGTCTTGGAAAGCCAGACTGAACTTGACCGTGGAAGTCAAGGGCAAATCTCTAGCAGAGCTTTAAAACCACTTTCAAGGCTCATTGGTTTAGGAGCCAGTTAGGTCATTGGGGACAGTATCCTCCTTTCTCCCAATGCTGGCCGCTCGTGACCAGGACCACAGAGTCCTCAGCTCACAGAGGACAGGATGCACGTCTGTGCACACTGTCTTTGCCAGCATTGGCCCCAGCTCGCCAACAGCTCTAACCAATGCTCCAGAACCTGGATGTGGGTGTCATCGCCACTCAGTGCCCAAGCCTCTTGCTTTCCTGGAACAATCTAATCAAAGACTCAAGACTATTTTTAACTGATTAAGAGGAAAGCCTGGAATCAGAGTTCCTTTTGAGCAGCTGAGCCATCAACAAGGTGCTACTAAAAAACTACTGCAATTATTCCAGAACACACAGAGTAAGTTTTGTTTGGGCTTCTGCTCAGCCTGACAAGGGTTCCCACTTGCTCAGTTAACCCCTCCACCCTCAGCCATTAGGATGAATTAGAGCAGCAAAAGAGACAATCATCTGTTAAGGATATCCCTAGAGTCCAAGCCCACGGGAAAAGCCAAGTCATCTCAGTACCACTTACGGAACCCCATGACTATGCAGTCAGAATGTGAGTGGCTTACTTTAAATCACAAGGTGCCTCCAGATCCATGCACACAGCCAAAGCCACAATTCTACCTGGGAATCAGCCTTTGTGAGTACAGGGGAGGCCAAAGAAGAGGAATCCCAGACGGGACTGTGGCTAACTGTGCACTGAGACTGACCTGAGACTGCAAAGGTTGACAATGGACACCTAGACATGCACCCATTCCTGTCAGTGTTTGGGGCTCCATCCCACAATCCCTTCCGTTATGGAGAATTTAAAGCAGATGTGGCATACTCGACTGTCCTCCACTTTCTGTCTGTGGCAGACATCACTAATCAATCCCAGCACTCTTCCTTGCTAAGGCTGGATGTAGATTCAGACTACTTCAACCTAGAGCTCCAGCTAGCCACAACCAACCACACATGAAATAAAGCCTAGTTGCTAGTCTGCATTATAAGCTCCGTTTCTGATTAAGCTGGGTCAGAGTGAGAATTGTTGACCTTCCCACTACTGGACACAAAGGATGGTTTACTCAGCCTTTGCTTTAGCTTTGACATACTAGTACAGGGCCCTCGAAGATGTTGATGTTTCCAAGAAGTAAGTCTGGCCCCAGAAGGCTGAGCACACCTGATCCACTTCTAGTCTTATCAAGTGCTGCTTGGATGGGGATCATTAATTTCTGTCTCCCCAGCACACCACTCATCTTCTGGGAGCAGCTGAGCCTTCTTTGGCATGATGACTCCTCCTCTCTCTTCACAATGAGGTTGTGGGGACTGCCAGTCATAGCAACTACCTCACGGCTGCACTGAGTCCAGACATTGACTAAGCGTGGACAAGATACCTGCACTGGGCCAGGGAGAGGTCCTCCCTGAGAGTTCTGGACTAGAGCTAAGGGAAGGAGGGCTGGTCCTTGGTGGTGGCTAAACATTGGGGTGCAAGGCATAGAATATGTCAGTGGTTGTTTCTTGACATGTGGAGGAAGTTGATCTGAGGCAAGGACAATGTTGGCATGTAAAGATGAGCAAGTTGGGGGCACTTGGGTGGTTCAGTTGATTTAGTGTCTGCCTTTGGCTCTGGTCATGATCTCAGGGTCCTGGGATTGAGTTCTGCATTGGGCTTCCTGCTCTGTGGGGAGTCTGTTTCTCCTTCTTCCTCTGCCTGCTGCTCCCCCTGCTTGTGTGCTCATTCTCTCTCTCTGCCAAATATATAAATAAAATCTTAAAAAAAAAAAAAAAGATGAGCAAGATGGAGTGTGACAAAGATGAAGCTGAGGGAGTTAGAGAAACAGAGAGACAGGAAAACCTGGAAGTTCTAGTCCTCCCCAAGGCCAAGTTGCATCCCTTCAATTATCACATGAGTCTTCTAATAAAGCCCCTTTTTTATTACATTTTTGAAGTTAGTTTCTGTTACTTGCAACCAGGAACCGATCACAATGCATATACACAGAGCATATATGAAATTACACCAGCACATTGCAAAGACCACAGTGGGGTGGGACCCCTTGAGATGAACACAAAAACTCCCTGGGATAATGGTTTAGTATGGTCTACTGTGGGATACAGTTAGCAGTGGCCATGGAGAGAGCCTGACCTGGCAGGCAGCCACAAACAAGGAAAGGATTTGGACAATTGTACTTTTTTATGAAGCTCACTTCCATGGGCTGGTCTTCAGAGGTAGTGTTGCCTAGACCCATGGTCCCTGTGCATTATGAGATCAACTGAGTTTCCTAAGATTCTGTGAGGCAGACTGATGGCTATGATCACTGCATACTTCACTCCAGGCTTCCCAAGGAATATTCTGTATTCTGAGTACAATAAAGATGACACGCACTCCTGGCAAGAGTGGTCAAATCTCCGCACTGCCCTCATACTCAGAGAACAGCATGCCACACTCCTCCCTGCAGGAATCACACTTCTGAAAACAGGAAGGAAAGGGGAGATTCTTCTACAAACACCCACCAATTTATCCATGCTTTCAATACACGTCTGTTGGTACCTACTCTCTGATAGATCATATGCTGGGTATCTCAGATACAGATAAAAACACACGGTCCAGATCTTGAGAAAGGCTCCAGCTAGTGGGGCATAGAAACACAGAAATAAAATACAGTGCAGTAGTTTTTAGCAGAGGTGGGTATAAAGGATTCTAGAGGGCCATGGAAGGCATGCTGAGTCAAGTCTGAGGGATTAGAGCAGGCTTCACCCAGGAAGTGACAGGTCAGCTGAGTAAGAGCTTATTCAGAGGGCAGGATGCCAGAACTGTCCTTAAATTCCCAGAGGGTCCCAAGGATGGCAGGTACGTCACTCTCCCCTGTAGAGATGTCTTCCTGTTCAATAGACATCCTCTGCTAATTAGGTTTTTCATGTGACCTAGGTTTTGCCAAGCAGACAGTTCGGTTGAGGCATGAAGGTGAAAATGAGCCAGGGGAGGCAGTAGCTATGGGATGTTCTACAGAAGCTTTGACTAAGTGTCCACAGTGAAGTTTCTAGTCATATGTGCTGAGCAGTGGGAGGCAGTGGCCAAGGGGCTTCACTAGAACAGTTTTATTTTATGGCAGGACATTCCTCCTAGCTTTACTTCCTGACCTTCCAAGAAATCCTGTGTGCTACCTAATTCCTAGAATAAATCCCTTTCTATTTCAAGCAGTTGGAGTAGACTCTGTCTGCAAAAGATAGCAGCAGGTTCTCCCTTGGACTTCCTTCCTCTCTAGCTGTATGTATGCTGGTAAGGAGCATCCACTGTAGCTTCACAAGGACACTGGTTCAAGTCAGCTTGGTTCTTTTCTACCGATGAGACCTTGGGACTGAGATGGGTTTCTCTACCTATCAAATAGCAGTGAATGTAATATGTAGCTCATGGGTTGTTGTAAAGCCCAAATGAGATAAGGTATGTAAAGTGCACAATGTTAGACACATAGAAAATGCTGGATAGACAATTGTTATTATTCTTACAGCTCGGGTTTCGTTGCCAGCCAACCCAGACTTCACGCTGGTTGTGAAAAGTTAATTGAAGAGCAGACAAAAGAGAATTCATGGCATAAAAAAGAAGACCTTGATGATCTGGAAGGTGAATTGAACAAGATAAAATAAAACAAGAGTAAATGCAAAGTTCTACGTTCAGGTAAAGAAAACCTGAACAAAGACAGGGAGGCTGAGACACAGGGCTTGGTGGCAATAAAGATGAGACACATTTGTGGGGTTAGAAAACAGATCACTGTGTGTCACTAGAATGATGTTACCAAAAAATGAGTCTAGTCTTTGGTGGAAGAATAGAGGTAGAGTGTAGAAAAGGCAAGGTGAAAACCCTGTTCTACTGTCTCGATCAGTCCACATCAACAAAGTTAAATTTAACTCTGAGAAATCTTACCATGAGAGACAATCAGAGACTAGCTTGTGTTCAGAGAATCCACCTGGATAACAGCTAACATTTATTGATCTTATACTGTGTGCCAGATGCGACTCCTAACTTATTCTTAACTCTTCTCCCAGCAGAATAGATTTGGATGTATAGGAGTGGTTGCAGGCTTTGCAGAGTCAGACTCAGCCCTAATAATGGCCAGGATAAGGGTAAATGTGTAGCATTCATGCCACCATTCACCCCTCCCAGCCTATGGCAGACATCACTACTGAATCATGGAAATTGGCTCAATGAATCCAAATTGGCTCCAGTTTCAAAGCATTGTGATCTGAGAATATGCAGGGAATAATCTCAATCTTTTGGTATCGATTGAGCCCTGATTTTTAACCCAGTATGTGGTCTGTTCAGGAGAGGGTTCCATGTGCACTAAAGAAGAATGAGTATTCTGTTGTTTTAGGGTGGAATGTTCTGTATATATCTATGAGGTCCATCTGGTCCAATGTGTCATTCAATGCTCTTGTTTCTTTATTGATTTTCTGCTTGGATGATCTGTCTATTATTGAGAGTGGCATGTTAAGATCTTCTACTATTAATGTTCATATCAATATGATTCTTTATCTTGATTAACAGTTTTCTTATGCAATTGGATGCTCCCATATTGGGGGCATAAATATTTACAATTGTTAGATCTTCTTGGTGCAATTGGCTTTCAAAATATCCTCTTCCCAAATATCCACCCAACTTTGTGCTCAGTCGAAGAGGAATCCTCTAGGCCAGTCCTTCACCATAAAGACAGGATGGATGAGTTGTAACCATCCTGTGAATGGTCAACTGAAGCAGGGATGGACCCTCTTTCAAACTACCCTACAAGGTGTGGGAGAAAACAGGGCTTCCTAGGGACAGACACAGCCCAGCCACTTGTCTGCAGCTCTGTAGGTGCAGAAACTTGGTATTATTAATGCACCCAAACTGGATCAAGCTTTGTGACAGAGACAAAGCTATATGCTTACCAAATCCCATTTCATTGTATTCTTCCTGGACATGCAGTAAGACTATATCTCCCAGCATTCCTCACAGTTAAGTTGAGGTCAAGTGACTGGATCTAGCCAATGGGCTGTGTGCAGAATTGATAGCAGGCACTTCTACATTGCATGATAAAACCCCCTGGTTAGGTGATCATCCATACCTTCTCCTCCCCTTCATCAATAACCTTGGAAGCCATGTGTTGGCAATGGTAGCACTGCAAGATGGAAGGAGCATGGATCTCGGAGTCTTTTCTGTGATGAAAGCTCTAAGATAGCTGTCCTAACCGTCTCAGACCATGGTACAAGCAAAAACTAACCTCTGTTGTGTTAATCTACCAAGACTTCTGAGTGTATTTATTGATGCTGCAGAGCCTCAGCCAGCCTGACTATAGAAGGTTAACACCTAGAGTTTCTCCAAGTGTGGTCTGGGACAACCAGCATTAGAATCCCCCCAAAAGCTGGAGAGAACTACACATTCTTGGCTCCACCTTGGAGGACCTGGAAACAGATCCTGGGGAGGCCTGATCTCAGCAAGCAGTCTAGTCTAGAACAGATTCTTATTCTCCCTGAAGTTTCAGAACCACTCACTGCTTAGCCACACTCAAAGGAGCCAATCTATCACTTTAGGATGAGAAATTATACTGTCGGACTGAGTGGAATCCTGGGGTAGCTGGCCAGGACTCCTTCTCCATGGACTCGTGTAAATGAAAGAAACTGAATTTCCATCTGAAGACCACTTGGCACTCCGGCATCAGCCCCCAGGCTGTTGAGAAAGGGGATTTTAAAGGATCTCAGCCTGAGCCATGTGGCCCGAGACTTCCCCAACCATCCCTGGCCACTCACCTGAGAGATGGCCTGCTTGGACCAAATAGGGCACCTTCCTCTGGGACCACTCAGAAGCACTTAAACAATGTCCTTCTCTGGCCACACTTCTGCTTTCCCAGCCACTGGTCAGGCAGGAACGAAGCTAATGAATTAGGTGACGTCCTTGAGGTCCTCCCAGGAAAATTCGCATCCTGCCTCAACATCCCCTCACCATCCCTCTCCAGCATGCAGCTGAGCAGGGCAGAGATGCCCATACCTGTTGCATATGTTGACTCTTACTGTCCCCTATCTTTAAGGTATGAAGGCTGACCGCATGGGCTCCAGGGCACAAGATGAATTTGAGTCCCAGCTCTGCCACTTCCAGAGTGGGTAAATGGGGTGAGCCATTTCATCTTGGTAGTGTCATACCTGTCAAGTGGAGATAAAATAATAACCACCTACCACAGTTACAATGGTTACAGGACATACTTCTGACAGCCCTGAGACTCACCACCCCAAGCATGGTAGGGGTTGTCGAACTGAATTGTTAGCGAATTGAAGGAGCTACTCCGCCTGGGAGATGTGTGATGACCAGGAGGGACCAAGAGCATGGACAGCATGGAGAGGATAAGCCTGCGTTTCGAGGATGGAGAGGCCTCCACTTGAATTGTCAAGTACTGCCTGCTGGCCTCAGTTTCCATAGGTGTCAAACGGGAAGAGTAATCCCTCTACCACAGGGTTTTTAGAAAGATCAAGGAGCGAAGCAAATGGGCCATATTAATCCATGCGTGTGTGTGCATGGGTGCGCGTGCATGCATTCTATGGGCATAGATGTGTGTTTGTGCATCTGTGTGCGTGATAATATCATCGCTAGTGTGTATTGGGTGCTTACTATATGCCAGGTGTGTTCTGAACACTGCGCTGTATTAACTCATTCAATCTTCCTAACTATCTATGAGCACATATTATTATCCCATTTAACAGACAGGGAAGTGGTACCATAAGATTTACAAGTATTCAGCAGAGCTCTCTTTATAAGGTGTCGTTAATGCTTCCATTTTTCTGCGAATGCTGCCTTTTTTCTCTTGCTGATGCTGATGCTGATGCTTAGAGGTGAGAGACAAATGGGGCTCCCCCAGCCCTTGGCAGAAGCCGAGTCTGCTAACGCAACAGCGTCCCCCGGACTCCCTTTGTTTCATCCCTCAAGGAGCTTGGGTCCTGTGGAGCTCCATGCAGGGTTCAAGTGCAAAAAAGTGAACATATAGGACAAAAGCAGAAGGGTGGGCACTGGTGCTATGGGATCCTAGAGCCCTGAGGTCTTTACACCCATCCTCAGCCTCTGGTGGGACCAGGACTGACCTAGTCTAACTTCCCTGTGATTTCAAACCCAGCAGGGATTAAAGTCAGAAAAAATCAGACTGTCTTAGACAGCCATCCCCCTGCCGAGGGATTCCCTTCCAAGTTCACATCTTAAAGAAACACTTGTCATGGGCACTTGGAGGCACGGCCAGGAATGTTCAGAGCAGCAGTGATCATAGAACCGAACCCCGGACAAATGAGGGGTGCTGTCCTCATACGGTGGAAGACGCCACAGCCCTGAACACCAGCTGCAGCTGGACAAGCAGACTGAAGGGATCTTAAAGAATAAGGTGGAGAGAAAACGTCGCAAAATAAACACCTTTCTTGTTTACCGAAACAAGTGAAGAAAACCCCCAGACTTTATGTTGCTAAAGAAAACAAAGGAATGATACACACAAAACTCAGCTAGTTATTCCTGGCAGGGAGCAAGGAATCGTAGTTGGGGAGGAGCACATCGGAGTTTCATTGGTTGGGGAATGTTCTAGTTCTTTGGTTGGGTGGGAACATTGGCATTCATTTTATTATCATAGATGTACGTGTCAAAGACATATATGTACATACATACACATGATGTATACACATATACACATATTATACCCACACATATGTATTATACACACACATGCTTTTGTTGGAATCCTATGAAATAAAGAGACAAAAAGAGACATTAAACCAGCACCTTATTCTCGTAGTGTGCCACACAAGCAACTTGACATTAGAAGGACAAGAAATCCCCATCTTTTTGCCTGTTGAGTCCTTATACCAATTTTATAACAGCAAGTACTCGTAGGACCCATTGGAGCAGGGCCTGCTCTGAACACTGCAGGGACTAACATTATCAAACCTCCACAAACAGCTAATGAGATAAAGTACTATTATTATCTGCACTTTGCATATGGGGAAACTGAGTCAGGGAGGTCCGTTTGCCCGAGGACATGCGCCTTCTAAGTGGCTGCGCCAGAATGCATACCCACCCCGCCAGCTCCTGAGACTCTGCCCCCGAACCTCGGACAGCACAGCCTTTTCTGAGCCTGGGGTTTGCCTCAATTAGCACGTTTCATCCTCCCACCGACCCTTTCAGGGGCCGCTTATTCTTCCCCATCTTCCAGAAGAGGAAACCAAAGCATCTCTGGGCAGGCGCAGTGCCCATTCATACACTGAACCCCTTGCCAGGCCCACGGCAGACCCATCTGACAGCTCGTGCACAAACTCAGGTCCCTCCGGAGACAGGTGCCATTAATCAGAGTTGGCCCACACCTTGGAACCTATTCGGCCCCCCTCGGCTGTGAACGAGCTCTGCTTCTGCAGGTGCGCAGAGACCTTCCCAGCCCTTCTGTCTGAAAGCTTTGCCAGTCTTCCTCAACAGCGTCTGACTCTGACTGCCCCCTGGACACTTCTGGTGCCGGGGCGGCTGGTCCTGCCTCTGTCCAGTGCTCCACCTCTGTTACAGATGAAAACTGGTCTTGAATAAACCTCTGATGCCCCATGCCTCAGTTTCCCCAAATGTGAACTGGACAAAAAGCTGCGTGATCAGTCTAGGGCCCTCAAGAACAGCAGCGGTTACCTGTCCTTTCTGCTCCTCCAGGAAGAGGCGGGTCAACAGCCAGACCCAGGTGGGGCCCCGTTTGTGGAGATTTGAGAGATTTGGGGCCACTGCTGGCCTCGCCTCTGTAAGCCCGGGATTTTACTCCAAGCAGCTCGTGAGGGCAGCACATTGCAATAGATATTAATTGCTACATTAAATTCTATGATATTGCTTAAGAGAATGTTCATTTAATTTCCCTGCAACTGTGGTCAACCTGATCTTTAATCGAAACTGACAGGCACAATTTAAATCAGGTAGCAAACTCCCTTCTCTTTAGAAGAGCCAAGAATGGCATGAATATTAAATGGGTCAGGACAGTTGGCAACACTAATACAGTTTAAATCGGAACAAGCCTCAGCTACAGCTTTTAATTATTCATGTTCTCCTGGTAAGTCGGGCCCTGACAGCAGTGTCACCGGGAGTTCAGGAAACTTCCCCAACGTGACATGAAAGACAAGGTGGGGCAGGGATGGGGGCATGTGGCCCGAGGTCCCAGGTTAGGTCCGAGCTGTCTGAGGGTAGTCTGGCTTGGAGCTCGGAGAACATGCTCGCAGGTTGTTTCTGCCGCCTTTGGCCTCATGGAAGTGTTGTATGCTGAATCAGGGAAGGACGAGGAGGGGGCTAATAAGAGCTACAGTCAGAGGGACAGATGGGTGGAGGGGGACTCAGAGATGGGGCTAGGCTTAGGGAGAGAGACTCGCAGAGACAGAGAGAGACAGAGACTGCGCTAGGAGCAAAGACACATGGAGGCAGAGCCAGAAGGTAAAGCTGGGGCACAGAGAGACAGAGCAGGGACAGCTAGGGAGGGGGCAGCTCAAAGCCTAGGCATCTGTGAGGACCCGCAGTGGGAAAGCAGAAACAATAGAACACATCCCAGAGACAGTTGCCTGGGGACCGAGGGCGGAGCTTGCCTCGAAGCCACCAGCTCCCGGAACAGCACGGACTCCACTCAGCGTTTCCTGGGCTGAGCCAGGCCCATAAATCACTCGGGACAGGAGAAACCTGTGTGCAGACTCGGAAGCAGCAGCTGGCAGAAGTGGTGGAAGGGATGGCGAGGGGCCTGGGGAAGAGGAAGGACAGACGGAGAGCAGGCAGGACAGATCAGAGATGAGTCAGACAGGTGCGAGAGACAGAGGAGATGAGAGACGCTGGAGGGAGATGCACACAAACACGGGATGGGCAGAGTCTCAGGAGGCAAGGATTCGGAAAGAATTTCCTTCCCATGCTGACCTTTGAAAGGCTGTTTGCTGAGAACTTGCTGTTCTTAAGAATAACACGCCTTCCTGCGAGAGACATGCCGGCTACAAGACACTTTCCCATCCATTACGCTGCCTTGTCCTTGGCCCCTCCCCAGACTCCCAACTCCAGACGGGCATTCTGGAATCTTCATTTTCCAGTGCTCACTACCGAGACAGGCCACTTGATTCACCCCAATAGCCAGTTATGAGGCACTAATCTAAAATCTCTCTCCCTAGCCCTATTTTCTACCTGTACCATCTCTTGCCTCCATGCATGTGATGTGCAGCAATGAGCATTGGGGGAAGAGCCACTGCCGCCTTCCAGCCCTTGGGCACAGGAGCCTCAGTTTCCCCCTCTGCCCAATGATGCGTGACCACCCCAGAGGACGGTGGTGAGGGTCAGCTGAGATGATATGGGTGAAAGTGTGAGGTCTGTCCTCAAGAGGAGCTGTCATGGCCCACAGGAGGACACTTCTTTTGCAGGTGTCTTTGTAGAACTTGGGAGAGGGTCCCTGGGTTGAGGTGCTTGCTTCAAATCTAGTTTTCCCACAAAGTCAGCCCAGGCAGGGTTTCCTCTGCTTCCCAGAGGACAGGGTCTCTCTCCGCTCCTCCTCTACGGGTCTCTGGGTCATTGCTCTTTCTTGCAGTCCCGGGGCTGAAATTTGCATCCCATCTCGTGGGCTGACTGATCTCTGCCTGGAGGGGAAGGTAAATGGAAAGGCAGCTGGGGGCTTCCTGAATGTGTTTGCCCTCTGCAGCTCTTAACATTTACACATGCAGGTGGCGGACGTAAGCAGCCTTAGCGCCCAAGGCCAGCGTGCCAGCCAAGGAGGAGAGCCAAGTCTCTGACCGGGCAGGCTGGAGGCAGGTATGAGGATTTCGATGCAGGATATCTCATCTCTCTGGGGGGCAAACCTCATTGTCCCCTCCAAGGACCAGAAGCTAGCCCAGGTTGGGTCTGGGGAGGTGGACATGGACTCTGATGAAGAGTGGCTGCTTGGGCCCTCCACCCAGGGAACAGCCTTGCTGAAGGAAGAGAGGGCACCTGGGACCCCCTCCCATACACCCAGTGTCCTTACCAGCCTCAGACAGCCAAGATCATATAGCACCGTGTCCATGCCCTGCTGGGTCCTGCTGTCACCTTGACTCCCAACTGTCCTGGGCAATGGGAGACTACTGTTTCCTTCTGACAGCTGAGGCCCAGAGTGGTTAAGTGACTTTCCTGAGGTCACACAGAAAGCTGCAGTGAAGCCAAGTCTCATACCTGCTTTTCCAGGAGTGTTTAAGCCAAAAAACAATGCCCCTTACATCTGCCTTACATTGGCCCAGGGCCCTTGAACTTGGGACTAAGACAGGTGCAAGCCACTTGGCCAAGGTCACATGCTTAAGTAGGTAACATTCACTCAAACAGCACGTGTTTGTTGAGTACTTATTCTGTGATGGGCCCTGTGCTAAGGGAAACTGCAGTGAGCCAGACAGTCCTCATTCTACTGGAGGATATAGATAATGAGGAGAGAAAACAAATACAACATGGTAATTACAGGCTTTAATTAAAGCAAAAAATGGGAGAGGATGCTAAAGTAGAAAGTAGCACAGGATCTATTCTTAGCAGGGCCTTAGATGGTCCCTAGTACAGAGTAGGCACACAGTAAACATTTGCTGGCAGACTAAATGAAAAAGTCACATGGTATCATTTTTGCTGACATTTGAGGAATAAGAAAGAGCTCATCAGGCAAAGAGTGGCTAACTCCAGATAGCATGGATAGCATGTGCAAAAGCCCTGAGGTAGGAAGAGGATGCCATGTGGGAGGAAGGGAAGGAGGCCAGTGGGGCTGGAGCACAACGAGCAATGTCTTGAGTAGCATGAGATGATGTCTAGAGAGGTAAGTAGGGGTCCGATCCCTGGAGGTCACCAAGGCAAAGGAGTTTGAAATTCATCCAAAAGCAAAGGGAGAAGAGGACAGGGATACATTTTAAAATCATTGTTTGGCCCAGGGCATGTGAAGGGTTGAAGATGGCCACTAGCTCTTTGCTGCTCTTCTCTCAGAGAGGCCCAGTCTATTTCCTCTCCCCCTAGATCTGGCCCTTGACCTATATCGGCCAATAGGGGGCAGCAGAGTGGTGTGGTGTAATTTCTATACCTGGGCCGTCCAGTGTGCACAGCTTCTGTTCTTGCCACTTGGAACCCCACCCACTGAAACTCAGCCATCTTTATGAGAAGCCCAAGCTACAGAGGGAGGCCTGTGCAGGAGGCGTTCCAGGTACGGGTTCCGCTGAGCTTCCCACCGCGGCTGGTGACGATAGCCCGGCCCCCGCCTCGTGGAACCCAGGAACCACTCTGCTGAGCCCCGTCAACTCACAGACCTTTGAGAGACAACTGGGTGTTGCTGTTTTCAGCCACTACGTTTTGGGGTGGTGTGAGGCACAGCAATAGGGAACTGGTGAGAAGTAGATGGAGAGGCAGGATTTGAACCCAGAACTCAGTGACTCCAAGATCCTGCTTCTATCCACCCAACTAGGTAACACCAAAGTCTCTCCATTTGCTGCCGCCCTGGTCTAGATCCCTGCCGTCTGCCTGCCCACCTCCTGCTCTCCTGCCTCCTCTGACTTTGTCAGCCGTCTCCTGGCCCTGACCCTTCCCTGGGGGCCCAGCTAGACCGAGGCCCACGAAGCCCCGATGGCACCTAAAGATTCTTGTTCATCTCGCCGTTGTGGCCCTGCCTGCATCCTTGGTCCTGGCCCCAGAGTCAGCGCTGGCCTGGGAGAGAGCTTCCTCCCTCCCCACCCCCCGCACCCCACCCCCGTCCCCGTCCCTGGGAGCAGGCCGCTGCCCTACGAGCTCTCCCTTGCACTCAGACGTGACTCACTGACCTTTACGAGCCTGAGACTTGATGGGCCTGGTGTTTTATTAACCTAATAAAAAGGCAGTCTGGTTCAGGGGCTTAACATTTCTGGAGAGAGGAAGGCTCTGCCCCCTGGGCATTGGGAGGAAGAAATACTGTCTTGGGCCGAGCTCCCACAGCACTGTTCTCTGGGACTTCTTACAGGGAGGCAAAGAGCAATTCATTGTACTCCCCATCAAACAGCAGCAGCAAGCCACAGAGCTTAATTTAATTTTGTAATCAGTGGAAGCACAGGCAGAGGAAGACTGCTCACTGTTTTTTCCACTTTGCTTTTTAATAGGATATCTGACAGCACACATAATACAGTGACTTTATGCAATAAAGAACGTGCACACACACACACACACATATACACACACGTACACACGTAGGGTTGCAGGAGAGAGGCAAGAATCTGCGTTTTGGAGACCAGAGACCTTCTCTCTTGCTCACTCTGTCGCTTTTGAATAGGTCGCTCCACTGCTCTGTGCCTCTTTATGAAACAAAAGTATTTTCCTTATCTTTCTCAGATTTAGTGAAAATAATAGCTAATATTAATTCTGGGCTTACTACATGTGCTAAGAATGTGCAAGGTCTCTCACTGAATCTGAGGAACAAGACTGATAAGGTAGCTACTGTTCGTAGTTCATGTTATAGAGGAAGGATCGGAGGCACAGAATGGTTGAGTAAATTGCCCAAGGACGCACAGCCAGTAAGTGTCAGAGCTGTGGAACAAGAGGGCATTTCGCTGCAAGCAATGGAAGCTGATCCTAGATGCATAAGCAGAAAATATGGTCATCCAAGGGTGGTGCGTGGCCATGGAACCAGCTTGAGGTTGAGATTCCAAACACATGCCACGGATCTTGCCTGATGAAGAAGCCACATGTACCACTGAGGCAGCTGCTAAGCGCACTCTGCTGCTTCCCCTGTGGCTGAGAACTTGCCTTTGGCTCCAGCATCAACACCACTTCTGTCCCAGGAATCCCATGTTGACCCTCGCCACCCCGAGTCAGCAGCCTTGACGGTCCCACTCAACAGCAAAACTCATTCCATGAGTCTCCTGTCCCAATTTTCTCACTTCCCATGACAGACAGGACCCGTAGATTTGACCAGTAAGAACCCAGCTCATTGCCACCTCCCTGTTGCAAGAAGTTCAGGGTTTTCCCCTGGACACACAGGGCATGTAGAACTGGGAATTATCCAAACACCAGAGGATGACCAAAGGGTTTAGACAACGGAAAACAAAGCAAATGTCCACTCCCCACTGGGCTCTACACCAGGCAGTCTGATTTAGAACCTGCCCTTGACTAGATCAGGTGAAGCAGTGGTAGGTAATAGCTCAGTCCAGGGTGCTTGGGTGCCTTAGTTGGTTAAGCATCTGACTCTCGATTTTGGCTTGAGCCATGATCTCAGGATCGTGAGATGGAGCCCCATGTCGGTCTCTGCACCCAGTGCAGAATCTTCTTGAGATTCCCTCCCTCTCCCTTTGTCCCTCCCCCCTGCTAATGCTCACACACACACTCTCTCTCTAAAACAAATAATTTCATCTTCTTCTTTTTTTTTTTTTTTTTTTTAAAGAGCTCTGTTCAGTTTGAGGGCCTTTTGCAGGGTTGGAGGGCTGAGGGAGACTTAGGTTAGTGTTCAGGAAGGGATCACAATACCTACCAAAGGGAGCCCTGCCCATTCAGATCACCATTAAATCTGGTTTGTCTGACCTTGACTGGTTTCCAGTTAGTGATACCATGGGCAGGCACTGGGAAGGGCACCCTATTAGCACCCCAAAATTCACCCGCATCCCAAGGACCTTGTCTCTAGATCTGACCCCACCCCTGACCTCCTGCCCACCAAACTGCTCACCACCCATGAGCCCTGCATGTTCTCACCTTGGTGAGACATTCCATACAACATCCCCTGCCCAGCATGACTTCCCTTTCTCTGTGTGGGAAGGTCTCATGCATTCTCAACATAGTCATAAAAATAGTGCATGTGTGCATACATTCAAAACAATTACCTATGGGCTAGGCACTGATCTAAGTATTTTACATATGTTAACTTCTCTCATATTCACAACAATCCTTAAAAAAAATGAAGGAAATGATCATCTTCATTTTACAGTGGAGGAAATCCAGGAGCAGAGAGGTTGTGTAACTTGCATAAGGACACACAGCCAAATATGAAGCCAGTATCCTGGCTCAGGAGGCCATGCCTCCCACCACCAAACTGCACATCTACCCAAACAGCACCTGCTGTGTGAGACTTTCTAGAAGGGCTCTAGTCCAAGGTCAGCCTCCCCTCTTCTGGGACCCTCCCCCAGGCTCCAGCCTATTTCAGCAGGATCTGTCACTTTCATTCTCTGATCTGCTTCACTGGACTGTGGGTCAGGGACTCTGTGTTTGCTTTTTCATCTCTGGGTCCCTAGCAGGTGCCTCACCAAGGCTGGTGCCCCAGGAGATGCTCTGTGTCTGTTGAATCAGTGAGAGTTTTTGAGCAAATATGTAGGGAAAAAAAAAAAATTATGGCCAGGTCTGAATTCCTGAAGAGAGGCAAATATTGTTTAAAGAAGCCTATTTCCTACCATCCCTCCCATACCTGCAGACTCAATTCTGGGGGTGACCAGAATCTTCTGAGGGCCTCACTGGGACTTACTGGCACTCTGGCCCAATGGGGCAAGTGCTCTGACCAGCAACCATGCAGTAGTTCTTTTAAACCATTGAGTAATTGAGTATAGGGGAATTTTCCTTAATTAAGCCTGGGAACACTATTAATTAGGTAGGAAGGAAAATAGGAAAGAAGAGATGATATTAACCTCAGTTATTATTTTCACACCTACCTTCCTTCCTTCCTTTCTTTCTCTCTTTCTTTCTTTCTTTCTTTCTTACTTGTGGTTCCCAAAAGGACCAGCTATATTGGAATACCTGTGGATTATTTTCTTAAAACTACGTATTCATGAGCTCCTTGCCATGGAAATTCTGGTTTGGTTGAACTGAGGTGGGGT
This sequence comes from Mustela erminea, assembly GCF_009829155.1. NCBI lineage: Eukaryota > Metazoa > Chordata > Mammalia > Carnivora > Mustelidae > Mustela > Mustela erminea. Next base: position 81,500,936 of record NC_045623.1, on the reverse strand, counting down.
TGCTACCTGCCTCTGTAGGTAATCCCTGAGGTGTTCCCCCGCCCACCTAGGTATGGGAACCAATGCTTCACATCGCATTTTCCACCGGAATGCCATGAAGAATGCTGTCGGTCCCTCTGCGTACATGGGACTGGAAAGTCAAGTATTTTCCCAAGGTCAGCAACCACCAGGCCTGGGGCTGCAACTGAAGAGTGCTTAGTAAGAAAGTAAAGAAATGAGGTGGGTGGGGGTTGTAAAACTGTAAAATGTAAAACTGTAAAATGTAGATCCTGTAAAATGAAGATGATCATTTCCTTCATTTTTTTTTGTTATAATTGTTTTATTTATTTATTTTTAATTTTTTATTTTTTATAAACATATATTTTTATCCCCAGGAGTACAGGTCTGTGAATCGCCAGGTTTACACACTTCACAGCACTCACCAAAGCACATACCCTCCCCAATGTCCATAACCCCACCCCCCTTCTCCCAAACCCCCTCCCCCCAGCAACCCTCAGTTTGTTTTGTGAGATTAAGAGTCACTTATGGTTTGTCTCCCTCCCAATCCCATCTTGTTTCATTGATTCTTCTCCTACCCACTTAAGCCCCCATGTTGCATCACCACTTCCTCATATCAGGGAGATCATATGATAGTTGTCTTTCTCTGCTTGACTTATTTCGCTAAGCATGATACGCTCTAGTTCCATCCATGTTGTCGCAAATGGCAAGATTTCATTTTCATTTCCTTCATTTTTTAAGGATTGCTGTGAATATGAGAGAAGTTAACATATGTAAATGATGTGCAGCATGAATGAAGCAAAAGAACAGATTACAACGATAGGAGATGACCACCTTCTTCCTCCCTCCCGGTCCTGTGACCTCTTCTCAGCCTTCTGGGCCCCAGCTCCCATGGCCACTCTTGTCCTTAGTGGGGACAACCTGCCCTGTCTTGGCCTTGGTCTGACTCTCTGGCCCATGGTACCCCCTGGGCCTGGTAAGCTGCTTCCCTGCCATCTGACGGGGCTGGTAGTGCTGTGCTCTGTCCCACCTGCCCCCACCTGCCTCCAGCTGCTCGTGGCAGCCTCTGTATGACATGTATTTAGGAGACTGTCCAATGTGTCCATACCCCCAGCCCAGAGAATCCCCCTCTGAGAGGGAGCAGAGGGATTTACCAGGGCAGAGGGGGCATATGTCATAAGATGTAAACCCAACAAGTATTTGCAAAGCACCTGCTATGAGTCTTACGGAGAGATAAGAGAGGGTCCCTGTCCTGGGAGTTCGCCGTTGTGGTAGGGATTAAGACACTCTCTGAAAGTCAGAGAAAATACCCTCTTGATCAAAGATAGCATCCTAGGAGTCAGACGGAGGCTCAGACTGTGGGAAAGTCATAGCTGGAATCATCTCGGCAAGCAAAGGGGGTCACAGAAGCAGGAGAGGAGGTCCCCTAGAATGTTTCCTCAGGGTGTTCAGGGTCTCGGTGGCTGATGTGGAGGGAGAGGGAGTCGGGGATTCCGAGCCAGGAGAGAGGGGTGAGTGACAGGCACGGTTCATACTCCCTGCCCCGGGAAGCTCTGGGCACAACTCTGAGCCCTCTGCGGGCACTCTCTCCTCCCTTCAACCTCCCAACCCCCTCCCAAAGAGACAGCTGTCAGGTGGCCATTTGACAGCTGAGGTCTTTGAGGAGCAGGGAGGGGATGAGACGTGTCCAGGGTGGTACAACTAAGGTGGTGGACCAAGAACGTGAGCGGGGGCCATCTGGCTCTGGGCTCCGTGTGCTTGGCCGCTCTGCTAGATTCCCCATCCAAGTGGAGAGGCACGGACGTGGGGAAGTCCCTCCTCGATTTGGAGGGGCTCGGACTCCACTGCGGCTGCTCCCTGGTGGCAGAGGCAGGGAAACAGGCCCTGAGGCTGACCCTCCAAGTTGGGCCTGAGCAGAGAAGGCCCTGAGCTGTGCTGGCATGGGGGGTAGGAGTGCTGCTGCAGATGGAGAGTTGCTGGGGATTCTAAACCACAGGTCCATGATCGTAGTAGATGAATCCAGTCCTTGCATACAGGGTGCTCCGGGTGAACCAAGAAGCAGGATGTCTCTGCAGAGCAGAGGCCTGCACCGGGGAACTGGCCTGGGTAGGGGGGAGCTGCAAAAATGGAGGAGGGGGCACTTCTGGAAAAGCCTCATCCAGGCCTTCTCTCTGGGCTGCAGCCCCCTCTCCCTGCCTGGTGCTGGCCAGCTGAGTGATTTTGGATGGGGGTGGCTTTGCCTCCCCAGCCATCTGTAGAATCAGAGGACACCATAGAGGTCAAGTGAGGCCAGGATCGTCATGACTAAGTCTGGAAACCACAAGCGCTGTCCTAATGGGAGTTCAAACTTTACGCCTAATGCCATTTTCTTCCCCTTCATCTATTTGGTTGCTGATCTCCAACCATCTATTTTGACTCTCCTTGTAGGCTTTTACCAGTATATTTGTAGCAAGTGACGTTGCATCATTTTTGGATGTAGGCAAGATCATAAATTATAGAAAAATAAATGAACGCACTCTCTGCCTATGCCTTTGCATTTCTGCATGGTCTCTGCCTCTAGCTGCAGACCGTTTTGTCTCCTTGGTCACACCCTCTTCCCATACTCCCACTGTGGCCTCATGGCCCTGCCCAGAACCCAGCCCCTTCGTGGAATACTGACCAGTCCCTTGGGGAGGCCACGGGGCTCTCAGCCACTCCCTCCTGCTGGGCATCTCCATCTCCTGCCTCATGCATCCCACCTCCCCTAGCAAGAATGCATGGAACACACTGAAAGGGAGATGACCTTGTGGTAGTGCAGGGTCACTAATTCACGGTCCTACAAGCCAGCTGGGGACCTGAGGAGCCCAGGCTCAGCCTGGGTTTGGGGTGGGGTCCCTGAAAGACAAAACACAGGCCAGGGACCAAAGCAGGAACTACAGCAGTGTTTTGAGGCCATTTACACAAAAATATCCTAGGTCAGATGTCCAGCAGGCAGCTAAAGACCCAGAGTGGAAGTCGGGAAAGAGCCTCTGCTGGAAGTGCAGGCTGAGAGTCATCTCCATAAAGGTTTATATTTAAAGTGGAATGTGTCTGCTATTCCGGTCTCCGTTGACTTGACTAATGTTGGAGATTAGCTGTTGCCAAACATTCATCGTGGTACAAATAATCTTAAATCTATCACGTAGCACATTTACTCGTTGACAAATCGTAACTGAGAACCTGTTATGTGTCAGGCACCGTGCAAGGTGCTGGGGCTTCGGGGGTCAATTAAACAGACAGGGTTGCCTTCCTCTAGAGCTTAGAGGAGGGGGTGGGGTGCAGCAGGTGCAATTATGCAAATACCGCTTTGCTACATTGGGGCAACTGTGGAAGCGCGGAAGGATGGGGTGCTCTACCGGAGGGACCTACCTGGCCTGAGTGAAGGGGGATTTCTCTGACGGAGTGATTTTGGAGATGTAAAGAATGAGCAGGAGTTGGTCAAGGAAGGAAGTAGGGGGAAAGCAAGTCAGCAGAGGAAACAGAGCCTGCGAGGGCCCCCAGGCAGAGAGGAGCTTAGGATGAGGGGAAATGGAATCAGACCTGCAGGGTTGCCAGGTGCTGAGCAAAAGGAAAAGGCCTGGGACAGGAGCCCAGCCACATCACACAGGGTCTTCGGGGACACGATAACAACATGAAAGTCTGCGGTGGGAGCATCAGGGAGTCACTGAGGGTTTTTCAGGAATGATGTAGTGAGATCTGTGCTTCAGAGAGATCCCTCTGGTCTACTTGGAGAAGTTGGGGTTGGGGGGTGAGGAGAGCTGAGCAGAGCTGTGTCTAAGTCCAATCCCTGGTCTAGAGACATCTCTGTTTAATTCATTCAACACACATGCTGCCATGCTTGCTGCATGCCTCTTCCTCTACCCTCTGCCTGCTCTGTTTCAGGGGCGGACACCACCTTCTGTCCAATGGCTCTGACCAGAAGCCTGGAGTACCCACAACTCCCCCGGCATCTATTCTGCCTGCAAGCTTGGCCTTCCCATCTCTTCTTTCCAACCCTGTGGCCACCTCCCCACCTCCCACCCCCACTCTCAGCCCTGGCAGGCCGCCATCCTCTCCCTTCCCAGATACTGCCTTAGGCCCCGAGGGTCTCTCTGCCCTCAGGGTACCCCAATCCAACCTGCCTCCATGCCGGAGGTGGCGGGGCAGGTCACGTGTATCCCTCATTCCTCATTTCCTCAGCGGGTCACAAGCCTATCATGTCTGGCCCTTTCTTCCTCTGGGGCCTCATCTCCTGCTCCTCTTCTCTCCTCCAAGTCCGCCCCATGTCTGTCCCCATTCCTCCAGAAGTGCTAAACCAATGCTATGCCTTTTATTGCCTCCTGGCCTTTGCATATGTTCTTCCCTCTGCCTGGAACACCGCTGTCACTCTCCTTCGTCTGGTTAACGCTTCATATTTCAAATCTCATTTGAATATCAAGCATTCATTCTTCCATTCACCTGACACATATCTCCTGACCTTTTAAACTGTGCAAACTACTGTGCCAAAGCCTGGGGACCTGGTGGGGGAAAGCTGGAATGGTCCCCGCCCTGTGGAGCTCTCCGCCCGGGCCCTGGGTGCAGAGCTGTACGTCTGCTACATGCTTTCTCAGCTCCTGTATTCCTGCATAATGGAACTCACGGTGTATTGTCATTATGGGTTGTTTCCCTTCCTGGCCTGCAAGCTCCATAGGGGCAGGGGTCAAGGCCTCTAGGGCAGCTCTGGGCACACAGTAGGTCTTCAGGGCCCACATAGATGGAGATGACTAACACACAGTGCCTGCCCTGAGTGGATGAATGTGAAGTTGCTCTGGATGGTGGTAGGAGCTACATCCATACAGCGGGGCTATGAGATCTTTTCTGCCAGCCCCAGAGATCCTCAGAGGGGGTCTTTTCTGCCCAGACCCCGTCACCAAGGGCACTAGCATCATTCTGGCAACATCCTCCCGACATCCTCCCAGCACCCACCATGTCCCCCTGCCCATCACTGTAAGTGTGACAACGCCAATAACTCCACTTGTGCAGAAGAGCCAGAAGACCCATTTCTGTCCCAGACCCATTTCTGTCCCAGATGGCGGGGGCGCCGCCATCCCCGAGAGCCCTGCTTTTCCATGTGAAATGCTGATTAGAAAAAAATGTTAATTAGCCCGAATGTTAATCCATCCAAGTGTTGCATCCTGTGCCCAGCAGCTGAGACAGGTGATTCAGCCCTCTTGCCTGCCCCTCACCCTCCCTCTCTTTACACTGCCTTGTGGAATTTGACTTTTTCTGCCACTCGGTTAGGAGGAACAGTTCAGTGCCCACTGATGAAGGGAAGCAAAAGAAAAATATTGCTCCTGGGGGATAGAAGAGACGTGTATTCATTTGCTAAACACAAAGCCGCTTTTATTCCCGTCCCAGCCCTACGCTGCCACTGCTGGGTCGTGAGACCAGGGTGTAAAGGTGGACGCTGTGACTTGTCAGCATCCACTTGATTTGCCATGCCACACCCAGCCCCCTCATGGCCGGGGCTACTTGGACATGACTCAGCCATCCCCCCACCAAGTCCTGCCCCCAGGCTGCCCTAGGCAGGAGGTCAAGGAGCCCAAGTACAGCCCAGCAGGTGCTTTCAGGCAGCCTAAGCTCCCTTAGCCTGAGTTTCTGCTTCTATAAATGGAAATGAGTATGTTCGTGGGTAGGTTCTGGTAAGCATTCAGTAAGATTACATACGTGGAGGCCCAGAACATATCAGTGAGCTTCTGTGTCCTTCCTTGGGCCTTCAGCTACCCCTGGCAATGCTCTATTCTGCCTCTGCATGTTCAAACCCACTCAGGTCCCCATCATGTCCCCAAGAAGGAAGAGTAGCAGATTATGCCTTGTCTTACACACTGACACAGGGGCCTGAGGGATGGCAGCGGGCAGCCCCAAATCCCTTTCTGTGTCCACTTGACCCAAGCAGGCAGCCCAAAACTGGCCCCAGGAGCCTTGAAGTCCTCCAGCCCTTCTCACCCCCTACCAAGCCCTCATGACTAGTCCAAGCCTTCTTTCCCCTCAGCCACTGGCCAGTCAACTCTGCTGGACTTCTGCCCTGCTTCCCAGCCTTGCATCTGCATGGAATTTCTTACCTTGGTCCCCGGTGAGGCCCTAGTTCCTACCATGTTCTGTGGCCATCCTTCCGCAAGGCTGCTCTTCTTGCTCCCACCCCAGATTCCCAGAGGAGAGCTCTCATGGACAGGAGAGTAGCAGAGTATACAACTTATGAATCAATGAGCTGCTCGAGTAATAACCATGTGGCCTGGAGCAGGTCATTTCATCTCCAGGGGAAATATCTTTACAGGGCTGATGGGGGAATTAAATATGATAATAGAAAGATAGTGCTTATCACAGTGCCTAGTGTGACGTGTCTGGTGTTCTAAGCATTCAACACATATAATTCACTGAACTCATCACCACCTTGTGATGTGGGTGCTGATATGTTCCCATTTTACAAACAGCAAAACCCAGGCACAGAGAGGTTATGAAAGTTGTCCAAGGCTGCACAGCTAAGGAGTGGAAGGACCACATGCTCAAACCAAGGGAGGCTGGCTGGTGAGTCCATCCTGAATCACCCCACTGCGCCTGCCTTCCACGTGAATGCCAGTGTTTCTGTTTCTGTTCTGGGCATTGTTGTTTCTATTGTCAGACAGCCTGGCACCACGGCTGTCTGCCAGGCTTCTGAACTGGACCACCTCCTGGAATCCCACACTGGCCACCCCACAGATCAGAGCCCCTGACTGAGAGGCCTGCACATCTGTGTGTAGGGGTGGGAGGGTGTGTGCAGATGCCACGAGCCAGAGACAAAGAGATATTGCTGCCAAATCCCTCTCGTCCCCAACAGAGAGAGAGAGAGAGAGAAACACTGGGAAGAGAGGGAGACGGAAACCACAAAAACACGGGAGAGGACAAGAGCTCTGTGTTTGGGGAAGGACGAGCCTTCGTGGTTCAGCGGGATGTGAGGAAGGTCTGCAAAGGGATCAGGCTTGAGTATGTCTCCAGCTTTGGGGTAGGTTTGCGGGAGGGCCTGTGGTCAGGTCACCTCTGTGTGCGAGGGTGGCTGTGTGTGCAAGGGGAGAGTGTGTATGCGTGCACAACTGAGCAGAGGTGTGAGTGTGCCCTTGTGAGCCCTCTGTCATCTGCTCGAGTCCCACCACCAGACAAATGGCACAAACAAGACTGAGCTTCAGTTGGTCCTTCAATGGCTTTGGTGACAGTGGAGACCAGAGTGGGGAGGAAAGAGCCAAAGCTGTTGGAAGAAGAAAAGGCAGCAAGCTCACCTGACAGGGGAGTGAGCACGCTGGCCACCTTCTACCACCAAACTGTCCTGAGAGCCATCCCACCCAGCCGCCAAGCAACAATCACAGAGCAGACTTTGACTGGGTCAAGACAGAGGCTGGATCTTCTCAAGGGCATGAGCCCAAAGCTCCATCACAGGCTCTGATATTTTATTGATTATATAACATCCTGGAGGCGATTATATTTGGGGCAGCAAAAAAAGCAATTTTCCTCCCTTTCTTCTTCTGCTTTTCCTGCAGGACCTCTCCACTAAGCTGAGGCCAGCCTTTCACAGGCAGCTGGAGTAGGTCCAGGTCATGTGAACCCAGAGTAGAAGTTCTTGTGCGTGGTGATGGTTCTCTGATTCTGGTTCTCTGACGGTTCACTGGGATGCAGGTCCTGCTCTGGAGGGCACATTATTGGAGAGACAGACTCATGGCTTGGACCAAGGCAGAGTGACAGGGGCCTGGTCTCCCCTGCCCAGGCAACGGAGCTGGGTCCCTGCCAGGCTTTCAGTTTGAGGCTGGAATGGAGAAGGCACATCTAGGCACCCCAGGTTTGGGAGGCCAGGAGCACGCAGGCAGGAGGCTTGTGCATGATTCTGAAGCAAAGTAAGGGAACGTCATCCCCTTGGGACAGGGGTTTGTCCTCTTTGCCTTGATTTTCCTCACCTTTGCTGTGGGACAATCTCTCTTGGGTTTACTGGGAGGGGTCACTGATCCATCAACTGGTGCCTAGTAGAGTTCATGGGGCCCAGTGGTGTCATTAGGAGGGAAGGAAACATGGTTCAACCCAGGCTTTCCGAAAAGTAAACAAGGATTGGCTCACAGAATCTGAACTTAGCAAGCACCAGATAAAGGGGAAGTGGGGGGAGAAAGGTGGGGGCCTGGTGTGTGACAAGTCCTCAATAAATATTTGTGGAAGACAGCGTGCTGAGAATCCAAGATGTGCACAGATCTGCAGAGAGCCAGAGAAGGGTGCAGGCCTGGGTGTCTGAGAGCCTGGACACCATAAAGGCCAGGACCAGGACTGGCTCACCTTTTAAAACAAACCCTGCTGCAAGTGAGAGTTTGCCGGATTGCGGGGAGGGGAGGTCGTGGAAACAGAATATTCCAGGCACAGGAAAGAACATTTTCCAAGGCACAGAGGAGCAGCTGCTGCCCCTCACAAACCCTGATGGCCGTTTGGTCCTTACCCGTGTGCCAGAGATTGTCCTAACTGCTCTTCATGTGCTTGCTCATTTACACTCTTGGAGACCTACTCTCATTGGCCCATTATACAGCTGAGGAAACTGAGACACGGGGACATAATCCCTGGACCAGGAGCACACAGAGCTGGAAGGCCAGGACCTATTTGGCTAGCCATGGGGTCCTGAGGCAACGCAGGGGAGGGAGGAGAGCTCCAGCGCATTCTCAGGAACTTAAACTGGCTGCGGTGACCAGCAGGGAGAAATCAGTCGGTCGTCCCTGCAGAGGGTGGATCATGGATCGGACGGAGGAGGTGAGGCTGGAGGCAGTGGTCAGGAGGGAGGCCGCTCCCACGGGCTTTTTTTTTTTTTTTTCTGACAGGTGTCTCAGGCTTTGAAAGCATGCACACCAGCGAACATGTTCCTGCTCAATGTCGCTGCCTCCAAGGCACTTCTGTTCCCATGAATGTTGTGCCAGCCCTGGGAGACAGAATGTGTCATGCCTATTGCACAGAGGAGGACAGCAGGGCTCTGGGACCTCTGATGGCATCGGGCGGAGATAGAACCCCACCCAGGTCCTGTCACTTAATCAGTGACATTAAATTCCTTCGTCCTCATGGGCTATCTTGTCTACCTTCACCGCAGCCTCTCAGCGGGTACCATCTGTCTGACCCACCAAGCGCCTAGTATCCCCCAACAAGTATATATCAGAGGAGCAAAAGATGAATGAGTTTCCAAGGAGGAGTGTGTGTCCCCCTCCAGCTCTAGAGAGTCCTCAGACTTTTTGGAAACAGGAAAAACAGAGCTTAACTCTTACCCTCTGTCTCCGTCAGTCCGGGGATGATTCTGATACATGGATGGGGGACCTGGTTTGTAAAGTGAGAGCTGAACAGAGAGTGGGGGGCTCCCCATCCTGGTGACTGGATTCAGGTCATCTACCACGAGGACCCCTATTAGGCCAGGTGACCCAGTTCACCACTTCCTCCAACTCCCAGGCTGGGGAGGAAGATAACTCCATGTCATAAATACCAGCCTTGGCTGTGGGAAGGGCCAAAGGGCTGCCCCAGGGAAGCACTGGACACTCCAAACACAGGCCCCTGCACAAAGACACAGACCAGACTGCGATCCTAGAGGCTTGGGGAAGTCTCACTCCCCCAGGACTGCTGTTCTGGAGGAAGCCAGTGCTGACTCGGAAACCCATCTCTGATATAATATGAATGATGAAAGTGCTCTTTCTGAAATATTTTTAAAATGAGATTATATATATATATATATACACACATACATACAAGTATATGGGAGAGAGGGAGAATGACAGATGGACGGGGTAGTCAGCGGAGTATTTTTAATCCTGGAATCAGGATTACGTAACGATGGGAAGAGAAAAGCTAAGGCAGGTGGTGAGTCATCTGGAGCAAAGATGGGAACCAGTCTCGCCCCAACCTCCCTTCCCACTCTGCAGACATCTGCAGGTGCCGAGATCCGCGGGGCCACATGAAGGAGCCCAGAGTGGCGGGCCCAGGGGTGGCGAAGAGCCGCACTGAGACAGGCGCAGGGCGTGGGGTGGCGCTCGCAGGTTTAGGAGGGGTGCTGGCGAGAAAGGCAGGGCCGAGTCTGGCCCAGTCCCAAAGGCTGAGTCTTAGAAACACTCGTCAATTTCCAGGAACTCGGGAAAGACTTAAGAGATTTTCAAGTGAGTTCTTGGCTCTGCATTGCAGACTCTGTGTCATCTTTGACTTCCTGTAATTTGCTGAAAGGGGGGACTGTGAAGACTCCCATCTGGGAGCCACTGTCACTGGAAGGCCACCATGACGGCTAAGAGCACAAGAGCTCTTCTCTTCTCAGGTCTGGGGAGCACTTGCCGCAAGTCACCAGGCTATGTGGAAGCAAGAGTCTTTGCATGGGGACAAGAGGAAGCCTCCTTGACTGTCACAGGAGAAAGGCTGGAGATGGGGGACAGAGGGAGGCTGTAGTGTCTGTCCCCTGGGGGGCTTCCAGAACAGAACACTTCTGTCCACCTGCTGTGGGCTGCAAAGTCATCTGCCTGAGGTAGGGGGCTGGAGCAGATGGCCAGCCACGGCTCCCTCCCTCTCCAGAGTTCCTGTGTTACTGCTCAAACTACACACAGCCATCAAGGAGCTGTCTTCAGCAGACCTCACGCATACTCCTCTGCCTTCCAACATTTCTAATAGTTCCTGCTGTCCAAGTGTTTACCACGGGCTGGACACCATCCTTGCCATGTATTACCACATTTAATCCACTAACCTCCCTACAAGACAGAGCTCACCATTCCCATTTTACAGGTATGGAAACTGAGATGTGAGGTCAGTGTCTTAGCTGGGGTTTTAATTCATCTGTGACTCATGCTCTTAACCACAATGATAGGGAACCTCATCCCCCATTACCCCAGGGCTGACCCTTCCCCTGGGTTCAGACTCTTGCAGTATGTTTGCATGAAGCCAACCAGAGTAATGGGTCCAGAGAGGCAACTGTGAGTTTCAGTAACCAGGTATCTGTCCATGATTCAGTCCACGAGCCAGGCAAGAACTTCTAAGAAAGGGGCTCCCACACCACAGCCCAGCCAGCGAGCGGCAAGCCAGCTGCAGTCACCGTCCTGAGCAGCCCTTTAAAGCTCTGACTGTTCAAAGCAGTGGGGCAGGGAGCAAAGGAGGGGTCTTTTTATTGTCCCTGTTGTAGGGTCCTAGAGGGAGGCCCAGCAGTAGGCTGCACTGAAGGCAAGGTCTGTGAGGAGGGGTCTGGTGCTGTGCTGGCCCAGAATGCCCTCCAACGCCTTCCCACATGGCCAAGAGAGGAGAGAGATGATGGACATGAGGTAAATGGCAGGTTAGACAGAGACAGAGGTCAGGGGAAAGCTGTAGGAGGTAAGGAGAAAGAGAGACCTCAACTGAGAGACAGAAAGCCCAGAACAGAAAAAGACAGAGATAGGGATCATGAGAGAGACTCCAGACCCACAGAGACCTACACAGACATAAAAACAAAAGTAGAGACCTTGAGAAACCTAGATCCCAGTCAATGAGCAAATATTTATTGATGCCCCCCCACCATTTGCCAGGCACTATTCTAGGCCCTGGGGATACAGACATGAGTAAGGCAAAACCCTGCTTTCCCAGATCTCCCTGTCTAGTGGAGTAATGGTCAGGGTTGGAGAGACAGACCATCCACAAGTAACCCTCCAAAACATGACTTCAGATAACAGTATGAAAATAAAATAAGGTGACTTGATAGAAAAACCAGGGAACCAGGGAGACGGAGATGCCAGGGAAGAGACAGAAAATGTCATATAGACCATGAGCAGACCAAAAAGGATGGGGAGGAAGAGGGAGAAGAAGAGGCAGGGGGTGGAGGAGAAGGTGAGGGAGGAGGGGGCGGAGGAGGAGTAGATGGTGGAGGAGGAGGCGAGAGGGAAAGAGGAAGGATAGAGTGACAGGAGACAGAGATAGAGAACCCACAAGAAAAAAACACCGCCAAAGAAACCAGGAGATGCGGAGGCCACGATACAGATCCCAAAAGTAGTCAAGAATCCTGAGAACCCAAGACTGTGTGAATGAGAAAACCAGAGTCATGCCTTGACTCAGGGACACTGAAGATAGGAACCAAATGAGAAGGGCATGAGCAGGGAAAATTCAAAAGCCAGAGTCAGGAGGATGGAAAGCCTGGGTAGAAACCCAGAGAGAGAGAGACAGAGACAGAGGGAGAGACACAAAGACTTTTGCCATCATTCATCATGGAGCTGGGTTTTCAAAGTCGCCCCTGGATCCATGGACTCCAACCTTCTTATCGTTCCTTTTGTTATCCTCCCTGATGGGCCCCAAAGTTTGAAAGATATTTGTCTACCAAACAATCTGCATTTCATAAGTAATAATTAATTCGCTTTCCCATTTTTTATTCATCAAAGACGTCTATAACTGGCAATCAGAGCTTCAGAGCAGCAGGAGCTCGCTCATGTTGCCACACTCAGTTGCTGTACTTCCAGCCAAAAGCAAAGAAATCTGCCATTTGAGTCATCAGCCTTGTGCAGCCTGATCACAGGTAAATGCATCCTTTGTGTAGAGTTTTGGGGGATGTTGACAATAGTTCAAAGGACACAAAGGGAGGCCCTGCTGTCTTCACAGATCCCTGCAGAGCCAAGGGCCCAATTTCCAGATGACAGTCCCAGGAATTTCCTTTGTCCTGCCAGGCACTGGGCTGCACCACTAGAGCAGAGGTCCTCATTAAGGTGGGCTCCTCCTTTGGAGTGCACAGCCGGAAACGGACCCATGGTATCTATGTTGTACATGCAAACTATAACTACTGAAATAATAGCATAAAAGCCTCCACTTACCCTACTTACACTACTGTCTTAGTTCTTGCCTTCCTCCATAGCCATACTTATCAGGGGAGGATGGTTCCTTTCTTCTGACCTCCTATAACTTGGCTCAGTACTCTTACTCTTCTTGGAAAGTCTCCCACTGTCCTCCAAATTGCCCAAACCAATGACTTTCTCAAACTCAGTTATCTCTGTTGTCCAGCGCTGTGGATGCCGCCCTCCCACTCTAAGTTTGCAGATGCTAGATTCTGATCCAGAAGACTTCACAGTGAATGTAGGTCTGCCTGTAGGGACAGATCCCCCAGAATGACCTTGGGTAAGGCCAACCACACATCCCTCTTGGTCTTGGTCTTTGTCTCTTAGCTGTACCTGTCAAATTTGAGCCCTAAAATGACCCATGGAAATTGGCATTTCTTACCGTGTCATCCTGGTCTGTGACCCTAGCCATGCCCTCAACCTCTTAACTGTGGGAAAAACTTGGTTTGAAGGGTGTATGTAATGGCTTCCTGGGCTCTAAGAGTTGGGTTGTCCTTGGTTTGGCATCTTGCCTGACCCCCCATCTCAATGTCTGTCAGGTTCTCTGGCTGTGCTTCTTGCAGCTCGCTGCCTGGTCTGTATTCCTCTGTATTCTTCTGCCTTGTATTCTTCTCCCAGTGTCTTCAGTGGTGAGCATTCACCAAGGCATTATTACTACTCTCAGCAACAGCCCTCCTCATGCCATGCTCTCTTGCTGAGTACCAGCTGTGGTTGGATTAGACACCATGCCCAAATCAGCACTCTACCACTGATCTCCCACTCAGGTGTTTACTCATTTTCCCCTTGTTTTGAAGACTTTATGCCCATCCTTCTTTTCTGTCTATTAAGCTACTACCATCCTTTAAGACCCTTTTTCTCCAACCGCTGGTGCAGGGAACAAACTGGACTCCATATGTAAGATCTTAGGGGTTACCCAAAACGTCTAGGAGCAGGGAAAACTTGACCTAAACCTTAGGATTCCAATAAGGCAGGCATAGAGAGTGTATATTCTACATGGGCATGGGCCCAGGAGGGAAAACACAAACCAGAAGGATCCAAAGCCAGAGAGAGCTTGGGACCAACTAAGGATAAGAATAAGGGTGGAAAAAACTAAGATACTGTCCCACTGCCATGACCAGAGCTGAGGTTCCAGAAACTGAGCATGTTAGCCCCCAGTCATGATGCATGAGAGGGTACCATGTGAGTTAAAGGTCCCAGCTCAGGGTAGGCAATTCCTAAGTGCTACAAAGGACCTCTCTGTTGTCATGCTCAATAATGACCTCTCCCTCTCCTCTGCTCTCCCAAAGCACTTCATCCTCTCACCATTCATCATTTACAGACAGCTGCTGGGTGGGTTTTTTTCTTCTTTTTTTTTTAATTTTTTATTTTTTATAAACATGTATTTTTATCCCCAGGGGTATTGTGAATCGCCAGGTTTACACACTTCACAGCACTCACCAAAGCACATACCCTCCCCAATGTCCATAACCCCACCCCCCTTCTCCCAAACCCCCTCCCCCCAGCAACCCTCAGTTTGTTTTGTAAGATTAAGAGTCACTTATGGTTTGTCTCCCTCCCAATCCCATCTTGTTTCATTGATTCTTCTCCTACCCACTTAAGCCCCCATGTTGCGTCACCACTTCCTCATATCAGGGAGATCATATGAGAGTTGTCTTTCTCTGCTTGACTTATTTCGCTAAGCATGATACGCTCTAGTTCCATGCATGTTGTCGCAGATGCTGGCGAGGATGCGGTGGGGTTTTTTTTAAAGATTTAATTAATTTCTTTATTTTAGAGAGAGGAGGGGGAAGGGTGGGGGGCAGAGAAGGACCATCAGCCTCCTTGCTGAGCACAGAACCTGGTGTGGGGCTCGATCCATATGCCCGAGATTTGACCTGAGCTGAAACCAAGAGTCAGGTGTTCAATCAAGGAGCCACCTGGGCACCCTTACAGTTGCAGTTTGTACACAGGTGCTAATTTTCTTCCATTGAAAGCATGAAGTTTCACAAATATTGGCCACATTAATTTCTCAATTATATATTAAAATTAGGGGAAAATTCTATTTGAAGAAAGACTTAAACAAACACAGTGTTAAGGGGCAGATTTATTCCCTTCTCACTTTCAACCTTGTCTGTAATTAATTTTGCCCTGGAAATCTTGGGTTTATTCATTTACTCAACAAACATTTACTGAGTGCCAAGCATATACCAGGCACCGTGCTAAGAACTCAAGTGCCACAAGAAGCAAGACACAGTGCCTGTCCTCTAGGCCAGTAGTAAAGACAGAAAGACAAGAAAATCAGCAGTTAGGGGGAAGGTGATAGGGGTTACAATAGAGTATGTGCTGATGTTTTGGAAATATATAGTAAGGACAGTCAGCTAATATTTTGAAGGAGATAGTGGTCAAGGAAGGCAAAAGTGATACCTTATCTGAATCCTAAAGCATATGAGGTAGTTGGAAATGGATAGGAAAGGAAGAGAGAATTCATTCAGATTGATTAACCCAGAGAAAAAGGGGAGAACAACACAAAAATTAGTGGAGTGGCAGATTGTTCAGAATGTCTAATAACAGGTTGCATGGTGGGGCAGGACACGGGGAGAGATGAGAGGTGTGCCTGGCCGGCAAGGGGAAGGCTGGAGCGAAATCATGAAAGGCCTTATATTCAATGCTAGAGAGTTTGTATCAAGCATGCTCATGTTAAGTATCCCTGTCCCTTCCAAGAGATTTAAGTAGAGAATGGTCTGACCGGATTTGAGTGGTTGAGGAGAACCCTTCTGGCCAATGTAGAAATAAGTTAGAAAGATTGTGCAGTAGTTCAGGTGAGACATGATAAAAGCTTGACTGAAGGCCGTGGGGAATGGAGAAAATGGGTGAATTAAAGTGATATTAGATAGAGTCTATAGGCTTCAAAGTCTGACTGGGAAGCAGATTTTCTTTGAACTTGTCCTTATGTCAGCAACCTACCTGGATTGTGTGTACTCTATCTTGGGCTCTGTCTCTCAGGGCTAATAAGCAACATGGAATCATCTCTTCTGTTGGCCAGCTGCAGCAACTCATGAACTAACCAGCCTCCATATTCAAACACACGGGAACGAATTTTTTCTTGTTCTTGGTTTGATTGGAATTAGGTGTCACTCCTACCTCCTCGTTTCTCCAGTAAGGCCCAGACCAAAAATAAAACTTGTGCGACTCACCTCAGCTTCACAATCCATTCCTACCTTGTTCCACCTTCCATGATTGCCTTTCTTTTCTTCCCATTACTTCAAAGAGCACAGGTGACAAATATGGCTGTTTGCACTTAATTCCATCCTTTCTTGGACTATTTTGCCCAATCAGGATTACCTTCATTGCCAAAGGGAATCATGTTATTAGTCTTCTATTCACCCATCTTTGAAGCTCACCACTAGTGTGAAAGTTACTTTGCATTAAATTCTAGGGGGGTGTTCATTAACTCAATTATCCTGGAAGAAACAGTTCTAATACAAACTACTCTTAAAGGAAACTCTTTTCCTCTTGAATATTTTAGACATGTTTTGTAGAGTAGAATTAATTTTTAAAGAAAATTACATAGTATTTTTCTGACAAGCAAAAATAGATTGAGGGGAGTAAGGGGGAGGAATGCAGTTGGGAGAGAGAGAGAGAGACTCTACCTGAGCACAGAGAAAGACAGAGATAAATAGAAAAGGAACATGACAGAGACAGAGATAGAGTGAACACAGATTACTTCCTACTGGAGTTGCTGTTTGCTGGTTGTTATCAAGCAACATTTTGGAGATAGTCTATGAAATAGATCATCAAAGCCACTTTTTTACACCTTACAAAATATACCAAGACCCTGTGACAACTGCAGATTAGAGAAGTGGCACCAACACCAACTGTTTTTCCTTTAGTTTTTCACTCCTGGTTTCGATGTTTACAAAGAACACTAGTACTTAAAACTTTCACTTCCTGCTGAAATGTATGATATGTCTTATTGCCATTAACCAGGACTGTAACTCAGGCAGGGCTGACATGCCATCTGCCTTCCCTGTCCCTGACCTGTAGCTGGTTCCAATTCCCTTTCTTGCCCAGCTCCAGAAATCCCAATGGTTTTCATTCTCCCATTGATGAAGACCATGTTGAAGTTAGTAGCACAAATCTAGTTTCAGAGAGGTATAGGATAGGCAGGGGAAGTGTCAGCCCCCACAACCTCCCAGGGAAATAGCCATGTACCTATGCGCAGCATTGACTCAGAACCATGGACAGCAACCGCTAAGCCATCCTTCCTCTCTCCCCCCAAACATTAGGTTTTGCTTTGGAAGAGAGCAGGGAAATTTAAACACTTAGTACTCATGGTAGATAATAGAAGAGGGGTTAAGAAGGTGCTCTATGGAATTAAAATGTATTGAGAGGTTTATCTTCTCTATCAGATTGCATTGACTCTGCACTTTTGCAAAGTTAAGGATGCTTTCTCTAGCTCAGGCTCATACAGATAGTAATAAGAGATATGGGATTCTGGACCATGTCTCTCTGATTCCAGCACTCATTCTCCTAGCCACAATATAGTGGTTGTCTGTCTGAGCTGGACCCACTTAATGTGAAGGAGTTAACATCACTATTTTAGGGAGTTTCCCATTGTGGGATTTTCCCAGATTCTGATCTTGTCTGATCTTATATTCTGTACGTTCTATACCAATCTTGAAAAATTATCTCAGAGGAAAAAAAAATGGAAAAAAAAAGCAAACAAAACAAAAAATGGAGAGAGAGAAGCAAATTATTTTAAAACAAAAAAACCCACCCCATTACTCCTCTCCTCTGACACAGCCATTTTTCACGTTTGCACATTATCTTTCAGCCCTTGTTGACACACTGACATATTTTCCGTCATTGCAATCGAAGCAATTGTAGTATTTGCATTGTGTTTTCACTTAGTCTCTTATCATAAACCTTTCCCCAAGTTGCTATGCAGTCTCTGTAATGATACTTTTAATGTTTCTATAATGTTCTAACAAATGAATGTGCCATGATTTACTAAACAACCCCCTAATTGTTGAGCATTTAGGTTATTTCCAGGTTTTTTATTTCACAGATCGTGCTATGATGAGCACTTTTATATAAAAACCACATGGGGTGCTTGAAGGAGCATGAACATGGAGTCAGATCGAATAGAGTTAAAATTCAACTCTGCTATTTACCTCTAATGAGTTGAAAAAGTTCTCAGAGGTTTCACCCTGGAGATGGGGTGGGGGTAGACGTTGCCAGAGCAGTGGAGTAGAGGATTGTGAGGTAGAGCAAGGCCACCCACAGAGACAGATGCAAAAAGAGGAAGGAGCTACTTGTGATAAACTTCCTAGGCTTTACAGCTTTGCCTCTTCAAATCTGGGGCTGGCCAAAATCTATTCACCCAAAGAAAGGCACATAAAAGGGATAGTTCTCCTTTGGTCCGATACTTGGGACCCAGGGCCTGCACTGGGTGATACAAAAACAAGATCAGCTGACAAAACCCTGCTTTGAGAATAAATGATAACAATAGTAGGCTGAGAAGCAACCCCCACACCTGTTCCTCTAAGCTTAATGCCCTGGGATTAAAACTCTAGGGTCACTTCTCTGCCCCTGATCAACTTTCTCTGAATTCTTTCTTCCTAACAACAAAAGACACATCCTTTCTTCTGCATCTTCTGGAGCTACCAACATAGCTATGAATCCTGATCATAGCTACCAGATGGGACTCAATCTCTCCAGCCCCTCCTGCCTCTTTCTCCCCAAGGACAATCCCACAGATTCTTTCATTATAATCTCTTCTGATGTTCCATGAAGGTGGATACATCTGAGAGTTACTGTACATCTGGAATCTTCCATGGTTTCAATCATTATCCTTGTTTTAGAAAACCTGGTATCCTGGTGGCATGGTCCCTGAGTTCTTAGTTATCCTCCATGTGTCCTCCTTGACTCTTGAGTGTGGAACTACCTATCTCCAGCACCAAGTCTGAAGGTGTAGCCAGAGAAGACCATTTAAGATATCAGATCCAGTTGACTGTTCGAGAGCTTCAAATCTGGAGGGTAATTCTCTTCCCAAGACACCTCTAGATTGAGCAAGTTCCTCATTAGTGTGACCCCTTTTCCACACATATATAGTAAAGGGAGGTCCCCCCCACCCTTACACCTGGTTCTGAATCTCCATGGTCAGCTCTATTTGAGGTGCAAGGGTAGGGGAAAGGGTGGAAAGAAAATAGGCACCCAGGGCTAAACCCACATACCAGATTCCTTCAAAAAACAACCACCCCCTTCCTCAAGCATGTCCATGCAATCTCCGCTACGTAGCTGAATTTGTAAGCTGAGTTCTCACAGCCCTGGGGAGCAGGGAGGCCTTGTCAGGGGAAAGTTGCTGACCAGCCCCTTCTCCTTGGCTGTCAGGGCTAATCAACATCAGAGCAGCTAATGGGGAACACAAAACCTATTTAAAAGCTACATTTACCACTTGGCTGGTTCCATTACAGTGTGTAATATCCAGGTGTCACACTTCCTCTCAAAATGTCTGTCTCAATGTTTCCTCAAGCTTCCGGGGTTAAGAAGTCACTGCCAAGAGCCACCTGAGGAGACTCCCTTGCCCCTGCCCCACCCCCATCCTCACAGCAAGCTTCTCTGCAGTCTCTGGGAGGAAGGTTCTGGAGCAGCGTGCAATAGTGGACACTACAGGCACATGGTTCCTTCCCTGGGTGGGACGATTTCTTCCTCTCCACTATGACAGTTGTGGTGCCTATCCTATGCCCAGCCCACATCTGAGAATCTAGATGCCAATGGTGCATGATCACTACATTGAGACCTCAATTTTCCCTTCTCTCCCTTAAAGTCCAAATGAGCAGGATAATTTCCCATGGTTTCCTGACCCATGTACTTCCTATTCCCATTCCTAAATCTCTCTCACTAAGGATCCAGAGGCAGAAGAAAAGCTGGTGATTCCATTTGATAAGACC
Source organism: Mustela erminea (assembly GCF_009829155.1). NCBI lineage: Eukaryota > Metazoa > Chordata > Mammalia > Carnivora > Mustelidae > Mustela > Mustela erminea. The sequence continues at coordinate 81,481,174 of NC_045623.1, read as the reverse complement.
ACAGCCCTCTCCTCCCTAGATGACCTCCTACGCCATGGCTCTGCTATCAATGGTGTCCACCCCACCCATCAGCATTCAAGAATTTTCCATCCTTTGATCCAAAAATGCCTTCATTTAGCTTGTCCCTGACCAGCCATGTGCTGTCCCTGGCCTGTGAAGGTACGGTCTTTACTCTAAAGGGTAAATTCTGGAACTTTGAAGGGAGTGCATATTGAGATCATCAAAGGTGACTCTTTTTACTCATCCAGTAAATATTTTGTAAGTACCTAGTATGTGCCAGGCACTGCACTTGGCCTGAAGGCACAGCAGGGAGCAAAACTCACAGTTTAGAGGTGGCTAGAGGAAGAAATCAATCACAAATATCTAATTACACACAGTGGCGTGTGCTCTGAAGAAAAAGCCCAGTGGTTCCTGAGAGCAAGTAACAGCGTAACAGGGTCAGGGAAAGCTTGAGGGAAGGCCCTGGAGGGGAGTGTGGATATCTCTCCTTGTTCCCAGCACCTCACAGAGTCTGGCATACGTCATGAGTCATGTCTGTGCAGTGACTAAGGAAGTCGTCTTGTCCCCTCTCCTTCTCAGTCTCCTTCCCCTGCTCCATTTCTCAGCCACGCCATCCCCATCCCTGCAGACAGCCTCACACCTCACTTTACCCAAATGAGTGTCAGGGGTGTCCTTCCTTCCTCCCCTGTGAGGGGTGTGGGCGCCCTTTGAGGAGCCTGGGAAGAAAGCTCTTTCCTTGAGATGAGCAAAGGCCCCACCTCCCTCGCACTCTGGCACTTCCCAGTGCTCTCTTGTGAACATGCCGCCAGGCCAGCCAATGACATTTTTCCAGGGGAGGCCTGGGGAACATGACAGCTCAGGTTAGTGAGGGAGGCCCTCCCTGGGGGGGGAGGGGGGGCCAGGGTGCTGGGAGTCTGGACTTGCTGAAGGCCAACAGAGCCTCTAGGATCAGCCACGTCCGGGGCAAAGAGCAGCCATTGTCCATCCTCACATGATGTGAGCCTGCCTATGCTGGGGACTTGAGGGTCACCCATCGCCCAGGAGGTGTTAGAAACATTCAGAATGGCTATAGTCTCGTACCGGGTGGATCTCAGCTTCATGAGAGATGAGCCTTCCCTGTGAGGGGCATCTGGTGCCCGCACACCTGGCCACCCCAGACGGCATCTGTGGAAGCCGCCCACACCACCTGCTCAACGGGCATCTCTCCATCTTGCACACAGCTGGGTCACCATATAAACAGAAGGCTTGGCTTCTGCCTCTGCAGCCAGCCAGGGGCTGCCAGAGTGTGGCCCAGGCTGCAGCATATCCCTGGACAGGATGGAGAAGCACAGTACGTCCTGTGGGGTCAGCAGCTGCAGGGGCATGGGTGTCCAGGCAGCTCTCGCTGGCTGCATAACCTTGGAAGTGTTCTCCTTTCTGGGAACCTCAGGTCTCCTCTGTGAAATAAGGGGTGGGGCTCAATCAGAGGCTTTCCAGGGGTTTCCAGTGGGCCCATGAGTCCCCTAAAGGCAAAGGGGACCCTGGGGAGCAAACATGAGAGCTCTGTGCAACCCTGCTTCAACCAAGCAACACTTCGTTCCCCTGCTTCGACCAAGCAGCACTTCTTTCCCCTTCTTTGGGTACAGAGCTTCTGCTGCAAAGTTTCACTTTGGAAAAGAAAGTTCTTCGCTGCCAGCAAGTTTGAAAACCACCGGAGTGCTCATCCCTAGGGCCCCTTCTAGCTCTGACATTTCATGATTTATGAGTAAATAAGATAATATATATGAAGGAGGCCTGGAATATGGTAGGGATGCAATAAATGGGCTCCATTATTACTGCTGTGTCTACATGTGTCACAAGAGCCCCTGATGAACGCTCAGCTGAAATCCAGCGACCAGGCCTACACCGTTTCCTGATCTTTATGCAGATGGAGAAGCTCCACAGCTCTGTGTTGGATAAATGCGGACGAGAGGAAGGCAGAGAGAGCAGGAAGAGAGAGGAAGGAGGGAAGTACAAATGCCAGGGTCAAGGTCTAGGGCCCCTCCCATGCGTGTGTGCTCAGGTTCCAGGAGGTCAGGGGCAGGACCCGGCCTGGCCCCCCACAACTCCATCACTTACACCTCCTCCACTGGTTGCCATGGAGATTAGGAGTGCAGGGGCCCAAGGCACTGACCTCTCCACCAGTGTCAGCATCTTCTTTTCTTGATTTTATCCAACTTAAGAAGGCATGGAGGGGGGACACTTTGCCCCGTCCTCCCCCATCTCCCCCTGGTGTCCTCACTGCCTCCCACTCACCTTCAAGACTTCCCTGGGCAGGGTCTCCTGCCAGGAGGCTGGGTCTCCTTGGGAGGAAGGTCCTGGCCCACGTGCTGATGGAGTGAGCAAGGAGAAGGAGGCTGGTATGGCCCCAGAAGGCAGGTCAGGGAGGCCTGGTGGGGAGGTGGGACCTGAGTTCTTGAGTACGGAAATGACAGGAGCAGAGAGGTGTGGCTTGGTGGGTCAGCCAAGCTGTGGAGGGCAGAGCGGAGGAAAGAAGAGGCAGGGGGCGGCTGCTGGAGTAATTCAAGTAAAAGGAAATGCTGACCTGGCTCAGGACAGCCCCTCAGGGAAAATGCCCTGGAAGAACGAACTTGAGTTACGAGGGGCGGCAGACGGGGTTTTTGCTTGGATTCAAAGTCTCAGAACCTCAGTGTGGTTGCGTGTAGGAATCCAAGATAGAGTCTGGCTTTTTCCAAAACTCCTTCCCTGGAGAACTGGCTCCACTGGAAAACCACCCAGCATCATACTAGCATTATAAAGGCCCAGAGAGGCTCCTCCTCTGTCTCCCCCACCCCACCCGCCTCCCCCCCACCCCCACCCGCAGCCTCCCTCCGCGCACACCCCCCGCCTCCCCAGACCCCCCCCCCCCCGCCCCAAAGACGGTCCTCTTTCCAGGTTGTTCAACCTTGAAAGTTCAACCGTGAACTTCCACAGAGGTCAGGCACAAAGACACTTACATGATTAACTTTGGTTAGCCCAACTTTGTGTTTTCACTCTGAGGACAGTTTCCCTCATCCCCTTCAGCAACACCTATTTACACCTTCTAGAAGATTTGGAAATTACTGACCTCGTCAAATGTATCTCACACACACAATGCACAATGGTGGAGAGAAGATTCAGGATGTTTGACTGTCCAAGAGATAGTCCTGTCATGACTCAGAGGTCCCACTTCTGAGGATCTGGCCTAAAAGAAGAGTGCTTAACATGGAAAGAACTACATGTACGATGTCATATCTAAAATGTGAAAATAGGGGTGCCTGGGTGGCTCAGTGGGTTAAGCCGCTGCCTTCGGCTCAGGTCATGATCTCAGGGTCCTGGGATCAAGACCCACATTGGACTCTCTGCTCAGCAGGGAGCCTGCTTTCCCCTCTCTCTCTGCCTGCCTCTCTGCCTACTTGTGATCTCTCTCTGTCAAATAAATAAATAAAATCTTTAAAAAAAAAAAATGTGAAAATAGGGGTGCCTGGGTGGCTCGGTTAAGCAACTGCCTTCAGCTCAGGTCATGATCCTGGAGTCCCAGGATCAAGTCCCACATCGGGCTTCCTGCTTGGCGTGGAGTCTGTCTCTCCTGCTGGCCTCTCCCTTCTCATGTTCTCTCTCTCTCATTCTCTATCTCTCAAAAAAAAAAAAATCTAAAAAATAAAAAAAAATTAAAAAGTGAAAATAATAAAATATCTAAAAATCCAATGGTATAATTCCTCAATGGCACTTTTGCACAATGACTGTGAATAGTATGAAACTACACAAGAAATCACTTAGAACTGAAATATTGTGAGAACCATTTGACTTGTAGGTGCACCTGGGTGGCTCAGTCAGTGAAGCGGCTGCCTTCGGCTCAGTTCATGATCCCCGGGGGTTCTGGGATTGAGCTCCGCATTGGGCTCCCTGCTCAGCAGGGAGACTGCCTCTCCCTCTGCTTGCTGCTCCCCTGCTTGTGCTTTCCTTCTCTCTCTGTCAAATAAATAAAAAAATCTTTAAAGAATCATTTGACTGTAGTTTGTTTAAAAAACTACAGTATGGAAAAAGGTTAGGAAGGAAATACATAGCAGATTTTTTGTTTTACCCTGAGGAAGTTTCTCTGAATGGTGAATAAGAGCTCTAGTCATAGATATAAAGTTGTATCCACCCCCCCATCCCTTTGCACTGTAATACATGGCAACAGGCTTATACATATGGCACCTGTGAGTCTAGTCAGTTGAAGGGGGTTGCCTGAGTGTCATTCCCTGCAGGTGTACTAGTATCTGAACCTGTAGAGCTGAATCAGGCTATTCCTGTCGAAATATAGCCCCTAATGAGGCTTATCCTGAAGAGCCACCCATCACATCTCAACTTCAACAGGACAAACTGGAGCCTATGAAGGGTAGAACTTGACTCACACTAGACCCTCCAGGTGAGTTCTACATTGCTTAGTTCTTGACCTTGACTGTACATTGGACTCAACTAGCAATCTTTTGTAAAGACATAGTTGCAAGAGTCCCACCTCATATATTCTGATCAGGGTGATGTGGCACGTGGCAAAAGCCCAGGGCATTCCGGTGGGTACCAGGCATGGGGAACCCGGACAGAGGCTGAAGGAATGGGGTGCTTGTCAGTTCCTAAAGGTGGGACTCAAAGTCAGTACTAAATTCTGCCAGGCACAGAGGGGGAGCCTCTTGGGGCCTGGGGTCAATGGCCTGGGAGAGGCATGAGGTCAGGCCCTGTGATGAATCTGGGTTCCCTTAGACATGTCTCAGGTCAGGCGAGTGTCCGGGCTTCCCCGCACTCCTGTTTGGGAGAAGGAGCCCTGGTCCCCAGGACACCAGCCCCTGTGCTTTTAGAATGAAGACATTGCCGCCTGCCAAGTGGACAGTTTGTAGGGCTAAATGGCTTAATATTTTTGGAGCAGAAGGAACAAAATTGCCGCAAGACACTGTTGTTTTCCCCACTGTAATTGATGGGGCTCACTCTTTGCTGCCGTTAAAGCACAAGCTGGAGCTATTTTTCTTTTTTTAACCAAACACCGCTGAATGTGAAACATCGATTTTTTTTTTTAACTGGGTTTCAAACTGAGAAATGTCTTGATCCCAGAAGTCAATCACTGGAGCGTCATAGTAACTTCCATCCGTGCCATCAAGGGGCCCAGCAGGGGCTCCTGCGGTGCTGACTCCCCACACCCCTCAGGGCTCCCGCCCCACCCCTAACCCAGCAGCAACTGCTTCGAGAACAGGGGCCCTCCTGTTCTTCTTCTGAAGGGCACACAAGAACCCTCCCTGCCTCATGTGGCCGCCAGCTTCTCTTCTGTGAGGTTCTAAGGAGACCTCACCACACTTCTGACCACACCCACGCCCTGTGAACACATCCTGACCCAGGCAGGAAGAAACACTCCCCACCTCTGCCCCACTGCTTCACGCAGGACCACCTCATACAGTTGTGCTGGTTGCTCACTGCACAATTCTAGAGAATGTATCCCCATTAGTGCCATTCACCTGCCTTTTAAAACCAGCTCTTTTTTTTTTTTTTAAAGATTTTATTTATTTATTTGACAGACAGAGATCACAAGTAGGCAGAGAGGCAGGCAGAGAGAGAGAGAGAGAGAGGAGGAAGAAGGCTCCCTGCTGATCAGAGAGCCTAATGCGGGGCTTGATCCCAGAACCCCGGGAGCATGACCTGAGCCGAAGGCAGAGGCATTAGCCCACTGAGCCACCCAGGTGCCCCTAAAAACAGTTCTTGACAACTCTCCCGTTGCCTACTGCTACAACTCTTCAGTGTGGTTCCCAGCGCCCTATCTGGTCTTCCTGTCCAGGTATCCCAACATTATCCTCTCATCTCTATCTCTGGTCTCACTGGATTTATATCCCTTTCCCAAAGAAGCATGTTTTTTCTGCCAGCGTCTTTCCCACACATTGTGCTCTCTGCTTGCAATGCCCTCCTTCCTGCCTTGCCCACCTTTCTAGGTGAATTCTACTTCTCCTTTAGTTCTCAACTAAAACACCACTTTCTCCAGAAAGCCTTCCCTGACTTCCCCATGCCAGTGGGTACCCCCTGCTCCGTGGCACCTTTTGCTTCCTTCAGCACAGAGGGAACTAGTAACAGCTCAATCTCTACCTCAGTTTAACTGATTAGACCAGGAGCCTGTCTTCCCTAACCCTGCCCTTCTTAACTCAAAGTCTGGGACCTTCCAAGTCCTTTCCTGTCCCCTCTCTTGGAGCAGAGTGAACACCTGTACGTTGGTCCCCAGAGAGCCAACCCAGCTGCAGATGGACTGATTTGAGCATCACCAAGATGGAGGTGCTCTGACTGGAGCCGCAGGTGAATGCCCGGGTCCCTGGGCTCTCGATGCCAGTCCCCACCCTCTAGGTCACCAGAGTCAAGAGTTGAGGTTTTAGGGGTTATCTCATTTAAACTGCACAACCATTCTCTGAGTGGGTGTTATTATTATTTTTATTATACCCACTTTATTGATGAGGAAACTGAGGAACAGAGGGGTTAAGTGACTTGCCCGACACCACACAGTAAAGAATGCTGTGCTGGAATTTGGACATAGGGCAGACCGACTCCAAAGCCTTTGCTTTATACAGATAGTCTCTGAAGGAAACTCAGATTTGCTACATAATGTCAAACTCAGGGCCTGAGAGCGGGGACTGTCCTTCAGGGCCCGCCTTCCCACGTCCCACATCCCCGGTGTCTGCGGCTCTGCCGAAGAGGCTCTGGCCCAGAGCTGGGCATCTTCCACCCATCTCCCAGCGGGGCTCTTCACGCCCCTTCCCGTCCCCTTGGCCATCCCTCCCCCCAGCATGGAGCAGGCCCGGAGGACAGCTTTTCCCCGTGTCCCTGGACCATCCTTCAGAGGCAGCCACAGCTCTCCTCAATCTTCCTCCCCATGTCATCGCGCTTTCTCGGGCCTGGCAGTGTCACCTTGGACTGTGAAGGCACAGACAGTCCTGCAGTCACAGGGAAAAATAGGCAAAGAAATTGCATTTCCTCCGAGACCATTGTGAAGCGCGTGTGACGTGCCCCTCTTGTGTCGAATTGTCTTAGCTGCATCCTGCAGGACCCAGGTCCTGTTTCTGTGGAAACGTGGAAAGCCCTCGGCACAGGGACAGCAGACAGCTGGGGAAAAGCGTACCTGGGTTCCAATCCCAGCTTCATCATTAACCTGTTTAAAAATCTTCAGTGACTTTTGTCCTGTAGATGATTTCCAAACACCTTGGTGGTGGGGAGTAAGGGGTGGGGTCAGCAGGGTACAGCACATCAAGACCTGTCATTTCTCAGGAATGCTCCCCTCCAGCTACAATGAGCAGCTCCCTATTCTTCTGACCCTCAGAGATGTGTCTGCCGCTGTCTTTTCCCTTCCCCTTGGCCCAGAAAACCCTGTTCATCCTTCAGTCTGAATGTCACCTCCTCCAGGAAGTATTCTACTGTCATCAGTTATCAAGCTGCTAATCCCCCCGCCATGATCCCATAGATGTCCGCCAGTGGAGTGTGTAATGCAATTTAGTGTATTTTCTCTATTCAATCATCTAACCATCTACCGTGTGAGCTTCAAGAGGCCACACTTAATCCATCTGGTTCAGCATTTTCTCTCCAGCACCTGGCACAGGGCCTGGCACACAATAGGTCTTCTAGAAGCAAACACTGCCTAAGTGAATGACTAAAGAAATCAGTCGGGATTCTTATTTGCAAGCAACAAAGCCAACTACATCTGATTTAAGTGGGGGAAAAAACAACGTATTCAAAGGCTGTCTCCCGGGAGCTATAGAGAAACAGGCTCAAGACCACAGAGCACAACCCTGCCCGGACTTTTGCGGTGCAGACACCACTGCCATCTTCCAGCAGAGCGAGTGCCTGTTGCTGACTCCTCCACCATCCCCCCACCCACGGACCCTTGGCCCCTGACCCCTCCAGCAACCACATGCCCCTGTTCCTCTGGGAACTTGAACTTGCTTCCCCCCGTCCCTCCCGCTTCATCATGTTGTTAACTCTTTTTTTTTTTTTTTTTCTTAAATATTTTATTTATTTTATTTGACAGACAGAGATTACAAGTAGGCAGAGAGGCAGGCAGAGAGAGAGAGCAGAGAGCCCGATGCGGGACTCGATCCCAGAACCCTGAGATCATGACCCGAGCCGAAGGCAGCGGCCTAACCCACTGAGCCACCCAGGCGCCCCTATGTTGTTAACTCTTGACTGAGAGCCTGACTGAGGCTGGTGTCAGGATGGGCACAGTCTGGGTCAGGGGCCCACACCCCCATGGCAAGAGACCCTGCGCTGGGAGTACTTCGCATTTTTATTTCCTTGAATGAAAGTTGGGGGAGTCATCAGGTGGAGAATTCATAGGACTGGGGTTCGCAAGAATGGGAAACCTACCACAGCAATCAGCTGAATGATCCAATGAGCCGAAGGCCTTAGGCAATTTCCCTTCCTGGTTGCTGCCTCGGTTTCCCCGTCTGTCAAAGGTAAACACATTAGTGTTTCGGCTCCTCTCTGAGATCACCATTCTACGATTCTGGTGTGTTGTCTATCCATCTGCAGCACGAAGGCTCAGAGGCACAACTGACCTAGAGAGAAGAGAGTGTCCCCAAAGCTCTCCTGCCAGTCAGAATTGCAGTAAGAAATTAACCCCGTCCCAGGAGCTCCGACAGGAAGAGACTGCCACAGTGAGGGGCTTGGCTACCTGAAAAGAAGGGGGTGGGGTTCAGCCATCCTCAGAGGTACTTTCTATGGCTCATCACTCATCCGAAGCCAGTGGCCCTGAACTATTCTGAAGGAGTGTGGGATCAGAATGGCTAATCAAGACACTAGCTGTTCCACCAGAAAGGTCAAGTTCAAAAGCAGGCAGTTTCACGGAAGAGGGCTGATCAGTAGTAATACTGCTGACAATCTGTTTATTTATTCAGCCATTCATTGAAAAAACTATTTACGGAGCGTCTGCCGCATATCAGGTTCTGTGCTGGACACCAGAGATGGAATGGTAAACAAGACAGTAAGGCACAAGCCCTCTTTGAGCTTATACTCTAGTGAGGAAGAAAGAGGAGAAGTAGATAAACAGAGAATTAAGCCGGTTGCTGTTCCGTGGCAATCAGGGCCACAGCAGCTGTAAACAGTGGTGCAGGAGAGCAGAGAGTGTGTGGGTGAGGGGCATTGTAGCAGCCATGGTCAGGGAAGACGAGGCCCTTCGGAGATGACATTTAAGCTGCATCGTGATTAATAAGAAGAGGGAAGAGCAAGCCAGGCAGAGGGGACAGCAGGGCCAGAAGACTATAACACAGGAACAAATGTGGCTGGAAGAGCAGGAGACAAGGTCAGAGAAGTGGGTGGGGTTCTTCTCCCACTGCAAGGAATCCGGGGGGACAGGGCTTGGCGGGGTGGAGGGGGACTTGCCCGGCGCTAAGCAAGAGAGTGACATGATCTGATTTGATTTTGTGCTTTTTCAAAAGATCACTCTGGCTGCTGGGTGCAGAATGGATTGGAGGGGAGCGAGATAATAACAGAGTGAACACAATACCTAGTTCAATAGGAGTGAAATTGCCAGCAGAGCGTCCTGGCTTTCGTTGCTATTGAGAAAGGTAACTGCTGCGGGAACCGCAGGGAGCTGTCAGGACGGGGCAGGGAGGATGTGCCTGTCCTCCAATTCCCAGAGGAGCGCCTTCCGCTGGCTGGTCTTTGGCTTAGTCAGGGGAGCGTCGGCTACACAAGGACACCAAGGGAAACCCCAAGCCTCTGTGCTTTCACGAGCTCTGTTTTATTTCTTACTCATCCTGCCGGCTCATCGTGGATGGGCCAGGGCTCTCTGCCCCCTACAGTCTCCCTCAGGGACCCCAGCGGAGGACAAGAGACTCCACCTTTTGCAGCCTGGTCTTCTCGGTCCCTGCGGCGGGCAGGGGAGGAACGTGCAGAGAGAACCAGCATGTCCTCCTCTACACTTTGTCACCTTTTCTTCTATCCCATGGGCCAGAACCCGCCACGTGTCAGTGCGTAATTGCGAAGAAGCTGCGGTCTTCTGTACGCTCAGGAGGAAAGCTGGGCTGGATACGTGTGGGCTCTAGCAAAGTCTGCCGTGGGCCTGAAAACAGAAATGAGGGTTCTCTGGCAAAATGAAAAAGGAGGGATTAGGGGGGCCCTAGGGAAGAGCATCACAGAATGAGGCATCACAGAATGAGACACAGAAGACCTGCCCAATTGAAGACTAAAGCTGCTTTTCTGCTGGGATAGCCCGTGTGACTCGGGAACAAGAAACACTTGTTTTAGGATGAATAAGGATCTGGCCAGGCACTCAGCCCTTTGGGGTCATTTGACATAGAACCTCCAGATGCCAGGGGAGTGGGCTTCTCCCCAGGCCCCTACAGGGGGCCACAGTTTCCTTGTGTCTCTCTGAGACCGGCGTAGGGGCACACACATGCTAGAGAATTTTGTAAACCTCTTCACAGTGTTGTGGGATCTTCCTTTTAGACCCTGGTTCTGCACACAAATTTTTTATTTTTCTAATAATATTATTTTTTCCAAAGATTTTATTTATCTATTTGAGAGAGAGAAAGTGAGAGAGAGAGAGAGAGAGGGAGAGAGAGGGGTGCTGCAGAGGGAAAGGGAGAAGGAAACTCCTTGCTGAGTGTGAAGCCTGATGCAGGGCTTGATCTCAGGACCCTGGGATCATGACCTGAGCCAAAGGCAGACACTTTAACCGACTGAGCCACGCAGGCACCCCTTACATTATCTTTTCTTTTTTTTTTAAGATTTTGTTTATTTATTTGACAGACAGAGATCACAAGTAGGCAGAGAGGCATGCCGAGGGGGTTGGGGAAGCAGGCTCCCCGCTGAGTAGAGAGCCCAATGTGGGGCTCGATCCCAGGACCCTAAGATCATGACCTGCTGAAGGCAGGGGCTTAACCCACTGAGCCACCCAGGTGCCCCCGTTATAATTTTCAGTAATGCTCCTAGCTGCACTTTTCCAAGTACCTTCTAAGCATTTCCATACCGTAGCTAATTTAATCCTCACAACAATCCCAGTGAATATGATTACCAGCATCATTGTACACATGGGGAGACTGAGACACAGAGCAATTCGATAACTTGCCTAAAGTGTGACAGCTGAGAGTGGAGGAGGTGGGCATCAAAGCCAGGGGACCTGGCCCTGGAGGTTCTGCTCTCAAACTGTAGACCACGCTGCCTTTGATATGGGGTGTGCCCCAGCAGACGCGGACACAACCCATGCTGGCTCCAAAGAGCAGTCGTCCCCAGGAGTGGAAGAGAGCAGAATATCCTCTTCGGTCGCATTGTTCCTCAACGGGTGGCTTGTGACTTCACAGGGGAATGAACCTTCCCGTGGGGACGCACACAGAACCTATCCTGAACCCAATGTGAGCACAGCAGGCCTCTGAGTACTTCAGCCATCAGTGCGGAAGCAGAGAGAACCAAAGCAAATGACTTAGCTCTTCTTACTTCCCATTTGATTCGACTTCATCCTTGAGTTTGGGTTTGTTTTTTTCAACAAATATTTTTGGGCATTTCCTACAAGGAAGATAGTCAGTTAATGCCGTCAAGGGGGTGGGGTAAGGAGAGGAAATTAGGAGTACAAGGCATTGTCTCTTCCCTCAAAGAGCTTGCCATCTACTCAAGGAAGCCAGACAGGATCCCAAGACAAATGCGATCGTTTTGAAGACATGTGATACAGTTCTAAACAAGACACCGTGTCTAATTGCTAGGTGGGATTGGGACGTTGGGAACTATGGAGGGTGAGTGTGGCATCTGGTAGGGGGACAACACTGAGCTGGATGAATGAGACAGACTTGGAGCAGGAGGAGGAATTTGAATCGGGTTTTGAAGCATGTGGTAAAGACCCACTTAAGGTGATGCTGGGGTCGTCTGCCCCGGGACCCTGAGCCCGGGAGCTTTGTCTGGCACTAGAGGCCACTGGACAAAGCTGAATTGACACACCGGCTGGACCAGGACCCCTCTACCGTCTCTGTCCTCAAGGGAGCTCCCGCCGAGGTCCGACAACAAGTTCTCAGAGCAGCAAGTGAAGAAAAGGCATAGAAGCAGATCGGGGATGGGAAAACAAGACGGAAGGTGAGTTTCGTGACGCCGCGGGCTGTGCGGAGCAGAGCGGACGCTGGGCAAGGGAAGCCACGGTCACTCAGCTGCCTAAGCATCTTCACAAGCCCCCGTAGGAAGGCCCAGGGCTGTGAACAGCTGTCGTCAACTCTAGTCCTTACAGCCCTGAGGCTGCCATCTTCTATGCTTTGGAAAATTTGCTTCCTACACACACACACACACACACACACACACACACACACAGATCAAACAAACCAACAACAACAAAAACCTACACATTTCCCTCCTGTATGAGTCAGAACACACAACCCACTCTCACTGGTTTTAAGAAGAAAGTAAATGTACCAGAAGTTATTAGATGACTTCAGAGAAGCTCTGAATTAATTTCAGAGATGCTCAGAGAGCTGGTCTCCCACACTACACTCAAGCTGGGGAGCTGGCCCATTTGCAGTTAGGGTCTCCGTCCCGCGCACAGGCACAGGAGGGTGGAGTGCCATCCCCAGGGTTCTGTTGCGGCTGTCTGAAAGCTCGCTGGCTCTCCGGCCCCTGGCTGAGAGCTTGGCTTCCCCAGGGCTCCTCCTTCTTCCGTGTGTCATCTTCTGAACCAAAGCTGCTCACCAGTGAAGCCGGTCGCAGGATCCCAAGTCACGTGCCTCCCCGGACCCTAACACCAGGGCTGGGAAAGCGAGCTCTGACTTCTCTCTCGGGAAGGGTGGATTCGGAATAGGAGAAGTGACCAAGGTGGAGCCACACATCCTGGCTTCGTGAGAGATTCTTGGAGTAATTCTTGCCACATGCTTCAAAACCTGATTCTTTCAGAGTAATTATGAATAGCACCCTTTTAACCCTCACGTGTGATTCCCCTTGGATCATAAATTGTATAGACATCCTAATAATTCCCAATAATGATTGTTGGGTTTGGTCATCACAGATGCGCCGCTTTCCCTCCCTCCCCGGATCCTCTGCCCGCCCCCCATCCCAGAAGCGTGTCCAGACCTTGCCAAAGCCCTTCTCCTACGACAGAGCAAAAGGGGGCTCTCCTGTCTGCACTCGGGGACCCTTCCAGCCTGAAGAGGAAGAACTTTTTTCTGCAAGGTAAAAATAGCCAAATGAAAATTCAGAGGAGCAAAAGGAAAATATGAGCAACCAGCCAGCCAGTTTAGCCGGCATTCCAGATTAGGCAAGCCAGCTCATGGAGGGTCTTGAGCGGCAAGGAGAGAATTTTGGCCTTGATCTCTGGGAAATAAGACATAGGACATATGGGAGTTCTCTGAACAGGGGAATGGCTTGACCCCATCCGTGTACTTGAAAGAGCAAGGTCCAGACAGACCTGAGTTTAATGCCTGACCTACTATACAGAGTGAGGAACGGAAGAAAGTTACTTAACCCCTTGAAACCTCAAATTTCTTGTTTGTAAAATAGAGAAAATAAAAAACCTTCTTTTGAGATTGGTGCGAGGATGAATTAAAATGTCAAGTTCTCAGCACAGTCGGCAAACGCGCAGTAGCTCCTTGACTGATGTTGGTTGCCTTAGCTGATGTCCAGGTAGGATTTGGGGAGCATCACCCAGCAATGTGTGCAGAGCAACAGGACAGGGGAGAAGCTGGAGGCTGGAGGCCAGCAGAGACGTGGCGCAGCAGAGAGACCTGTGGAGGAAGAATGCCCTGCTGGGAGCTGACATAGGGGGGCGCAGTCAGGCTGACAGCCAGGCTCCCTCCTGGGTGACTGGCAGGCTGGTAGGTGAGAGCCCCAAGGATCAAGGTAATGACAGGTAGCTGGTTCAGAGGGACTTGTAAGGAAGGGAAAGATAGGAATTCACTTTGGAATATACAGAACTTAAAGGTCCAAGGCTGTCATCCGGGAGACCTCTGCAGCAGGAGAGCTTGAGTTTGAAAATCGTGGGCGCAAGCTCAATGGGAAAGTGTACTGAATAACAACAGAGTATGCCTTATCAGGGGTGTCTGGCTGGCTCAGTCAGTAGAGTGTGTGCATCTCTTGATCTTGGGATTGTTAGTTCGAGCCCCACATTGGGTGTAGAGATTACTTAAAAATAAAATCTTAAAAAAAAAAAAATAGAATATGCCTGGGGCGCCTTAGTGGCACAGTGGGTTAAAGCTTCTGCCAGGTCAGGTCAAGATCCCAGGATCCTAAGATCGAGCCCCACATCAGGCTCTCTGCTGGGCAGGGAGCCTGCTTCCTCCTCTCTCTCTCTGCCTGCCTCTCTGCCTACTTGTGATCTCTGTCTGTCAAATAAATAAATAAAATCTAAAAAAAAAAAAATGTCTTATTATATGCTGGGACCAAGCTGCAGAACTTCTCTTCATAGTCCTGGTGGAAAGGCTAAAGACATTGGGATAGCAATGATCCAGTTTTAGTTGCTTTATATAAATGACTGAGGTAGGGGCTCCAACTTCATTCTTTTGCATGTGGCTGTCCAGTGTCCCAGCACTATTTATTGAAAAAACCATTCCTTCCCCCATTGAATTGTCTTGACACCTTGTCAAAATTCAACTGGCCATTGATATATGGGTTTATTTCCATTGATCAATACATCTATATTAATGCCAATACCACACTGTCTTGATTATTGTTGCTTGGTAGTGAGTTTTCAAATCAGGAATTGAGAGTACTCGTATTTTGTTCTTGTATTTCAAGGTACTTGTGGCCATTATGAGTCCCTTGTAATTCTATATGAATTTTAGAGGCAGCTTGTCAATTTCTACCAAGAAGTCAATTTATATTCTGATACAGGTGACATGTAATCTGTAGATCAGTTTGAGGAGAATTAAGTTATCCCATGATGAACATGGAACGTCTTTTCACTTATTCATATCCTCTTTAACTTTTCAATAGTATTTTTCAGCTGTCGTTTTGATGTACAGGTCTTGTACTTTTGTTAAATTTATTCCTAAGTATTTTATTCTTTTTATGTTATTGTAAACCAGCATTTTTTTTCTTAACTTCCATTTTGGAATGTTTATTGATAGTGTATAGAAATATAATTGATTTTTGTATATTGATCATATGTTCCGTAACTACACTGGACAAATTCTAATAGTGTGTCTGTCTGTCAGTGTGTATCTATGTGTGTGTGTGTGTGTATTTCTTATTATATGCTGCACACAATATTGTATCAACTGCAAATAGAGATAGTTTTACCTCTTCGTTTCCAATTGGACGTTTCTTTTTTGCTTTTATTTGCCTATCTACCCTGGCTAGAAGCTCCATTACAACACTAAATACAAGTCATGAAAGTGGATATATTTGCCTTACTCTGAGTCTTAGGGGGAAAGTAATCAGTCTTTCACTGTTACGTTAGCTATGGGTTTTTGAAGATACCATTTATTAAGTTGAGGAAGATCCCCTTTATTCCTTTTTTATTGAATGCTTTTATCTTGAAAAAGAATTGGGTTTTATTGAATTTTTTTCTGCATCTATTGAGATAATCATGTCATTTTTGTCCTTTAGTCTATTAATATGGTGCATTACATTGATTTCTTTGCATTCCTTGAATATTTTCCACTTAGTTATGGTGTATAATCACTTTTATATATTGCTTGATTGATTTTGGCAGTATTTTGGTGAGGATTTTGTGTCTGTATTCATAAGGGATTTGGGTATGTGGTTTTCTTTTCTTATGATGTTTTTGTCTGATTTTGGTGTTGGGATAATACTGGCCTCATAGAATGAGTTGGCAAGGGCCTCCTCCTCTTCTGTTTCTTGAAAATATTTGTGAAAGACTGGTAGTAATTCTTCTTTAAATGTTATGTAGAATTTCCAGTAAAACCATATAGGTCTGAGCTTTTCTTCATTGGAAGTGTGTTTGTTGTTTCTAATTAATTCAATCTCTTAACTTGTAATAGGTCTATTCAGAGTTTTCTTTTTCTCTTTTTTCCTCCTTCCTTCCTCCCTCCCATTTCCCACCCTCCCTCCCTTTCTTCTTTCCCTTCTTTGGGGGGAGGGGTTGAGGTGGAGTGGGGGTGTGGGCAGCACAGGGAAAGAGAGAATCCCAAGCAGTCTCCTTCCTGAAAATGGAGCTTGACACAGCATTGGTCATGACCTTAAAATCACCATCTAAACTAGAATCAAGAGTTGGGTGCTGGGATTCCTGGGTGGTTCAGTGGGTTAAAGCCTCTGCCTTCAGCTCGGGTCCTGATCCCAGGGTCCTGGGATCGAGCCCCGCGTTGGGCTCTCTGCTCCGCGGGGAGCCTGCTTCCTCGCCCCCCCCCCCCCCCCCCGGCTGTCTACTTGTGCTTTCTCTCTGTCAAATAAATAAAATCTTTAAAAAAAAAAAAAAAGAGTTGGATGCTTAATCAACTAAGCCACCCAGGTCCCCCCAGGGTTTCTTTTTCTTCTTAAGTCATTTTCAGTCATTTGTGTCTATCTAGGAATTTTTTTCATTTCACCTAGATTATCTAATTTGTTGGCATATGGTTGTTCATAGGACTACCACATAATCCTTTTTATTTCTATGAGGTCTGTAGTAATGTCCTCTCTTTCATTCCTCATTTTAATAATTTGAACAATCTCTCTCTGTCTCTTTTTTTTTTTTTCTTGGCGGGTTTATCTAGAGGTTTGTTGATTTTGCTGGTATTTAAAAATGAATCAACTTTGATTTCATTAAATTTCTCTATTATTTTTCTAGTCTCTGTTTCATTTATCTTTATTATTTACTCTTCACTATTTCTTTCTGCTTGCTTTGGGTTTACTTTGCTTTACTTTCACTAGTTTCTTCAGGTGGGAACTATGGTATTGGTTTAAGATCTGTCTTCTGATGTAACAGAGATGCTAATAGTCATACATTTCTCTAGACTCTGCCTGAGCTGCAGCCCCTACATTTTGATATGTTGTGGTTCCATTTTCATTCATCTCAAAATATTTTCTCATTTCCTTTGTGATTTTTTTTCCCTTGATCCATCAGTTACCTGAAAATGTGTTGTTTAATTTCCATATATTTGAATTTCTGGCACTTCCTTCTGTTATTGATTTCTAATTTTATTCCCTTGCAGTCAAAGAACATTCTTTGCATGATTTTAATTCTTTCTAATTTATTGAGGCTTGTTTTATGCCCTAACATGTGGTCTAACCTGGAGAAAAATCCGTGTATACTTGAAAAGAATGTAATCTGCTGTTAATTAGGCAAAGCGTTCTACAGATATCTGCTTCATGGTGTTGTTCAAGTCCTCTACTTCCCTGTCGATCTGCTGCCCAGTTGTTCTATCCCACTGAAAGTGGGGTGTTGAAGCCTCCAAGTCTTATTTTGGGATTGTCTATTTCTTTATTCAATTCTAGTATGTTTTGCTTCATGTGTATGTTTATATCGTTATGTCTTTATGAGAAATTGACATCATTATAAAATGTCCTTCTCTGTCCCCACTTATAATTTTTGTCTTAAAATCTACTTGTCTGACATTAGTATAGCCTCTCCGGGTCTTGTTTGGTTAATTTTAGCATGGCACATCCTTTTCTATTGGTGTCTTTGAATCTAAACCGTGTCTCTTATAGAGAGCATACACTTGGATCATGTGTTTTTATTCATTTTGCCATCTCAGCCTTTTATTGGATGTTTAGTCCATTTGCATTGAAAGTAATTGCTGGGGGTGCTGGGTGGCTCAGTGGGTTAAGCCTCTGCCTTCAGCTCAGGTCATGATCTCAGAGTCCTGGGATGGAGCCCCACATTGGGCTCTCTGCTCAGCAGGGAGCCTGCTTCCCACTCTCTCTCTGCCTGCTGCTCTGCCTACTTATGATCTCTCTCTCTCTCTGTTTGTCAAATAAATAAATAAAATCTTTTTAAAAAGAAAAAGAAAGTAATTACTGATAAGATAGGAGCTACAGCTGGAATTTGTTACTTGTTTTCTAAATGTTTTATGGTTTTTGGCCCTCTGTGCTTCTATTTATGTTAGAAGTACACTAGAAAATGTATTATTTCTAATTCCCTATTGTTTCTTTTTTCATATTTTTAAAGTTATTTTCTTAGTGGGTTGCTCTGGGAATGGCAATTAACATCTAAACTTAAACAATTTAGTTTGAACTGATGCCAACTTAATTTCAATAATATGCAAAAACTTTGTTTTAATATATCTCTTCCCTCCTTTGTTTTACTGTCATACAAATTAGATCTTTACATATTACAAGCCCTTCAACAACACAATTTTATAATTGTTGTTTTATGCTGTTGAGTTTTAAATCAGAAGGGAGAATAAAAACATGATAAACAAAAATACATTTATATTATTTTTATATTAACCTATGTGATTATCTTTATTTGTGCTCTTTATTTATTTGTGTGTTTCCAAGTTACTGTCTGGTGTCCTTTCACTTCAGCCTAAAAGACTCCCATTAGTATTTCTTGTAGGGGAGGTCTGCTACCAACAAATTCTCAGGTTTTATTTATCTGGGAATGTGTTAATATCTCCATTTTTGAAGCATGGTTTTGCTGGAATGTCTTGGTTGACCTTTTTCTTTCATTTCTTGAATATGTCATCTCACTGCCTTCTGGCCTCCATAGTTTCTGATGAGATGCCAGTTTTTAATCTATTGAGAATTCTTTGTATGTAACAAGTCACTTTTCTCTTGCTGCTTTCAGGATTCTTTCTTTGTCTTTGACCTTTGACCATTTGACTATGATGTATCTAGGTGTGGATCTCATTGAATTTATTCTACTTGAAATTTGTTGAGGTTCTTGGATTAATATTTTACATCTAATTTGAGAAGTTTTAGAAGTTTATTTGTATGTTCTTTCTGCCCCTTTCTCTCCTCCCCTTCTTGGACTCCCACTATGCACTTATTGCTATTATTAATGGTGTCCCATGGGTCTCTGAGGTTCTTCCATTTTTTTTTAAATTCTTTTTCTTGCTGTTCCTCATACTAGATAATCTCAATGGACTTATCTTCAAGTTTGTTCATCTTTTCTTCTGCAAATTCAAATATGTTGTAGAGACTATCTAGTGAATTTTTTATCTCAGTCATAGTCCTTTTCAACTCCAGAATTTCTACTTAGTTCTTTTTTAATAATCTCCATCTCTTTATTAATGTTCTCTATGTGGTGACACATTATTCTTATATGTTCATTTAATTCTCTGGAAGTGTTTTCCTTTAGTTCTTTGAACACTTTCTAATAGATGGTTAAAGTCTCTGTCTAGAATCCAACTTCTGGACTTCCTCAGGGAGAATTCCCACTGACTGCATTTTTCCTATGTATGGATCGCATTTTCCTGTTTCTTTGTAGGTATCATGATTTTTTGTTGAGAATGAAACATTTTAAATAATATATTGTGACAACTCTTCAAATAAGACTCCCTCCCTCACATAGGGTTTTTCGTTGTTGCTGTTTGTTGTTGTTACTATTACTGCTTATTTAGTTGCTTTTTTTTTTTTTTAAAGATTTTATTTATTTTTGACAGAGAGAGATCACAAGTAGTCAGAGAGGCAGGCAGAGAGAGAGAGGGAAGCAGGCTCCCTGCTGAGCAGAGAGCCCGATGCGGGACTCGATCCCAGGACCCTGAGATCATGACCCGAGCCGAAGGCAGCGGCTTAACCCACTGAGCCACCCAGGCGCCCTAGTTGCTTTTTTGATACAATGCTATAAAGCCTGTATTATTTGTCATGTGCAGCCACTGAAATCTCTGCTCAGTTAGCTTAGTGATTATCTAATGATTGAAGAGATTTCCTTATATGGTGTCAACAAATAAGTCTTCCATCTTTTTCTGAGGGGCTCTCTGTGTATGTTGGTACACACCTTGAAGTCTCTGGTAATTTGCAACTCTGTCTGAACCCATCATTTTCTGCTTGTGCAGAGTCATAAGATCAGCCAGAGGTGAGACATTGGAGCCTTCTCAAGGCTTTCCTGGGGATGCACAGAGCCCTGCACATGTATGTGGTCTTCTAAATTCCCAGGAATACGTCAGAGCTTTTCAAAGCTCCCTATGGGAACATCTCATTCACCAGATTTAAGTATTTTGGCCAGCCTCTTGTTTTCCCAACAGGTATTACCACCTCAGGTAACTGTAATGTTAAACAATTGCCTATGATTGTCTTTGACAAATGCTGTGCAGATAAAGTGTCTTGCTGAACAAGCTTTGGTTCAAAACAAATAAAGACAATCCCTTTTATGGAAACTGCTGTGCAAATCAAATAGTGAAAATTCTCTGAGGATAGAGCTTTGGGGAAGCTCTAAACTCATATTTCTCCATCCAGTGACTGCTAGGCTGCTGGTTTTCACAGCTACTGTGATTGTCATGCTGCTGGTTCTCAAGGTTACTCCAGACCTGCGGAAAGAGGCATAGGAATAGGACAAGTTAAAATGCCACAAAGCTCACTGTTCTTGCTGAGATTAAGCCATTTTCCCAGAGTAGACATTCTTTGGATTGTTGAAAGCCTTTATTAATTTCCAGCATTCTGAAAATATTGGTTTTGACTATTTTTCCAGTGTCTTCCTTGCTTTTATGGAAGAGTAGAGTTCTGAGGGTTCTTACTCTTCCATTACAGAAGTTCTTTCTTTTCATGAGGACTTTAACTGGGCCTAACAAGATCAGAACATACTGTTACGATCTGTCCAGCCTCTGCATTGAGAACAGATTGGAAGGATGGAACAGGCAGCAAGAGGACAGTTAAGAGAATCTTACTGGGGAGAAGTGTTGATTGCTGGAACCAAAACAGTAAGAGCAACTTGACTGTGAAGAAGTAGATCAGTCCAAGAGACTCACATAAGATATATATATATTTTTTTTTCCTTTCTTCTGGTCTACCCTGTCAACCAGAAGCTGAAATGAGGCTTATGCTCTACCTGACAAGCAAATCTGAAGGGAATCAGCCCAAACACAATGAAAGGAAGAGCAGAGGCTGCTTACTTATCTCTGGGCAGTCCAAGGAGGCTTTGTGAGAGAGGAGATTCAGGGGATCCCCCATGGGGGGTGAAATAAGTCTTGGGGAGGGACAACAAGGGCTACTATCAGGGACTGGGGACCTGAGTATTCCTTGGCCTCTTCTGTAGGAACAGCCAGGGGGCCAACCAGAGCTTTGCCACCGAATCTTCAGGACCATGGATTCTTCTCTGCTCCAGCCTCATCCGACCCTCTCACAAGGCTGTCCCTGAGTGCATTGTATTCCTGGAACCCAGGAGAGAAGCCAAATAAGAGTGAAGTGCACTATTTTCTTCTTCATTTCTTTTTTTCCCAAGAAATCCTCTGAACAAGCTTTTGTATGTCCCAGATGTTCCTACCTTTGTTCAGATTTAATCCTCCTTATTTATCTCCCATGATACCAGTTTATTATGTTCCATTTCTCTTTGGCAGCTGGGGCTCAGCAGATCTGCCAAGACTGATCTTACCTGCACTTGGGCAAACACGATCATGCCCATGCCTTGTCACCCAGCTCCCACATGAAAGGGTCAGAGCAGAAGAGGAATTAAAACCAGTACCATCAAAGAACAGTAAGCCCCAAGAGATTTAAAAATAAACATGAAAAGTGCCTTGGGCCCTTCTGTGGAGACACAGTGGAGCCATGCACCCACTCTCAGGGCCCTGTCCTTCTACAGCTGCAAATCAAGCAGACTTGGCCCTTGATTCCTGCCTTGAAGAGGGGACTTGGCTCCCAGCAAGGCTGTGAAGACAATGACACAGAACTTCTCCCCTGCTTGGATTAAATATCTGAGAACATTATAGCTGTTGGAGACTATAGCTTTGGGTCTTTGATAGGACCCCTGAGGCCAACCAGAGGACCAGGGCCCAAGGTCCCAGAGTGAGCCACATACTCAGGAAATGGTAGGACACAGGCTTCCTGGTTTCCTCTTTGACTGCTTTCTCCAACAGCACACTGCATATGCAGGGCTGTAAAATGCAAGTTGAGAATACAGCAAGAGCAGAGGGTGGGGGGAGAGACCTTTATTCATCTACTCACTAGATCTATGGAGCCCAGCCATCTAACAATACTACCTCTAATCTGGACCTCTGAGGACACCCCTGGACCCTAAGCCACCAAGCCCCGCCAACCCCACTTTTGGGCACTAAGGGTAGACAGGGTCTGATTCTTCACTAGCACTAAGTTCAAGGGAGCCCATAAATCCCCACCTTGGCCTGCAACAAGAGTGAGATGGGACTTCAGTGAATTTAGGGTCAACTCTATGGCAAGAGTTGTTAGTTCCCTAACTCACTGAATCCCAGCATTTTTAATCCTCCCATCAGCTCTGAGAGGTAGGCATCAATATCTCCATGGCAGACATGAGTCAACCAAGATCCTAAGAGGTTACGCAACTTGCCCGGGATCACATGACTAAGAACTGGCAACTCCAAATTTGAAATCTGGTCTGTTGGATCCAAAGCCGAAAATGTGCCCAGAAATCTCCAGTGCACCAGGGTTCCCACTGGCCAGTGCTCTAAAGACTGTCCATTCTACCCATCCAGGACGGACAAGCCTGCATGGCCAGGTGGGGGTGGAGGGAGGAGGGGCACTGCAATGTTCCACGTGCATCCCCATGGTCACTGCAAATGGCTCGTTTTATGGTGGTGACTGTGGCAGCAGCTTCAGGCGCCTTTGTCTTGCAGGATTGACATCAATCCTCATTCAAATCAAACTCCTCTGAAACATGCTCCAGTGGAGTGGAATTTTCTGCTAAATAAGGTGTTATTAACCCAGCTCCCAGCTCCTTGGGCCCAGGCTGAGCTCAGCAGCGGCGGCAGCCACACCACGCTACTTAAATACCGATTAATAGGCATTGCAGCACTGGCCCAGACAGACCCTGCAACCCCAGCCTCCTCTGAGCATCTCGGGCCATGGTGCCTGGGAACTCGCAATGCATCTTCCCTGACTGTCTTTCAAGTCCAGTCATCAAGTAGCATTTGGATGCCTTGTGGTCTGAGGACAAGGAGATGGCAGTGGGGGATACAAAGGGAAAATTTTTCCTCTTCTGCATCTTCTTCCTTACCAGGCTTCCATTGGCAGGGCTTCTCAGGGTGGAATGGGTCAGACAAAGGATGAGACCAATCAAGGACGAAGGGGAACAGTTCTGTCTCCACTGCATTTTCAACCCTGCTCAGCGTGGACTGGAAGGCTCCTATCACACTAAAGATGACACAAGAAGCCATCCAGCATTAGGTTGGGACTGGATCCCAAGAAAATACCATTCTAGTTCCAACACAGACCAGAACACACTTTGATGCCCCCAATCCAATCATTTCAGCCACATACAAGTTCAGTTTATGTAATCCTCAGAGTTTAAACTTTTACAGCTGAAAGAGACCTTAGAGAGTTGCTGGTCCAAGCTCATTTTACAGCTGAGGAAACTCAGGACCAGAGAGGGAAAAGGTCATATCTAAGGTCCCACAGCTAGTAAGCCACAAAGCCAGGGCTCATACCCAGATCTCTGACTCCCAGGGCAATGCTCTTTTCCTTATTCTGTATCTCTCCCTTCTAAGAACACAGAGGCATCACTGAGAGCCAGAAAGTAGTAACCACATTTACATGATTTCCCAGTTTACATACTGCAATGGATATCAAATTGTTCTTAAGTGATATGTTATTAAATAAGATCAGAGAACATAAAAACAGATTTCTGAACTCTGGTAAATAAGAATACATCACACTTATTCATCTATTTTTCTGACAAATGCCTGCTAGGTGCCTACTACGTATCAGACATGGTGCTGGGTGTGGGGTTTACAGGGGTGACTGCAAGAGAGGTCATGTATAGCCTCACCAAGCTTATAGTCTAGTGGGGGACAGAATAATCACACACACACACACACACACACACACACACACAGTTCCAAATCACGATATGCAAATAACTGCTGTGAAGGAAAGGAACCAAGGGTTAGCACAGAACCTCGGGGCAGACCTACTTTCTGTTTGGAAGGTCACAGAAGGCTTCTCAAAGGAGGTGACATCCAAGCCAAAACCTGAAGGATGAGAAAAGCCCAGCCAGCAAAGAGACAAGGAGGAGTGATCCAAGCAGAAGGAACCAAACTTGGATTTCTTATCGTGGACAATGAGGTGAAAATATTTTTAAATTAATATGAGCCCATTATTTTAGAGACAGGAAAGCTATTCCATTCCCTCAGTTAATTGTTCTGCTTCTTGAAGATGATGCCTTATTGATCAGCCTTTCTGGGTCACTCATCTGCATTTTTGTACCATTTGCTCAATTTGTGGCTGAGAAGGGCCCTTTCAGAGGCAGTGGAGGAACTTTGCACTTCCTCCCCAAGCCCAAAATAATACCAAATAGTTACTGAGCACACAGTCTCCAACAGCAAGACCCAGGCTCCATCACTTTTTAGCTGTGTGACCTTGGGCGAGGTACTTCCTCTCTGGGTCTCAATCTCCTCCCTTGTGTAATTGAGGATAATAAGAGCACAACCCTCAGAGGGCTGAAGTAATGTGTGTGAAGCACCTGACACAGTATCTGGCTCATTGTAGTTGCTCAATAATTGTTAGCCACTACTATGAATGGAACCTACATCCAAACAAATTGAACTATCTTGTACATGCAAAGGTGTTGGTTAACATTTTTTCAGGTTTTTTTTCTATGCACATTGAAGCAAAGAGCAGATCCCCCCTGTGGTTGTGACTTAAAGCTTATGCTAGAAATTCCATGGGTCCTGGCAGGATAGGTGGGGAGACTGGTGCAGGGGTGAGGGTTCCTAAGACCTGGAGTCAGAGGTGAAATCTTTTAAACTGGGCAAGTGTTGCTCAGGGCAGAACCCTAGGGAGGGTGTCAACCTTGGGAGACACTGACATGGTGACATCAACAGAATAAGGAAGAAAAGAGGGTCCAAGAAGTTGAAGCCAGAGACGGGCTGGCAAAAGCCACAGTTGCTGAGTTTGGCTGCCCAAGACTCCAGTAAAAACAAGCAGGGAGCAGAAGATGCCTGTCATTGGGGAAGATCCAAACAGGGCCTTTTTCAGAAAGAGGGAAAGTGCTAATGGGGCCTGGAAAGTTCTGAGGGGGCTGGCAGGTGCTCTCCCTGAAGATCAGCATTTCTATGCATCAAAGAATTTGGTAAAAACTTGTCCCTCTCTACCTATCTTAAAAGAATTTCCATTTATGTCTGAAGAAACAACCAATTTGGCATAGAAACTTAGGGCTCAGCCAGGAGATCCTCAGAGAAATACACTTGGTTGGACATGTTTCTATCTTTTCCCCCCATTGAATGATTTTTTACTTTCTCTCTTCCCCCCAGCAATCTGTCTTGGTGCATAGCATCTACCAGGCCAGGCCCAGAACCCATCCTAACTGCCTCCCAATATCTTGCCTCTTGGATCATAGACCACAGTCTAAGCTTGCCAAAAGCTTTCATTATTACCATACCTCTTTCTCTGGCATTAGCCAGATCCAGGCTGAAATGCTCCAAATTTAGCTCATCCAAGCTGCTCTCCTGAAGTCAAATGCAAGGAAGATTTTTCTGCACTAACCACCTGGCTAGATCAGCATTTGTCAAGGGTCTCTCCAGCCCAACTCTCTTTGCCTCCTCCTCTGCATACATACCAATCCTTGAAGCATCTCTGCCAAGCTCTGGGGCGCCAACATCTCTGCTAAGCTCTGGGGCTCTGGTGTTTCACCATTGAGAGTTGCTGCTTTGATTTAATGCTCCATTCTAGCCTTAGGAAAACTGAATCCTGGGGTCATGGTCTCAGCCTCATCACAGCCCAGACCTCGTATCCGACCCTTGTTTGAAATCAAGCAAGGTAAATACAGAGGGTCAAGTAGGGAGACCTCCCACTCCATGAGGGGACTCCCCATCTTCCTTTGCTGCCTCTGCCTCCCCAGATGTCAAAGCTAGATTCCCTTATGGCCCAGTCTACAGACCAGCCAGTAGATGAGTCAGTTCTGCACTAGGAGACTCAATAATGAGTCACTGTGTTGTTGGTCTCTCCTTATCCCCAGATCAACTCTGTTTCCATTTCTCAACTGCTCCATGACCCAGGAATTGGACCTCGCTACTGGATTCAACCAATGGGAGTCACTGGCAAGGTAGGAGGAGAAAGAAGACAGATCATTTCTTTTCCACTACTTCCTGCATTGTCCCCATGTTTCTGGCAGTAGCTACCTCCATCTGTGACTAACAACTCTTTTTTTTTTTTAAAGATTTTATTTATTTATTTGACAGACAGAGATCACAAGCAGGCAGACAGGCAGGCAGAGAGAGGGAGAGGAGGAAGCAGGCTCCCCGCTGAGCAGAGAGCCCGATGCGGGACTCGATCCCAGGACCCTGAGATCATGACCCGAGCCGAAGGCAGCGGCCCAACCCACTGAGCCACCCAGGCGCCCCATGTGACTAACAACTCTTACCAGCCATCCTCCTGGGTCCAGCTCTCACTGGGCCCTGGGAACATTATTTCCTCCCTTTGTACTTTCAACCCTAGGGTGGGTGCCAGCTCTCTGCTGCTGTGCCTTTCTGAGTGATCCCTTGATGATTCCTTCAATTCTGCCCATTACCTCTGTAAGTAGCCCACCCATTAGGACCTCTTCATTCAGATAATCCTGGGTGAATTCTGTTTCTCACCAGACCTCAAATGATACAGTCATAACCGCCAGACTCAAGGTCCAATGACTCAGTCATGGTGGATGATCTTAAACCTACCAATCTATGCCCTATGATACCTCCCAGACCCAAGTTCCTCTATAGGACTTAGGCTTGTATCTTAGAGTAGGCTTTCCTGCCCCACAGCTGCACCTTGACCATCACATGCTCATCAGGACTGCTCTTTGCTGCACAGTCACTTCCCAGCTAGCCTTGCCCTGGTGAGATCACTGCCTGGTCCTCAGTCCTGCACTTTGACCTCTCCTCAGAAATCTATGTTTTGTTTTAGGTAGATGGAAGTGCTGCCAATCTCTGGGAATAGGAACATGGAAGTTGGAGCAGATTTTGGGAAAAGCCAGGCATGGAATCAGGGGTAATAAATTCAGTTTTAGACATTTTGGTGTTGAAATGCATTAGGAATGTGCCCTTGGGTTGCACAGCAGGTAGAGGGATTGGGACATGGGTAGAAAACTGAGAGACAAGACCCTGCGTTGAAAGCTGAGTGGTGAAAGGATGTCGCTGAGTGAGGAAGAAAGGCTGAGCACAAAGCCTGATGGACACTAAGATTTAAGGAAAAAGGTTCTGGAAAGAAGAATGTGGCATGGTCAGAAAACTGGGAGAAAAACCAGGAGAGCATAGAATATGGAAACCATGTGAAGAAAGGGCCTCAAGAAGGGCAGCAGTCACCATGAAGAAGGCAAACAGGGTGAGGACTTCACTCAATACCCAATCACAGTTGACTCTACAATCTGGATTTGAAAACTGGCTCCTCTTCTTGTTAGATGTATGACCTTTGACAAGGCGGGTGGCCTCTGAGCCACATCGCAGTTCAAAAAGGAGCAACAACGGTGCCTGCCTCCCAGGGTGGTTCCATTAATGTGACCTTATTATAAAGCACCTAGCACAGCACCTGACACATCTGAAGTATTCAACAAGCATTAGCTCTACCTCTGCGCATTAATTCACTCAGCAAACACCCATGAGCACTCATGAAATGATCTTTCCTTTGGAGGATGCTGAACCAAGATGAGACGAACCTTTCTCAAAGTGGAGATGACATCAATCATTCAGTTCCAAGGGAACAAGTGCTGAGCTGAATAAAGGAGGCCCAGCAGGTAAGTGCAAGAGCCCTAAGAAGGAAAAACCCCCGTTGTTGCCAAGGGATGTGTGTGGGGAGCTCCAGGCACAGAAAGTCACCATGGAAGAGAGACCGCCGAGCTAGACCTTGAAGGAGAAGTGGAAGAACAGTCAGGAAGACAGAACAACCTGAGCAAGGACCCAGAGGGAGGAATCTGGAGTTAAGAGATTCTTAGGACTCCCTGCTGCCCTCTGGTGCCAAGCCCAAGGGTAAATGGTCCTAAATCTGGACAGCAAATTCATGGCATACACAGCTCCCCAGTCCTGTTCTCCCCATTGCAAATGCTGGGACATGATCATTAGATGATTATATTTTTAAGGCACAAATTGTTTTATTTGTTTCCCTGCCAGCTTTCATGAGGCCATCAGTCATTCCCCACACAGATAACATTTCTTATGTACATTGACAGAATAAATTACATGGTTCTCATCCGGCAAATCAACATTACAGGGGAACATTATCTTTTGCAAAATGCTGCCTGGGCACATCATAAATCCTAACCAGGTTTATTACATCTGTCTTGTCATAGATTCATTTTATTGAGAAGTGGTTTTTTTCCAGATTAATAATCACATTAATGGACGAGCTTCTTTTTAGAGGATTGTTTTCTTGGAGAAACCAAAGAAAGGATTTCACGGTTGCAGAGGTTTGCCCCACTGGTGCTGTAAGACTGTCCTTGTCATGTTGACAATGCCCTCTGGGGCTGGGAAGCGGGGAACTCCTGACTTTCCCGGGATGTTGGGCCAGCTCAGGAGTCCTTCCTCACCTCTGTTTTCATGACTATCTCCAAAGGATAAATTGAGATGTTTCCAAGGTGGTGTCAAAGATGTATGGTTGTATTAAACCCATCAATTGAATATTGAATGAGTAACTAGCATGTGCACGAACTGACAAACCAAAGGGGAGAGGAAGCTAACCCACATGGACCAATAAGAGAACAATTCAGGACAGAACCCCAAGTCAGGCTTCCTGCCTGCCTGCTCTCCTTCTGTGCATGGGTGACTCAACCACCTGAGATGGGTGGCTTGTTGGTTCTGGGCTTCTTTCGCCTCTTTTTTTAAGTGAGGGGATTGAACTAAATCAAAGACTGGTAAGCCATGACCAAACGCAGCCCATCATCTGTTTAGTGAGTAGTTACACTGGGACACAGCCACCCCCATTCATTTACATATCCTCTATGGCTGATTTCTAGCTACAATGGCAGAATTGAGGAGGTGAGACTGAATGGCCTGCAAAGCCTAAAATATTTACTATCTGGCCCTTTACAGAAAAAGTTTGCCAACCTCTGGTTAGATAAACTCTGGGTGGATGGTCGATCTGAGGGCCACGTTATGAGATCCTACTGAAATTCTCCTGGTGACATTGAGTTGAGCTGTCCTTGCTAAATGCTTTCCACGCATCATCTCATTTCACTCTCAAAATGTCTCCATGACCAGATTCTTGTCTACAGATGAAGAAACTGAGGCCCCGAGTGGTGCCGTGACCTTCCTGAAATCACCCAGAGGTGGAAGCAAGTCAGGAATCTGTCAATGCCAAGACCCTTATCCTTACCTATATCCAGTGAACATGATGCCTAGGAATCGTGGAGATGTTAATCAGTGAGAATGGGGGGAAGGTCTCTGAGGACTTCAAAGTTGGCATGTAGGATTTTGATGAGTGGAGAAAAAGGAGACCAAACTCCCAGGGGTAGGAGAAGAGGAGGGAGTGGTTACACGTCACAGGGGTGAGAGAATGACCTTCCACCCACTGCTGCAGGTTGGGCATTGCTTCATTCAAGCCTTATAACCACACTGTCAGGTGTGTGCTCCTCTGGCCCTCAATAGGTGGGGGAGGACAGCCCCAGGGGCAGGTGCTTGCTCAGATCACCCAGTGGGCAAGTGGCAGGTTTGGGCTGAGTGTTTTTCTCTGTGTCAGGCTGTCTTACCTGGGCTAAGAGAGAAAGCTGATGGGATGCTTTGGTCTTTAAAGTGGGATCACTACAGCCAGAGGGCAAGAGGCAGCAGGGTGGCAGAACCCAAAAAGAAGGCAAAGCTCAGGGGCATGTTGGAAGCTATCAAAGTGGCCAACTGCCCTTCTGGGGATCAATCTTCTCTATTCACATGAGAGAAGACTCTGTGTCTGTATAATGAGCAAAACAGCCCCCCACGCCTGACTGCAGTTACTCCTCTGACTCATGACCGCTGCTCTCTCCCTCCATCACTCTGCTCCAGCCACGCCCCCCCTCTGCTTCACTCTGGGCCCGCTTGCTGCACAACACCGGAAGATACCCTCATATTGTCGCTTTGCTCTGGGAATGCTGTCCATGGAGTTGGGCAACTTGGTGACTCTGTGCCTCTGGATCTTTGCACTTTCTCTTTCCTTAGCTTGAAACACTCTTCCGTACATATCCAGGGTCCGAATCCCTCAGCTTCCTCAGGTTTTTACTCAAAAGTCACATTTTCACTGAGACCTTCCTAACATTTTACACCCAAAATTGTGCTCTCCATACCACACTGTCCCTTCCCACCTCCGCTGCCTATTTTCCTCTATATTTCTATATCATTTATCTTCATCTGGCTTATTTATTGTCTACACATGCCCTCCCTACACACACCCATACACACACACACGCACACACGAACAAGAAGAGTCCTTGAGGACAAGATTTTCGTCTGTTCTATTCAGTGCTATATCTCTAATACCTAGAATAAAACCTTGCACATCGTAAGCATTCAATATATACTTGTTTGCTAGAAGTTTAATACATTCTAATATTCTACAATTTGCTGGACTTGATTCTTTGGACAAAGTATTTAGTTTCTCTAATAGTTTTCTCCTCCATAAAACTGGGGTGAGATAGTACCTTTCTCATTGAGTGTGGTTAGAAATAAGTAAAAAACCAAACAGAAGAAACGTAACATGCTTGGCTCAGAGTCTGGCACAGAGCCTCATGCACAGCAGGTGCTGGAAGATGTGCCCCTGCTTTTCTGAGGCAACTCATTGGAGCCAAGCATAATTTTACCATGAGAGAGACATCAAGACTGTATATATCAGGCACTGGTATCAGACCACAGTGACAATGGAAAATTCCTTTATTCCTCACACTCCAGTGTGCTCATCTGCAAAGTGGGTTCTAATAAAACCGACTTCATAGAGTTGTTTTGGACATCAAGTGAGATAAAACATAAAAGTTGCTCATCATGAGACCTGGCCCATATGACCACAGGTACTGCTGATGAGGATAATGATGGTAGGAATCGCCAAGGAGGCTGCCTGGGAAGGAGGTACTGGCCCAGCTTTGGAGTCCTCTAGCCCTTGGCCTTTTGGCAAGGAGTCTATTCCTGACAGATCAGGCCTGAGCCGGTTAATGTGCAACAGTCTCTCCTCTGTCTCCTTTTTTAGCACAAAAATCTGTGCTAGCACCTCTCATTATCCACTTCATCAGTCTCAAACCGTTGGCTAATTGCACTCTCCAGCACCTCCTCTCTCCCTGCCTCTTCAACAAGCTCAATAACACACAGCTGCCTCCTTCTTTGGGGTCCCACTGGGAGACTGTAAACAAAATATAGCAAGTGATACCCCAACTGCCTTCTCCAGGCTCCCTTCCCCCGATTGGCTCCCTGTTCCTCTCCCCCTGAACAGGAATGGTACCAGAAGGAAGCTAAGATTCCCATCAAAGAGTAAAGAACACCAGAAATGGTAATATGTATGGGTGAATGTGGAAGACTTTTCTCAATTCTTCGATAGAAAAATGACCATTTAAAGCAAAAAGTAGGGGCACAGTTGGTTAAGCATCTGCCTTTGGCTCAGATCATGATCTCAGGGTCCTGGGATTGAGCCCCTGTATCGGGTTCTGTTCTCAGCAGGGAGTCTCCTTCTCCCTCTCCTCCCTGTGCTTGTGCGCTCGCTCTCTCTCTCTCACCATCTCTATCTCTCTCTCTCAAATAAATAAATAAAATCTTTAAAACAATTATTAAAAAAATAAAAATAAAGCCAAAAATAATAATAATGCATGTTGGGAGTTAGCATATGTAAAAATAAAATAAATCCCAAAAATAGGACAAAAGAGGGAGAAATTGGAAATCTACTGTTGTAAGATTCTTATATTATGTGTACAGTGGGGTAATATAAGTTCAAGGTAGACCTTGATAATTTAAGAATGTATGCGACAATTTCTAGAACAACCATTTTAAAAGTGATATAGATGTAAAAAAAAAAAAAACTAGTAGAGGAGAAAAAATAGAATACAAAAGATTCTCAAGAATACAAAGAAGGCAGGAAAAAAGGGAACAAACTTTTAAAAATAACAAAATGGGAAAACAGATATCAAATAGCAAAATGGTAGTCCAACCAAATCAATAATTACATTAAATGTAAATGAACAAAACACTCTAATTAAAAGGCGGAAATTGACAATAAAAAACAAGACCCAGCTATATCCTTTTATAAGATACTCACTTTAAGCATAAAAATACAGAAAGATTAAAAGTACAAAGATAGGGAAAAGACACACTATGAAAACACTAATTAAAAGAAAGCCAAGGTGAGAGACACCTGGGTGGCTCAGTTGGTTGAGCATCTGCCTTCAGCTTGGGTCATGATCTCAGGGTCCTGGGATCGAGTCCCACATTGGGCTCCTTGCCCAGCAGGGAGCCTGCTTCTCCCTCTGCCTGCCACTCCCCCTGTTTATGCAGTCTCTCTCTCTCTCCCTCTCTGACAATGAAATAAATAAATAATCTTAAAAGAAAGAAAGAAAGCCAGCCAAGGTGAATATACTAATATCAGATGAAATGGATTCAAGACAAGAAAGACTACTAGAGATAAGGAGGGGACATATCATACAATAAAAAAATCAAATAACTAAAGACAGAACAATCCCAAATGTGTATGCATCTAATACCAACCTCAAAACACATGAAGCAAAAATTGATTGAACTAAAAATCTGTGTATTTCATTCACTATGTTTGAATTGTATCTCAATAAAAAAAATAACATACATATTTGTATAAATTTAAAAAGAAAAGACGGGCTCTCTGGCACAGAAATAGGTCTGAGGCTAAAGGTCAAGGCCTAACTAGCAGCCAAGGAGTCAGGACACAGAGTCCCAGGAGACTGGACCAGAGCTCTCAAATTCCCCACCACTGGCAGGCAGCTCAACATGGAGCAGAAAGTCATAGGAGGGAGACACATAGTCACAACTGTGAGGGAAGAGAGGGACAGGGGCAGGGGAGAAGGCTAGTGGATGGCATGTAGGTGGAAACAGAAGAAGGAGACAATGGAGTGCTCTATCACAACACATGGTCTCCCACACTTCCTCCAACTTTCATTACAGTTACCTCCGTGTCACTTGGTTGGTGCCTGTCTCCTCCTGAGCCTGTAAATCCCAAGTGGGCAGGAGCCATGTCTTGATCTTGTTAACCTAAGTTGTGGGTACAGTGGCTGACATACAGGAAGGCCCTTGATAATTGGTCATTGGACAAAAGAGTGAATAAAGGAATGAGTGAAGAAGTAAGAAAAAAGGGGAGTGGAGAGAGGGAGGAACAGAGGGAAGTGGAGAGGAAAAGGGAGATGGAGAAACAAAAAGAAACAAAAAGGACAGAGACACAGGAAAGATCAATGTCCCACTCTCCGTAGAAGGGCTGAGACAGTGTCATAAAGAGCATGAAGTCGACATACAAATCCTCGGCTCTCTTTTTCCATCCCAGTGTTTCCCGGGGATCCCCGCAACCCCTTACTGGGCTGCCCTGCTCCTCTTCCTGCCCTGCCGACTGAGCCCCTGACCGTCTCTAAACACTGAGGACTGTAGATCTGAGTTAAAATCCTCTGCAGCACCCCAAGACCTTCTCTCTGACTCTAGTGTGTCCTGCACTAAATCAGACCTTTGTCTGCGGGAGCACAGTCTCAGTTCCCCGAGTAAGGAATCGACAGTCATCATCGATCGGAGATTCTTCTCCCTAATTTGCTGC
The DNA here is from genome assembly GCF_009829155.1 of Mustela erminea. NCBI lineage: Eukaryota > Metazoa > Chordata > Mammalia > Carnivora > Mustelidae > Mustela > Mustela erminea. The sequence continues at coordinate 81,447,532 of NC_045623.1, read as the reverse complement.
CCCCCCCACCCCGTCTCCACAATGGACCATTTCCCAAACAATAGACATCATCACCGCCTTTGTGCAAGCCCAGGCATCCTGAAATTGAGTCTCCAATCTCCCCTCAAACATGCACAGGAAATGGAAAATCCATGCCAGTCCCTGCTGCCACTCTGGGATTTGATTCCAAAGCACACAGGGCATCTACTCCCTGGGGTGCCTAGGGGATTATGACCTGGTACAACCTGGGCACGGGGAGGTCTAACTCCCACGGTCAGCCTTCCAGGGTAGCATAGGCAACTTCCTGAGGACCGAGGGTCCTCCTTGTCTCCCCTACTTGTCTCCTCCACCCACTCATGGTAGCACAGGTCCTAATCAGCTGGGTCACCCTTGAAAAGCCCTGGGGGGCCTTGGGTCCTAGAGTCCTGTTTATAAGAAGGCACCCTTGCTTCCTGGCAGAACAAAGGATTCAGGGAACTGGCAATCCTCAGAAAGGAAGGGAGACAACAGATGCTCCCACACCCCAGGAAAAAACCCTTGAAGGCACGAAGCTATCCTGAGGTAGGAGAGGCCCCTCCTTCCCTTTCTTCCAAGAGCAGCTTGTGATGCTTCTGACTCATGTGCCTGAAAACATCACTTCTCCCGCCTGAAACCCTGGCCACTGATGCACAGCTGCATTAAACATAATCCTAAATATTTTGAGACAGTCAGAGGAATTTGATTAGGAACTCAGTATCAGACAATACAAAGGATTTTTTGCTAATTGTTAAGTGTGATAATGCCTTGTTGTTATGGAAGAAAACATCTATCTTTTTTAGAAATATATCCCGCAGGGCTGTAATGACACAGTGGCTGAGATACGCTCTGAAATACTTCAATACGGAGGAATGAAAAGAGAGAGAAAATTATCGTAAGGCAGAATCGAGATTCAGCAAGACAAGATGCTATGATTGATTCATGATGTCTGCCCGAGGCAGGGGAGACACAGCGAGGTTGGGGAGTGCAGGGGAGCACGGGCTCCCAGCCATGTCTCTAGCCGGCCCCTTATCTGCCAGACTAATGTCTACTTCGCCTTTCAACCTTAGTTACATATTGATTAACTAGGAGTTAATCCGTTCTTGAACAATTCAGTCTTGTTTGTTTCATCTGTTTCGGCTCTGGGACAAGCCAAAAATGAGAACTATCAAGGCTTTGGCTTAACAGTTCCTATTATCAATTGACGTTCACACGGAGGTACTGATTTTATATTTAAGATTCAACTCAAGGATTTCCCTTTCCCTGCTTTCCAGCAGGAAGTGATATTCATAACTGGATTTTATTGGATGCCTACCAATGGGCCAGGCACTGTACCAAGTGCTATCTGCAGGTATCTCAGTCATCAGCAACCCTGTAAGCAAGGACTGTACGAAACCTTATTTCAGATCTGAATTGAAATCATTCACACAAGGTCATACGGAAGGTAAACAGTTGAGTCGGGCTCTCTGATGCCAAAGGCAGTGCTCAAGGGTGGCACTCTCTTACTTCCCATTGAATGCCTCGGTGAGGCACTTGTCAATTTTTCAGCCACAAGCAAAGAGCAGGGACCTTGTGGACCAGAGGGCCAGAGAGAAAAGGAGAGGTTGGCTTCCAAGGGACAGCTGCTTGAAAACCCATAACCCTGGGGAATCTCTGCTCCAGGCAAGGGAGGGGAAGAGGAAATACCATCTGTGAGGGGCTCCCCAGCCCCCAGAGATGTCCCTCATCCAGACAGAGCAGGTGCTCAGCAATCAGGGAGGGGCTCCCCATTGTGAGGCTTCCCGGGGGCTGGGGCCATTTCCCTGAAAATTCAGCCCTCTTTGGAGCCAGCATTCTGTTCATCAGCAAAATGATGGGAAAACTGGGGGGGTTCGATCACTGAAATTGGGAATACAAATTTGGGACTCCACTAATATAATTTGAATTGGGGGCAGTCTTTAGGTCAGGGTTTCTATGTTTCATGATGATAATTTGAATCAAAATTTTTGTATAAGTTTAGTTATTTCTGTGTAATGAAAATTTTTAGCAGTAGCAAACTTACCTGGTGTGCTGTGGGAGGGCTATGCCATCAACACAAAAAGCAAAATTCCAGTGTAGGCATTAAGTGTATAGGTCACTTTGGGGCACCTGGTTGGCTCAGTCGGTTAAGGGTCCGTCTCTTGATTTCGGCTAAGGTCATGATCTCAGGGTCGTCTTGAGATCAAGCTCTGTGTCAGGCTCAGCAGGGAGTCTGCTTGAAATGCTCTCCCCCTCTCCCTCGACCCCTCCCCACTCAAAATAAATAAAATCATAAAAAACAAACAAACAAAATGTAGTTCATGCGAATAATCTGACATCCTAAATGACATGAAAGTTATTTAGAAATCAGGAAAGATTGCCAATCTAGAATTCTCTGTGCTTTTCTGATTCTTTTTTTTTTTCCTTAAAAAAAGGACTCTAAGGTTTTCCCAGGAGTCAATGAGAATTACTTGTAATAATTTTCTGTTCTCTTAAAAATCCCACACTAGGGCCATCTGGGTGGCTCAGTCGTTGGGTGTCTGCCTTTGGCTCAGGTAATGATCCCAGGGTCCTGGGATTGAGCCCTGCATCAGGCTCTCTGCTTGGCAGGGAGCCTGCCTCCCCCTGTCTCTCTTTCTGCCTGCCTCTCTGCCTACTTGTGATCTCCGTTTGTCAAATAAATAAATAAAATCTTTTTTAAAATTTTGTTTTAAATCCCACACTAAATTCCCCCCAGAACACAGCTGAGACCAGACTATAACATTTCACAACATTTTACTGAAGCCTTGTCAGAAGCAAAAGGGGAATTCTAGTGCAGGGGGTTATCTCTCTCATTGGATTCCAGTCTGAGGCTCTACCAACAGGGTCACCTCCCTCTCTACAACACAGATGCTTTCTCTCTCTTCCCTACCATTGTTCATCTCCTTGTCCCCATCCTATCTCCTCTGTGGTCCAACAAGAGGAGAAGACCTGCAGCCTCTGCTTCCCATGATCTGCTAACAGGTAACTCCACCCCCAGTGAAGACAAAGTGTCCAGACCATTGTGAAGAGCAGTTTCATTCCTCACTGCCACAAAACTCCATTTCAGAAAAGAATGTTGTGTCTTACAGCTGTGGAACCAAAAGTCCCATAAGAAGATTGGTCTTAGGATGCTTGGGTCGTTCAGATGTTTAAGGGTCTGCCTTCGGCTCAGGTCATTATCCAGAGTCCCAGGATCGGGCTTCCTGCTCAGCTGGGAGTCTACTTCTCCCTCTGTCCCTCCCCCTGCTCATGCTTGCACTCTCTCTTTCTCTCTCTCTCATAAAAATAAATAAATAAAATCCTTTTTTTTTTTTTTTTTTAGTTACATGCAGACCTCACCTTGGTGAAACAGGAAGTCTTAGTTTTTAACACAGGACCTTTTTCTGCCACTTCTAAACATCAATTTTGGGGTCTGCCTTTATATTTCAGAGGTGATCTCCAAACACAGCTGCTGGGAAGGATGGGTGGTACCTAAACCAATTTCCCCCACTGTCTCATTCCTTTCACCCCTAAGCCTCCCTAAGGGGGGGGGGGGGGCATCCTACATTTCTGTCCCAGAAATTGCTCTTTCCAGGATGCTACCCTGCTGGGTCCAGGGTCCCTGGAGGAAGGAACCGTTTTGGATGAAGCTGGTGGCACAAACTAAAGAAAAGGTTTTTGTGTGCTAAGAGGAGAAACCACACCAGCAGCCACACTGCCAGCAACAAAGGAAGGACAGTGCAGTACCGATCAGACCACATGGAAGAAAGGGAGGCAGGGCAGGACTCTGGACAGCACCCGAAACCACCATCTTATAAGACTCCTCTTTGTGTTACTGCATTGTGTTCTGCGCACAGGCAGCCTTGGCCTTGGAGTTCCTCTGGGTAAAGTTTGAGTTTTCCCTTTTTAAAGCATTTCAAACTCTTTGCCCTGATGTGTCTTAATCTATACTTCTCAAACTAGGGCACAATTTCCCCTTCCCCCAGGGATGTGCAGTGGCGTACTGGGGGGGGACATAAAGGCACCGAATACTGCACACACCCGTGGCATTCGGATTTCATTGAAAAATGGCTGGCAGGAGGCAGGGGAGCTGTTTTGAACCTCGCCAGTCACACACATCTTTCTCCTAAAGCAAAGGCAGCACCCTCCTGCTTTCCATTTTGTGTAATTTCATATTTTTTCATGAAAGCTTGGAGGTTTTTTTCTTAAACGTTTAATCAAAGTAACACACAAAGTTACAGTTGTATTTTTTTTAATAAAGTTACAGTTTTAAAATCAAATCATACAAAGAACTTCTCATGAAAAACCATAAAGTCCTGCTCTATCCCACTCTATCCCCCGGGCAGCCTGCATCCCCGGAGGTTAACAATTTATAAGTCTTTATAACTCTTGCAACTGTTTTTTTTTTTTTTTCCTGCCAGCTATCTCCATATTTCTACATAATGTTGTTTAAACTGCTCTTTATTGATCCATACATTTCAGACATTCTCTATTGATTTTGAATTATGATGGCTGTGGGTTTGACTCTTTCATTTCCCCAATCTGCATAACCCCGTACAGCTAGTTCATTCTTTGTAGTTAAACAGTTTGGACTGTAAAGTACATATTTGCTGTTTGATGGCCACGTAACAACCATTCTCTTTCCCCTTTTATCTGCGCTTTGAGTTCCATTGGGGAATCCACAGCTCCTCTACACAGGCACCGCCCTTTCTAGATGCTGACACCGGCTCCAGCCGGAGGTGGGGGGGGGGGAGGGGGCTCTGATTGGCTGAACCCAATTCCCCAAGCTATAGTGATTGGCCAAGGAAAGCTATGCAACCCAGTACTGACCAATGAAAGGCTTCCTGGTGGAAACTGGAACAAAATTTCCTTGCTTTTTTGTAGAAGCCTCTAGAGAAGTGTTCTTCTCTTGATAGACATGAAGGAGGAAACTCGAAGCCCCCAGCAGGTGCTGGAAACCACCTCGGAACTACAAGGAAAAGCAATCTTACTTTAATAAATACTGCAGAAGGCAGAGGATGATTAATATTAAAGATTTTAGGGAGCTCCTGCTTCGAGCTTATCTGGAGCCTAACCTGCCTTCAAAGTTGCCAATCTTGAGAGCTGCCTACTAGAATTCCTTTACAGTTTAAGCCACTTTGAGTTACTTGCAAAGCAAAGATTCCTCACCAGCTTCAGGATTTGCTTCATTCTGATACACAGCAAATTATTTATGATTTTCTGCAGAGCGGGGCTGTATATGATCACATATCTTTTCCTGTAGTTTTTTTTTAAGTGGTTTTTGAAAATTAATTATCATTTCTACTTGCAGAATGCTCTGTATGCATATCCTTAATTCTTTCCACAAACCTGGGTCCATCCTCTTCTTCCACTCTGGGCTGGAGTCCCTCTCAGCTGTTAACCTGCACCTTCTCCCCCAGGCTCTCCTGAGTTGAATCCCTGGTTGCCTGAATCCCATGACGTCCCCTCTTTTGGATGATACTTGGGATTTGCTAGAACATTTTCTCAATGTTTTCTGTGAAAGGGTTTCAAGCAAGCAAATTGTCTAAGAGGGGTGAAGATGTCTTGATTCCACCCTCACAATGGACTAATAACCTAGCATGGTACACAATTTCCAGATGAAAATTATATTCTGTAAATGTTTGATGCTACTTTTCTGTTGCTTTCTGGTATCCGGTGTTGTTACCAAGCAGTCTGATGTCATTCCGATTCTAGTCATGTGTGGGTGACTTTTTTTGCATTATTTTGCTTTGTGGAAGCTTTTAAGGGATCTCCTAATCCTGGGTTCCAAAACCTTTCTATGATGTGTCTTGATATGGGTCTTTTTTTCTCTCTTTCTGATGTGTCCCCTTTATAAGGTTAGCCTCTTCAGTCAGAAGCCTGATGTCTTTCATTTTGGAAACTTTTTTCTCAGCTTCTTCTGCATCTTTTCCTGTCCTCTCTTCTTTCTTTCTTTCTTTCTGGGGACTTCTTAGTCAGATGTGGGATTTCTAAGGCATATACTCTGTGTCTCTTCTCACTGTTCTCTTACTGTTCAAAATTTTATCTTTTTGTCCTACTTTATATCATATTTTCTTGACTTTGTCTTCTATTCATTTTTGAGATGCGAAATACCATTTGTATTTCCATGAGAACTTTATCATATCTTTTTTTCAGCGACAGATAATTTTTTTCACTTTTTTTATTATGTTCAATTAGCCACAGTATAACCATCATTAGTTTTTGATGTAGTGTTCAGTAATCATTAGTTGTGTATAACACCCAGTGTCCATCACAAAACATGCCCTCCTTAGTGCCCATCACCCAGTAACCCCACACCCCAACCTCTCCTCCCCTCTGAAACCTTCAGTTTGTTTCCTGTGTCCATAGTCTCTTATGGTTCATCTCCCTCTGCAATTTCTCCCCCTTCAGTTTTCCATCCCCTCCCCTATGGTTCTCTGCACTATTCCTTATATTCCACATATGAGTGAAACCATATAATAATTGTGTTTCTCTGCTTGACTTATTTGCTTAGCACAATCCCCTCCAGTTCCATCCAAGTCAGTGTAAATGGTAGGCATTCATTCTTTCTGATGGCTGAGTAATATTCCATTGTATATATGAACCACATATATATTTTTTATCCATTCATCTCTGGAAGGGCCTTTCGGCTCCTTCCACAGTTTGGCTATTGTGGACATTGCTGTTATGAACACTGGAGTACATGTGCCCCTTCTTCTCACTACACCATATCTTTGGGATAAATACCTAGTAGTGCAATTGCTGGGTCATAGGCTCTCTTTTTAACGTCTTGAGGAACCTCCATCCTGTTTTCTGGAGTAGCGGCTGTACCAGCTTGCATTCCCACCAACAGTGTAAGAGGGCTCCACTTTCTCCACATCCTCACCAACACTTGTTCTTTCCCATCTTGTTAATTTTTGCCCTTCCACCTTTATTTGGTGTAAGGTTATATCTCATTGTGGTTTTTATTTGTATCCTGCCACACTGTTGAAAGGACAGCCTTTGCAGTAGTCTATAGGTTCTGGACCAGTGTGTTTTCATTCTTATTAGTTTCCATGAATTGTTTAAGTTCTTCCTTAATTTCATGGTTGAGTCAGTCATTCTTTAGTAAGATGCTCTTTAAACTCCACAATTTGAAATCTTTCCAAATTTTTTCTTGTGATTGAGTTCCAGTTTCAAGGCATTGTGCTCTGATAACATGCATGGAATAATCTCAGTCTTTTGGTATCAGTTGAGACCTGATTTGTGACCAAGTATGTGATCTATTCTAGAGAAAGTTCCTTGTGCACTCAAGAAGAATGAGTATTATGTTGTTTTAGGGTGGAATGTTCTGTATGTATCTACAAAGTCCATCTGGTCCAATGTTTCATTCAAAGCTCTTGCTTTTTTGTTGATCTTCTGCTTAGATGACCCGTCCATGGCTGAGAGTAGAGTGTTGAGCTCTCCTACTATTAATGTATTATTATCAATATGATTTTTTATTTTGGTTAACAGTTGGTTTATGTAGTTGGCCACTCTCATGTTGGGGGCATAGATACTTACAATTGTTAGATTTTCTTGTGGGATAGATCCTTTAAGTATGATACAGTGTTCCTTTACATCTCTTACTACAGTCTTTGGTTTAAAAATCCAATTTGTCTGATATGAGAATTGCTACCTCATCTTTCTTTTGAGGTCCATCTGCATGATAAATGGTTCTCCATCCCCTTACTTTTAATCTGGAGGTGTCTTTATGTTCAAAATGAGTCTCTTATAGGCAGCATATGGATGGGTCCTGTCTTTTTATCCAATCTGAAACCCTATGGCATTTCATTTTTCAGGCTGTTCACATTGAGAGTAACTATTGAAAGGTATGAATTTCGTGCCATCATATTGCCCGTAAAGTCCCTGTTTCTGTAGATTATCTCTGTTACTTTCTGGTCTATATTACTCTTGGGGTCTTTTTTCTTTTATAGAACCCCCCACCATGGCTGGCTTGGTGATTACATATCCTTTCACTTTCTGCCTGTCCTGGAAGTTCTTTGTCTCTCCATCCATTCTGAATGAAAGCCTTGCTCAATAAAGTATTCTTGGTTGCATGTTCGTCTCATTTAGTACCCTGATTGTGTTTTGCCAGCCCTTTCTGGCTTGCCAGGTCTCTGTGGACAGGTCTAATGTTATTCTGATGTTCCTCCCTCCGTTGATAAGAAATCTCTTCCCCCTGGCTGCTCTCAGGATAGCTTCCTTGGCTCTAAGATTAGTAAGTTTTACTATCATATACTGGGGTATTGGTCTATTTTTATTGATCTTGGGAGGGGTCCTCTCTGCCTCTTGGTCACAGATCCTTCTTTTTTCCCCAGATTAGGGAAGTTCTCAGCTATGATTTGCTCAAGTATACACCCTAGTCCTCTCTCTCTCCACCCCCTCAGGGATCCCAATAATTCTGACTTTGGAATGTTTCATGGTGTCTGTCACTGATCCCTCTACTTCTGATCTCATGGGCTTATAGTTGTTTACCCCTATCTTTCTTGACTTCCTTCCTTTCTGTCAGCTTATCTTCTAGATCTCAAATTTGTTCTTCTTTCTCATTTATCCTGCCATTCAGAGTATCCAGTTTAGAGAGCATCTCCTTCATAGCATTTTTAATTTTGGCAAGGTCACCTCTCCATTCTGCGCTTAGAGATTCTATACTGTCACTAATACTTTTCTCAAGCCTAAATAGCAACTTTATAAATGTTACTTTGAAGTCTTCCTTAGAGCCATATCCATTAAGTCTGTGGCAGAGGTAATTGTCTCTAGTTTTTTCCTTTGTTGGGAGTTCCTCCTCCTAGTCATTCTCTTGAGGGATGGTTGAGGGAATGTACAGAGTCCAAAATATCAACCACAACCCAGACAAGATGAACCCAAGGAAAATCCAGAGTGGTCAGAAGCCACCAATCTCACACTGATTTCGTGGGTGCTCAGGATGGTTTGGTAGATATCCAGCTCAATTCAGGGGACCAGTGGCAATGAGTTTCCCTACTCCTCTGTCATTTTCTTTATCATATCTTATTGTTTTATAGATGCGATATTTTCTTGTTGCTCTCTGAAAACATCTATTAGAATTGGGGAAACACACTAAGAATGTCCCTTCCCATTGTCTTGCTGTCTTATCCTGAGCCAAGGAATCTGGGTGACAGCATCACTATTACCTGAGCTAAATGTGCAGCTGTGCTGAGTATGTCACCATGCCAGCAAAGAAAACTCTAAAATGGTGATACCACTAGAAGCTTGGTCATTAGTGTGTAATTCACTTTGCCTGGTCTGTCTCAGAAAGGTACTGAAGAGAATGCATACTCACTGAGTTAGAGAAAAGAGAAGGTCTATTTTCCACATTAAGCAAGAGCCCACCACTACATGGGACAGTCACCAAACATACTACCAAAAAAAGGAGCAAAAGAGAGAGGAGGAACAGAAGGCAGAAAAAATGAAGGTAGAAGAGAAGACAAAGATGGTGACAAACTACTAACTATCCTGACAAAGCAAATAAAAGTTAGACAAAGACTTCATGGGAAAACCCTAACTCAAGAAATGAAAGCACATTTCTCATCCATGTACACTTAAGAATGGCTAAGATGGTAAGTTTTACATTATATACATTTTATCACAATCTTCTAAAAAACACCTTGAGATGAAAGACCCCACATATTGGGAGAAAGGGAAAGAAGATGAGGGACCAAACCATAAATGTGTCTGAAGATCTGGGGTCAAAAGGGGTAGCCAAGATAGAAAAACATACCCTTATAGGCTGAACCATAAAACACCACATTATAATGTGTTTGAAAAGATATATTTTGAGGGCACCTGGGTGGCTCAGTGGTTAAGCCTCTGCCTTCGGCTCAGGTCATGATCTCAGGGTCCTGGGATCAAGCCCCCACATTGGGCTCTCTGGTCAGCAGGGAGCCTGTTTCCCTTCCTCTCTCTCTGCCTGCTCGTAATCTCTATCTGTCAAATAAATAAATAAAATCTTAAAAAAAAAAAAAAAGAAAAAGAAAAAAGAAAAGACATATTTGAACAACCAGTCAGGAGATGGGGCTTAAGTGGATTCTTTACCTTACAGTCGTGTGACTGAACAGATGTTGATGTTTAGGGCATTTTATTGGTCTTTGTTCACTATGTTTATAATGATGATGCCTGTAAAGACATTAAATGCAAATTTCTTGATGGCAAGATAACTGTTTAAGAAAATTTCACCAAGATAATATGAGTTCCTGAGCAAACCATGATATTGGCTGTTGAATGTGAACAGATGGAGGTAAAATTCTGACAGGCACAACTGCAAGAGTGGCAGTAGCAGGCTCAGGCACACTCTGAGTGAGCCAGAACCACTGCTTCAGTCATCTACGTGCTTCACCTCAAAGGGTCTGTCTCCTGATCGCCTTCACGTTCTCAGTGAGGGAGTGAAATGGGTAAATTTTGTAATAAGGGGAAGAAACTCCTTATCGCAGAACACTCATCTGGTGGAAGGTGCCTTGAAGCGCTTGTTCTACCTCACTACTATACACTGGTTTTATAAGGCCAGATCCCAGCCCCGCATTTCTGAGACACAAAAACCCAGTGTGAAATCATTGATGAGCGGAAGGAATTTGTGGCTCATCTTAATGACAAAGTGGCTCCCCAAATCAGCTTATTTAGCAAGATTCTTCTTTCAAGGTTGAACACACTCCATCAAAATCTTTAAGGCCAAACAGTGGAGGTACACTATTAATAATCACACCAAGTCCTGATCTTAATTATGAGGACACCTCGAACTGCCAGCAGATTGGCTCTTGAATTTGCTGACATAGTCTTAGAACGAAATAGTCAAATTGCCCAACATGGGCAAAAAAAAAAAAAAAAAAAAAAAAAAAAAAAAAAAAAGCTTGATTTGGTGTTTCTTTCTTTCTTAGGTCACAGTCTTCATAAGTGAGACTGGACTTCTGCTTCCAGAAAGAAATTGAAGATGTGCTTTTCCCTCTTCCTCCTACTAAATATAGTTAAAACCATGGACATGACATTCAAAACAAACATAAGGCTCTGAAAGGTAGTGAAAAGAAGGCAGACTGGCTAAGGATATTGGGAACCAAGGAATGATTCAAGTGAGCTCCCTGGATCTTTCTTGGCCTTATATAACCCACTGGATGCCAGAGAACCTAGCAACCTGGAAATGTCAATGGGTGCAGACAAAAGACAAGTTGAGTAAAGACTGCTTTCTCTAGACAAAAGATCAAGAAAAAAAGCATCTTACCAAGGGAATAAACTTCTAGATAATAAGCACTCTATCCAACCAAACATCAAAGAAAACCTTTGACTCCATCACCACCCCAACCAGCAAAGGCTGAGCAGGAAGCCTAGATTTCCATCTACATCAGGATGAAATGAGGTGCTCAGCCTTCTGCCATCCTCCCCCCACCCCCCACTCCAATTGATGTCAAAAAAGACCAGGTGGAGAACTGGGACCTTCACATCCACTAAGTGGTATTGAGCCTTCTCTATGCTATGTCAGTAGAGATACACCCACCCAGCTGTGTCAAAGTTCCCTCCCGCTTCCTGCTGAGGTGGTGTCAGAGGAGGATTAGTGAGGAGTTCAGACTTTCACCATCACTCAAACTTAATGAGGCCTCTCCACCACCAGTACTATCACCACCATAATCTATATTGTGTTAGTGGAGGCCATGTGGAGCGCAGAAACAAGACACTTCTGCCTCTACCAGCCAGGGTGGTATCAGCAGAGGCCTAGTAGGGAGCCTGCACTCCTGCTCCCACACTGTGGGGCAAATATCCTTCCCCCACTATCCTGTCAATGGAGGTTGAATGCTAAAACAGCTGATTGAAATAATATCCAGCATCTTATAAGAATATACCCAATATGTCCCAGTTTCAATCAAGTCACTCTTCATACCGAGAACCAGGCATATCTCCCATTAAATGAGAAAGACAATCAACAGATGCCTGACACTGAGATGACACAGATATTAAGATGATCTGACAAGAATTTAATAGCAGTCATCATAAAAATGATAAAACAAAAAATTACAAACACATTTGAAAAATTTTTTTAAAAGTTCTCAGCAAAGAAATAGAACACACAAAGAAGACCAAAATGGAAATTTTAGAACTGAAAAATAACTAAAAATTTTAAATTCAATGGATTGACTCAATAGTAAAATGGAGAGGACAGAAGAAAACCAGTGACCTTTCAGAATAGAATAAACAGATCTGAACAGAGAAAATTGACTGAAAAACAAATGAGCAGAAACTCAGCGAATTGTGGAACTTTAATAAAAGTCCTAAATTTCATGTCTTAGGAGTCCAAAAAGGAGAGGAAAAAGAGAGTGAGCTGAAAAATATATATATATTCAAACAAATAATGTCTAAAAATTTCATGAATTTGCCAAAACACAAACCAATGAACTTAAGAAGCTGCAACCCCAAACAGGATAAACCCAAAGAAATCCACACCAAGATACATTATAAACAAATTTCTGTGAACTAAAGACAAAAAAAAAAAAAAAAAAAGAAAAGAAAAGAAAAGAAAATCTTGAAAGTAAGAAAAACAATACTCTTTCTATAGAGGAAAAGCAATTTGAATGATTTCTCATCAGAAACCATGGAGGCCAGAAGAAGTGGCATGACATTTTTCAAGTGCTGAAACAGCTGTCAAACTAAAAACCTATATCTAGCAAAAATATCCTTTGAAAATGAGGAAAAATCAAAATATTATTAGTTGAAAGAAAACTAAGAGAATTTGTAGCCAACAGATGTGCCCTAAAATAATAGCTAAAAGAATTTAAGTTGAAGATAGAGCAATAAGAGAATACAGGAAGGAAATGATAAAATTAGGAAACTTTGAACATCAGGAATGAAGAACAATGGAAGAGTAAAATTATGGGCAAAGAAAATAGACTTTCCTTCTCTTGAGTTTTCTAAATTATGTTTGATAGTGAAACAAAAATTATCACACTGAAGTGGTTCTCAGTATATATAGAGGAAGTATTTAAGACAATTACATTATAAATGTAAGAAGTAAAGGGATACAATGGGAAATAAGATTTCTTATACATCACACAAACTGACAAACGTTGACACCAGTAGACTGAGATAAGGTTGTGTATACATAATGCAATGCCTACAACAAACACTTAAAAAAATATCTGTGCTAAGATTGCTCAAAATATCATAGATAATTCAGGTCACCTGGGTGGCTTAGTCAGTTAGGATCCTGGGATCCAGTCCCATATTGGACTCCTTGCTCAGTGGGGAGTCTCTTTCTCCCTCTACCCCTACCCCTGCTCATGCTCTTTCTCACTCTCTCTCTCTGAAATAAATAAATAAAATCTTTTTAAAATAGATAGTTCAATAGATAATTCAAAATGAGTTTTTTAAGATGTTCACATAATCCACAGAAAAGTGGGAAAAACAAGGAAATTTTTAAAAGAGATAAGAGAAAACAAACAAAAAAGGTAGACTTACTCCCTAACATATTAACAACTACATTAACTGTAATTATCTAAATACACAAAATAAAAGATGGAGAACTGGCAGAATGAATTTTTTCCCAACTACACGATAGCAACAGGAAATTCACTTCAAAAATATTAATATAAGCAGATTGAAAGCGAAAGAATGGGAAAGACACATCAGGCAAACATTAATCAAAAGAAAGCAGGACTGGCTACATTAATATCAGATAAAGTGCACTCACAGCAAAAAAAAAAAAAAAAAAAAAAAAAAAAGACCAGACAGAGGTAGACATTATATAATGATAAAGGAGACAATCTACCAAGAAAATATAGTAATCCTAAGTATGCATGCACCAAACAAAAGAGCTGAAAATGTGTGAAGCAAGGAATAAAAGGAATTGTACACCACAGTCAAGTGGAGTTTATTCCAGGAAGCAAGGTTGATTCAATATTTGAAAATCAGTCAATGTAATTTGCCATATTAACAGGCTAAAGAAATGGATACAATAGTCTTTAATAAATGATGTTGGAGCAATTGAATATCCACCCACAGGCAAAAAAAAAATAACTGACTTAAACTGAACACCTTATATAAAAAAATAACTCACATGTATATCGACTTAAATTTAAACCTGAAGCTATGAAAACTTTTAGGAGAAAATATTCTGGACTTAGGACTTGGTGAAGAATTCTTAGAACAACAGAAGCACAAACCATAAAAGAAAAAAAATCAATAAATTCAACTTCACTAAGATTATAAAATTTGCTCTGAAAAGAATCTTGCTAAGAGGATAAAAGCTACAGATGGGGAGAAACTATTTGAAAACCATGTATCTGATAAAGAACTAACATCTAGAATAAAAAATTCTCAAATTCAACAGTATATCACCTCACACCCATTAGGATTGCTACTATTTTAAAAAAAAAAAACCAAAAAACAGAAATTAATGAGTATTGGCAAGGATGTGGAAAAATTGAAACACTTGTGCACTGTTGGTGGGGGTGTAAAATGGTCCAGCCACTATGGAATAACATTCCCTCAAAATATTAAAAATAGAACTGTCCCATGGCCCAACAACTCCAACTCTGGTTAATTCTCTGAAGGAATTGAAAGCAGGGTTTCAAAGTGCTATTTGTATATCCCTGTTCATAACAACATAATTTATAATAGCCAAGAGGTTGAAGGAGTCCAAGTGATCATCAGTGAATGAGTGGATACAAAAAATGTGTATCTTTACCATGGAATATTATTCAGCCATAATAAGGGGAGGAAATCCTGACATAGTCTACAACATGGATGAACCTTGAGGACATTGTGCTAAATGAAATAAGCCAGTCACAAAAAGACAAATACTGTATGATTCCCTTCTATTCCATGTAAGTTAGCTAGAGTAGTCTAATTAATAAAGGCTGAAAGTATAATGGTAGTCACCAGGGATGGGGGGAGGGGTAAGTGGGAATTGTTTCCTGAATGCAGAGTTTCAGTCTTGCAAGATGAAGAAGTTGTGAAGATTGGCTCAGCAATAATGTCAATCAATATACATAACACTACTGAGTGGTATGCTTAGAAATGGTGAAAATGATTAAATTTTATATTATGTGTATTTTACCATGATTTTTAAAAACTCACCAGTACAGAAAAAATCCAATTAGAAATGGGGCAAAAGGCACAAGGAGACATTTCACCGAAGAGAACAGAAGGCGGTAAGTAAGTACATGAGCTTCCCCATCACTAGCCATGGGAGAAGCAGATTAAAATCACAACAAAATGTCACTTTTTGAAAACTTTAAAAGGTGACAGTATCAAATGCTGACAAAGATGCAGGTTTCTCAGACTTCGCTGGCAGAAATGTAAGACAGTGCAGCAATCTGGAAAATAATTTGGAAGTTTCTTTAAAAACAACATACACCCATATAACCCAGCATTTGTACTTGTGGGCACTTATCCCAAAGAGATGAAACTTGTCCACACAAAGCCATGTACACAATTGCTCATATCTCCAAATTGGAAACAACTAAATTGTCCTACAATCATTGAATGGTTAAACAAACTGTGGTATATCCATACAGTAAACTACTATGCAGCACTAACGAGGAACAAATTACTGATTCATGCCACAACTTAAATGGTCCTCAAGGACATTATCTAAGTGAAAAAACCTGATCTCAAAAGTCTCATACTGACCCCATTTTTGTAATCTTTTTCTCCTTCTCCTCCTCCTCCTCCTCCTCCTCCTCCTTCTTCTTCTCTAGAAAAGGAGTAGGACGGTGGGGCAGAGGGAGAGGGAGAAAGAGAATCTTAAGCAGGCTCCATGCCCAGTGCTGAGCCCAACGCACGGACGCTGAGATCACAACCTGAGCTGAAATCAAGAGTTGGACGCTTAGCTTCCAACTAAGCCACCCAGGAGCCCCTCACTTATGTAATATTCTTGAAATGACAAAATTATAAAGATGGAGAATGGATCAGTGGTTGTCAGAGGGTAGAGATAGACACAGCTGGGCATGAGTAATGAAGGCTAGCATGAGTGAGATCTTTACTGATGAAGGCTAGTATGAGCGTGGAGCACAATCTTCCTTTGTGGTGATAGAATAGTTCTGTATCTTGATTGTGGTGGTTACATAAAGCTACACATATAGCTACATAGAAATATATACCACTGTCCTCTCTCTCTCTCTGCCTGTCTCTCTGCCTACTTGTGATCTGTCAAATAAATAAATAAAATCTTAAAAAAAAAAAAAAAGGAGGTGGGCACCTGGGTGGCTCAGTGGGTTAAGCCTCTGTCTTCAGCTCAGGTCATGATCCCAGGGTCCTGGGATCAAGCCTCACATCGGGCTCTCTGTTCAGCGGGGAGCATGCTTCCTCCTCTCTCTCTGCCTACTTGTGATCTGTCTGTCAAATAAATAAATAAAATCTTTAAAAAAAAAAAAAAGAAATATATACCACTGTCTATCAATGCCAATATCCTGATTTTTACACATTTACATAAGATGTAACCAGTGAGGGAAACTGGGTTAAGGGTCCGTGAGATCTCTTTCTACCAACTTTGCAACTTCCTGTGAATCTATATCTATTCAAAATGAAAAGGTTTTCTAAAAAGTAAATGAAGCTGATTGTGGATCTGAGGCCTTTGGAGGCTGCTCTAAGAACCCAGCAAATTGTCCTTTTTGCAAAGTCCATCTGTGGATGTCTCTACGTATGGTAACCTGAAAATCTTGCCCATGCCGCTTCTTTGACAACATTTGCCACATCTTTCCTGAGTGCTTATGCTGACATAGCTCATAAAGCAAGAAAAAACATAAACTGTTGCCATTTGTGTCCCAGTATCTAGGCAAGCCTGGGAGCACATTGTGAGACCACATTGTGAGGCGGGGAAAATGACTCAGCTGGATCCTTAAACTGGGGAGGGCAGTGTTGATTCATTATCTGTGATATCTATTGGTGACACCACACGTACCACTAATACCATCGCGGTCCTCTACCGGCAGTCCTAATTGAAGGAGATGCTAAATTTCTGCTCCAGGCTATTTTAAATAAATATATCATTATTTTTCCACCCAAGTTCACAGTGTCCCCGGGTTCTTACCCCAGGTTAAGAACACCTACTCAGAGAACTCTTTTAACTGCATTCCCACAAGTTTTGATTTGTTCCTATTTTCATTTCTGTTCAATTCAAAATATTTTCCTATTTCCATTGTGATTTCCTCTTTGACCTGAGGGTTATTGAGAAGAGTATTGCTTTGCATCTCCTTCAAACCCGCAGCATATCCCTTGCAAATGTGTTTTAGAGGTGAAGTTCCACAGAGCCGGGAGGTAATGGAGCCCCCCCCCCCCCCCCGCCAAACCCCCAGCAGAGCTGCTGCAAAATCAAGCTGCCAGGCTGCTGGAGTCAGTGATGCTACCGCCAGGATGAAGTGTTTAATGTACAGATTTTATCGCTTTAAAAAAATTTTTTTAAAAGAGCAGTAACACAGGCTCGAGCTTTGAAGACTGAGTGGCTGCCTGGCTGGAGCTTGGGCAAAGAGCCGTCTGACCAGGAGGGGGTGTCCTTCACACTGCTGCCTGGCTGGCTATTGTCCTTCTGCTTTCCCTCAAGGTGAGGGGAGCCCCAGAGTGGGGAATGACCAGGAACTGGACTACAATCTTCTAGCTGAGGAGGATCTGTGGCGAGTCCTAGTTAAGCTGTCCCACATCAGCTAAACCCAAAGAAACACTTGCGGTGGGGGTAGGGTAGGGGGCTGATGTGGGGGAGATGGGGGGATTCAGGAAAAGAAAACCAATGTGCGCCCCAAAACAGTCCACAGGGGCAGGAGCCTGTCCACCCCACAGGTTGGGGGAATTTGTCCTCAGGTTAGAAATGCACGGTGTGCTAGCCAAGCTTCCATTGGGTGATGCAAGAAAGATAACTGGAAATTAAAGAAAAAGGCCCAGTGGGTTTATTCCATTGCTTGACTCCCAGTGTGATGGGGAGCACACGTTTCAACGTCCTGGCCCTCGGTTTCCCTGCCTGTACACAGGGCAGGTGGCGACGGAGCTCTCTGCGGACTCTTCCTGTCTAAAATGTCAGTGACAGGAAGTGGGAAGTAAGGGGCCCCTCAGAGCCTCGCTTGGCTCATATATGCATGCAAGATGATAATGCCCCATCCACGCCCAGGGCTGCTGGCATGACGAGCTGATACTGGGCACGGGAAGGTGACACCGGGCATCACTGCAATGTGACCTGTTTTTCAAGCCACTGGCTCACACTCACAGCAACAAGCTGGTAATTCTCTGGCTCTGCCCTCTGTCTACTTGAGGGGAACTCTACTGTCACCCAGTTCCCACCTCCCACAAGCCTCCAGGACCTCTCGGGAGTCCGTCATGGACACTAGGGCCACCGTGTAGCCTCTGCTACTTTATGACTCATGGAAATGATGTCCTAGTGCTGCCAATCCCACACATGACAGAAGTGCCCCTATATCCTCCCAGGGCAATGTGTTACCCTGTGGGCCTCCACTGACTGCTTTGAGCACGCCAGCATCTGACTGAAAGTCAGAGATTGCCCCAGCCTGCTCTGGAAATCACTTCTTCGGACACACAGACTGGCCCCAAAGCCACATCCGGAATATTGCCAGGCTATGCCCCCAACCATCGCTGACGGGGTAAGAGGAGACACCTGACCCTGCGGGTCAGTCAGATCTCTCTCCCAGGCATTTGGACAGAGGCCATATACCAGTCTGTTTCGGCAGGTGGCCACAGATAAATGCTGGGTCTGAGAGGGGTCCTGCTGTACTCTGGGCCTGAGGAAGCAGAGGAAGGCCAAGTGCAGCAAAATGAGAAGGAAGCAGAAATGAACAACAGGAGAGCTCCTGGTTCTTGCCCTCCCGGACTAACTGCAACCCTACCCTTGGCTCCCAGGAGACTCCCTGTACCTGTACAACACAGATCCTTTTCTGCCTAAGCCAACTCCAGTGGGCTTCTGCTACTTGCAGCCCAAGAAAGCAGAGAAATGAGGGGCTTCTCTGACCCGGAACTCAAGCAGGCCCAGAGGTTGTGCTGGGGACCCTAGCAAGAGAGCCCTCCTACCCAACTCAGCTCTCCTGCCCAGCTGGTTTATTTCCTTGAGCTAATTGTATCCCTCCTCCCCTCTTTTCTTAAGGCAAGTTTTTCCAGGAGGCTCTTGGACATTTCTGTCTGTAGATACCAAATCTGCTTTCTCTCTGCCTCTTGCTTTCTTCTGATTGCAGAGCTCAGAAAGGTCTGAATCTCAAGGCAGGAACCACAACTTAGGCACTAGCTGGGGTCCAACTACCATACTCCTGAGCTTCTGTGTGTTCTCTGTGTGGCCTCCCCCATTAGGATTCCAGGCACAGTGTAGACTGCCTCTCCCCCTTGATGAAATTACCCACTTAAGCAGATGCCTGTCTGCCCGGTGGCATGCTGGTGGAATTCCAACAGGCCTACGACCCTGCTCCGAGGGCACTGCCAGGCCAGACCCCAGCACCAACTGCCTACCGTCTGCTTAGACCCTGGCAGACCTGAGCCCGGGCTCCTTCCCATGCAGGCTGGATGAGAAGAGAAGAAGAAAAAAAAAAAAAAAAAGCAGGACAGAAGGGGAGTAAGGGAGGGTGGAGAGGCTTTGCCTTCTCCAGGACCTTGTCTGCCCATGACCCCTCACTGCCTGACCGACCCCCAACCCCAGCCAGCTCAGCAGCCCTTTCCTGTGTGCAGCTAGGGAGAGGGAGAGATACCCAAGTATCACAACTCTCTAGTATGGCTAGCAAATCCCCCCAAAACCGATGCACTCGGGCCAGCACCCAGTTCATGGAGGGTTCGTTCTGAGACTTGACGGGGCTCAGCTGGGCGGTTCTGCTCACAAAAGGTCAGCCAGGAATGCCGGCAGTCATCCGGGGACTCGGCTGGGCTGGAATTTGCAGGGCGGCTCTTTCCCATGCCTTGTGCTTGAAGGGAGTGGCTGCAGACTGGGGCTCTCCTCTGGGAAGACCCGGGTCATCTTCTCCGCATCTCTCCAGCGTGGTTCCCATCTCAGACTCCAAAACGCACAGAAGAGGAATCTTCCAGACTTCCCAAGATGGAGGACAGGATGCAACACAGCCCCAGCTCTCTGCACTCTCTCTGTTCATTGAGCCATAGGCCAGCCAGACTCCGCAGAAGGGATGTGAATATAAGGGAACAGAGGCTGTTAGGGTCAGGTTTGGAGTCTGTTGCCCTAGCGAAAAGAAGGAAACCCACGATCTGACCTTGGCTCATGGCTCATTTAAAGAGACAGGACCTGCACAGATATTCAAATGTGGATGCCATGCCGTGACACACAGACGGGCTCAGTCAGGACACACCCATGCTGAAATGTCTTCACGTACAGAAGAACATTCACACACTCTCACCCTCCCCTTCACACTCACACACACACATACACACACACACACACACAGCAGCAGCAGCAGCAGCAGCAGCAGCATCCCATAGTTCTGTACCTGCTTCTCACCTGTGGGCCTTCAATAGAGGCAGGGATGGCATCTTTTCGATCAGATCTGCAGGTAAAGGAGCAAGCATATGTTGTAAAGACTCAAGATTCAGAGGTTCAGCTGGATTGGAGGGCTAGCAAGGTCACCTCCAGTTGGGATGGGTGTAGAGAGACCATATAATTTCTCTGAAAGATGGATCACATTTAAGAGTACAAAGGACACCAGCTGAAAAATGGGATGCTGGGACGTGGTCACCCTAGTTAGGGATGAAGCCCTGACCACGGCGTTAAAGTATCAATTTCACAAGCACAGGGGAGATAGCATGTGACAACCCTCACATCTGTGACATCCACTCGGGTACATGTGCTGGTTAGGCTCCTCAATTCTTATTCAAAAAATGTCCCACCTACTCTGCCAACTGTCAAAACACATGAATACTGGAGAAAATCTGCACATAGGTCCTTGCCAGAGAATACAACTTCGAACTCCCTGCTGCCCCTGAATGACTTTTTAAATTGTACTTTGGTGCCAAGGCTTTAAAGCTTTTCCTTTAGCTTGCACTGAGGCATTGTAAGAGATAGTCATACGCAGTCTGCTACTGTGCTGAGCGTGGGAGTATGGCCTGGAAATGACCCATCACAAGGTTGTACTTACGAAGACCAACAGCAGAAGTTTTCAGATTTCAGTTTCAGAAAAATCTGGGGTTCTTCCAAGCGCCTGCTTTATTTAAAACATAAGGGAACTATAAAAATGTAAACAGTTTGGCTTCCCTGTTTTGCCTTGGCTGCTGGGAAACTCAGAAGTAATTTCGCAGCCCACCTCTAGCAGCAGTAAGGGAGCACATGATGTATATTTCTGGATATTTCATGGTATGTATGTCACCCCAATACCCCATTACTCATTCCAGCCCATGTGATTTGTATTGGTCAGCCATGAAATTCCATTCCCCTTATCTGTGATTGGCTTAGTAGATAAGGGACCTGATTCCAGGCAATAAGAAGTAGTGAGCTTGGGGGAAAGGGGCATATCTGAAAATTTTTCTACTCTCCTAGGAAGAAGTGTCCTTCTTTGGGGGCATCAGGATCTCTGGATATGATACCTTAAAGTGCTATTAGCCTAAGGATAAGGTATGCATGTGCGCGCGCGCGCACACACACACACACACACACACACACACACACATATACACACCCCCCAAATGATACCAGAACCAAGACAGAAGGAATGTGGGTGCTGGACTTGCTGGTATGTCAGATAAACAGGTTCATTGTTAAATACTTGCAGCCAAAGCCAGCCTAACTGACACACACTGGCTCTCTTGTTTACTTACCTCATTTTACCTTTGAACTTGGTCTGTCAGCTCATTTTCTATGATTCTCCATTGTGAGTGTTTTTGCAGGTCACCACATAAGACCTGAATGTCCCATAGATATGACTCAGTGATTTGGCACAACTGCTCAACGAGTGTGTGTGGTTGGCTGCTGCCCAAATAGAGCCGGAGTTTATCACTCGATGAACAAGCACATATTAAGCACCTATTTTTTGTCACCTCTGTTCTAGGCACTGAAGCCATATTCATGAAAAAACTAGATAAGTGCTCTCCTCTAGGGCAGGATCATGGAGAGTAAATGTATAAAAAAGAATAATAATAATTTCAAATAGCATGGATGAGCAGATAACGGGCGGGAGAAAGAGGAGGTAATACAGTTAGTTACTTCAGATGGGGTAGTAAGGGCAAGACTTTTTGAGGAAGATGTTTGAGCTGAAACTTGAAAGAAAAGAAGGAGGCAGCTATGAGACTCTCTGGAGAAAGAACATTCTAGGTAGTGGGAATGGCAAGTGCAAAGGGCCTGAGGTGCAACATGTTTGATATGTTGGAGCCATATTTTCCAAATGATGGGCGAAAACCTATTGGTGGGTTGCAAAATTGGTTTAGTGGGTCAAGATCCAGTATTTTTTCCAATGAAATAAAATAGAAGAGAACAGAATGAAAATACCAGCATGCCTTGCACCTAGTAAGGATTAATATGTGGTTTTGTAATGCTTTGTTTCAGTGGTATATAGGAGTGGTTAATGTGATGGAACATAAAATGACTTTTTTTACTATGAATTGTGGTTAAAAAAAAGAAAAAAGAACCTACTGTGAGAGGAGAGGAGAAAAAAAAAAGAACCAGGGTCTGGAGCACAGTGAGTGAAGGAGCAAAGCAAGAAACAAGAGTTCTGGAAGAGAAAAAGATCCAGCCCAGAAGAAGCGATCTGAGCACAGGGAGGAAAGCAGGCAAGAGTGGAGCCAGAGAGACGGGGTACACCACAGCAGAGTCCCTTGAGATGAGGAGCAACAGGAGGGGGAGATGGCCATGAGGTTCTTAATGAGCCTAATGAAATTGATTGACCATGGAGTGATGGGGCCAGAGCCTGATTGGAGAGGGCAAAGCAGAGAATGGGGGGTGAAGGATTGGAGTCCACAATCAAAGAAAGCCTTTCAGGAAGTTTTGACACGCAAGAGACCAAAGCAAATGGGGTGGTAGCTGGCAGGGGCACGGTGTCACCTCAGAGGCAGTGGACCCTCCACCCTCAACCTGGTTCAGTCCTGGTCAGGCCACCTTCAGATCATGCTTCCTTTGGGTTCCAGGCCCCACATCCCACTGGGACACTGAGAAATTGGAGAGAATTCTCTAAGCCCTCTTCCCTCCAAACAGTGTCATTTCCACAAAGATACAGGATGGGTGAGAAACAGGAAGGAAGCAAGGATGGAAGAGTGAGTCACTTTTGCTTTCGAGCCAGTAAGAGTCCAGGACCATGACATTCTGGCCAAGTCATGTGACTTCTCTAAGCGCTGAGCCTTCCCAGTATTAATGGGATGATAAGACCCATTTTGCAAGAAGAGATCACGTATAAAAGGGGCTTCATGGAGAGTGACTTGTGCACAATCACCTTCTCCTTGCCTGGATCGGTGCCTTTGTGGGGCCATGGACACCAAGGACAAGTACATGGCACAAAAAAAAATCAAGAGGAGAGCCAAGAGGAGGACTAAGCAGGCAGCAAAACCACCCCACCTATGTCCACAATGGATGGACCCCTCTTTCCTTAACTGGATGAGGTGGATAGCTCCAGGTCAGTGTCTTCTCCTGGACATATGTCCACAGCAGCTGCAGAAGGAAGCCTAGCTCCTTAGCTTCAAAGCCCTTCTCTGTCTGGCCCACAGTCTGACAGGATGTGTCATGGCTAAGAACACAGTTGTGAGTCATCAGTCTTCCCAGCTTTGTAGATTCTGAGTCCCAGAATTCCTTATATAAGGAGGAGACAATCATCTCGAGAGGGGAGGATGACATGAGATAAGGGGGGTAAGACATTCGGCACAGTGCTAGGTACATAGTAAGCGCTCAATAAATGCATCATTATCAGGGATGTTTTTCCCACTTCTCTTACAACCACCGCCCTCATTCACCCTCTTCTCCTCCTAAACCAGCCTTCTCACCCTCACTAAAGTCTGCCAAACCGTGGGCCTTTGTTTCTGCCCAGTCTGTTCTGGTGGGGTTGTTCCTTCTCCCACTTTCCCACTCAACGAATGCCTACTCCTCCTTTAAGTGTTCTAATGTTACCTCCTCTGAGAAGTCTTCCTTGACTCCTTGGGCAAAATGAACGTTTCTCACTATGATGCTTTCAAAATACTTTCTTTATACTTCTGTCATAGGGCTTTTAACAGTGTGTTATAAGAGGTTCTTTATGCAATGTCACCCTCCTCCTCCCCAACAAGAAGATTTGAGAAAAAGAACCATATCTTATTTCTCTCTGTATCCTCAATGCCTTGCACAAAAGAAGATGCTGGTTGAATGAATCAACAGAAAGGTGCATGAACATGGACAGATGGATGGATGGACAGACCAACAGATGGATGGATAGATGAATGGATGGATGGATGGATGGATGGATGGATGGATGGGTGGATGGATGGGCAGTGAGCAGTCCTCCTATCCACGTCAGCCCAGACCTCAAACTCAGCTCATCCTCTATGGGCTCAGACTCAACCAAGATCTAGTAATCACTTGAGTGATTACTCAAGTGAGCAGTAACATAGCCCAACTCACCTGGACTGGAGCGACACTGCAGGCTCAAAAACGTGGGAAACAGAATTTTGAGCACCCCTTGGAGCCAGAGTAAACCACTCAGGAAGAGCCAGGCTCTGCATAAACCTGCAAGGAGCCTCAATGGGAGAAAATGATTTAATTATCAGAGTGTCACCAAACAAATTGTACACCTCATTTTTGGGTACTTAATGCTTATGGTAATTAACATTACAGAGATTTTTCTTCTCTCTTCTGTTTATATTTAGTTTAGCCATTCACAATAGAGCTAAAATTATTTCAACTAATTTTAGGCACTCTCACTGCATTGCCCCTGTGTTTTCTTCCCCAGCACTGATACCCAAATGCAATCTTTAACTTTAGAGACAGCCAAATGCAGGACAAATTGGAATCAATGCTGCCTTTGTCTTCGCTAATAAGTGGCTGCCACACAGAGGAGTGCAGAACTGCTAATTGGCCGATCTCAATAGGGAAGAGACAATGGTGGTGAGGGCTGGGGGATTAATTATAGGGCCGCCTTCTGCGAGCCCTGGCTTCCGCTGCTCCTGCCTTGCAGTGCAACAAGGGTGGGCCTCCCCACCCATCTTTAGAAACAACAAGCTTTCCAGCTGGAATTCTGCTACACTGGAGATTCAGACCAAACACCCGGCACGCACAAAGGTCAAGGGAGAGAGGAGTGGAGTGAGCAGGTGGCCACCCATGAGGAAGAGTACCAGTGTGCGTGTTGGGGAGCGGGGTGGGAATGAGTACGCACTTACTAGGATGGGGAAGATACGTGTGCCTGTTCAGGCATGTGCCCTCCCCCTTCCAAATGAGAAATGAGGCCCCATGAGACCCAGAAAGTTGAGGGACAGGCCCAGGTATGATAGGTCAGCTCCTTGAAAGAGGCACAGCCTGAAGCATCCAGCCTTAGAGAAAGAACTCTTCTGAACCTGGATTTCAACTCCGTTTTACCTGATTTCCAAGCCCAAGCCCTTGGCACTGCTTTGGAAATCTTTCCTCCACCATTAGTCTGTGTCCTCTGAAACCTCATTTCATTGTCTGTGGGGTAAAGAAATTACCTCCTAACTGTCCCTGTTAAAATGCAAATACCTCAGCTGAGCAGAGGAGCTGTGCATGTTAGCCCAGATTTGCTGTTTAAATTAGACACCTGACACCAGGGAGAGCGGCTTCTCAAGGGAAGGGGAAAGGGGAACTGGTAGAGGTAGCAGGCCCAGATGGAACTCGGTGGTCGTCTTGGGAAGGAGGTGGAGAAGCACAAAAGGGAGGTCCCAAAGGCAAACCGGGCCAAATCCAACAATCCAAAACCGAACTTAGCATTCTCCTGCCAAAAGCCACACGGCCTCGCCAATTCCACAACGCGGCTCCCCCTGGGAAGCCTGCGGTGGGTCCCGATGACACCTTCCTGTCCTTGCCCTGCAACCAGTCTTGCTTCCTCTACCTTTAAAGCATGCTCTCTCCCCCCTGACTCCCTCTGGCCCGTCTTCTGCTTGGTGCGGAATTTGCCCCGTGTCTAAGTCAAATTGCACCGGACATTTGCTAAAAATGACAAGACAGATCTTAGGTCAGTACAGGGCTGAGCTCAACTCCAAATATGGCAGGAGAAATTGGGGATTTATCACCAAAGGGCAGGGTGAGAGCATGCTGGGGCAGGTGTGGAAAATGACTAAGAGGAATTTGGTTAGGTACAGAAGGAGGCAGGAGTCTTGCTTATGTGGCTTTGGCGGGATTCTTGGTAAAACTAGGCTCAGAGACCAAGCATAGCAAACCAGGGTCAAGGCTAGTCCAGAGAAGGGCTCAGAGGAGCCTAACCAAAGCGGGTCAAGGCCCCAGTCTCTGTCACCTCTCCCTGAGCCCTCTGTCTCCCTGCTCACTCCTCCAGCTCACCCTCCATCCACACCCAGAACTGTCTTCCTAAACCCAGTCTGATCTCATCTAAACTGACACCCACCACCCCCCTTCCCCCTGCCGCACTCTCCTCAGAATAACACATGAACTCCTAGTATGATGATCACATAAGGTAAGTCAATTATACCCAGAGAGTCCTGGAAAACCTGACCCAGAAGAAAGAGAATTATTCAGTGTTCATTCCTGATTCCTGAGTCCTGGGTTCAGAAGGGGTTAAACGCACTAGAACACAAGTTTCCCTAGCTAGGACCTCGCCTTGCTACAGTAGAACTCTTGTTTCCAAGATTTCTTGTGCTTTATCTCCTTGGTTTTCACACCTCCCTAAGTAGCAGGTTGGAGCTTCCTGACCATGTCACAGATACAGGAGTCTGGACCAGAGTGGTTAAGTGGCTTTCTCAGGTCACACAGCAAAAGGCTAGGTTCAGCCAGCATTCAGGCCCAGTCTTTTGAGCACCATGACTGTAATTGCCCCTTCACCCTTCTAGATGAGAAACTCCAGGAGGCGAGATACCGTGGCCATCTCGTTTATCCTTTGTCCCCACTCAGCATCCCTGATACACAAACACTCGATGGGAAAGGCAACGACATCACGACTATTTATTGAGGACTTACTTTGTTCTGGTCCCATGCTGAGTGTGTTGAAAGGTCACTCCTGGACTAATACTATTATTAATCCCATTTTACCGGTGTAGAAACTGAGGCCCTGGGCAATTTAATGACTCACTCAGGTGGCACGGTTAATCAAGTGGCTCGGCGGGGCTTTTCACCTGGGTGTGCTTGCCTGCAAAGCCCAGGGGTTTAATCTGTAGGCTACACGGCTGAGTAAGCACATATGAGTGAAGGAAGGAAGGAATCCAGTTCTTTTTTTTTTTTTTTAAGATTTTATTTATTTATTTGACAGAGAGAGACACATCCAGAGAGGGAACGAACACAAGCGGGGGTGGGGGGGTAGAAGAGGGAGAAGCAGGCTTCCCGAGAAGCAGGGAGCCTGATGTGGGGCTCTATCCCAGCACCCTGAGATCATGACCTGAGCTGAAGGCAGACGCTTAATGACTGAGCCATCCAGGGGCCTCAGGAATCCAGTCCTGGAGCTCTTTTCCAGCATGCCTCACTTTCATTCAAAGAAAATACCTCCTGGCTTTCCTCTACACCCTGACCTCTGGGCTTATCTGCATGTACACACTTTGCAAGCAAAAGAGAACTCCCAAATATTAATGCTTCTAGCTAACGTTCTTTGGTAAAGATAATTTCAATGTTTTAAGATATTAATGTTCTTCTGAGTGATGTCCTTTCTAAGCGCTTCTGAGTAAACACCTCTATCTTGTGCTGATTGATTCTTGCAATCGTGCTATTATAACCTAAACTAGGACATTCTGAGTCACATATTCAAGAGGAGAAATGGCTCAGGGTATAAAAGTATGTGAGTGTGTGTTAATATTTTTTTTAAGTTTCCTTTTGTGCTCAACTCGTGAGAAATATTTGAAATTCAAATAATGAGGTATTCATAGTGAATTTGCCTTCGTTGGGCCCAGGGTAAAAATAAAATAAAATGCTAGACCTTTTTCTTCCTCCATTATGTGATGCTGACTTTCCTCTCTCATTATGTTTACCTCCAAAATTTGAATGAGAGTAAAATTTACAGGAATTACCACCATTCTTCAGTACATTTGCAAATCAATTAAGAGGAGCCAAATTATGCTCTTGCTTTTTTCTGGGGCACCCGACTTCCCCAGCTCATAGGAGCGCTGCAGCCCACAGCTGCCCCGACAAACAAAGCCCAGCTGTCACGTCGAGAAGCAGGCTTGGCATTTCAGCGCTCATCTCCGGTGGCCAGGGCCACCCGAGGAACCAACCCCTTGCCTTGCCGGCAGCTCCACTTACCTGCCAGGAGCTGAGTCTCCCACAGGGTGTTAATGGTGCCGGAAAAGCACAGGCTGTCTTTAGAGTCAGAGACCTGGCCTGTGCCATCCCTAATCTGCCACCTCCAGGCTCCATGACCTCTGGCAAATCACTTGACCTCTCTGAACCTCCCTTTCTGTGGTGGCAGGGGAAATAATAATGCCTCTCCCAAGGTTGTCCCAAAACTGCGCTCTGGAGGAATGAGCCCCTCCCAGCGCAGACACACACGGGGCCAGAAGCATTTCCCTTCCTTTTTCAGAGCTGGGAGAGAAGGTGGGTGATACCCTCTATTTGCTATCCCTGGTCCCTGAGAGTGTTCTTGCCTCTTGTCCCCAAATCCTACAGGAAAGGAGGATCCAGCAAGACCCGGAAGTTAAAATGCCACTTCCTCCAAGAAGCCCTGCTAGGTTGCAGCGGTATCATGTCCTCCTTTCTTAATTCCCTCTGAATTAGGAGCATTTTGTTCTCTCCCTTGCATTGTTTCTCTCCTCTCTGCAGCGGAGCAGTTCCACGAAGGCAGGGACAGCAGGTGATGGCTCTTTGCTGTTTCGCTTTCAACCGAACAAAAATCGTGGTTTCTGTTGACTCTCTCACTAGCATGCCTTTGCTCACCCCGTCTCTTCCACCTGAAGCATCCCTGTCTCCACTGTAAAGTGGACAGGCTCCGATGCCTGGACAAGCTATGCGTTTGCTCCTGAAGATTCAGGGCAGAAACAGAAAATGTCCCACTTTCTGTTTTTCTTTTTTTCGATCTAAACTCCACCCAGGGCTGAGCTTGAAGGTCAGCTCATTGCTGACCGGCCTGGAGGACTAGATTCCAGGCTCCACCGTGCCTTCCCGAATCAGCCTGAGCCGGGCACTGCACGAGCTCCCCCAGCGCTGCCCTTCTCGTCCTGGAGGAGGGGGCCCCACGGTCATGGGGTTTGGACTCTGACGTGGGCAGTGAGGTAGCTCTTGGGAAGAGGCTGGAGCCCATACGGTGTGACCTGCAGGAGAGAATGAGGTAAGACCGGCAGATGAAGGTTTGGGGGGAGCAGTAGAGCCCCGAGGAGGGGCAACCAAGGGAGGCCAAGCACTAAGGCAGGGCCTGGCAGCCACAGTCTAGTTCTGGGCCCCTGGTCAAGGCCAGCTGGGAAGTGAGGGAAAGTTAGAACAGGAAAGACAGGCTGCTGTAGGCCTGAGCCTCCTTCTCGGCATGTGGGCTTCCCACCTGTAGATTCAATGACTTTGAGTCACTGACCTCCAGGGACCCTGACAACGTGAACATTCTGGAATCCTCGAGGGTAGGCACAGCCCAGAGTGTGGCTGGTAGGGCCAAGACACTTCCCTCCCGTCTTCCGTGCAAGCAGCTGGCTGACCTTGAACGCATCATTATGGCCCCACGCTCACGGGGGCTGGGTGAGAAGTGTGGCCCAACTTGCTTTGTTTCTCTTCAGCTCGCGTGGACTAAATGCAGTGCCGGGGCTTTGCACACCTTCCTTACCAAGGAAAGTAGACCGCTGAGTTCTGATGGGCTCTGCCTGGCCCAGGGATGCTGAGGGGTGACCCTGCTTCTCTTCACGGAGGCCCTGGGCTACAGGTAAAGAAAGCAGGTGAGTGGGTGAGGGGTGGGCAGATCTGACCCCCCAGGTCCTCTGGTCAGAGTATGTGTCATCTTTCCCTCACTGGGGCTCAGAGAGCACTGCATAGCTCCTCCCTGTCCGCCTCCTGCCCCAGGGCATCAGGAGCCTTGTCCCCAGGCCCCAGTCAAGGCGGGGCCCACTCCACAGGGACGCCCCAGCCAGGTGTGCAGAACTGTGCTAAGCAGCCTGCCAGCCCCAACAGATGGCAGAGCAGAATCGCCATCCATCACAGCCGTAAGTGGCCAGCTCCCCTCCCGGTGCCCCAGACAAATGGCTCTCCTCCTCCCTCCCTCCCCCAGTCCCTCCATCTACCACCCCTGCCAGGCAGCCGGGTAGAGCCATTTACTCAGCGAGCCCTGCGTGCAGAATAAGGAGGGAGGCAGAGCTGAGCGACACACGGAGAGGCATCCATCATCCCCGAGAGCCAGCAGCTCGCTCTGCATGGCGATGCAGAGGGTACCAGCCCTCACGTGTGTGTGTGTGTGTGTGTGTGTGCACACGTGCGTGCACACCAAGCGTCATCCCATCTGCCCAGTTCTCTTCAGTGGGCCTTGTCTTCACAAGGAAGAATGTGGCCTTGCCTCTCACGGTAGACCGGTCTGCCTGCCTCTGCCCTGGCTTTGGCTCCAGAGAGCAGGGAGGATCGGACAGCTCAAAGCTCAGGGCTGAGCTGGGTTTCAGCTTTTTATTCATCTATCCACATGTTAGACTGTGTGCCAACGTATAGGTCAGACCGAGGGTCCCGCGCGACAGTGGGTCATGTGCCGGGCCTCTCAGCAGCCTGTAAGTGAGAACGTGGGTCAGACCACCTAGCAGTCACTCGTCAGGCTCCAGAAATGACAGCCGCTGAACTGAGTACGGAACTTGAATCTCTTTCCAAGGGCTCTGCCCTGAGGAAAAGGGAAGTGCGCATGGGATGCGGTACCAAATCCCAGCTCTCCCACTTCCCGACCCAGGAACCCTGGATTAAGCCATAGAAACTTCTGTGGTTCCAGCTAACAAGCTGACCAAACTGAACGGTATCTACCTCCAAGGACTCCATGTCCCCAGGCACCTAGCAGAGAGCCTAGAAAGGAGAAAGCACTCAACGCGCAGCACCGAGAAACCCTAGGGCACCAAGGGACAGCTAGGTAAGCACACAGAAGGAGGAGAGTGGTCAGGGCAGCAGGCAGAAGAGGGGCAGAGCTAACCCCCGGTGAGAAAATGGATAGAAGGCCATGGGGGGCAAGTGAGGACAGAAGAATCAATGTGTGCAACTGAGCCACTGAACGAACTTGCCAAAGATTCTCAGACTGGTCCTTTCTTCTTTATAATGTTCCAGAGTGGCACAGATGGAACATATTAGGGCACCTGGGTCAATTCTGTGGATGGCCCAAAACAAGACAAGGAGCTCATTTATTTGGATGGCACGTCCCAGGCTCACCACGGATGGTCCAGCACCAAGACAGCTTTTCATGAAGATCTGCCTAACATCCTGCCCCTACTTTCAAGTACTAGAGTCTCTGTCACAAAAGATGGAAGGACTTGAACTGGCAGAAGGTCTTGTGAACACGAGCTGCCAAAGTCCTGTCATCCTTTCTGGTCCAGTTCACCTCACGCCCCCAGAGGCAGCCTTTCCCAGAGGTCCCCTTCACACTTGCCTCCCTCCTAATGCCCCTCATACTGGATCCCATGCCCATTCTCCCTCTCCCCGTGTAGTCTGTGCCTTCCACCGAGGTTGGGACTAGGTCTGATTCATTTTTCACTCATATTCCCAGAGAACAGCAAAATACCTAACACAAATAGGAAACATGGGAAGGAAGGAAGGAAGGAAGGAAGGAAGGAAGGAAGGAAGGAAAGAAGACTTTCATTGCTGTTTTAGCTGTCCACAAGCTCCAAATGAGCTGCTGACGAAAGTGTAACCTTAAGTTAGGCTGGATCAATAGAGGTATAGTCACCAGAACAATGGAGGAGAGTTCTTCTCTGTTCTATGCTACTCAGAAAGCCCAGAGAAGGAGATGAGAATGGAGGTAGAGTCTGGGGAAGAAAAAAAGGCCATGACAGTATTCAAGAAATCCAGGGAAAGGCCACACCTTGGCCCAGCTAGTGGAGGTGTCGGACTTCCTGACATTCTCCAGGGAAGGATGGAAGCAGCAGGTGGAGTCTCGGGGCTCAGCTGGTGGCTTCTGGACTGGAGGGTGATCCTGACCCCCAGCTAGGCAACTTGCCATTGCTGGGTCAAACAAGAGCGTTGGCAAATCTCCTGAAATGGATAAATCTAAAATCCAAATATAACTTCATTTTAACTTTCTTTCCCAAACTTATGTGTTTACTTCAGGGAGGAGGTGCTATTTCGTGGTTTCCAGGACAATGCAGTTCATAATTTTTTCACACCCTTCAGAGCAGGTGACAGCTTGCTTACAAAACCTAATTCACTGCCATGCAGGGCCCCGAGCTGCACTCTGATACACGCACCAATAACACATCACAATAAGGTTAGAGACAGACACTCCCTCCCTCCACCCCAAATGGGCATTTTCTGGATCCAGCCATCCAAGAAGAGAGCCACGCCAAGTAGACACCTTGAGTGAGGACTCCCAAAACTAGCAATAAGGGAGGCCTCCCTGTGTAATTTCCTCTTGGGCCAAGCACCACCTCCTCACCCCCTCCCCAACTTAATTGCAGGAAGAATTGTTATGCTAATTAGCATTATTCACAGAGTTAACGGAGCACGGGGTCTAAATTTAGATTCCCTGCTGTAGAGGGGCTCCAAATTTCCCGGGAGCTGGCAAAGATGCTGGTGGGGAAGGCAGGTCCCTGGGATGGGGGTGTCCAATGGGGCTGCAGGAGAGTGGAGGGGGAGGCGAGCAGGGGCCCCTTGCCCCATTTTCAGGCCTACGGGGATCTTTTAACTTCCAACAGAAAGCCTGTGGCTTTTGGCAGGGAGGACTTTGAGGAGGGAGGCCTTTTCCAAGGGAATATTGAGCAGAAGAGAAGGGAAACCCGTGTGTGCCGTGTGTGCCGAGTGCCCGCTGGGTGCCAGACCGGATCCCTGGGTGACCGTGTGGTGGAGCATCTCAGGCTGGTGTCCAGGCCTGACTGTGACTTACAGGCTGGGGGGGCCTCAGGGAAGTGACTTTGCCTTTCTGCGCCCCAGTGTCTTCCTCTGTCCGTGTGGGGGTGGGGGGGGCGGGGATCCTAACGCCTCTTTTGCAGGGCTGCAGGGAGGGGGGAAAGGCGCAATGATGAGAAGCGCCTGGAACAGGTCCTGGCCAGCAGGTAATGGTTCCTGCTGGCTGAGGGGACGGTGGTAAAGGAGAAGGAGAGTTGGGAGGAGACAACCACCACCACCACCACCACCCCTGTGGGAGGAAGGAGCACTTTGTCTTGTTCTGTGAATGAGGAAATTAAAACTCAGAGAGGCTTGCAGGGGAGCGGGGGGGGGGGGGGGGGGGGGGGGGCGGCGGGGGGGCGCTACTCAGGGTCAGAAAGTGTCCCAGAGGCGGCTTGGGTGGTTCAGTTTGTTGAGCGACTGCCCTCAGCTCAGGTCGTGGTCTGGGAGTCCCTGGATCGAGTCCCACGTGGGCTCCCAGCTCCGCGGGGAGTCTGCTTCTCCCTCTGACTTTCTCCCCTCTCATGCTCTCTCTTACTTGCTCTCTTTTAAATAAATAATTTTTTTTTTTTTAATTTGACAGACAGAGATCACAAGTAGGCAAAGAGGGAGGCAGAGAGAAAGGAAGGGAAACAGGCTCCCTGCTGAACAGAGAGCCCGAAGCAGGGCTCAATCCCAGGACCCTGAGGATCATGACCTGAGCTGAAGGCAGAGGCTTTAACCCACTGAGCCACCCAGGCGCCCCTAAATAAAATCTTTAAAGGGGAAGAAGGAGGAGGAGGAGGAGGAGAAAAGGAAGAAGAAGAAGAAGGTGTCCCAGAGTCCTGATCCCTGCTGGAGGGAACTCTGCCCAACTCTGGCCCTTCCTCCTGTGACCTCCCCGCTCCCCTCCCATTGCCTCATGGGAACGAAAGACCAAAATGGATCCAACCTTCTCCTCTTCGAGGAGAAGCTAGGCTGGGTTGTCCTGCCTCCTACCTCTCTGTCCCTAACATCGTAGGAATGAGCAGAAGTGGCCCAGTGACCATTACACCTGGGCCCTCACCTAAAATGGGGAATATCAGTAGTACCTACTTCCCAGGGCCATTTGAGGAGTCAATGAGTTCCTTTTCCTTTCCTTTCCTTTCCTTTTCTTTTCTTTTTTTGACATTTTAAGGTTTTATATTTTAATAACGTATTATTTTTTTAATTTTTTTAAATTCTATTTTACTTTTTCAGTGTTCCAAGAGTCACTGAGTTACTTTATGTTAAGCACTCAGAATAGAGCCTGGCACATATTAGAAGCCCTATTACTATAAATGACTATGACATTCTGGAAGGCTGGAGGCCAGCCCTGTTTAGGACCCTTGCCCTGAGATCCCACCTTGAGGTTCCAAAGAGAGCTTCCACTATCAGCTCCTCATGGGTGGGACGTCGATGAGATGCCTGAGACTGCGGAGTGTGGGACCTTCTTTTCCTCTGAGAAAAGAAAGGGTCTTGGGTCTGAAGTTCTTTCCCCATCTCTCTAAGTCTCCAGGCTCCCAAGACCCCTGAGGCCCCCTGGGGCTTCCCACCTGTTACTGGAATTCCCAAGGGATGCTCCACACCAGGGCCTGGGTCTGTAGTCTGAGCACAAAGCCAAGTCTCAGCCTCACTCAAAACATAGCTGAAGAAGGCCTGTGACTGGGCAGCCTGGAATGTCCACATGCATGGGGTCTGCACAAAGGCTTTAGAACCCGTGGCAGTCAGGAGACATGGATTCAAACCCTTGCTCAGACCCCTACTTGCTATGGGCCTCAAGAAAGTGTCTGGGCCTTGTGGAGCCTCGACATCTTCATCTTAAAAGAGAAGAGGTAAATCCCTCTAGAGCAGGTCGGTTCTACAGATTAAACCCAACAATGTGATGCTATTGGTTATACCTGTAAGTTCCTCGAAAATGGGAGGGATGTTTCATGCCACCCAAGTGTGGCTCCAGGTGTACAGACATGGATGAGAGTCCTCTGGCAGGTCCAGCTGCTTGTGGATGAGTGTGAGGGGCTGCATTCTTGGGCCACCCCCATCATGGCTATGGCTCCCCTGTCATTGACCACTCGTCTTCAGTTCCATGAACACCTTGGATTCCCGATGGCCATCCTCCATCCCTCTCCTTCCCACTGTGGGTCTCTGACCCACCAGCAGGCTTTCAGGTCCCACCTCGGCTCTCAGAAGCTGTCCCTGGCCCCATTTTCTCCCCCAAGGGGCAGACCCATCTATCTGACTCCCTCGAATGTTCCTGCCCTGGCACTGGCATTTCTAACACAGCAAGCCCTGAGCTGAGCTCACCATTCCCCACCCCCTGGAATCTGCTCCTCCTCCCTGCTCCCCATCTTCAGTCAATGATGCTAACGTCCCCAACAACTAAAGTCAAAAGCTAGGAGTCATCCTGGATTCTTCCTTACCCCATGCCCCCAACCAGTCAAGGCCTCCCACCTCCACCTCTGAAATGGTTCTTGAATTGAAACCCTGCTCCACAGCCCAGGTCCAGTCCTGCTCATCTCACTTGGACCAAGGTGCAGCCTCCATCCCATCACGCTGGCACCTTCTTCGTCTCCTACAAGCCACACTGTGGTCAACAAGTTCATCCTAAACAATGTATCTATCATGACCCTCCCTGGCCTTCAAAGCCCCCAGGGCTGCCTACAGCCACAGGTCTAAGTCCAAACTCCTGAGCAGTTCCTACAAGACCCCCATTATCTAAATTCCAGGGTCTGGTACATTCTGTCCTCAAACTGCAAGAGGGCGTGGAGGAGGTGAGTCACCTACAGAATGAATATTTAACTTACATCTGTTGAGCTCCATCTGTGTGCTGGGCTCCATGCAAAGTGCTCATGAAGTGAGCTTCCTCACTGAACCTTCACCATGGTCCTCTGAGGTGGGCAGAACAATAGCCCCCAATGAGGTCCACATCCTTACCCCTGGGACCTGCACATCTGTCACCTTCATGGCACAAGAGACTTTGTTGGTGTGATTAGGTTAGGGATCCTGAGTGGAGGAGGTTATCTTGCTTACCTGGATGGGTCTTATAAGAGGGAGGCAGGAGGGTCTGAGTCAGAGAAGAAAACGAGGTCACAGAAGACCAATATTCGAGTGATGTGTTGTGAAGACGGAGGAAGGGGCCATGAGCCAAGGAATACAGGTGGCCTCTAGAAAGGCAAGAGCTCTCCCTGGAGCCTCCAGAAGGAATGTGGTCTGAGACCTCTTAATTTAACTCTTTAAGACCCAGTCTCAAACTCTGACCTCCAAAACTGTACAATAACAAATTTTTGTTGTTTTAAGCCTCAGGGTTGGTGGTTACCTGTTACAGCAGCCGTAGGAAAACAATACGCACTATCTCCTTT
Source organism: Mustela erminea (assembly GCF_009829155.1). Classification (NCBI taxonomy): domain Eukaryota; kingdom Metazoa; phylum Chordata; class Mammalia; order Carnivora; family Mustelidae; genus Mustela; species Mustela erminea. The sequence goes on along the minus strand of NC_045623.1, from coordinate 81,411,157 downwards.
TTATAGAGGAAATTGAGACACGGGGAACTTCAGTAGCTGCCCAGCATTCAATAGTGAGTAAGTGTCAGAGCCTGGATTCGAACTTGAGCCTCTGACACCAGAGTCCTGGGATGGGAATCCTGTGCAGAGGGAGGTAGACCTGGGTCTGACTAAAAGTCTTGGAATGAGTTCCACTGTCGTTGGAGGTGCTCAAAAGAGGCTGAAGAATGATTTACTGAAGTGCTCTGACAGATTTCATTATCAGGTGTATGCTTGCTCACACATACAGTGGTTTTCAAATCACACAGAACCAGAACCCTCTACCAGAAGAGAACTTCCTGGAATCCCTCTTTCATAGAATTCCAGATTGAAGAGAAGCTTCCCTAGGTGGAGGGCGTGGGAGCCCTGTCTGCTGGTCTTGCTCCAGCAGGACCCTATGGTCCCATGGAACAGTGTTTAAAAACATTGGTCTGGAGGCTTTCTGAGGTTGCTCCAGATCTGAGGTCCCAGGAACCTGGGAATTTCTCAGGAGACACACAACAGGTGACACGTGGTGTCGCTCTGAGCCCCTACAGCGGGAGCAGGATCAGGGAAGGTTTAAGAGCTTCTAACGATTTTTAGTTACTTAATTTTCCTAGAGCTTTGACAGGTCCCCATAACTTAGGGTTTATTTGCTTTCTCTTGAATGTCACATATAATTCTTGTCGAAATGTTTATTTGCCTAATGCAACTTTTAGTGCCTGGGTAATTTATTCCCCCTATTTGTCAGCCAGGAGGAAGGAAGGCTACTTTTAGCCTCTGGCTCAATTGTGGAGAGTAATATAGCATCTTCCACTTTTTCATCTCCGTGACACGATGGGATACCTTGGCAGCCAAACACCTTTCCCTGGGAAAAGCAAGGTCCACTCCACTTCAAGGCTTCCTGCCCCTCCCACACAGTCTACAAGCTCAGTTCTGTCCAGAAATGGGAGTTTTGTTTCCTGAAAAAAGACTTTTAAAAAAGGGAAGCCAATGAGGAGGTGAATTGTATCATCACAGGCCCTTGGGGGAGGCAAGAATCAATTCTACGGATGCAATGCTGTTTCCAAATTGAATCAATTCCATGAGTTCTGAGGAAATTCAATTCAACTGACACTAATTGAGCACCTACTATGTGCTGGGCCCTCTGCTGGGCTGGGGATTCAGCAATAAATAAGCCTGTGTTCCTGCCCTCCGGGGGCTGTCGGCCAATTGGGAGGCAGGTGTACAAAGCAATAACTGGTTGTAATCCAGGCTGTAATAGGGAAGCGAACAGAGTGCTGGAGAAATGTGGAGAGGAAAGTATGCCCTGGCTTTGGGAGCCACCAGCGTTCACACGGCAGCATGGGATGCAGACTATTGTCCCTGGGGAAAGAAAGGAAGGCATTGCAGACACAGAGGTCTGTAATAAGGAAAAGCAGATTGGTCTGGAGCATGCCATGAGGAACTTCAGGGCCAGGGGCTGGAAAGGGAGAGGCCAGGCATGGCAGGACTTGGATGCTGTCTCTCATAGGCAACAGAGAGCCACGGATGGATTGCGTTAGAAGACAACTATGGCTGCAGTGCCAGAGTGAACCAGGATAAGACTGGCGCCAAGTGCCGACCTTGGGGGTCTTTGCAAGAATGCAGGAGAGAAGTGGTGGGCTAATCCAAAGCAGCAGGGATGGAGGAAAGAGGAAACGGCATGCCTGGGAGAGATTTGGCATCCATTCAATGTGGCCAGTGAGGGACAGAAAGTGGTCACGGATGCCATCCCTGAACTTGGAGTGCTCTCAAACACCAGGTCTGTGGACAAGAGGAGGCCAACTCTGAACATGTCATGTCTGAGAGGCCCGAAGAGCCCCAGGGAGAAGTGTGACCCAGTGGTTGCTGGAAATGAAGGTCTGAGAAGGGTCTGTGTGTGCCTGGCTTACTGGCCAGAGAGGCCTGGGAGAGACTGCACAGAACTTGGGGCCCTGGGCTGGGCTGGGCCAGCAATTTTCCACACCCAGGCCAAGCCTTGTCCCTGAGACATGGTGCTGGCCTCTCCAAGACCCACCAGCGGAAACACATCTGGGGCAGGGGTCAGTCTTCAGAGAACATCCCTGAGGCTTTGAGGTCCCTCCAGAGGTGGGGGAGGGAGCCACACTGAGGAACCCCTGGTGAGGAGCTCCAAGGGGACAGGAGAGAAATGGGGGTACATAAAGAGATGGTGGGTTCCCAGAAGTCTAGAGAGGGGCTGGGCTAGAGGGCAAGTTATAAGGGAACTGATAAAAACCTAATCCACTCCAGACCCAAATGTCCAACAGCCTCAGAAGGCAGACTATGATCAGGAGTGAGACAGAGTCACCCTCCCAGGTAGAGCAGGGACTGCCAGCTTCCAGAAACTTCTGGAAGTCTCACTGGGGTCATCTGGGCATGGTCAGGGGTGTGCATAGGCAAGACAGGAATATGAGAGCCTCACTCTCACGTGATGCCCCGCAGGAAAGACCAGCCTCGTGGTTGGCAGTGTAGCCTTCAGAATGAAGCTAAGCCTGAGTTCAAATCCTGCCTCTGTTACTGACGGAGGGTACCTGGAGAAAATTGCTTAAACATTCTGTGCTTTGGTTTCCTCTTCTTGGTTTTCAGTGACTTCCCCCAAGTTGTACTGAGATGTAACTAACCCATAGCCTTGGATAAAGCATGCAGCAAAACGATGTAACATGTATTGTTACCTGATGACCACAGTTAAACTGAGTTAACATCCATCATCTCCTATTGTGTCTTAATCTAAATAAAGAGATGATTATAAGGGCACCCACCTCATGTAATTGTTAGAAAAATTAAATGAGGTGGGCACAGTACCGGGTATTTAATAAGCTAAGCAGATATCTCTTTTTTTAACATTATCATCTTTATTTATTTTAAGATTTTTATTTATTTGTCAGAGAGAGAGAGGGAGAGAGAGCATGAGCAGGCAGAGGGAGAAGCAGGCTCCTCATGGAGCAAGAGGCCTGATGGGGGACTCGTCCCAGGACCTGGGATCATGACCTGAGCCGAAGGCAGATGCCCAACCAACTGAGCCACCCAGGTGTCCCCAACATTATCACCTTTATAAAAGAAGCTCTAAACGACAGAGTGTGACATCCACAGCGGTTTCCAGAGAACACCTGAATCTGGCAGAACCCGTTGTGTGTTCCAATCCTGGGAAGAAACATTTTTGCTGCAAATTAATACACACGGCCCCAGCAGGCATGAAGCCACGCCAGACTTTGACTACCTCCTGGTGGTTCACATAGGCACAGCCAAGGTCACACCGTCAAACCATGGTGGTCTCACCAGACCGTTAATAGGGGAGCCCCACTAGGAACCAGCCATCCTGGGACCATACCTCCAGCTCATTCTGCTGTGTGTTCAGCTCTAGCCTGGAACAAAGAGCCCTTTCCCTCCTGGGGAGCCTTATCAGCAGTGAGGGCTGCTCCCTAGGGCTCCTCCACAGGAATTGGCTCTGACCGGAAACCCATAGACACCCCCAAGGGTAATTGACAGGGGATTCCCCTTCCAATTGCCCAGGCCTGCAGTCCCCTCTCCCCACTTCTGTGTTCACAAACTCCCATTTCCTGAGCACCTGGTAAGAGTCGTCCCAGTGAACACACCAGCCAACTGCCCGCATTTGTGCCAAGGAAGACAAACTCTCAGAAAACAAAGAATCCAAAAGTCACTGCTAATCACATTTGCATAATGTGATTTTTTTTTCCAGCAGATTTACCTTCCTAATTACGCTTGTCTCTAGCCAATATTAAAGTGATTTCGCATTCCCAGAGCACACCGGTGAAGAGTGAGGCCACTTCCAGAGGTGGACAAGGAGCTGGGCTAAGTCATCTTGGAGGCTGAGATTTTGTCACAAAGTGAAGAATTCCCAGGTGAGGAATTAAAAGGCCTACCTATATTCCTGGTGGGGAAGAAAAGTAACAACTGACTTTGCCCCCGTGAAGACCCCACATGAATTCAGCCAGAAATTCAGGGACAATCACCCAAGAAAACTAAGCAAGAGCTTGGAAGGCTTACAGGCAAATCTATACAGGCACCAAGGTCAGCCTCATCCAAGCCAGACACAGGTGATCTCCATCCTCTCATTGATCTTATAAGGTGGCTCTGCCAGAGGCCAGACCTGGACTCTGATCTCCAACACTGCTGGCCCAGTTGGGAACCAGGAATCAGCTCCACGCTTCCTCGAAGGTGAAGAGCGTGGATTGCAGAGTATGTGCCTGGGTTCACCTCCCAGCTCCTTCTCCTAATAGCTGTATGACAAACTGTGTTTCAGTTTCCTCCTCTGTAAATAGAGATCGTTCAACACCTACCTCATAAGGCTGCTTTCAGGACTAAATTTATGTATGTAAAGCTTGGAAGAGTCCCCAGCATGTAGGAAATTCTGCGTAAGTACCATTTCCTACTACTTCTACCATTACCTCTGCTATTAGAATGATTAGGATTGTCTTTCTTGTCTTGTCTTCCATGTCTCAGAGGAAGGACCCTGGAGGGGAAAAATCACACTCATGCTCTTGGAAGCAAGTCCCCGCTTTAGCCTCATGGAGGCCCCCTTACCCAGGGCAGGACGCTCAGGTTCAAGGTCCCCCAAAATGCCATTCTTTACCCTGCCTTTCCTTTTCCTGGACCTAAGCCCAGTATGTGTTCTCTGTGGGGTTCTCTTTCAGATTCGTTAGTCCTAAAGTCATTCTGAAATCCATGCTCAGGACTGGTTCTGATTCTGGAGCCAGGGTAGGCCTTCTTACCAGTTGCACCCCAGAAGTCCCACGATCTGTTCTGTGTTTTCCCCTCACTTTAAGGTCACAGTAAAGGAACTCTACTCTCTGAACCTGGAGTCGGGGAGATCTAGGTTCAAACCCCGGCTGAATCACTTAGTAACTGTGTAGCCTTGAACAAAGCACTTCACCTCTGAGTTTAGATTTCTTTACCTTTAAGATGGGTCCTTGATACCTGCCCTCTACAGGCTGTTTTGAAGATTAAATGAGATAATTCTACATATGTGTGTTAAAGTAACAAATACACCCTGCTATTTCAGTAGCTTATCACAAGAGAAGTGTATTTTTCATTTCCATAATAGCTGAATAAGATTGTTTCTGTTTAGTTTATGGCTTTCCTTCACATGATGATTTGGGGCCCAGGCTACTTCTGTGTAGTGGGTTTCCCTCGCTTAGAAGCAATGAGCCCTGTGCATCCAGCCAATCAACAGGAAAGAGAGGTTGGAGAAGATAGAGCTAATTCCCATTGACGTTGGACCAGAATAAATATGCACGATCTCCCCTCCCATTCCATTCATGAGATGAAAGTCATGGGTCCCCTCTGGGTGTAAGAAGGATTAGAAACAGAAACAGTCTCTGGCTGGGGAGCACTTCCCAATGACAGCTCTACGGTATGGGAGGGGAAGGGGACATGAGCTTATGGTCATGTCCGCTCAAGTCTGCAAATGCTTACAGAAATGTCTCAGGTGCATCATAAGTAGTCACAATGGCTATTTCTGCTGCCACCAGGACTACCCCCACTGCTACTTTTGCTATTTATGAAGAGTTACCTTGGGCAATGGAGATAACAATACTGATCACACAGAGTTGGGGTGAGCACAAATGATGTGAGTGCATGAATGACATCACCTCTTCTTCCTCCTCCCACATCTGAGTCCCCAGTTGCCCCTACAGCCCTTCCTAGGGCTAGGCCTTCCGAGGCTGAGCGCCTGCTGGGAGCCACACATGGGGCTCAACTCCCTTCTAAGTTGGAAGCCAGCCCCTCCCACTGGCTCCATGCCCACCCCAAGCTTGTCTAGGACACTCATCCTTCTCTGTAACCCTCCTAAGAACCACTAGAGGTAGCTCTCCAGGTCAGACTATGCACAGTCAGAACACAATGCTCTCCACCTGCTTCTCTCTGGAACTAAAAACTGGACTCAGAGTAAAAGGGGGAAATGGGATTTCCTATATTACCTCCCTCCCGTTCTCCCATGACTATTTCTTTTTCAATACAAATGATGTTTCAGGGGATTTTTCCAAGTCCTCCTCTCACCAGCCCACTCATTCCATTTCTGTTAATTCCTACTCCCTCCCATTTTTTTTTTCCTGGACTGTTTACTATGGAAAGGATTTTATTTTCAGGAGCAGCTCTCCTAGAAGTTTTGGACCACCCATTTCAACATGGCTCTTCCTAAAACCAGGTTATTAAAGGGCAGAGTGGGCTTCCCAGGTAGGCAGAAGGGCTCTCCACATGATCTTATAGATTTATCACTTCACAAAAGGGAAAAGAAAGAGGCCCAAGTTGGAGACACAGACACAAGGGGTCTTCTGGGAGGAAGGTAGGAAGATAAATCCAAAGAAAAGGATGAAGAAGGCCAGCCAGGTTTCATCAAACGTGAATTCCGCCTCACTCTCTTTCTCCAGAATGATGCAGGGGGTTTGATTTCTTGTTCCGCTGCCTTAGCCATGTGGTTTTCAACAAAGCCTTCAACTTCCCTGCCCCTCAGTTTCTTCACCTGTCCACACAGTATTATTGGGGCAATTAAACAAAGTTAATCCACGCAATACAGCCACACAGTGCATGAAGAGTAGTAAGGTGGCCACTAAACAGTAATTCCCTTGCCTTCCTCCTTTCAGAACAAACGCAGGTTCAACTTTCTGAGCCTAAGGTTAACTTGTATTTTTCTAATAAAAAAGTACCTTGTTTGAACACAAAAATAGCACCTTGATAGTATGTCTTCAAGTAACAGACCTTTGCAATGTTGCTGAGCCTCTGTCTGGGTCCTGGGGCAAAAACAAGTGGCCCCAGAAGAAAAATCTTGCTGTACAAACTTTATATTTAGTTGTCAATATTGGATATGTTATCTACGAAACACCAATTTTATACAGTTCAATAATCTAAATCCTGTAATAACAAGAGCAAATGCTTATGCAGTACTTACTATGTACTGAGCCTTGTTCTAAGCATCTTAGTACTCATTAAATCCTTACAACTCTGAAGGGTAGGTTATACAACAAATTCATTTTTAAAATTTTATTTATTCACTTATTTGAGAGAGTGGGGAGGAGCAGAGGGGGAGGGACAAGCAGACTCCACACTGAGCTTGGAGCCAGTTGTGGGGCTCGATCCCACGACGCTGAGATCACACCCTGAGCCAAAATCAAGGTCAGACACTCAACAGACTGAGCCACCCAATAAATTCATTATTTATTATTATATGAATAAATTCATATTCACCCCAATAAATTCATTTTATACCTAAAAAATTCAACACAGAGAGGTTACATAACTTGTCTGAGATTGCACAGTCAGTGAGGGGAAGAGCTGGGATTTGAACCCTGGTAGTTTAGCTCCAGAGGTCATGATTGAAGCCTCTACATTTTCCTGCCTCCAGTATGAATAATCGAAAGGCCTCCAGAGGAAGATCGTATCCATATTGCTCTCAGATGAACAGGGGAAAAGGAAGCTGCAAAGCCAGGTCAGCAGGGAGAAGAGGGCAGCTTTCACACCCAGCCATCAGTCCGCCTGCAGTCCTTAGCCTGCCCCAGGAAGCGGGAGGCCTCTCCTCCAGAAGCAGAAGGCAGGTACTGGCAGGCACCCGGCCCCACCCTCTTTCCCAAGCATTTCATTTCCCTGTCCTTTGTGGTATGACTCTCATAAAACTATTCATTTCTTAATTCTGATGGCAGAAAGGAATTTAATCAAGTTGCTTGAATATGACGACAGCCTCCCGCTAAGCCAGCTGCCTCCCGAGGGTCATTGGGAGACAACGCCCTGTTAATATTTAGCTCCAACAGCAAACATTATGGCTTTCAATTTAGAAGATTATGCTTCTGGTTAGTTATGTATCATATGTGCGCGCGCGCGCTCGCTGGGTGGCTCATCTCATCAGCGCGGGAGCATTTTGCCAGGGTTATAAAAAATGCCATTTTCTCTGCGAGCCCTTTCCACTCAGTGATCCAGTGAAGTAACATCGAGATCAAATCCATGTTCTGAAAAATAATTGATCTATTCAGCAGCTCACAGGCCTGCATTCCAACCGCCCCCAAAGAGCCATTTTCGAGAGAAGCCAGGGGCCAACGTGGGAGGGGGCTTCGGTCTGCTGCTACCCTGGTCTGTGGAGCTTGCACCCCCGAGGGAGGCTTGGAGCTGTCCGTGGTGCTGAACCCAAGCTGTCCCAGAATTGCCAGTGAGTGGAAATGAATACTGGCTAGAGGGACTGGCTGATTGTCTGGGGAGCTGTGCCTATTCTAGGGTCTTGGATCATTACATTTTCCTCCTTTCCAGAGCTCCCAATCCTCTCTCTTAATTCTGGATCCAATCCTCTAGTGCCTTCTCTTGTGCTCACTCTCTCTGGTGGCTGCCTTCGTCCTGAGGAGCTCGTTCCTACTAGTCATTTCATGATTTTTCTTTCCTTTTCTTTCCTTTCTTGTTTGAACTCTTCCTTAAGATGACACAGAGCCTCTGGTGGATCTGAGAAGCTTTATGTTTTAGAAACACAGACCCATCTCTATTCCCTTTACTCAAGCTTCCTCTCCCTCAATTTCTCTTTCTGTCTCATCATTATCTCCCCCACTTTGCTCCTCCCCTTCCTGCCTATGTCCCTGTCCTTGCCCTGCCTCCTCCTTCTCTACGCCTCCTTCCTCCTTGACACTTTCAATCCCTCTTTCCCTCCCTCCATTCTCCCTCTCTTCCCTTCTCTTTCCCACTCTGTCCTCAGAAACCCCAGCCTACTCCATCTCTCTATTCCCCCTTTTGCCCTCCATCTTCTGTCTCTTTCATGGTCTTCCCAGTCTTTCTATCTCATCTCTCTCCATTACACTTTCTCTTTTTCCCTCTTTTCCTCTCTCACCACTTTCTTGTTCCTCTCTGTTTCCCTCCCTCACTCTTCCAAGATCCCCCTTCTCTCCCTGCTTTGTCTCTTTCTCTCTCTTTGCCCACCTCTCTCCCCCTCTTTTCTTGCCATTCCCCTCCATTCCTCCTTCTATCTCACCCCATTTCTTTGTGTGTTGTTTCTCTCCCTCTCCCTTCCTCTCACTCTCTCCCTGCTCCCTTCCTCCCTCTTCCCATTTCTCTTCCCCCTCCCATTCTCTCTTTCTCTGCACACAGATATCCTCTCTAGGAGCCCCCAGCTGCCTGGTGAATTCATTTCAGCAGCTATTAGGGATCAACACCTGCCCTGATACTTGGTGGGGAAGATGAGTTTGAGATAAGATGGGCTGTTTCAATCTCAGCACATCTGTAATTGCATTACCATTAAATTGTACCATTTTCCAAAGGTGAAAGCCCAGGGCCCTTGTGCTGAGTCTTCTGTAAATCCACTGCCAAGTTCTGCATGATGTGGAAGCCCCAGGCAGAGGGGAGAGTAGAACCAGCTTGATTTGACCACCATATTAATCCCTCCTTGTCTTCAAGGTCTCTTGTTTTCCATTTTATTTCAAAGGTAAAAGAACCCCTGGGAATCATTATTTCCAACCTTCTCATCTCACAGATAAAGAAACTGAAGCTTAAAGAAAGGGAATTGCCCAAGGTCACACAGGCATGAGCCACTGAGTCCGCAGTTGTCCCTCATTCTGCAGCCTTCATGCAAGCTAGGACTATAGCAGGGAAAGTGGGCAAAGTGGGCCAGAATAGGATCCAGAATTTTCAGGTTCCAAGGGTGTGAACCTTGGTCACATGTACAAGGATCTGTCATATCTAGTGGGCATGATACAAAAATGGTACTTGGGTCATAGGATAGCAACATCATGACTCCTTGTGGCCTGTCAGGTTTGGCCAGGGATACAGAGAACAGGATTCAGCCTTGAGGAGAGGACAAAGCTAGCAAAATCTGAATGGGGGCTGGGGTGATTTGTGCTCCAGACAGATGGGCTGGTATGCAGGCTGTTTCCAGCTAGGACCTGGGAGACACAACCAGGAAATCAATGCAGAAGGTGGCACATAAACCAAGGCAATAACACAGGGGCTGGCCAGGGGGTTTGCAGTCTGGGGGCTCACCCAGCTTGTGTTTGTAAAGGGAGAAGCCGGGAAAGATGGAGTCTGGAAGAATAGAGTTCAGGATGGGCTGGAGCCCAGATGCAAGGGAAGGAGAATGCAGATGGTAGCTGGGGAGTGGATACAGAAGGAGAATTAAATACACCCTCTGGGTTCGACATCAGGAAGGGCTCCACATGGAAGGTTATGAAAGAAAACCAGATGAATGTGGGAAAGGGTCAGTACTGGCACAGAGCACTAAGCAGAAGAGCTCCAAGAGACCAGAGATGGTGTCACCTGGCACAAGGGTCTGTCTCTTTAGGCTCCATTCTGCCTTGTTGTCTCCCTATTTCCTGCTTCTTAAGGAAAATAGATAAAAGATTACACGGAACCCAGACTTGTTCTATACTAAGAGATCATTTCCAATGCCCACCTGCTGTTGGCCAGCCTGAAGAATTATGGGTTTGGGGTTGAAGGGGATGAGGAGGGCAGGGAGATCATTACCTCAGTGGCCTCTGGTGCCCAGCGATCCCCACTCTGTAGCCTCCTGCACCAATAGCAGCAGGAACTTAACCAGGCAGGCTGAGCAGATACAAGTCCCCATCACATCATTCCCAGCTCCAGGGCTGGGAGGCCAGCGAGCAAACAAACAAACAAACATCCAGCCAGTGTGTCCCTGTGCCCCAGGGTCAGCCTGCCGCAGTGGCTACACCTGCTTTGGCAAAGTAGTTACTTTGAAGCCCAGCCTGATGCAGAGAGCGGGCAGCACTCAGGGACCAAATTGGGGGCTTTAATGATGTGAAATAGCTCCATGTGTAATCTGGGTGCACTACAAGGGCTGCTGAGAGACTCTAAAAGCTTCCCGGGCCAGCTTGCCTCTGAGGCTGGCCCATTATGTTGTTTTGCTGCCTTGTGATCAGGATGAAGCCAGCCCCTGCCAGCCCTAGTTCCATGCACACTGCTCTTTCCCCCCCAACTCCAGGCACCCGTGGGGCCCCCACCACGGGTCATCGGGCACAAGGTTGGCTGCCCCAGCAATTCTTAGATAAATCAATTAGGATAAATGAGCTTAGTGATGTATGATGCCCTTGCTCCACTGCGTGCCTTCTGAACTATTAGTTCTCCGGAGAAGATTAATTACGGGACTGCCATGCTAATGCTCTTTTAATGGAATCTGTTATTTAAGTTTAAGAGCAGGTATCGAATATATGGGAGTTAGATACCTGTTATGTGCATCTCAAATCAGAAGCAATGGATGGAGCTAACCTCAGGATGGACCTGTTGAAACAGAGGAGCTAATAATCACTCTGAACCCTACAGAAGGTTGCATCAAGTCCTGGCAGATTTCCCTAGAATTAATCAAATGTATTTGTGGCATTAACTTTTTACTCTTCTTGGACAGGAATTACGTTAGTAGAAACAGAGTAGAGAAGTGGAAGAGCTGCTAAAGGGAAGGGAGTGGGTGAGCTTAAATAAACCATGTAGGAGGATATAGACAGAAAGAATGTATTTGACTTAGGATCATATTAATAGAGATATAATATCATGAGCAAAGGAGGTTTGGTCTTGCCCTAGACAGTCAGTATATGAAGTCATGTTTCCCAAGTGACATTGACTAGTGACAGAGTAGTGAAGTGGCTAGAATAAAGAGAGGTCTGAAAACAGAATCCTATGAGAGTTGCAAGTATCTCCTGGGAGATGAGGATTGGGGGAGGCAGTGATACTCAGCACTGGCTACTTCTTAGAATCATATGGAGAAACATTTAGAAAATGCCAATGCACAGACCTCCTTCCCAGAAATTCTGATTCAGTTGGTCTGAAGTGGATTCAGGCATTAGTAGTTTTTAAAATCTGCCCAGGTGGTTATAACATACAGCCAAATTTGAGAACCACTGCTCTAAAAGCTGTCACAGGTACGAAGGATAGCACTTAACCATGTGTAGCTCCAGAGAACAGAAGACATGTGAATGGATTTTTTCCCAAGACATTGGAATCCTGTGGTGGCAGGCCAGCAGTTTTTGTCCCAAGACACTGTCCCACGACATTGGAATCCTATGGTGGTGGACCAGCAGTGGCTGGGAATGGAGTGAGCTGGTGTAAGGTGTCGGGGCCAATGTCTGGCTCCTCTATAGGTGTTAGCAATGGAGGCACAGCAGGTAGGACAGCCAGAACAACCAGAGTGGAGGTGGTGGAAATAATTTGCAATCAACCTCACATTTGTCTACTGAATCTTTGTTTAAAAAAAAGAAAAAGGAAGAAAGAAAGAAAGAAAGAAAGAAAGAAGGAAAGAAAGAAAGAGAGAGAGAGAGAGAAAGAAAGAAAGAAAGAAAGAAAGAAAGAAAGAAAGAAAGAAAGAAAGAAAGAAAGAAAGAAAGAAAAAGAACAGAGAGGAGTCAGCCATGTGGCCAGGATTCCTACTTTCCAGGGGGGCCTATGGGTAAGGGGTGGTGTGACAGATGTCCCTGGGCAGAAGCAACACTCCGGAGCGATATGGAAGTGTCAGAGCATTATGGGACAAGGAGGCCTTGACTGAGTATATTCATGGCTCCTGTCAGTTGCAGGTGCACAGGAGACAGGATGGTCCTGCCCTCAGGAAGGAGGAGTCTGGCAGGAACTCGACAGAAGAGCCAGGGCCCCACTTTCCTGGACCAAAGTTGGTCCTCAGATGCTGTCCTGGAGGAACCAGTCAGAACCAGAAGCCCCTCTGGATGGGAGTAGTGGAAGCATTTGGAGAGAAGGGAATGAGTATTCCCTGCACAGCTCCTAGAGGCCAGGCCCTGTGCAGGGGTTTCATATACATCATCCCTTTACTACTAATGATCACTGTACTGGTTGGGGGAAGTGATGAACATATTTCATATACAGATGTGAAAATGAAGCTCAGAGAGCTTACATGCCCTGCCTGGTCATACCCAGCTTGTGACTGCAAAGCTCTTTCTGTGGCCCCATGCTAAGGACCATGCTGCCAACTGTCTACACCTGGGACTGAAGCCAGAGTCAGGTTGGTCAGGGCATGAAGAGCCACACCAACCCCCTGTCAGGCCTGGTCCTCCCTTGTCCCCAGAAGAGAGGAGAGAGAACTTATGGGGTTTTGGAGGCCTGAGAAGTCAAGGCAGAAGGGAGAGGACATATAGGGTGCTGTGTGGGGGATATGGGATGGAGGATGAGCAGGAGCTCGGTGCCACGTGGTGCTGGTTTCTCTAAACCAGAGATCTGGAGAAAACTCAACATCATCAGCCAAATGGCAATGGCAGCCTCTGTGCTGTTCCTTGCCATGGGGTGATGGGGTATAAGAGGTTTAGAAATATTACAGACTCTAAATGGGACAAAGTCACCTTGCCCCCGAGATGAAGCATGATCCTCTAAGACACCCCCGTACACACACAAATATGCATGCATACACACAGACACAGACATATGAACAAGTTCATTTATACACAACCTTCAAATTATACCATGTTTATCTCCCTGTTGTCATCCCCAATACTCCGGTAAAGTCTTGTTTAAATATTCCAGTACAGTCTGAACTAAGCCAAAGTCTTCCAATGCTTGGGACAGAATAGCAGATCAGGAGTGGAGTGCCCCTTAATGCACACAGAAGCCACATGATAAATATTTGGTGAATGTATGAATGACCTCCCATTGTAACTGCAGTCTTAACAATTCATATATAGAGAACAGTGAACAATGAAACTTGATACATTTTATCTCAAATAATCCCATGACAGATATTATTATTCCCACCTTAACTTTTATTTTTTTTTAAAGATTTATTTATTTGACAGACAGAGATCACAAGTAGGCAGAGAGGCAGGCAGAGAGAGAGGAGGAAGCAGGCTCCCTGCCAGGCAGAGAGCCTGATGCAGGACTCGATCCCAGGACTCTGAGATCATGACCTGAGCCGAAGGCAGAGGCTTAACCCACTGAGCCACCCAGGCGCCCATATTATTCCCACTTTACAGATGAGTCATCTGAAACTCAGAGAGGTAAAATCACTTTTCCAAAAATACACAGCTAGTAAATGGAGCAGGAAGATATAAAGCAGTGAGCCAGGTGAAGCTTGCACTTACACAATCTTAAGAATTATTTCGGCCCCAGTGTCTGGAAGCTCTCTTAGTCTCCCCCCTTACCAACTCCCATCTCTTTCTACCCCATTACCCTGCCTTCTATTCTCCAAAGGACTTCTCACTGCCTGACTTTAATTACTGATATATTCCTCTGTTACAGTCTCTCTCTAGTTAGTTAGTGAGCTCCAAAGGGCAGGATCCATTCCCTTGTTGTTCACCACCACATGCCCAGTACCTAGCCGAGTAACCAGCACACAAATGTCCCACTGAACTGCAATTTGTGCCTGGCTGAAGGACTGCTCTTGGGGGGCTCTGATGGGGGGGTGGGGGGGTGGAGATATTCCTGGTGACATGACTGACTCCTCCATGTCCTCCTTTGCAAAGGTTCAGTAAATAAATGTGAGGCTGGTTACAAATTATTTCTGCCATCTTTCATACAATGGAGTTAACAGCTGGCTGAGCTACAATATATCAATTGTATAAATTTTGAGGGCATTTTCATGTTTCAATCTCCTTATGTATTTCTAGTTGACCAAACTTGTTCGAATTGCCATTAACTGCAATCCCATCACCTGGCTCACTGGGCAGAAAGGCAGTAGCTTGGGTTTAACTCCTCGAGGACCATGGAAGCGAGAGGGGATTGGGGAGAGGTCTGGCACTGTCAAGGCATAGAGAAGGGCCTGCTCTTAAAAGTCAAGGAGCTGCTTTCATCTGTAGATCTCATCCTTTGCTTTTCTCTGGGGCCTCTAACCACCTTCCATCCAAATCTGTATCCCCTCAGATCCTTCTCTCTTGAGACCTTAAAGCCATTTCCTGCCACATTTCCACCCCAAACAATGACTGATAGAGCCCCTCCTTAAATACAACCCCCTTCAAATTCAAAACCATGTAATAGACACGAGGAAGGAACGATGTTGAATAACTAAGGACTCTGTTTGGAAAAGTTGTAATCCAGTGGGAGTAGGGGAAAAGAGGAGCATTAGGAGTATTTTAGAGCAGGAATAAAAATTTGTGCCTCTCTCTATTCCCGGGGCCTGACACAGAGACTGGCACATAGCTGAGATTAAACAATGTTTCCTGAATAAACGAATGAATGAAGGTAATATAAAGACCATGCATGGGCTTGGAACCACAGAACTGGCTTCAAATCCCGGTTCCACCTCTTTGTGATCTTGAGCCAATCACCTAACCACTCTGAGTGATGGTTTCCTCATCTTTAATGAGCAGAACATTCAGAGTGGGAAGGTATCACATGACTCCTTCCCCCAATTTTCCAGAAGGAGAGAAAATCTTGTAACTGTCAGTAACATGCTAGAACTGCCAAAAGTACATAAAGGAGCTACAGCAATTGTGAAAGAGAAGTCATAGTTCTATTTATTTTGCAATAATGTAAACTTCAAATTTTTACTTCCAGAATAAAAAAAAACAAAAACCCTTCCATGAAAACTGTGAGATAATAAATGTAAATGGTTTTCAGCTGCTAAATTTGGGGGAGGGCTGGCTATTTGCTATACAACAATAGGAAACTAATAAAATTATTATTCCCATTGTATAGATGAGGAAACCAAGACTCCGAGAAATCACCAAGCTTGTCTCCCTTATTCACACAGGGAATAAGTGGAGGAGCTCAGATTAGAACTTAAGTTTATCTGACTTTGATGTCTGCGTTCTTGCCCACCATGCATTCCTGCCTCCACTCTGGGGCCTTACACTCCAAAGCTAATTGGCCTTCCCATCACATGTTATGAGGTTATATCATCAGCCCCTGTATGTATCTGTCTGTGGCTCTCGTGTTCAGGGATTTGCCTTTGTAGGGTTTTGAGGTTTCAGTCACTTCTTCATGAGAGTCAGTTGAGGCACATTGATCCCATGACTTTTTTTTTTTTAAGATTTATTTATTTATTTATTTATTTAACAGACAGAGATCTGTTAAATAGGTAGAGAAGCAGAGAGAGAGGAGGAAGCAGGCTCCCTGCTGAGCAGAGATCCCAATGCACGGCTCGATCCCAGGATCCTGGGATGATGACCTGAGCCAAAGGCAGAGGCTTAACCCACTGAGCCACCCAGACCCCGCGATCCCATGACTTCTGATGTCATTTTGGATATATGCACATGACCTCATCCCCTGCCTGGAGAAGGTGATGGTGTACAAGACAGTGGCAAAGAAATAGGGGAGGGAGGGAAGTAATGGCACGGAGGTAGGAGAGCCAATTGTCGTGTCCTTTGTAAAGCACCCCTGTCACATTCCTAGGCACCCTCAACACTCATTCCTGAGCATTCTGTTGTAGTCACTTCACCCACCTTCTGGTTCTAGGTAGTTTTGCCATGAACATCTTTGCTGTACATATTTTTGTCATATTTTCACCACAAAATTAATTGGCCCTTAGGCAATTTTGCCATCACAGATAAAACCACAAAAAAAAAAAAAAAAAACCACAAGAGGGACACAGCCTAAAAGGGACATAATGAAACACAAACAATGAAGAACAAAATCTAAAAGACTTTAGGGATGCCTGGGTGGCTCAGTGGGTTAAGCATCTGCCTTCGGCTCAGGTCATGATCCCAGGATCCTGGGATGGAGTCCTGCATCAGGCTCCTTGCTCAGCAGGGAGCCTGCTTCTCTCTCTGCCTCTACCTGACCCTCTGCCTGCTTGTGTTCTCTCTCTCTCTCTAACAAATGAATAAATAAAATCTTTTAAAAAATAAAAAATAAAGGCTTTATTGCAGGGGCACCTGTGTGGCTCAGTTAAGTGTCCAATTCTTAGTTTAGGCTCAGGTCATGATCTCAGGGTCTGAGACTGAGGGCCATCTTGGGGGTCCATGTTCACTGCAGAGTTTACTTAAGACATTCTCTGTGTGTGTCTCTCCCTCTGCACCCCTCAACTGCTCCCACTCTCTCTCACTCTCTCTTTCTAAAATAAACAAACAAATAAATAAATAAAATATTTCTAAAAAGAAAGACTATATTGCAAAATACAAAGTATTTGAATGCCTTTAAAATATATATAGATTCCTGGCAATGCTGTGCAAATAACTGATTTTATTTAGTGGATGGTACCTATACACTGTCTTTGGAGTCTTTTGGCCATAGTATTACACATTTCTCTTCACTTGTGGATTCGATCTTTTTTTTTTTTTTTAAGATATTTATTTATTTATTTGTTTGTTTGTTTATTTATTTGACAGAGATCACAAATAGGCAGAGAGGCAGGCAGAGAGAGAGGAGGAAGCAGGCTCCCCGCTGAGCAGAGAGCCCGACTTGGGGCTCGATCCCAGGACCCTGGAATCCATGACCTGAGCCAAAGACAGAGGCTTTAACCCACTGAGCCATCCAGGCTCCTAGTGGATTGAACTTCTTGTCCAGCATCACACTTCTTCAGTTTTTACTAAAATGTCTTCCTTCAGAAGTATCTGTTTCCCAAAACTAGGCTACATGTTCATAAATGAACTTCGTATTATGGTGTGAAATCCTTCTCCGCTGTTGTTTGTTCTTGGCATATCGTCCCATGTCCCTTGACAGTCGATCCAAAGTCCTCTAGGAAATGTGAGTTCAAACTTTGCATCTCCAGACCATTATGAGGGCTAAGATTGATATAAAATAAAAATGGGAAGATAGGTTCAGTGGAGAAATGAAAACAAACTGCCAACCAGTCGATGAAACAAACTGTCAAACCAACCCGTCAATGGGTAATTTTTTTGTGCTTTAGGGCAAAATTGCTTGATACCGAATTACTTATAGGGTGGAAATGCTAGCAGCAAAGACACTTAAAGTGAAATACTGGACTTGCCCCCTTTCCCACCCCACCCTCATCAGCAGTTCCTCAGGGACCCCCAAAGCCATCTCAGCCCGTGATGCTACCTCACCTGTGCCACATTGCTGAAGGTCTGAGCAGGCCAGCACCACATCTGCCCTGCTCACAGCTCTTCCCCAGGGCAGATAGACTCACTGGCCTCCCCAGTGCATCCAGAACCCAGTGACCCAGATTCAGCAGGATTTGGTTCCAATCCCTGCTCTACCATTCATGCTCTGTGTGGCCTCAAGTCCTCTTCAGCCTCAGTTTGTTCATCTGCAAAATGGAAATCATCATCATCATCATCATAAAGTTCTTACTCTAGTAACTGGCATGTGTTCAACACTTAAAATGTGTATTAACGGGGCGCCTGAGTGGCTCAGTGGGTTAGGGCCTCTGCCTTCAGCTCAGGTCATGATCCCAGGGTCCTGGGATTGAGCCCCGCATCGGGCTCTCTGCTCAGGAGGGAGCCTGCTTCCTCCTCTCTCTCTGCCTGCCTCTCTGCCTACTTGTGATCTCTCTCTGTCAAATAAATAAATTAAATCTTTTAAAAAATAAAAATAAAAAAATTCAAAAAAATTTTTAAAGTGTATTAACAGTTATTATAGTTACTATTTCCTTATTATTCCTTATTATTTCCTTATTTGCAAAATTGGGAGAATTCTGTATTTCATAGAACTATCTGTTGGTATCAAACACGCCACTGTTGCATAGACCACTGAGAAGGAAAAATGCTCTCCAATATAACCCCACCGGCCAGAACACCTTTCCCACCTCTAAGACTGTATCTCAGAATCAGTGAACCACAGAACAAGTGTCCGCCTCACAGAGCTGCTGTGGAATTGAATAGGGGTAATCCCATGGTGCTCAATAAATGTGTATGAACTGGATGGAGGCTAGATTCCCATCCAGTGCTCTTCCTACTATGCAGTCACTGCCCACTCTGCTCACCCTGAGGCACCTGCAGGGCAGCAGGACACACCAGCTGAGAGGTGCCTTCCATGAGCCTGCTCACTGCACATGGCTCGGCTCCAAGACCCCCACCTGGCAGAGCCGTCCTTCCTGCCGCCCAGGGAGATGGCCTAACCGCTGTGAGAGGTCTCGTCTTCTGCAGTTGCCCCACAGGGAGCAGTCTTGTGGGACAGCATTCAGCACTGCATGCCTGAACAGCAGCATCCCTAGCACTCCTCCTGAGACTGCCCCTTTCTGCCTCAGTTTTCTGCTCTGCAGAATGGGGCTGATGACTCCTACTTCTTGAGACTACAAGAAGCCCTCAAGACAATGCCCATGCTCAGATGTGAGGAGATTTTCCCCCCAGAAGGAAGTCCACTAGACCTCTCCGCTGCCCACCTCACCTCCTCCCCAAGCCCAAGGAAGTTCAGCGACTTCTCTCTCCTTGTCAGGCCCAGCCGAGCCCCCCCCCACCCCCCTGCAAAGCCAGGGTCTGCTGGGGCTCCAAGCCAGGAAAGGAGGTATCAGCCTAACGCCTCTCCCTAAAGGCCACCTGAGGCTAAGATTCCACAGGCCCCTCTTGATGCTTCCTTAAGAAATTCTTCCCAGGATCTGCTTTCTGTCCTTTCAGCAGTGGGAGCCCAGACTGCAGGTTGAGCAAGCCCAATGAATAAAAGCTTCTGGATCATCCTCCCTGCAGACCCTCAGTCAAGTTCAGGGTTGGGGGAGGGCCTGGAGGTGGGCATAGATACAGGGCAGCCCAGGCTCCAGTTTATAGCCTTATATCCCTCGGGCAAGACCGGCATCCACAACACCTAGTAACTTGTCCAGTTTTCAGGAATATGAGTTCAGGCTCCTCTGCATGCTAGTCTCTCTCCCAAGCACCTCTGCCTGGAGGCATCTGTCCCTCCCCTGCCACCTCCTGCCATGGTGGCCAGGTCGGAGATCACCCTTCACAGGGCCACTGAGGTAGAGCACATGCTGGTCCCCCTACCCCCAGCACAGAGATTCTGGCTCACCTAGACCAGCTCGCAGCAGCTGCTTGGAAATAACAGTCCCCCCTCTCTCAGTTATGATGAGCTCCTTATCTCTCTGTGCAAATTAGGAGCACTTCATGGTAATCCAGCCCCGCTCCCCGCCTCAGCAGACTCTCTGAAATAAAAAAGCTGGAACTGAGTCATCAAACATTTAAGCTCCCCCACCACCCCATCCCCCCAGCAGTCATGCCTAGGAGGAGAGAATGATGCTGCCTGTCCTCCCCAGCCTGAGCCCTTCACCGGGGATCCATGTGTCCGAGGGTCTGTGGTCAGCTTTCCCATAGGTCATACAGTCGCCTGCCCCTGGGAGCCCGGCTCACAGCCTACAGAATGCACCAATACTAATGCCCACTATTTATGGAGACCTCAGAACCAGCCAACCCAAGCCGGGCACAGGGCCAAGTGCTTTGCATGAGTAAGTAACCTCATCTAAGACTCAAGACAGCCATGTGAAATAGGGGTGTTAACCCCATTTTTCAGATGAAGGGCAGTGGGGTATGGTGCTTTGGCCAAGGTTGCAGTGCCCACAAGGAGTGGGAGAGAACTACAGCTCCTCCACCATCTGAACCGCCCTGCTAACTGTGCCCCAGCCCACTGGCACACATCCCTGGGGATAGTCAAGGCCTCATGTCAATGCAGCTGTATGTATACACTCCCAGAATATGCCCACTCCCAGCCTCATGGGTCTAGGACTCAAAGTCAGATCTTTTTCCCTCAAATGGACCCAGAAGGAATATGAGACGGGCTGCAAACCAGGCGCTCAGGCTATAAAGTGGAAAATCAATTTGTAATGGACAGAGCCACAATCTCCCGGAGGTGCCAAGGATGGCCGGCCAGCTGAGGAAGCCAGGTACCTGCCACCCATACACGCGGGGAGGGCCTCATGTGCATGCCCGCCCACACTGCTCCCTGCTCTGGAGGCAGGACCCGAGCAGCCCTGCATTGTTTCCAGATTGCTGCTGCCAACAGGTACCCGCTTCCCATCTTGCTTCCCAGGGGTGGCTCCCTTGCAGGCACTGAATTCCAAATGCAGCAAAAAATAAATATTTTAAGGCTCTGTGGCCTGAGTCACCGGAGTTTGGTGGCAGTTACTGCTCTGCAGCTGGCCCTGCCCACGGGCCTGCTTAGCATGCAATTAAGATGCAAAATAACATCCTTCAAAAGCTCCCCTCTGGGCCCCCTTGCTTCTCCCTTCAAGGCCCTGGTGGATTAAGAAGATTCAGAAACAGTCAGGAGGCACTTCTCCCACCAACCTTATGGAACAAGTCCCCCCACCGCTGGGTTTATGGCCTTGGCTCAGAGCCCTGCCTAGGGTTGGCTGCCCACCTCCTCCCGGCTCCCTGCAAACTTCCCTCCATACAGAGCACACTCAAGTCTGAAAATTTAGAGCCCTTCATGGATGCCCCATTGGCCTTGGTTTGGAATCCGACCAGGGACAGTGATCTCGAAGCCAGAGCACTTGACCGGCCCCTCCTGAATCTGATCTCCTCTCCCTCCTGCACCTGCTCCAACCACACAGGCCTTCTTTCAGTTCCCCAAAACAAGTCCAACTTTTTTCTGCCTCAGGGCCTTTGCATTTGCTGTTCTTCTTTCTCCTCATCTGTATATGTCTGGCTCCTATTCAACCTTAAAGATCACCTCTTCCAAGAAAGTTTCCTAGACCACCCCATGTAATAAGCACTCACTAGATGCCAGGCATGGCACTTGGTACTTTATAACCACCTAGGGGTCAGCAAACTGACGCATGGAGCTCATCAAGGGCCACACAGAGATGGTTCAGGTTCGAAGCCAGGTATTCTAGCTTCAGAGTATGGATCCTTAGTCAGTGTGCTACACTGTCTCTAACTACAGTGGCTTCCTTCCCCCATCTGCCTCCCTGCCTTCTCCCCTTCTGTCTTTATTCAGTTATCTTGTCTGTTACTCCTGTTGAATGTTGTTAGTTCCTGAATATAGAAGTTTCTCTTATCTTATTCTCTCCTGTTTCCCCAGTGCTCACAGCAGTGCCTGGCCAGTGTAAATGCTTAATACTTACTGGATGGATGAATGGATGAACCAACAGACGCACAGATGGAGTGTTGTAATTCATTCTACCTCCTCCTGCCCTTTTTTCTCTAGACCATTGTGCCTGGCCTCTGACTCAGTTTATCCTAAATATCCCCTCTCCCCTCCCTCACCTCACCCCACACTAGGCACCCAGGCTCAGACTCGAGACAAGAGCTTCCCCGTGCCTCTCAGATGAGCTTTACCAGGAAGGCCTCTCCACCCAAACAGATGCTCTGTGCTGGGCTTTCAGCCAACCTCTGGGACAGGGGCAGTGAACAAGGAGGCATGGAGAAAGCACATCTTTCTCTAGGCTACAGATGCTGGGTTCCGGGTTGTCAGCTCTACTTCTTACCTTGGGCAAGGCACTCACCCTCTCCAATCACCAGTTCCCTCATCTGAAAAATGGGCACATGATACCAACTTCCAGGGAAAGGCACAGTGTCAGTAGGCCAGGAGGGTCTTTCCTGACACCACCCAAGGAGAACATAAACCTTTAGGGACAGACTGGGTCAGGAGAGGGTGAGGTCGCCCTGGAAATGCCCAGTGTTCCTGGAGAGTTGGTCCTTGTGGGGTTGCCAAGGTCACAAAGAGGAGCTGAGCAGGAGTCCAGAGATAGAGCCCATGGGTCTAGGATCCCAGAGCCCCGGCCCCCAGGAGACGCAGGGCAGCAGCCTCAGACCCCGCCAGCTTCTAGAGTAGTAGAGGGTGGGGGCAGCAGCTGGCATTGAGGGGAGGAAGTGAAAGGGGAAAGTTCAGGGGCAAAATCAAAATGCCTCTCACAGCTGAGGCCCTGTCAGCCTTCCCTTCAGGTGTGACAGGCTGCCCCAGGGGACAGCTCGCAACCCAAAGCAGCCAGACCACAGAAATGTCGCTAGGAAACATCAAGGTTGGCTATAGGCAGGGATTGCAGAGTGTGGAGGGTGAGCACAAAGCCTGCTCGCCTCAACAGCCTGGAAGCCGGCCCACAGGTTGGAAGTGGGAGCTCAGGTGGTCAGCTCCAGGCCTCCCAGGGAGCATGACATCAGGCATGTGACTTGCCTCTTGTGAGTTGCACCAGCCCCATCTGATAAATGGGGTCCTAACCCAGCCTTCCGGGCCACTGCAGCAACGAAAGGCCATGATGAACAGCAAGAACTTTGCAAATTCTAGGGCGCTCTGTGCACACTAAGACCCTGCAGATACACTGCACCGTCAGACTCCCCTTTGTCCTTTTCCACTGCACCCATCTGACTTGCTGGTAAGTATTTATTGTATGAAGAGTAAAAGTGGTATCCCTGAAGCCAAACAGCCCAGGTTCAGAAGTCAGCCCTATGACCTCTTAGCTATGCAAACCAGTGCAAGCTGCTTACCTTCCCAGTGCCTCTGTAGTCTCACCTGTGGAATGGGAAGAACAGAGCAACACCACAGTGATAGAGAGGACTGAAGGAGCTAATAAGAGCTCAATCTATGGGAGCTATGATCACTCCTGCTGGTGCTGTGACTAGCACCGCCCACTTGCCTCCACCATGTGCACGTGCACGGACACGCACCAGGGCACATGCAAGGGCACACATGTACGTGCACAGGCCATCGAAAGACTGTAAGCCCCACAAGAGCAGGCTGTAAGCTGCGTGGTTCACAGAGGTGGTGCCTTACACACAGCACTTTGCCAGTCAACACTTGTTGGCTGGAAGACATGTAAATATTTGAGTTCAGTAGCTGGGAGGATCCAACTCCACTCTGCCCTCCTGCGCTGCTGGAAGCTCTGGCTCCTGATGGATGGCTACTCTGGCTTCCTCCTCCTCCCCCTCCTCTCCCTGCCTCCGCCAGCCTCTGCTGGGTCCTACAGGGAAGCAAGGGTGGGCTTCAGCATAAAGCAGAATCTCGACTTTCTTCTTCCCAGGTGTGTCACCTTGAGCAACTTCTTTTCGTCCCCCTCTGAGCCTATTCCTTCCTCCGTACATGGAGGTAACACCTCTCAGTAGCCAGCACAGAGGCTGGGGGAAAAAAAGGCTCTGCAACTGTCCCCAGGGATGTGTCTTCCAAATGCCACCCCTACTGGACGTCACCTCTTTCTGACTCAGATCTGACCACAGCCCCTCCCAAGGCCATTTCCCCACCCTTGACCCTGTAAAGGTCAAGGACATGATCCATGGCTTTCACACCAACTCCTGCGGCATCTAGCTGTTGCTTCCCTCTAAACTGAGCCTTCCAAGCATCCCTGAGGACCAAGATTGTGGCTCTTGCCTCATGTCTCTTCCCAGACCCTTTATCCCTCTCTGGGCATCCAAGTGGCTGATCTAAGAAGGCCCAGCTTCCCCAACCCCTCCAGGCCCCGTGAAGGGGTCCTGATCCCCATACATGGGCTGCAACATGCCGCATGAGCATGGGTAAGGTATGCTTCAGTGTGTGCACGCGGGAACCCACTTGTACAGACTGGTCCGTGAGCACCGAGGCAAGGACAAGCATTCACGCACACCCACATGGCTGTATATGTACTCCGGTTTGCTAAATGTGTACACGCATGAAGTGCGGACTGGAATGGGTGCCCACTGCCTGAGAATGGAACTCAGGGAACAACATCAGGGAGTGTCCCAACCCCCACCATACCCAAGCTGCACCCAGGAAAAGGAATTAAGGACTGAGGGCTTCAAGGCTGGAGGTGGGCCAGGCAGTTTGGATGGGAGGGACCGTCAGCCTTTCTGGCCCCCAGAGCCAGCCACCGCTTTCTCAGAACCCATCCCACACCCCCTACCCTCCCCAGAGCCTCTCTGGCAGCAAGTGGAGCTGCTGAGGGCTGGTCCTACCCAGCAACATGCTGTCGCCACCTAGAGTCATCCTTGGGCATCTCTGCTGGCTGTCAGCCCCACCCCCAGCTCCAGGCTCCCTCCCACATTTGGCGGGGATTTGGGAAGAGGATGGCTAGGAGTGGAAGGAGCGCTAAGACAGGGGAAAGTCTGGCGTGGACACAGGTAGGATGGGGCAGGAGAGCTGGGTTTCAGCCCTAGCTGGGTCAGTAGCTCTTTATGTGCCCTCCAGCCCGTCCCTGTCTTCCCTGGGCCTCAGTTTCCCAGTCCATAAAAGGACAAACATTCACATATGCCTAGAGATACTCATGGGCATTTCTCTGGCCGGAGAGTCTGGGGGTTAAGACCTCACAGGAAATGGGCAGGCCTTCTAAGGAGTAAGAGGCCACCTGAGGCCAGGCCAAAGTGGACACTCTAGCTCATGCTGCCTCTGCTACCACAGCCAAGAACCCGGTGCTGCCTTGGGTTTGAATCCCAGCTCTACCAGTTTCTCACTGTGGGACTTTGAGCCAGGTGCCCAGTCTTCCTTCCTCTTTACAGTGGATCCAGATGAAACACTTGGCATGGTCCCTTGGACCCCGTGTGTCTAACTACTATTGCTTGCCCAAGAGGGCCAGAGATGGCTTCCCATGGGACCAGATAATCCACATGTGCTTCTGCTGTGCTCCATTTTACCTGAATGGAATCTGCCAGAAGCTGAGTGAGGGGACAACTATTTCCCTGAATTGGAAGAATTTGGGTCACACGGTGGAAACCCTGGCAACCAGCTCCAAAAGGATGGGGGATGGGAGGCGCCTGGCTGCCACATCCCATCTACCTCCATGGTGGTCTCCTAGACAACAGTGGGAGAGCACCTCCAGCCCTGGCCCCTCCCCTCTCCGGGAGGCCAGCCTGAGGCTTCCCTCCCTACCCACCCCCCCCACCCCCCCCACCCCGCCACTCCCGCTGCCACGGAGGAAGGGGCAGCTCACCGGCAAGGACTTGACCCACTGCCCCAGTCTCTCTACACTTAGCCTGTGCAGCTCACAAAGCTCCTCTGGCACCAGGTCCAGGCATGTAGAAGCTGTCTCACCCTAGGTATTGGGACCAGCAAGGCTACAGCTGCACCCGCAGCCCCTCGCTCCTCATCACCGCCCTCCAGGATCTGCCACGGGCTCCCTGATTGCTAATTTAGACTTTCCTGCCATCCCACGCAGGGGAATCAGGGGAAATCAAATTACCGAGTTATTCACTCTTTTTGTACAGCTGATGGGCTGATTAGCTGTCAATCACAGCTCACATTAACATCTGACACTGTGTGCATAACAATTACCAGTCACATTAAGGAAACCTTTCCCTTTCTCTCTAAAGGGAGAGAGGGGAGGGGAGAGACAGGGGAGTGGAGGAGGCAGAAGGAGGCACTGGAGAGAGAAGGAGGAAATTCAATCAACATAATTAGCTGCATCAGAGGAGAGCATCACTTCACCAGCTGAGCAGAGCTCCCGACCCTGCCAAGGGCCCCGGCTGACCAGCTGCTCCCAGAGCCTCCGCCCACCTTGCCCTCCAGCAAGTTCCCAGACTCTCCCTGCAGCCCCAGCTCTGGCCACTGCTGCGGGTTCCCCTTCTGGTCAGTCAACCGCTCGGCCCCGCCTCCAGGCACTTTTTGCTCCAATCAGGTGGTCCCATTCCTACTTACTTCCCTGGGATTGGCTCAAACTGAAGAAGGGGGAATATAAAACTCCAAGGACCGAGGCAGAGGCCGGAGTTCGGAGTGTGTTTGGAAGGCAAAAAAGTGGTAAGGTCGTTGGGAAGAGCAGAGCTTGTCCGGGACCCATGGACTGATGGGCGTGACAGTATGTTTGCGGAGGTGCCCAGGAAGGCGGGCTTCTTGCTAGCTTGCTTTCTTATCACCGGGTACAGATCTCAGGAAGGATGCCCTCAGCCTCCTTGTCACTGCCCTGACCGGAGGAGCAAGTTACAGACAGGCCAAGTGATGAACTTCATCCAGGAGGACCCTCCTGTCACCCCGAGGTGGGGGGAGGGGGTGGGTTGTGGATGGAGTCAGGAAGGTCCAGGCAGAGGAAAGCTTGGACTGTTCCAAGGCTGTCCCCACACCCAGGAGGTCCCAGAGCGTGAGGACACAACGGGTTCTCCAGACCACTGAGTTTCCTGACCCCGTGTGTTCACTTGTGCAGGCTGCCATATCAAAAGACCACAGAGTGGGTGGCTTCACCAGATGGGAGGTATTCATTTTGTCACAGTTCTGGAGGCTGGAAATCCAAGATCAAGGTTTCATCAGGTTGGGTTTCTCCTGTGGACTTCCTCTGTGGGTACACGTGGTCGTCTTCCCTCTGGGTCTTATCGTGGCCTTTTCTCCACGGGCGCATTCCTGGTGTGGACATATGTCTCATCTCTTCTTGTAAGGACACAAGTCAGACCAGCTGAGGACCCACCCCAATGCCTCATTTCCCCTGAATTGGCTCCTTAAAGCCCTTATGTTCAAATATAGTCACTTTCTAAGGTACTAGGGGGTCAGAGCTTCAACAAATGAGTGGGGGTGGGGAGGCACGCAGAGGCCCAACTCAGCCCTTAACCCCCAGAGAACTAATAGGGACACTGTTGTTGGTGCTGTCAACACCCGATCCCTATGACACTGGTCTAGGTGCTTTACAGGGTCTCCTGAAATCCTCACAGAGCTGAGCAGGTCCTACAGGACGGGTATTGCTGTTGTCCCAACTCTACCGATAGGAAAGGTGGGGTACAGAGAGGTCAAGTAATGTGCCAAGCTAGCGAACAGTAGAGCTGGGATTCAAACCCAAGCAGCTGGCTCCAGAATCCACAATCCCAGCTGCCTCTCTACGAGGCCCTCAGAGGCTCCCTGTCCATGTAGGCAGTCTTTTTCCAACTCTCCGGAGCAAGCTGTCCCCTGAGCCCAGGTCCAACAGCCTCCATGATAGGGCCACCTCAGGCACCCTCAAGCCCAGGCCTGGTACCCAGCGATCTTCAGCCCAGAGAGCACACCTTCCACCCCACCACACTCAGGAGGGGCTCCACATGGAGCAGC
Organism: Mustela erminea; assembly: GCF_009829155.1. Classification (NCBI taxonomy): domain Eukaryota; kingdom Metazoa; phylum Chordata; class Mammalia; order Carnivora; family Mustelidae; genus Mustela; species Mustela erminea. The sequence goes on along the minus strand of NC_045623.1, from coordinate 81,383,485 downwards.
AGGGAGCACATCTGAGCCTAACAGCTGCCAACACTCACTGAGCCCTTGATAAAATGCCAGGCCCTGGGTTTAGCGCACTGCAGACACGGTGTCATCCAATTCCTGTATCAACCGGTGATCCAGAGTCCAGCTTCTACGCCTGTTCGCTCCCATCCCCACCCAGACTGACCTCAGTTAAGCACACCCAAGGTCACTTCTGAACCTCTGTTTTCTTTTTTAGGCATCGTAACTAATTTACTCACTCATTCAAAAAATTAGTGAGTGCCTAGGTAGCAGACACTGTCCTGTATGTCCGGGATTGAGTGGGGAAAAAAAAAAAAAAACAATAGAAAGGATTCCTGCCTTTGGGAAGCCTGTAATCAGGTAGGCTCCGATGGAAAAAGAACAGGTATGGAAATAAAGAAATATGGTAATTACAAAGAGTAATATGCAATAAAGAAACAAAAATAGGCAGTGGTCTGGGAATGGCTGATGGTGAGCCGTCACTTTAGAGAGAGTGGGTAGGGGACACTTCCCTAAGGAGGCAGCATGGCAACTGAGATCTGAATAAGAAGGATCCCATAATGAAGGGGAAGGGCAACCAAGGCAGAGACAATGAGTGCAAAGGCCCTGAGGTACATGTAAGGGACAAAATGAAGACTAGCTTGGCGGGAGTGGAGAGAACAGGAAGACTGGCAGGAGCTAATAATGAGGTTCTGCCGCTGAGTCTATCTTCACATCTTCATATAGGATGAGATGACAGCTCCTCCCAGCATCTAATTCCAATCCTTCCAACTCCCTCGCTCTGTCCTCAGTGAAAAACAGACTGAAATTTGAGAAAACTCATCTGAGTGCCCCTCTCTGACAAAACATATCCCACCTGAAAAACAGGAGCCTCCTCTCTTGCCCCAAGTGTGTCCAGGTGGTATTTGAAGTGTGGCAGTGGTTGGGTTGGAGTCTCTACCGGCTCAAGAAAAATCTTTCTCATGTTTTCTGCTGCCTCCCTCCTTAGGCTGGCAGAGCGTGACAGGGAACATTTCTCGCCAAAGGTCCCCTCGTGTTACTGCCTAAACACACTCATAAATCTTTGCCTGAACCCAGAAGCAAAGCCCTGTGTTTAAAATGAGAGGCAGGGAGACCCCGAGAGAACTCTGCCCCACCATCCCCCCTCCATTCCATTCCCCTTCCTTTTCCTTCCCAGCTCCCAGATGCAGAAAGCAGAATCTTCAGGAGTCAGGATGCCTGGATATTTGTGTCTACATTCCCAACTACCAACAATGTCTCATGGGGGAGACAGGTGCGCCAGCAAACACATCCAGTGACCTGGGGGCTGGGAAAGCTCATGGTTAGATGGGGTGGGCAAGCTCCATTTGTGTATTCATTCAACAGCTATTTATTGAACAGGCACTCTCTGCCAGGTGCTGTGCCAGGCACTTGGCTCATTTAGGGTCTGGTTAAGAAAACAGAAACCATTCTAGGCATTTCACACCGTGGGAACTTAATGCAGGATATGGGTTACACAGGTGATGGAGGAGTTGAGAGGTCAAATTAGCACGATCAAAAAATTAGCAACAGCAGGAAACCACCAGGACCCCTAGGAATAGAACGATAGGGAGAGGAGATGGTTTTAGTAGATCCTAGAAACCAGAGTTGCCCTGCAGGGAGCTAGACAACCCCCTAAACCCAGGAAGGCTGCCCAAAAGAATCTGGAACCACAGAGGGTACACTGTCTAATGGGAGAGGCAGCTGCTGCCAGAGATGTATCCCAGGCGGCGAAAAGGTGAGAAATGCCCCCAGCTTCTCCCTTCTATCCTCCAGTCTCCTGCCAATGTCTCTTATCTGCTAAACCCAGCCAAAAGACAGCTCGCCAGGAGCCTGGAAAACACAACCAGTAGGAGACAGCCATCCCCTTCCCTTGTGATAGAGGAAAAAAGGGAAAGAACAAGGGATGGATTTGAGGGCAAACAGTCAAATCAGGGGCACAGTCCTAACAATTTTGCAGAGAGAGGATATAGGGCATAGGACATTTGGTGTGGGTTTTAAAACATGAATAGGAGCTTTCCAAGCAGGAAAGAGAGAAAGGGTGGAGGGAAAACCAAGTTCAAAGACAGAAGATGGGCGCCTGGGTGGCTCAGTGGGTTAAAGCCTCTGCCTTTGGCTCAGGTCATGATCCCAGGGTTCTGGGATCTAGCCCCGAATCAGGCTCTCTGCTTAGCAGGGAGCCTGCTTCTTCTTGTTCTTCTCTCTCTCTCTCTCTCTCTCTCTCTCTCTCTCTCTGCCTCTCTGCCTACTTGTGATCTCTGTCTGTCAACTAAATAAAATCTTAAAAAAAAAAAAAAAAAGACAGAGGAGGTGGCTTATTCAGCTAACAGTAAAATAGTCTTCTTGGCTGCCAGGAAGGGTGTATGAGCTGCAAAAAAACGAGAAACTGGGGCCTGTCTTATAGGGCCTTGAAGGCTGAGCTCAGGGGATTGGAGTTTATCCTGTAGGCAGGGAGCACCCCATTGGCTCTCAGTCACAGACAACTCACTAGTCAAAAGGAGGCCCCACATATTGGGATGAAGGGGAGTGAGGAGCCTTTGTAATGGTTCTAGAAAACGATGAAGTCTGAACTAGGCTCTTTCCATGGAGACAGGTGGTGGAGGAGGAGAGTGGGTATAAGAGAATTTTAGAATGTAGAGCCAACAGGGTTTGGTGGTTGACTGACTACAGAGAAAAGAGAGAGGGAGAAGGAGAAACAAAATCTGGTATTTGTGGGTGTCTCCCTACCTTCTCTTTCCTCCCACCTATGGGCGAGACCTCTACTTATCTCCTAATATCCAATATCCCCTCTTCCCATTGTTTTAGAATCCCCAGTTTCTGGCTGAACAAAATACCTCCCAGGATAAAGACTACATTTCCCAGCATCCCTTGCAGCTTGATACGGCCACATGACTGAATTCTAGAGAATGCTACATAAGTGGAAGTGTCATGTGATTGCCCTGGGAGCCTTCCTTAAAGGCAGCTGGCAAATGTTCTTTGACCACCTCTTCATCTCCCTTTTTCAAACTGATTCTTGCACAGTAGGTATGATGGGTTGAACCAGGGAGCTAGAAAGAACCTGGGTCCCTAAGGGCTTGATGGAGTAGACTTGGCACCAACCTTCCATTGCCTGCATAAGACTTGCACATGAAAGAAAGAAATATCTACTTGTTTAAGCCACTATTATTTCGAGTTTGTCACAACCAAACTTAATCCTGAATGATAGAATAACCCCCAATAAATCTCTGGCAATTATCTCAGTTCCTCCTCAATAATCCAATGATAGAGACAATATTAAGACACCCAACTTATAGATGAGAAGACTGAGGCCGGGTGGGGTTAAGTCACTCGTCCAAGGTCGCACAATGAGCAGATGGTGCCGGTGACATCCAAACTCTGGAAGTTTGACTCCAAGTGCTCTGACTTCCTCCGAGGCACCTTCTTTTCCCTTTCCAGATGTTTTTCATCTTCCCTCCTGCTTCTTTCAGCCTGACACATGCTTCGAGCAATAATAATGGCCTCAATAATAAGGATAATAATAATAAGAGTGCTGAGGTTTCTTCTTTCGTGGAACCGAACAACTTGCCATTATTTCTGCCAACAAATTAGTCTTAATTGCACTCTGGCATCATTAGACGGCATTTGGGAAAACATAGAAGGTCCCCAAAATGTCAAGAATATAATTTGATCAACAAAACATCTGAAAGAAAAAAAATCAGTGGATGCTTATAAAAAAAGAAAACCCACTAGGCTGAATTTTATAATCTGTCCTTTTAACTCCTCTCTTTGTAAAAGACAAATTACACCTTGGTGGCTTCTGGGCTCTGCCTCACTGAACAGTCGCTGAGCTGCCTGTGACACTTCCAGCTGAATTTGTTCCCCTACTGTCAGCCGGAGGGAGGAGGTGACTTCACTGAGAGAAAAGGGGTTATTTGGGTTATTTCCCTGCTTCCACTCCTGCCCCTCTACAGTCTAATCAGCAGAGAGCAGCCAGATGAGGCTTTAAAAACTTAAGTCAGATCATGTCTTAAATCATGTCCTCTACTTGAAAACTGCTAGTCGCTCCTCCTTCTATGTAGAACAAAAGACTGAGTCTTATTCGTGACCTGCTAGACCCGGCATGATCTGGTCCTTGCCCGTGTCTGGGCTTACTGCCAAATCTCTGTTCTTCATTTCTGGTGCTCCTGCCTTAACATGCCAGATACTCCTGCCTCAGGACCTTTGCACTTGCTGCTCCTTCATCGGGGAATATTCATGTGATCCTCTCCCTCACCTCATTCAGCTCTCTGCCTGGTTACCTCCTTGGAGAGCTTATCACTGCCCACCACAAAACAGCATCCCTTGTGGCTACTGACCTTCTTGTTCTGCCTGTTTTCATTGATCACTACCTGCCATCACAATGTGAATGTATGTGTATATATATTTTGTACTGCCTTGTTCCCCAAGTCGAATGTAAACTCTGTGAGGGCAAGGACTGTGTCTGATTTGCTCAATGCCTAGAACAAGGCACAACACACGCTAGGTGCACCATAAATATTTGCTGGAGGAAGGGAAGGAGACAAAGGGAAGGGAAGGCAGGGAGGACAGGAAGACAGGAAAGAGGGAGGGAGGAAAAGGCTGGCCAGTGCCTGCAGAAGGGGAGAGGGAAGGCGTCAGAGAGATTAGGGAATAAATTACTCTTTAGGATCAAACAAACTGAACTTCAGTAAGAGCGTTCGGAGTTAGATAGAGGAAGTACTTTTTGACAGTGAGAGTCATAAGCAAGGTCCTGGAGCTGGATGGTGCAGGGTGGGGGTAGGGGTAGGAGGAGATTTGCAGTTAGGTTTTGTGTTCCCAGAGCGAGGGTCAGAGGGAGGGAGGCCATCTGGTTTTCCCCCCCGGCAGTGTGGGGAAGGCCAGGCCGGGCTGCATTCCTGCCCCCCTCTCCCTGCCTTCCTTCCCATGGGAGCAACTGGAACAGAAGGGATCTGGGACTCAGGGAAGGGAGAGGGAAGAGGGTGAGGCTGCTCTTTTCTCTTAACCTCCCCAATAAGTTACAGAAGAAATCTCGAGTGGTGAATCATCATCCCTCTTTACAATCAAGCAGTTATTTAAAATGGAAAAAGGAAAAAAGACACAGAGAAAGAGAGAAAGCGGGAGATTATCACCCGCCAGCTCTCTCCCAAATTCCCGGCAATCAGCCACTGAGATGTGTCTAATCTCACGATGAGCTGCTTTCCTGATTGAGGGAGCTAATTGCGGGGCTGACACAGCTTCCCGGGAAAGTACTTGTAGACAAAAATGCCAAGTGTTACCACCACCAACAAAAATACATCCAGCACACTCATAAGGGCTCGGGATCCAAGAGGCCCGTGCTGACTGAGACCACACCCCACCCAGAGGAAGGGAGGGATGCTCTGGAGGCCAGTCGAAACTCCAGGAAACCCTCCAGGGAGAAATGAGTGCAGGACAGGAAGAGTCCACGGAATGGAAAGCCAATAAACCTAAGAAGGAAGGTTCAAACTCACGAGAAGTCGGATACCAATGACAACAACCGCAGTACCATTTTTGTGGGTGAAATTAGAAAACGTTTTGGGTGGGAGGAGATGCTTATGTTGCCTGTGAAGATATTGAGGAAAAGATAAGATCCTGGGTAGATTTCTTTGGTGTTGGGGGTTTATCGTCAAGACACCTGGGTGGAATGAGTCACAAGGGAACAATGTTTTTGGAGCCTATGGGCACAGAGCCTGACTGAAGTAGGAAGAAATGGCCCTGCCTATTCTGGGTACAGCTGAGCCACCTTCCTCTGCTTGTCTGTACCTGCCTGAATGGTACCCAGAGAGCGGGTTTGATGGTCACTCCACCCAACAAGGGCCTCCCCCCTGGTCTCCCTGGGGCCATGTTCTGGTCTGGTTTAGTCTCCTTCCCCCACCCCAGCACTAACCCACTGTGGCAGGAGTGACTAGTTTCTTTCCACCCGGCCACAAGTCAGAGTCTCCAGAGTCTCCTGGAGATGGCATCCAAAGCAAGCTCCTCGAGGCTTCATCGCCCGCCTGACAAAATAATAATACTCCTTCCTGGCAAAGATGTGGTGAAATGCACATTCCTATGTGCTTTAGTGATGGAGTAAATTGATGCCAACCTTCTGGAGGACAATTTGACAAAACCTTCAGAATGTTCGTTCCCTTTATCTTCTTGGAATCAGGAGGGGGAAGACATGCTTCAGCCACTCCCCGCATGCTAGACACCTTTTTGCCCAATCCCCTTATAACTCCCATGCCCTCCACCCCATCAAAAAGAAGAAGTCACCGTCTTACTGGTCAGAGGCATCTGTCAGCCCAAGGTCATTAGCAGCAGGACCCCGAAGCCAGGTCCCTGCAGTGTGCTCTGGGGCATGATCCCTATGCTTGCGATGGGCTCAGTGAGCACACCTGAGGATATGCCCGCAAGACTTAGACCCAAGGAGAAGGGGAGTACTTGGCCCCACGGGATCCTCAAGCCAAAGTCCCATACCCTGGGATGGTTAATTTTATGTGTCAACTTGACTGATCGTGGGGTGCTCAGAGATTTAGCTAAACGTTATTTGGGGGTGTTTCTGGATGAAATTAACATTTGAATCCATGGACTCGGTCAATGGTTAGTCCTCCTCAGCGTGGCTAAGCATCACCCAATCCACTGAAGACCTGAATAGAATAAAAGGTGGAGGAAAGAAAAATTCAGCCTCTCCTGTCTGATTGCTTGAGCTGGGACATCGATCTTCTCCTGCACTTTGCACTCCTGGTTTCAGGCTTTCGGACTAGGACAGAATCATACCACCAGCTTTCCTGGGTCTCCAGCCTGCAGACAGCAGATGGCAGCTTCTCAGCCTCCATAATGATGTGAGTCAATTCCTTACACTAAATCTCTTCTTACATATATACAGACCCTTGTGATTCTATTTCTCTAGAGAACCACCGCTAATAGGAACCCCAACTTGGCCTCGCACTAGAGTCAGAATTTGGTACTGTGGGTGCTTGCGTGGTCATGAACAAAGTGGCACTTAATCCCAGTCCTGCTGTGGTTCCTGCCTTATGGCTTCTCTGTATCCTCAAAGACAGATGAGCCGTGACAGGGAAGGCTGGACTCCAGCATGTCCGAATTCCTGGGAATAGTAACAGCATTGAAATTTCACCCTAATTTCTGTATTTTTTTTAATGGAGGGATAGGCCACACAATGTACAGATATGAAGTGTAGTTGTTTTCATTGTGTAGCTTGATACTGGGTTTTCCCGTTCTCTAGACTCATGTAATGTCCACCACGATCAAGATAAGGAACATTTCTAACACCCTGTAAGCTTTTATCATATGCCATGTGTTTGTTTGTGTCTCCCCCCAGACGTGATCAACAATTCTGGGTTCAGGAAACATGAACTCATTGTGCCTATTATAGAACTTCATATAAATGAGGTCATGAAAAAAAATTTTTGCATTCAATTATAATACCTGTGAGATGCACCCATGTGGTCGTGTGTGCTTACAGTTTTCTCCTTTTGTGGCTATATAATATTCCACTGTATGAAAGTAACACAACTTATTTAATCCATTTAACTATTGGTGGTTACTTAGATTATTTCTAGTTTGGGACTATGATGACTAGAGATGCTATGGATATTCTTAGATATGTCTTTTTATGGACACACACTCATTTCTCTGGAGTATGTGCCTGGAAGTGAAATTTCTGGGTCATAGCATAGGTATGTGTTTAACTTGAGTAAAAACCATTTTCCGAAATGACTATACCATTTTCAACCACACCAGCCGCGTATGAGAGCTACAGTTGCTTCCTATCGCTGCCAACACTTAGCACTGTCGGTATTTGGACTTTTAACCATTTGGTATAGAGTGAAATCTCATTGTGGTTTTACTGTGCATTTCTATGATGAGTAACAATACTGAACGCCTTTTCATGTGTGTATAGCTGTCTGTATATCTTGTTTGTGAGGTGCTTCTTTAAATTATTTGTCCATTTTTTAAACGGACAACTTAATTTCTTTTTTTTTAAGATTTTATTTCTTTGACAGAGTGAGACAGAGGGAGAGAACACAAGCAGTGGGAGCAGCAGGCAGAGGGAGCAGCAGGCTCCCCTCTGAGCAGGGAGCCTGATGCCGTGCTCAGTCCCAGGGTCCTGGAATCATGACCTGAGATGAATGCAGATGCTTAAACAACAGAGTCACCCAGGTGCCCTAAAGGGATCAATATTGGAAAAATAATCAGAGAAGCAACTTCATGCATGAAAACATCCATCCCAGCATTGCTTATAATATCAATTTTTTTAAAAAGAAATAAAGAAACAACCTAAATGCTTCACACAGAGAATTAGTTAAGTAAATCATGATAGAATCATATATCCCAATGCTAAGTAGTCATTTTATTTATCTTTTTTTTTTTTAAGATTTAATTTATTTGACAGAGAGAGACACAGCGAGAGAGGGAACACAAGCAGGGGGAGTGGGAGAGGGAGAAGCAGGCTCTCTGCTGAGCAGAGAGCCCGATGCTAGGCTCCATCCCAGGACCATAGGGTCATGACCCAAGCCAAAGGCAGACGCTTAACGACTGAGCCACCCAGGTGCCCCATAATCAATCATTTTAAAAGATGCTTATGATGAATGTTAATAAAATGAGGAAATGCTTTTAACATAACGTCTTGATAATGACTTTTTTCTAATGTAAGCATTAAAAGACAAACTGGAAGGAAAACCCCCAAAATGTCAGTGCTGGTTATTTCTCAATGTTCTACAATGAGTACATACTACTTTTGTAATCAGGAACACAATAAACATTATTTTTTTTTAACTGCCGAGGCTATTAAGTCTGACTGAAATTGAGTATTATGAACAAACCATTGCCTGCACAGAAACTATTCCTGTGACTTTCACCATCTTTGGGCACAATTTTCTCAGCCTGAATACCTTACAAACACCTTCTCAAGAGAAAATTGTTTTGTTTACTCCACATGCTGTAAAGGTACTTTTGTGTCTGTGTTCCGATTAGGTCTCTATCAAAGGATGCCAGTATCCTGCTCGAATTTGAAAAGACCTAAATGGGTCTTGGTAATGGGGCATTTAGGAACAGGAAGGCTCATCTGCAAATGGACACAATTCCAATCCTAAGCAAAGGAGACAAGGACCACAAGGTTCATGAAGTCAGGGACCTCTATGCCTGTCCTCTTCACTCTTGTGTCCCCGGCTCCCGCCACGGGAAATGGGTGCCATAAATATTTGTTGGATGAACGAGTGAATGAATTTAATGATAAGAGGACTGATTTTCCCTTTCAAACAATCCAGACCTGCATATACAAAAGAGTGTTTTCTCCACAAAGACCTCCCCTTGGGAGACTATAAATAGTTCTTACAATAGCACTCCCAAGGCATACTACATTAGACATTTCTTTTATAGAATTACTTCCAGACACTATAATATATTCCTCTGAATAGTCTCAGGTTGACAAATCAGGAAGAGTAGAAGGAAGGCCTCCTAGAAGGGGACGTTGGAGGTGAGGCTGGATTTAGCCGCTCTCTTTTCCTCCCGGGCACTGAGGAGACCCCAGAACAGGCAGGACTGTACAGAAAGCTGGATCCAAACACAATGGACCAGCATCACCTCCTCCAGGCTTCTGCACATCCCCTTCCACCGTATCAGTCCTCCTAAAGCTCCTTCTCATCCTGTAACTTGCCTACCTCCAAACCATTGATGGCTTCACAATAGAGACCAACGCTATTGGGTCTTTATTATGGTCCTCCAGGGTCTGACTCCTTCTGTTTCAGCCTCATCTTCCACGACTCCCTGATGTGCACTTCCCTCGGGGAAGAGGGCTATACCCTGAGACTCCCTGTGCTTCCCACCCATCCTGGCTGGGCTCTGATTCTCAGAGCCCAGCCAGGTTTCTCATGGTGTTAGAAGGCATGGCCACCCAGGAGGATATTCATCCATAGCTCCATTGCACTAGAGATTGGCAGGGAAGAGTTGGAATGATATTCTCATCATGCTGGGAAGCTCTGGACCAGTGGTTCTCAACCTCACCACACATTAGGAACACCTGGGAAGCTGTAACAAAGTGGCCATCTGGCCACCAAGGTTTATGATTCCCTCTGAGTATGGCTAGGAAGCAGCCTCCCTGCCAAGGACTAGATTTCCAATTTCCCTTGCATAGAGATGGGACCATTGACTGAGCTCTTGCCAATGGAATGTGGATAGAAGTCATGTACATCGCTTCTAGACCTGGCCCGTAAAATCCTCCCAAGCAATCCTCCATCTGCTGACTAGATGTAGAAGGCCAGGTGACTCTGGAAGCCATGAGTTGATGATGACAGAGCCTCCAACAGCTGGGACCTGAATGACTGCGAGCATAACCTCTGGACAGAATGAACTTTACAGGAGCAAGAAATCCTTCTCCTACTCTAGGCCATTAGGATTTTCAAAAGTTTGTCTGTTAGAATCCCTAAGGCTACCTTAATATAGGACTTTTAAAATTTTTTTATTTTTTATTAACATATAATGTTTTATTAGCCTCAAGGGTACAGGTCTGTGAATCACCAGGTTTACACACTTCACAGCATTCACCATAGCACATACCTTCCCCAGTGTCCATAACCCAACCACCTTAATATAGGCAACCACCAAAGGGGCATGCCTGAGCGCTGGCCTCAGATTCTGACTTTGTTCCCTAGGATGGAGCCAAGGTTCCGGTGTGTTTTCAATCTCCCCAGCTGTCTCTAATGTCAGGCCTGAGAACCAAGTTCTAGGCACTCAGCAGTATTCACAGATCTTCAGAGAGTTCATTTACCAAATCATGGAGCCCCACTCTGGGCCAGGCCCTGGGCTGCTCCCTGGAAGTTTTTTCCCTCAAGCCGGTAGAGACTCAGCTTCTTTCCCACCCTTGACCGTGACCCTAAATCCTGCTACCTTAGACATGAAGGCAAATAGAGATATCTCCCAGCCAGTGCCTGCTTGGGTGGAGGTGGGGGGGTGCTGGTAGGCCTCTCTCCCCACCACACACCCCAAGACCCTGCCCACCACCTGAACCAGAGTGTGGATTATCCTGCAGCTGAAGAAAGGCTTAAACATTTCCTCTGGGCAGCCCATGGTGTGACCTCAAGCACGCCAATGTCTTAGAGCATCACCCCAAATACTGGCAGTCCTTGAGCTGGGGTCAGGAGCAGAAAGATGGCTAAGATGCAGCCCCAGCCCTTGAAAAGCTCACGGTCCAGTGGCAGACATAGACTATGGTGCTGGGGATGGAGCAAAGGGTCATCCAAAGCCACTCTGGGTTCCTCACCTACTGGGTGTCTAGGAAGAGCACCAAACCCCTAAAAGTGCCGATCGTACTGCCCTCAGATGACGTCAGCTCATGTGGCCAGAGCCACCGTAGGTGCTGAACGGGGCATGGCAGGGGGCCTTCAGGAGGGAGTGGCTAACTCTTGGAGGGTGTCAGGGAAGACCTGAGAGAGGGCTTGAGGTTTGAATTGGGCCCTGAAGGAAAGCAAGAATTCATTGAACAGACTAGAGGGCCAGGCAACACAGGTAGAAGTCGCAGAAGAGAGAGAGCGCAGGAAAGGGTTTAGAAGTCCATCTGATCTGGTGGGAGACAGAGGAGCAAGGGGTTGGGGCAGGAAGATAAAGCTGGAGAGGGAGCTGGGATGGTTTGAACAGAGCCCAAAATCTGAGGCTCAGGGGTTTGGATGGCAACCCTTAGGCCCTCAGGAGTCCTGGATTCATGGTTTATGACATGGATTTATGGTTTACAAAGAGGGATTATAATGGGGGTGTACCAATGAGAAGGAGAGAGGCGGGAGGTGGGAGCCCAGGGGAGAAGCTATTAGTCATCCGGATAGAGGTGATCAGGGTAGTGGCTATGGTGATGGAGAAAAGGGGTACCCTTAGGATCCCCAGGGCTCCCCTCCCAAGAGGTGGCAGCGTCACCCTGGAGAGAATCCTGAAATTGGAGCCTCCGCATGCTGTATCCTTTGTCCATCTCTTTATTCTTACCCTCTGGTTCCGTCCAAACCCCTCTTCCTCAAGAGAGGCTGTCCCTGCCCATCATATCAGAGCAGGTGATACCTCAGTTTCTCCCCATCGCACCCCCCTGTGATTTCATGATCTGTGCCTTCATTCATTTGTTCACGGATTTCTGTAAGCCTGTGAGGACAGTCACCATGACTGCCTGTTTACTGCGAATCCCTGGCTCTGGGCACAGTGCCTGGCGCTGGGTGGGTGCTCTGCAGAGTACGTCTCTGGCCTCAGGTCCTTGGTCTCCCTGCACCTGTGCTCTTTGCCATGAACCTCGCAGTGCTCTCCCACTGTGGCTGGGATGGATCTCCCCACTTCTCCACTTGAACCTGGCAACATGGCTCGCTTCAGCCAGTAGAATAAGGAGGAAAGGGCCATCGGCTCTCCGAGCTTGGGCCCCAAGCTTGTCTGCTGCACGTCTGCTGCCGCCCTGGCAAGGATGTGCCAGGCTCACCCATGGGTCTCAGAAAGGGGAGGAGAACCACCCCCAGCCAAGCCCAACCCAGGGCAGCTGACCCCCAGATCCAGGAACAGAAGTAACTGGGGTTGTAAGCCACTGTGATCTGGGGGTAGCGTGTTATATCGCCGTCTTCTCTGCCTATAAAATAAAGGTGCTTCCTGGGGCTGGTTTAAACATCTCCATCCAAAGTCTCTGGTTTTTCTTTAACCGTGGCAGCTCCCAGCTTCCCAATTCTGTCCTCTCCCACTTCTGACACACACCACTGCCTTGTGTCAGCCCTCATGAATAACCATGCGGCATCCACTTTCCCAAGGCCAAGTTCATGGCTCCTGAGAACCCCTCTTTACTGCTGCTGCCTCTTCTCCAGCTGCTGCACCAACGCCCTGGTTCTGATGTGCAAATCAGAGAGCCGCAGGCAGCCCCAGGAAAAGCCCTGTCCTTGCCAGAATGGCTCAGGTGAGCCCGGGGAGGGTGGCTGGGCTGGATTACCCATATAAGGGGCCCACCTGAGCTGTGAGACAGGAGGGCCTCAAGTCATGGAGTCTTAGGACTGCCTGGAACCAACCTTCATCTAGCATATGGGGAAACTGAGGCATAAGTCATCTAAGGTATGGGAACACACCAAGGCATGAGGAAGTAAACAGACTAGCCCAAGTCAATGATTCCGAGCCAGAGTCAGGAACCGGATTCCCAGACTTCCAGCTCAGTGCTCCTTCCACTGCCCCCTGCTGGTCAGAGGAGGATCAGCTCACAGGCAGAGGTTGGAGGCTGGGATAGATTTACTTTTTTTTTTTTTTTTTTTGAAGATTTTATTTATTTATTTGACAGACAGAGATTACAAGTAGGCAGAGAGGCAGTCAGAGAGAGGAGGAAGCAGGCTCCCTGCTGAGCAGAGAGCCCGATGTGCGGCTCGATCCCAGGACCCTGGGATCATGACCTGAGCCGAAAGCAGAGGCTTTAACCCACTGAGCCACCCAGGCGCCCCGATAGATTTACTTCTTTGCTGACTTAGCCAACCCCGAGGCAAGGGGACCTTGTCATAGGCCAGATCTGTGCTGGGGGGTGGGGCATCTATTCGATGTCAGGTCCTGTGTTGGGGAGCTTATACCAGGATCTGGGCTAGGTGAGCTCCTGGGGGCCAGGCCATGAGCTGGCTGAGAGCCCACTATGTGCCTGTTCTATGCCAGAGGCCACCTACTCCATGACAGAGAGCCCAAGGACTCCGCCACCTCCGCCTCCCGGCCAGTCACTCTGCCATCCCTCCGTCTGTCTCTGGATGTTCTGTCTTCCTCCCCTTGTTCTCAGTGGGCTTCTGCCAGCTTGCTCTCCTCCCACTTACTTCTCTTCTCTGCCTCTGAAGTTTTCTGTCTGTGTCTGCGTCTCCACGCCCCGCCCCTGCCCCCCTGCCCCCCACGTGGGCTCTGTCCCTCTCTGCCACCATCACTCCACTGGGGTTTCTGGCTCCATCTCTTTCCTCGCTGAGCATGAGCAGCCCTTCTCCCTCTTGCCCAAGATGGTCATGTTCCCTGTCTCTGGGACTCTAGCCCTCTCACGGTCTCTGTGCCTTTCCCCCAGCCTGCCTCCCCTCACCCCACCCCCTGCACCCCAACTCAGGGCTGCCTTTTCCCGCCAGCTACATGGCAAGCACGTTTGCTGAAGAAGCCCCGCTCTTTCTCCATAATGAGGAACAAGAGGCCGCATGTTTGCACTGGCTGGAAATCCTGAATTCCTTCTCAGCAAAGAAAGACAAGCACCCTCTTGGTTTATAAATATTAATTATAGGCACCGGGTAATGAGAGAACAGGGTGGCTGTTGGCTGTGATCTCTGATTGTTTGACTAATCCTAGAGACAGTTTAAACAAGACACTTATTACCTGACGGGAAGCGGGAATGTGGTATGAGCGTTGTGTCCTTTCATGAGGATCTTGGCTTGGCAAAATGACAAGGGGCACGCACTCACTAAGGACACCTGGACCGTGACCTTGGGCAAAGCCCCTCCCCCTTTCTGGGCCTCAGTTTCCCCTCTCCTGAGAATATGACCTTCTAACTCTTACCTATTGATAGGAAGGTGACGCTTTGCTAGAACATTAGGCAGGCCATCTCAGAGCACCTGCCAAGCAGGGATCGTGGACCCATAGAGGGAAGCCCCAGCTCAGAGGAAAGGCGCCTCAGGAGTCACGTGGGGGAGCATCCAGCTCCTCTAAATCCTTGGGGCGATTCATGGGTCAATGCCCCGCCACCCACACACACCCCAGGGAAAGATCCTGGCTTGAGGCAAAATCTTGAGCAGGAACTAAGGTGTGTCCTGTGTTGCAAGCCAGACTTTCCAGATCTATCACCGGCTGGACAGGCCGTACCTCAGTTTCACTTTCTGCAAAATGGGAGTGACAAGGCGTAAATGTATGCAGCCATCCTCCATGCCAGAGTTAAAAGTCGATCTAAATTGAATCTGAGAAGTCCCAGAATGGCCTTGTCTGCCAGAGGCCACTCTAACAATTGCCCTCTCTCCAAGCTCACATCTCAATTCAATAGTTATTGACATTATGTGCAAAGCAGAGATGCGATTCCCAACACCCAGCCAGGAAGAAGGGGCTTAGTGGAGGAAAAGGAGAAGCATCTAGAACATGGAGTGAGCCTTTGAGAGGTCCCTGGCCAAGGTCCCCATGGTGAGGTAAAGTGGACTATTCCTTCTAGTATTTTCTAAAAGATCTTTACATTTGCATCACACCACACCATCACGTCTTGGGAACACAAGTCAGCCTTCAGGAGAGCCACTGGGACATATGTGGTCCCCATTAGGCAGACACAGAACCAGAGCTAAGAGGCATCCCAATCTCTTGCCCAAAACCATGCCCACAGGAAGTGGCCAAGCCAGGAGTCAAACCCTGGTCTCTGATTCCAAAACTCAGCTGTGGGTCCTCAATGGGTTCCCAGCCCCATTGGCCTGCAACATCTCCTAAGGGCACAGGAGACCAGCAGGACTCCCCTCCCTGAAACTCTCCCCTCCCACTGCCGTGGGGCCCACACCAGCCCATGGAAGGTCCTCACAAATATTTACTGATGGAACCGAAGAAGGAGGGAACGTTCTTCAAGGTTCTGGTTGTGTTTCCACCAGTGACTCCTTGCCTGGTAGTGTAAAGACTGTGTACCTGAATTCAAATCTTAGCTCTAACACGTGTGTGAGTGTGTGAGACCTTGAGCAAATTAGCCTCTCTAGGCCTCAGTTTTCTAAACTGTAAAATGGGAATAACATTAGGAAGGACTTCACTTCCATATAGTAAGTGCTCCATTGGTGTTGGCTATTATTACCAATAACTGCCTCCTGGCAGCCCTCGTTCCAGAGCCCCTGAGGATACCTTACCAAATTTCACATGAGGGCAAATGAGGAGGGAACATCAGGCCAATTTGGGGATCATGCCAGATGCCTTCGGCTAGTGTGGTGAAGGAGGCTGGGGAGGAGGTTCGGCTCAACCCTGGTCCTCGTGAAGCCAGCGGTGGGCAGAGCAACACCCACTGCCCTCAACCCTCCCAGCCCCCGGTCTGCGGACAGGCACCACAGGCCTCTCCTGGCTGACTCTGGACAGGGAATGAAAGCTCCCAGCCCCACGGCCTCATGAAAGTTCCAATCCCGCAGGACTGGGAGGGGCTGGGGGGACAGTGACCTGCTTAAACAAAGCTTCCTTCTAGAGTCCCCCCGCCCCCCACACGCTCGGGCCCAGCTAAGTGCTTCCCGGGAACCCTTTCAACTCCAAGTACAGACGCAGCAGAGCGAGCCCTGGGGGAGCCATGGGCTGGACTTGCAACACGAATCAGAGCGCAGCCGGCCCAGACAGCAGAAAGGAGTGTCTTCCGCCTCTTCCTGAGCTTTCTCTTCTTGCCTTCTGAGCGGCTTGAGAGGCTCCCCAGCCTTAAATCTTTCATGAGCCCTCGACACACAGCAGACCTTCCCCAGCACTTCCAAAGGAGTCCTGGTCGGCTCTGGGGCCAAGGTGCAAGCCCATTTTCAGGCTGGGCAGCTCGAGGGTCCAGCCCTCCTGCCTCGGGCACTCCTGACACTGCCCAGAGGTTTGCAGTATCAGTGAAATACCTGTGCGGCTCCCTCACATCTGTGTTGCTCCCCAGCCTCCCTCCTTCCTTCCGCCCTCCCACCACCCCTCCCCCAGCCCTGCCAGACTCCTGCCTGCAGCCCAAGCCCTCACAGCCCCTCCTAAGGATTTCCTGGAAAATCTTCCTGCAGATTCCAAAAAGCTCAACCCCAGTCATTCACATTTTCCGCCCCAATCCGTCCGTGAGCAGGTTCATTGAGCTCCTATCCTTCCCATTGAGTAACGTGGTCATCTGGGGCCAGCGTCTCGGTCTGGGCCTCAACTTCCTCATCTGTAAAAAGAGGAACAGGAGGGTACCTACATCCCAGGGTGAGCGAAGAGCCATGAGAAGTTGCCCACAAAGCGTTTAGCTAAGTGCCTGGCCCACAGAGCCCGTGAACCAGGCGCCGCAGCTGCTAATAGGTGCATTTCGTGTTCGCGGAGTCCTCGTTGTGCGCCTGGCCCCAGACCCACGCAGGGGGAGCCAACCTGCCTCCCTATTCTCGAAGAGCTCGCTAGGACGTGGAAGAGCAAGACAGGTAAACAAAAATGCCCATACGGTGGGAAACGTTTGCAGCAGAGAACAATGGACCTGTTACCGGGAGGCACGAGAAAGGAGAGCTTGAGAGAGAGATGTGGGTCAGTGTGGAGGAACTGTTGAGGACTGGGGAGGAGCTCACCGGGCAGCCAAGGTAGTACAGACACGGCAGGCAGATGGGGCGATGGATACAAAGACTCAAAGGGAAGAAACAGAGCCTCCGAGAATGAGAGGCCGGGAGACAACGGCAAAGCGAGCTGCTGGAGGCCGGGGTTTGTGCGGACGCCGGCGTCATAGGTGAGGCTGGACTCGGGCTGCAGGCAGTGAGGTCATGGTGTGAGGAGGGTTTTCAGCAGGAGTGTAACAGGATCACACTCACGTCTTAAGCAACGCTCACGTTCAAGCCTGCAGGGTTTACATAACTTTTCTTTTTCTTCTCGAGCATTTATCCAGCCTAGAAATTTTAGAGCCAGCATTTTTCCCTTAGTTCTATTCAACCTGAAAGCGGCAGTCGTGTGCAGCTTGCGTGGTATTGAAATGCAGGTGGCCTCTGTGCAACAGTGTTGCTAAAATTACCAAAACTAACCACAGCCAGGGAAGGGCCATTATCGGAAACAGATTTTATTACCATGGAAACCAGCAGATAATGCCAAGTCCGGTCGTTCTTATTCTCCGAAAAGAGAGAGAGACAAGGAGAGGGGAAAAGAGGAAGAGGGAACGCAGCAGGCGAGAGAAAGGGATTGAAAGGAAGGAGAAGCCGGGCAGCCTGGAGGTGGGGGGGAGAGCTGGGGCATCTGGCGAGGGTTTCAGGCCAATGTGGTCCCTGTCCCCAGCTAATGTTTACGGAGTGCTGCGTACTACTTGCTGCAGGCTGGCAGGGAGCCGCCGGGAAGGCTTTGCAGTGTGACTTCCGCTGCCGACCCAAAATGCGGGGAAAGGTATAAATGCTGCCAGAAAGAGCTGCCCCAGATGTAGTTCAAGGCCACCCTGAGGGTCTCTGCTGATAGCGTTGGACTGGGGGGGTCAGAAGACCTGGCTTAGAGTTAAGGCTGTGCCCAGAGTGGCTTGTGACCTCAGACAAGGTCATGGACATTCTCAGAGCCTCAGTTTCTTTGGGTGTCCCAAGACGGACCTCCTGGGACAGTTATGAGGGTCGAGTGTGCAGGGCTGCCAAGGCACTTGGTAACTGGAAAGGGCCGTGGGCACAGAAGGCTCTGCAAGGCTCCAGGATTCCTGCATCTGTTTCAATATTCTGTCCCCTGATTTGAAGGGCTGCTTCCTCCCATTGTCCTGCTCCCTGGCCCGCTGCAGTAGGGGATCCAGCCCACATAGCCCCAGATGTGAAGGTGTAGGCACGAGGTCCCACTGAGAGCTCTGGGGGTGCTGAGTGGAGGGGCAGCGGGAGAATGGGGGACCAGGGAGGGTTTCTCAGCAGGGCTGAGACGAGGCATCCGCTGGCTCGATCCAGGGGAAAGGGAAACCAAAGACAGAGGGGCATCAGTGGGCAAGACAAAATGAGGTATGCCAGGAGACCCCAGGAGGGGCGGGAGAGCCTGCAAATACTCTGGGATCCTGGGGAAGGACGAAGAAGGAGGTTTCAGCTGCCAAAGTGGATAGTCAGGGGGAGCGCGCTTAAAAGGAAGCCTCAGGGAAGGCCCATCGCAGCACAGGAGCCACACCAATGGTGGTCCCCTACGAGCTGGTGTCGGTCCCCTACGAGCTGGTTCATTCCACTCTGAGAGGTGCCGAGTCTACGCCACATCCCTTCCCTGAGTCTCAGTTTCCTCATCGGTGAAGTGGGACTAAGAACACGCTCCCGTACACACGGGGCCGTCGGGAGGATTCCAGACAAAACAAAACAAAACAAAACAAAAAAAAAAGAAGAAGAAGAAGCACCCTATGATTGGAAGCCCCTGTTCCAGTGTTATGCAGTTCTGGCTATTTATACACGGGGAGACGAGCCTCCCAGGGTAACAAGGCACTTCCGTAACAAAATGACTTGATTAGACTGTTCTCTCAAAAACACCGCTCCCCAGCTCCCGCTTTCCTGCCGGCGGGCCGCGCCTCCGTCTTGCAGCTGCGTATTAAATCTTCATCCCATCAGCCCTTGACTGAATTTGTAGAAACAAAATGGAAGAGGGAACTCAGGCATGAATTAGCAGTTTAAGACAGGAATGAGATTACGATAAAATCCCCACTCTCTCCATCCATCAAAATGTAATAAGAATAGAAAACTAATGTGAAAATATCAACATGACCTATTGCTTCCAGCCTGTCATCACCATCCTTTATGATCGAGCCCCGCAAGACGCGAGCATCTCATTTCGCCGTAAACATCACGCTGTTGGCAGGAGACACAAACCGTGTCCGAAGCAGGCTGCACACTTGGGCAGAGTCTTAGCGGGGAGATGGGAAGGGACCAAGGGTGACGCGGCTCCCTGGCTTCCCGAGTCATGGAGCAGGAGAATGAATCAGGGTGGCTGGAGACCTGGGCTATTTGGTTTTGTTTCTGACTCTGTCTCTGGGTGGGGAGGCCCCAGCCCTATCCCAGGATCCTAGCTCCTATCCCAGAAGCTGTCCAGGAAAGGATGTTTCCTAAGCTCTGAATGTCCCCAGCCATGCATCACTGGTAGCTTGCAAGCTGTCTCGCCACTTGGGCACTGCGGGATACCAAGCAGGTACATGGGGGACAGTAGTATTATCATTTGTCCTTATGGCAGCAGATGAGAGGCGGATAGGCTCAGAGAAGCAATGGGACTTGCTCAAGGATGCACAGCAAGTGAGGAGTAGACTCCAGATCTGCTGTGCTCCTTGTCCGGTGCTCTTGGCCTAGCCAGCAGCATGCCAGGATGGAGCTTACCCTGGAGACATATGAAGCAGGAGCTCATAGCCCCGTTCCTATCCTGACCTTCTTCCCTCCAACTACCTCCCCCTCCACTCTGCTCTGGCTGCCCTGACTTCCTGTTACTCCATAAAAGCACTGAATTTTTCCCCAGTCAGAGACTTTGAACATTCTCTCCTTTCACACTGGAATGCTTTCCCGGTCCCTGCTTAAAGAGACAACTCCCCATCCTTCAGCTCTTCTCCAGAATGTCACCTCCTCAAGGAAGCCTTCCCTGATGGACCTTCAGCCTCCACTCTCCCTGCTTCAGGGCCTTTGATTAGTTCCCTGACATATTGGCCTATGCTGTTCTCCTATAGTACATTCCTCAAGAATTATATCATTTCTATTATCATTTAATATGTATCACCTCCCCAGGAGAGCAAGCTCTAAAGGTCCAAGACTCTTCTATCCTTGTTTTCTATCATATTCCCCAGCATCTAGCAATTACCTGGCATCAATTCATCAATCCATGCAAACATTTTTTTTTAAAGATTTTTTATTTATTGTCAGAAAGAGAGCACAAGCAGGCAGAGTCGTAGGCAGAGGCAGAGAGAGAAAACAGGCTCCCTGCTGGACGAGGAGCCTGATGCGGGACTCGATCCCAGGACTCTGAGATCATGACCTGAGCAGAAGGCAGCGGCTTAACCGACTGAGCCACCCAGACGTCCCCCATGCAAACATTTTAAATGAGTACCTACTATGTGCCAGGTGCCTATAGCATGCAGGCTTCACTCTAGGGGAGGGACACATAAAATAAACTACCACATATCAGGTGGTGATGAGAGAGAAAAGAAAACCAGAGCAGGCTGTGCTAGGTTTACATCTGATCTTCAGGAATGTTCTTTCAGAAGGTGATGCTTGAGTGGAGCCTGGATGAGCTACACCAGTACTTAAAGGAATAGCATTCTCTGTCATAGGCGAAGTAAGTGCAGATGGCCTGAGACTGGTAGATGCTTGGCCTGTTCCTGGATATGGGAGCGAGGGTCCACTGGAGGACATAAGGGAAATGGACAGTTCTCAGAGGGTCATGGGCAGAGGAGGGGCAGGATCTGATGTGGGTCCTAAAAGGACAGCTCCAGGCTATGCGGTGATCAAGTGCTGGGGAACGAGGGAAGGAGCAGGGAGGGCGGTTAACAAGCTACTGCAGCAGTCTGGGTGAGAGATGGGGGTGCCTGGGACTAGAGGAGCGGCAGTGAGGCAGGACCCAGAGTATGGTCTCTGAAGATGCTGCCAGTGGGGTTTGCTAATGGATCCGATGTGGGGTAAGAGAGAGAAGAGTCAAGGGTGGTGTCAGGAACTTTGGCCTGAACAACAGGAAGAATGCGGTTGCCACGAACCAATAAATTGGCTTGGGGGAGGGGAGATGTTGAGAGAGAGATCTGAGAGAGAGAGATTGCATGTGAGTGCACACATGTGCATGGTAGGGAGAGGGGCAGAGGGAGAGAGAGAATCTGAAGCAGGCTTCGCGCTCAGTGTAGAGCTGGAGGTAGGGCTCGATCCCACGACCCTGAGATCGTGACCTGAGCCAAAATCAAGAGCTGATGTTTAACCCACTTAGCCACCCAGTCTTCCCCTCAAGAAATTGTTTTTTATGCTTAAGCCCATTTGAGCTGGAATTTTATCACTTAAAAAAAAAAAATCTTGATGAATACAGAGACTAACAGATGAGAGATAGCTGGGTGGGGAGTGGGAAGGAGGGGGAGAAAGGACTCTGGGGTTTCCACCCCAGGTGCTTAGGAGTATGGCAGCCTCATTCATGGGACATACAGGCTCCACCGAGGGTATGACTTTTCATCCTTAACGTCTTAAATTTTAGGCACCAGCTGCTGGAGCTCTGCAGAGAGCTCAGGGCTGGAGGGAAATCAGTAACACTTTCCGTGTGCCTTCAGTGAGCCAAGCCCTGAGCCCAGCTCACTGTGTAAAAAAACTCTATCAGGTTAGAACACCTGTCTCCATTTTACGAATGAGGAAACAGAGGCTCAGGGAAGTTACAGGGCTTGACCAAAACCATGCACTCAGGGGCGCCTGGGTGGCTCAGTGGGTTAAGCCTCTGCCTTCAGGTCATGATCTCAGGGTCCTGGGATCGAGCCCTGCATTGGGCTCTCTGCTCAGCAGGGAACCTGCCTTCCCCCTCTCTCTGCCTCCCCCTCTCTCTGCCTGCCTCTCTGCCTACCTGTGATCTCTCTCTCTGTCAAATAACTAAATAAAATCTTTTTTAAAAAATGCACTCATAAATAAATATTTGGGAGCCACCAGGAGAAACAAAGCCCTTCACCCATGGGTGTCATCATGACTCTGGAGCTAGAGGTGAAGAGTCAGGTTCCAGCCCTCACTGGGCCACTCACTCCCCATGTGACCTTGAGGGAGCTCCCCTCCAGCTCCGTGCTCATGGTCCCCATCTGGGAAATGTCCAGCTTGGGCTTGACAATCTCCTCAGTTCCTTATGACTCTCATTCCTCCTCTTTGGACTTTGGGGGACCAGGGTAGGCAGAAAGAGTCTGTCCCCTGGGTTGAAGACATAGTGTACGTAGCACCTTCTCCAGGGAAGAGACCAGAGAGAGGAAGGGCTGTGGGCTTGCCGCAGTCTGCCGAGGGTCCTGGCACCCACCCACAGAGGGCCCCCAGTGTGGTGGGGGCTGAGTAGGTGGGGCCGCAGCAAACAGCTCTGCTGGGAGAGTCTGGGAAGCCAAGCCAAGCTCCTGCCCACGACCACTCACAGCATATGCTCTGCATTTCATTCATCATTTGCAAGGAGCTGCTACCCTCTTTAAAGTCCCTTCCTGCTCCAAGAGCGTTTGGCTCCTGCCTCTTCTGATCCAGCTTCTGCCGTTTATTCTGTCCCCTTCCACGGTCACCAACAGCTGGGGACAATATTTTCCTGCAGGTTTGGGAGGTTCAGGTAGAAGTGACTCAGTTCATTATGGGCTCCATAACATAAAGACCGTATGTGATCCAGGTCCTGGGAGATGTGCCTGGCAAAAGTCCCACCACAGTGTGAGGGATGCATTGGGGAGGGCACCCTCAGAGATGAGCATGAGGACCACTGGAGAGTGCACAGAGTAACATAAGCAATGGCCGAGGTGGGATTTGCTGAGGAAGGCAGAGACTGCCAGGGTCAGGTTTCCACGTGGTGCTGCCGTGATTTGCTAATGTGGAGAAAAGCCCACAACTGGGTCCACTGTTCTGTCAGATGGTATTTCAGCAAGTACATCGCTGTGTCGGAAGGGTGGGGGATACGAGGGGCACCGCTGTTAGGGGGCCCTGGAAACTTGGGCAATGTACAGATAAAGTAGGTCTGAGCCTTGTTCGTGGTTATCTCTGGGGCTTGGCACATAGTAGGTGTTCAACAAATCATTGCTAGGCAAACAGATGGATAAGCCCAGTGAACAGCACTGTGCCCAGGTACCCTAGGTGACAGCACCCACCATTGAAGAGGGCTTCTCCCAGCACCGCTCCCAGGGCCTGCCCCAGATTCGGGGCCACAGATACAATGGAAGCAGGTCATCTAAGGAACCAACCCTATCTCTCCTTGTACTCTTGCTCCCTCTCTCATTCTCGCTCTCTCTTCCTCAGTCTCTGGCTTGTGCCTAGAAAGAAAACAAAGAGAAACAAAGTATGTTACTCCATGCACCCTCCCATGGTCCCTATGGACCCTCCCGTGGTCCCTATGCTCATCACACAGGGTGCCCACCCGGAGGCATCCCTCACACAATGGCTGGACCTTTGTCCCCCTCATCCCTGCAGAGACCCACCCACCAAGCCAGACCTTCCCGGGGTGGAAGCTGTCTACACTCCACTCTCCTTCCAAAGCTGGGCCAGCAGCTCAGCACCTAGGACAGGGAAAGTGGAGCTTTGGGCTCCCCCAAGCCTGACCCTTGCCCCCCATCCCCCACACCTGGCCTAACTCCTGCATCATTACAATGGCCATGGAGCCCGCTGGGCCAATGTCAGGCTCCAGTCTGGCAGGATGCACATGCATCCCCTCCCTGTCCTGGGTGGCCCTCCCCTGGGTGGCCTAAACCCAGGATGGACCACGATAGCTTAGGGAGCCCCAAGCAACAGTGCAGCCTAATGCAGAGCCTCCTTCTTTCCTGATTCTTTCATTCAGTACAGGCATCGATGACCTACCCTGTGCCAGCCACCTTGCTCAGCACCAACAGTGCCGTTGTGGCCAAGCGGAAAGGTCCCTGCCCTTGAGGGGCTGACATTCTTATAGAAAAGAAAGCCAGTAAACAATGAGCCAACCAAAGAAATAAGACTATTTCAGATGGTGTTATAAGCACAAAAAAGGCAACTCAAAGGTGTGCTGGGTCTTCTGACCTCAACTCCATTCCTCTCCCCTTCCTGCCACCCCCAGAATTCTCTGGGCTCCGAGGGGCTGAGCCCTGTGATGCATCCCTGGGTTCTCATCCCACCTGCTTCTCGCTGGGCTCAGACAACGGGAAACCTGGCAGGAATGAGAGCCCCAGGGAAGAGAGGTCCGGGGATTTCTCCTCTGCTCCCCTGTGCCTTGTCACCTGGCCCTGGGTGCTGACAGCCTCCCATAGTTGCTGGATGCTGTGTTCCCTTGTCCTCATCATACCTCTTCACATTCCCAGCTAAGCACGCCCTGCCTTTCCTCCCGGGCCCCTGACTGATACAGGCGGATGCTGCTGAAAGTGCTGGGAGACAGGGTAGGCAAGATAGCAGGATCAAGCCTCGGTTGTTCAAGACACAGAAAGATAGTCAGTATGTGCTAAGTGAGGGGGAGAAGGAGGGAAGATGAAGTCGGAGATTCGAAATAGTTAACAGCTGGCTGAGCACAACCACCGCTCAGAGAGAAGGAACCCCTAGCTATAAAGGACTTTTGCCCCTGGCGGATAAGTGTGCTGGGGGACCAGACCCATGGGTAGAGGTGCATCAGCGGAGGCCCGGCAGAACCACAGTGGCGCCCAGCAGCTGGGTCTTGTGAAAACAAGGGACTCTGATGCACGTGTGTGCAGGGAAGTCGCTGGCCGGTAGAGATCTCTAGGAGTACAGTAACCCCAGGCGAGAGGGCGAGAAGACACAGCAGCCACCAGAAGCAGACAGAATTATGTAGACAGAGGATTGCCTTGAAGGAAGCCCAGACACAGCCACAGTGACCACACGGGGAACGTTCCAGGGAAACCCACACCCAGCCTCTTCCCTGTCCCCGCTCTGCTGCTGCTGACAGCCGCTGGCCCCTGCTACCCGAGACCCGGACAACATGCCCACAGGTCCTCCTCCTGAGACCCGGAACAGCCTGGAGAAGAGAGAAGCCTGGATCTTAGGAGACAAATGGAAAATGTCCAGCCTTCTCATCATGGAGGACCTGGAAAATCACAGTAAAAGGTTTGGATTTCAGGCTAAGCACAGTGGAAAAATACCAAGGATAAGAGCAATAAAATATCACTAGGCTCCTTCGCCTCCGTCCACAGGGAGGCAATGGAACGGGCTCTGCCCTTGGCAGTCTGGACCAAACGTCTCCCAGAAGCACTTTGCATTGGGGGTTGGGAGGAAGAAGAAAGTTGAGATTATGTCCTGGAACCAAGTCCCCCCCACCCTTCACCCCCCGGGGCAGGCCTGTAGCAGACAAATGAGTGGAAGAACCCCAGGGACCCCAGCCTGCGGGGGGGACAAACACAGGAGAGCGTCCTGAACAGGACAGAATTTGGTCTCCCTAAGAAATCAGAGAATGCCCAAGGCTTTCCTCCAGAGCCTCCTGCAGAACGACCGAGGAGGCCTGAGCAGGAGGCAGAAGCCCTCCCCAGACCCGGCTTTGCCAGGCTGTGAAATGGGGGGAGCCGCCCCTGGGAGCCTGCCCACGTGCCTCTTTCTCCAGCCATCATGAAGGTTAAGGCAGGGATGCAGAAGAAGGGAGGGAGTGCGCCGGGCCCTCTCTCTGCCCAAGTGATGGCGATACGAGACAAAGGAAATAAATCACCTCGACTTGGACTCAGAAACCCAGGGTTTGAATCCTAGCCTGCACGTCACAGGTGCAAGAGACAGTGCGGAAGAGAGAGAAGACTCTAATGTTTGGGGTAGTGCTTCACGGGCTCGCGGGCCACCTGCCTGTGAGCCAGGCACCGGCTCTGCATGTGTCCCCGACTTCCCCCTTTATATCATGGTACCAAGAGTCCGAGCTAGGTATTCTCACACTTATTTCACAGCAGAAGAAATGGGCTCAGAGGGACTGAGTCCCTCACCCCTACTCCTGCAGCTGATCAGATGGAGCCAGGAGGGAGCCCCAGGCTCCGTCTTACCAGCACCCTCTCTACCACCAGCACCCCCATCCTTAGGGACGGGGTCCTGAAGCCTGGGCTCCCTCTGTAGATGCTGGAGTCTCTATAAAGAGCCCAGCCTAATGCTCCTGTTCCCCGCCTCACTAGGTAGGAGCTGGATCCTGCCTGATTCATTCCTTTAATCAGGGATGAAGTGGTAGCAGCAGCTTCCAGAAGAACTCTTCACACTCATATTAAAGTTAAGTCATTGCTTTAATATCCATGGGGCGGAGGCAGCTGCAGCTGGAGGCCTGCGGGCTTTCCGCCATTTCCGAGGATCTGATGCGCGAGGCACTGCCTGCCCCGGGGCCCTGGGGTGGTCCTGTCCCACCACGCCCCCGTCTGAGACCGTCCTCCCTCCTCTCTCCCAGGGCCATGCCAAGGGGGGAGCTGTCCCTGCAGGTGCCTCTCTGACCATTCGCTGTGTGGGCAAGCCCCGCGTCCTGGGGGCACCTCTAAAGCAGATGCCCGTGTAAGTTCTGACTCAAGTCGCAAAACTTTCAAGCTAATCCTAAAAAAGTTATAATCCAGGAAGCTTACACAATTTTCCCAGGGTCACACAGCCAGCTAGAGGAAGCACAGGGGCTTGAACCCAAGTCCATGTACTCCTTCCACTCCATCACGTGGCCTGTGTGTCCCGTGTGGGCCCTGGGACAGCCGCAGCAACACCTGGGCAGACACAGCTGGCGACGTCACTCTCTGGCTCTGTGACGTGGGGCCAACTGCCCCACTCGCTATGCCTCAAGTGCCTCATCAGTCACAGGGGGCGTCAGGCCACTGCTGACCTCGGAGGAGATAAGAAAGCAGAATTGCTCTGTGCCCTGCAGAGTGAGAGGTACCTTGAGGATGTGGCCGCCTCAAGCTTCAGGGGAAAGGCAGCCTCCCAGCAGATGTCAGGGTGGGGCTGGGAAGCGGCAGAGAAGGGCAAAGCAGGGGACCTGAGCTGGAAATGGATGAAGGAGCCCCAGCAGATTCTGGGGGAGAGGAGCCCTGCAGGACCTGTGAGCAGGAGGAGTGGGGGCCAGGCTCAGGGAGAGAGGGAGTGTCCTGCTTGGACCACCCAGAGGGGTTAGCAGCCAGCAGCCAGGGACCAGGAGACTGCACCTGTTCAGGGCAGAGCGAGAATCGGCCAGACTGGGGCGGGCTGGGGCAGGGCTGTGCACAGCACTGTCCTCATCACTAGCCTCTGAGTCTCGGGCTCCTCTCTGTACCACTGAGAAAATAGATCTACTTTGCAGGGCTACGGGAGGAGTGGCACATATGGGACGTGCCTGACATCCAATAGGTGTTTGGTAAATGGGTCCCATTATGATCACAGCGATGATGATCAGAAGATTACTAAAAATCTCCCTGTCTGTTTTCTAGGCTACAGAGTAGAAATAACCAGATTTATGTCACAGTGTCCTTGGGGAGCTAAAGGTCATAGTCCATGTAAGCTGCCAAGCACAGGGCCTGGCACACAATAGGTGCTCAACAATCACCAATTCAGTCTCCCCTGTTCTTCTTTTTTCAACCCAGTGAGCAGATTTGGTAGGAAGACAGGCTCTAGTTCTAAGATCTCTCCTCTCCCCCTTGATAGAGGGTGAGCTCCCCACCCCTGGACACATCCAAGGAAAAGTCAAATGACCTTGTGTCAATGGAGGAAGGTGATACATTTCCCACAGGAGGCTGGATTCAAGTCCAAAAGCCCTTCCAGCCTGGAGCATGCAGAATTCTGCGACTCTGCAAGCTCTGGGGTCATTAGACGGCCCAGGTCTGGCCAACAGGGAGCACAACCTCGGACTTGGAGCCAGAAGGCTGTAGCCTGAACGCTGGCTCAGCTTCTTCATTTCCTCAGGCGCTCCCGCTGACTGAGGAGCACCTGGGGTGCCGCTGAGTGTCACCTATGGCTCCCCACACCCCCGCCCCAGGCAGCCCCGGGCCTAGGCCCACCCCCAGCAGGTGTGTTTGGAGAAGTACATCCCAAGTCTCACCCCGTCCATGTTCCCCGGCTCAATTACAGGCTCAATATTATTTTCCGCGTAATCCCCAAATCAATATGTGTTCATACATATTTAATCGGGAGGCTGTTTTTATTAGAGTGGGGATTAGCTTTACATCTTTCTCCTCACTGCATAGAAGGCAGCCGCCACTCACGAGGAAGATGAGCAGATTAATGAGGGAAAGGCCCAAGTGTGGGCTGGGCCTGGTGCCCCCCGGCCATGCCAGAGAGGCCAAGGGAACACTTCGGGGCCTGCCATCCCCCTACAAGGGGCTGGGGTCCTGCCAGCTTCCTGCCTCTGGGGCCAGCCTTGCAGCCCACCCCCTGCCCCCAACACCTGCTGGAGGTCCCCACCCAGGGAAGCTCCCCGGGGTCCTTCCAGACCTGCTCCCTACCTTCCCCCAGATAAGGAGCCAGAAGAACAAGGGCCAGCCCCTGTTAGAGGTCAGAGAGTGGAGGTCGCCCTCAACCTTGCCTTCCAGAAGTAATAGATTTCTCCTTCCAACTCGGAGTCAAGGCTGAGCAGAATAAATTATCACCCTTCCACAGCATAATCACTGTCACATTCAGCCCCAGCTGCCATCTGCTTCCTCACCAGCATCCCCACCTAGCCAGGATGAAGGGAAGGTGGGGGCACGTGGATCTGTAGGTCACCGTGCTGGCCAGAGAAGGACAAGGGCAAGAACACTCTGGGGGCTGGAGCAGGAGAGGGAAGGGCTGGCCAGGTTCCTCAGGTTCCGCTAAAATGGGGCTGGAGCCGCCGTAAGTGGGTAGGTGGTGAGGTGCCAGGCCCCAGCTCCTCGTCGTCTGATCTCATCCTCACGGCGTCTCTGAGGGGTCTCCGAGGCGTCTCTAGAAGGCAGAGCCCGTTCCCATCATCCACATGCCGTCCACATTTCGCAGAGAAGGGAACAGAGGCTCAGCAGTCTCTTAAACAGGAAGCAGCAGACCCTGGATTTGAGCCGGGAAGCGTGGCTGTGGGGTTTCGCCCTAAGTGGGTGGGCTGCACCCCTCCCTCTCTCCCTTACGCAGTGGTGTCCCCTCCCCGGCACAAGTTGGGGGCCATTCAAGGTGACATTGATAGATGAGAATATTTGAGAAGCGCCAGTTACTGGCAGGGAATTGCCAGCAACAGGGGAACCTGGGGACGGTGGGCCGGACCCACGCCTTCACTCACGGCCCCCCACCTCTCTCCTCTACCCCTTCACGGACTCGTACCTAACAGGAACGCCTATGATCACCTCCACCTGCTCTGGGCTCACAGCTGGGTGGCGCGGATGAACAAAGCCAGGCACGGTCCCAGTCTCACGCACACTTGGGTGGCTTTATGGGCGAGGCTACCATCAGTCAAGCCGTGACATGCTGGGAGGTGTGTCTGTCTGCAAATGGAGCCAAGGGTCTGGGGACCGCATGCTCCCACCCCCCCCCCTGCCTTTCTGTCCCGAGCCTCGCCCTGCCCATCTCCTTGCTCCCGCAGCTTCCCCTCCAACCGCAGTCTGGGACTGCCCTGTGCCTCCCCATCCAAGAACTCACCCCATATGCGATTACTAAATTCCAGAGACCAGGTCTGTCTTATTCGCCATTGGATCTTACTCATCACTGTCACAAAAACTGCGGGAAGAGGCGCACAGGAAGGCAGGGAGCATGGGAAGAAGCGCCGGAGAGGGAAAAGGAAGGGAGTAGGGAGAGAAATGAGGTAAGGAGGAAAAAAGAATAAGACAAAGGGATGACACGTGGCCACTTTTGAAAACCCAAATGCACCCCCAGAAGCCCTCTGCTTTCCTCTGCTTCTGCCTGCAGTTCAAGCCGCCCCCCCCGGGCACTTGCAAGGCGGGAGACAGCCGTCAGGAACACAGTGGTGGGGGAAAGAGTTAAGTATTGGAGGGTTTCCCAAGAGGGCAACTGTCACTGAATTAACTCCTTCCCAGAGGTCAGCGATCGTGCCTCTCTTCTCAAAGCCACGAGAGGCGGACGTAGGGGCAGCATGACCTCCAATCACTGACTTCATGTCCAACATCACCATGAACTTGACCAAGGATTGGGGCAAAGCCATCCCTAAAGGGTTTTACTGTCCAAGGTGCCGTGGCCGGGGCTCAGGGACAGGCAGAGAAAATCAGAAAACTTGTGTTTCTCCTTGCAGGCCGCCCTCTCCAAGCAGGTGCTCCGGGAGCTGCAGCTGGAAGGGCCGTGCTGACCCCGAGGCTGCCCAGGGTGGGGCAGCCCAGCTCAGCTCACCCTCAGTCCATGTTTGACGACGGGATTAATTCCCGAACAAAACAGATAACCTAGGCATTCGATTCCTCATTTCGCTGTCAGATGGGGATAAAAAATGTGTGAGAGAGAAAACCCAAGGGAAAAAAAATTAGGTGGTGATAAATTGGGAGGGAGCGCTCCAGAGAAACACAAGCCGTCTCTCTCATCCTGTTGCACCTGCTGTCACTTAATTTGAAAGTATTCTAAGTGTGCAGGGCCTTCCTCTTGGCACTTCTCAGCCCTTCCTGAAAAGAGCCTGGGCCCCTTTTGCCCACAGCCCCCGTGTCACCCCCAAATGCAGCAGTGCCTCCAAGATCCAGAGAGAAATGCCAGCCAGGATGCCCTCCAGCCTCCCGGGACGGCACGCAGCCGCCGCCATGGGGCGCAGCTGTCTCTCGCTGCCACTCCCCAGAGGAGAGGGCTTTGCTCCGAAGCCTTACAGTGTTAGTCCAAAGCACACAGGGGAGTGAGAGGGAGGAAAGAGGGGGAAAAAAAAAAGATGTTTTTGCTGTGATAAGCGTCAACCCTGCCTGCATATAAAAGGACTGGCTGTTTTGCAAAACGGAACATTATCCAAATACGCAGAAGCCATCCGCTGAAGCAAGATTTCTTAGATGAGGAGTCAAGGGGCCGCCCTAGGGAGGAATCAGAGCGGGAGTTGTCTCTGGGGGTTTCCTCACACCACACAGGGGCCGGTTGAAACTGCAGCAGCCCTCAGAGCCTCTGAGGGGCCCCTCTGGTGCCCCTTCTGCCCCAGGATGGCCCGGAAGCTCCCAGTCTCCCTGATAACCTCTAGGAACAGAAAGTCGTCTGCCAAGCAGAGATCCTGGGGCCTGAAGACAGAGGGTGGGGACATAGTGACTTCAGAAAGTCCGCCTGCCTGAGGACATGTCTGGGATACCAGCAGGGGTGGACAACAGGCCCTGTGCTCTGAGAGACTGTTGGTCCCTCTGTGGACAGGAGGCCGGCCTGGATGACCTCCGGGGCTAACCGCCCCCCCGCCACCGCAATTGGGATTGCCTGGGGCGTAGATTGGGAACACCCACCAGGGGGTGAATCGGCCCAAAACCTTCTAGAAAAGAGCTGTGGGAGAGGAAGCACAGACATAAAGGACTCCAGTGGTGATCAGAAACGGAGACTGAGTCAGACGGAGTCACACGGCCCCGCCCCCAGGGATCGTCATCCACACTTTAGAGATGGGGAAATTGAGGCCGAGAGGGGTAGAATAACCCGCCCAGGAATGTGGGGTTATGCATGCCAGTCCCTCGCCCCAGTGTTCAGTCCTCCTCCAAAATACCTCTGGACTCAGCCCCCTCCCCTCCGTACCCACCACCACCCCTACCCAAGTCACCGCCTTCCCTTCCTGGAACCGCTGCCGTGGCCTCCGGTCTCCCCACCATCAACCAGAGATTGCCTGATAAAACACAATGTCATGCCACCCCGACCTGAATATTTCCATGGCTCCCCACTGCCCTTGAGGTGAATTTCAGCCTCCCTAACGGAGCTCTTAAGGCTCAGGCTGGTGTCCCCAACCTCTGTACCCTCATCCCTCGCTTCTTCTTTGCCACATTCCAGACCCAGCCAACTGAACCAGTCTTAGTGTCCCCCAGGGGGCACGTTCTCTTTGCTTCTGTCCTTTTGCACATGCTGTTCTCTCGGGCTGGTGCACCCTCTCCTCTCCCTCTCATTTGTTTCTGTCACCCTTCAGGGCTCCCTGGAGGTGTCACCTCCTTCAGGAGCCTCTGCAACCCCGAAACCAAGTTAATTCCCCACCCACTCTATTCTTCCAGAGCCCCCCATACCTCCTGCATCACATTCTACCAAAATTGCCCACATATTGTCCGGAAGCCTCACTGGCCCGTAAGGTAAGGACTCTCTCTCTCCCTTCTCCCTTATTGTGCCCTGAGCATCTGGGACCGTAGCCGGCACACAGTAGGCATACAGGAATGATTTGCTGGACCAGGGATCCAAGGAAGGAATAAGTGAATGAGGGAATGAACGAGGAGACCCGAGTAAGTGCTCCTTCTCCGCATATCCAAATGTGTAAAACGCACAGGCAAGTCCATCAATAAGGCAAGCACTCGCTCCTCACAGCCTGTCCTTGGCTGGGAGTCGGGTGATGGATTTCCGGAGGTGATGCATGGGAGCGTGAGAAGGGCGGAGTGGACGCATGGAAGAATAGAATATAGATTTCTATAGATTAATCATTTGTCATTCCTGCTGCTCGGCACGCTCACGCACACACACTCCTTCCCTCCCGGGTGCCCCTCCTGCCCTAGGGAAGCACAACGCTTACTGCCCTTGGACCGTGCAGTAGGGGTGCGCGCGCACGCGCACACACACACAGAGCAACACAAACACACGCAGAGAGATGTCTCATGCAAGTTTACCCATCACAAACCCCCCCAAACACACAAATTCAGACACATACTCTGTCCCCTACATACATGTGTGCACACTTACTCTGACACACACACACAGAGGAACCTATATTTTCTGTGTCCAATTCCTCCTTCATAGATAAAGGGCAGAGGGGAAGGCTGAGTGGGCTCAAGGCAAAGCCCCCTGGTTCCCTCCACCTGCTGTGCCAGCTGGGGTCAGATGATCTCATGTGTGCCCCACAGGTCACTTCCTGCCTTAGGCAAAGTTGCTAAGGAGGGAACTGGAAAGGAACAGAAACTCTTTCATCCCAGCTGAAGGGGAAGGAGCCCGCTGCCCCAGCCACTCCCTGGCCAGCCACTCTGCTTAATGCTTGGGCAGACGTGGGTCAACGGAAGAACCACCCCCCCAACATTCCACAGACCCTGCACCAGCCCCCTCAGAGGCCCTGTCTGGCATCCCAGGAGCCCCAAGGCTGCCCCACCTCTCAGGACCACACCCTTTACTCTAGCACCTTGTGGAGGAACCCCCAAATACCTCCTGTAGTCCCAGATCCAGAATCTTCCCAGATCTTTCCAAACTGTAGAGCCCCAGGACACACACACACACACGTACACACTCCTCCAGTCTCCAGACCCACCAGCCATGTGAGAACTCTCTGTTCCCTGCAGCCCATGAGCTCCTCCCGGGGCTCCCTCTGTCTCTGTAACTCTCAAAGACTTCCAGCATACGCTGGTCACTCTCCAAGGCCTTCCTAACCCACTGGTTCCCCACACTCCCTCTTCCGGTCACCTACATTAGCACTGAGCCTTTACCTTGGACCCCCAGGAACATGGCCCATGGTCTTCCTCCAAGTCCCCATCCTGACTTCCGGTTATTGGAAACTAAACCCTCCCCAAAGCCTAGGGACCCTGGTCCCCCCAGTCCTTGCTGGCTCCCAGCGAAGGCTATCTCTTCATTACTCTGACCACAGACCACTAAGAACGCCCATAGTTATTCAGTCCCATGGTCCCTCATTTGTTCACTAAGCAAACACATATTATTGCTCACTTTGAGTTACATCCAAAAGGATGGACAGTACTAGAGGCCTGCCCCCAGGGAGCTTGCCATCTGCTGAGACCCAGACACTCACAGAAGCACCAAATCCCAGGGCAGAGAGGGGCCTCAGAGTGGGACCAGGACACTGCTGGCTACAAGTCAACAGACAATGACCCTGCCCGATCCAGGGTCCCATGGAGACACAAGAAGAGCTCGAAACCAAAGGACCGACTCGCCCATGCCCCTGCTCCCAAGCATGGCAGGTCTCAGACCGGCCAGGCAAGGGGAGGGCAGTCTCCAACTCTTAATCAACCTCAGAGATGCATCAGAAAGAACCAGCCTCTCCTGGAGCACGTCCATTGGGTCGTGCTTCTCCACCACATCCCACTGCCACACCAGTGTCTCAGCTTCCCCAAGGACTGGATGAGAACCTCGGGCACACACAAAGTCACACAGAGGGTGCCATGGAGACTCAAAGAGGGTGTTGTTTTCTCCTGTGGGTCCCTGATCATCTGCCAGGGGTATCTGGGGAGACATCAGAACTCGGGGACCCTGAACTCCACCAACCCTATGGAGGGGCTGGGCTGAGCTGCCCTGCAAGGGGCTTCTCATGCCCCTTCATCTGGACTCAGTTTCCCCCCGGAGAACACTTCCATGCCAGAATGTCGGTGGGGGGGGCGGTGCTGAGGCTGGGAGGGGCAGGTGGTGGCCCATTGCATTGTCTTTGATCTCAGCCACACTCCAGTCACTCTGACACCCAGCCGCCTTTCCCTTCCCATCTCCCTTTGAAGTTGCTGTGTAGAGATGATGATAGATTACTGCAGTTTCAGCTGCCTGGGGCAGGACCTTCTCCGGCTGTCTTCCCTTTGCTCTTAGGCTATTTGCTCTGTCTGGGGGTCCCCCGAAGACCCTGCTCCAGATTGGCCAATGCCAGGGCTTCTCCGGACCACAAGGCCGGGGCATTTGTGCAGAACTGACCCAGCACCTTCGTTTGCTGTGCTCCCAGGAGACAGCTCTGCAGACATTGAGCCGAGCATCCCTGGGGATGCCATCGAGGTCCCAATGCTCCTAGCAATGGTGTGGTGAACTCTTTGTGGTGTTGGAGCCAGGTCCCACACCACCGTCGTCTGCAAGTCTCAGATCAGCGCCCCCACGTGATGGTCGGCTCGGCACTGCACGGAGTGGGAAGACAGCCAGCATCCCTGTTCCCTGCTAATGCGGCGCTGATTCCCTTCGGGCAAACTGCCTCTCCCCCATCCTCCCCAAGTTTGTGTCTTCCATCCAACTGTTCTCTCTCTGTTCTTTCTGCCCCCTCCACCACCTTCCCTGCTGTTATGTCCCTCCCTGTGAGAGTGAGCTTTGCAAAGCACAGGTCACTTCCCCCCACGGAGTAAACCCCGCAATGGCTTCGCAGGGTTCCCACACTGAAGGTTAAACCCCTTAACGTCTTGACACACGGGGCCCCCCGTGGGACCCGTGTGTCCCACTGGCCTCTTTGCTGTCCCACCACAGCCCCTCGCCCCCTCCCTGGGGCAGGCCTGAGCCCGCCCTCCACTCCCCTCCACCCCATCCCATGGTACAGACCCTGGAAGTCTCCAGCCCCAGCATGCAGGCTCAATCCTCCGGGATTCCATGCTCCCGCCCTCTCCCTGGGTATAAGGGATCACTCATCCCTGGGCCTGTGTGATCGGAATCTGCTGCCCCACTAAGTTCCATGAGAATAAAGACTTGGTGTGCTTTTAATCAGAGCCGTCACCAAGGCCTAACACCCTGTCTTGACCATCACAGGCACTCGGACCTTGCTTACAGAGTGAATGAAGGAAGCGGTGGTTTTGAGTTTAAGGGAGCGAGCAGCCCTCGGCCAGGCCACGGCGAGCTCACATCCTGCCATTCCAGCAGACCACATGTGAGTTTGGCTCCTGGGGAAAGAAATCAGCAACAGGCCCTTCCTCTCAGCCCTTCCTGGATGGCCCAGAGCAGTGCCACTGACAGCTGAGGGCGTGGATGTGGGTTGAAGTCCTGAGCGCAGCCCTTCCTGGGAAATCCACACCTCACTGTGGGGAAATTCAGTGATACCAAAGGGCCTGAGCTAGTAACCCCACAGCTTCACACCCCAGGCCTCCTGCCGGTGGTGCTCAGCTTAAACAAGCTACCTTCAGCTTTAGAATCAAGGCCAGAGAAAGTTCTAGAAAGACCAGGAAAGTTCTGGAAGCCACCAGAGGTGCTGCGGCACCAGAAGGGGCCAGAACCTGGAAGTCCAGACCCTTGACTTCAAACCTGATATCCGCTGTCCCAGAGCGTGACCCAGAGCGTGACCCGAGAGCTATCCTCCTGTCCTCTCCTTCCTGTCCCCAAGCCAGGCCTCGGAAAGAGTATGCGTCCTCCTGCTGAGCCCAGCAGCATGAGGCCTCCTGGAGGGGACTGACAGCAGCCCCTCAGCTCCTGACCCTGTCCCCACCCACACCCAGCTCCACCCCACCCCCTCGAGCCCCAGGTTCTGCTGTCTAAAGCTGCCATGCTCTTCGACGCTGCCAGAAATTAAGATGCACTGCTCTTGGTTAGTCACCCTGCGTCACTAAAACGAGGAAAGAACCTGCTTCTTGTCTTCCCACCTTCTCCTTCCAAAGCGTCTTCAAAGGAAGGGGGAGGAAATGCACGGCGACACCCCCTCGCTGCTCCAGGCGTTTTAATGAATTCCAGCCTTCAGGGAGAAGGACGGCTGTGCTACCGGAGCCCGTGAAAAACGAGGGGAGGAACAGTAAAGCAAATTTCTTTTTATTGACTTTTAGTGAGCTATTTAATCCAAACAGCTCATTATCTGCAATATAAATATACTATATAATGGATTTTGCAATAAGAACAATTAGTTTTGCAATTAGCATGAGAATAAGCTCTCCCCAACCGCAGAGAAGGCAAGGCCCAGACTTCGAGGGCTGTGGGAGTCTGGCTGGGGGGAGAAGCGGGGGTGAGAGGAGAAAGCGCCCTCCAGAGGGAGAGGGCCGGGCTGCCCCCACCACCCAGTCCACTTGGCAGGGTGGCCCCGGGATGCACAGGGACATCACCGGGAGACGGGAGCACAGAGCCACGCGCATAGGTGCTCGGAGCACAGGCTTTCCGCAGATCTGGGCTCGAGGCTCAGCTCCATCACACGGCAGCTGTGCAACCTTGGGCAAGTCACCTAAGCTCTCTGAGACTCGCTTGCCTCGTTTGAGAACCAGAGCAGCACTCTGCTACCTCTTCCTGGAGCTGGGAGGAGGACAAGAGGAGGGGATGTCCCTGCCCTTGGCCCAGGACGTCCTCTGTGAACACTTGGAGGGTGCTGAGCTGGGCCTTTGTAGCTCCTTGTCTGGCTTGCCTCCACGAAGGAAGGAATCATGTCTGTCTTGCTCACCACTGAATCCCAGCACCAGGCCAGTACACACTGGGCACTTAATAAATGCTTATTGAATAAATATTACAAAACGAATGACACCCTATGGCTGCTTGGACCAGTACACCCTGTGTACTGCTGGTACACAGTAGGCACTCGCTAGACCTTCCTTGAATGGTGTTGCTCAGCAAATGAGACCCAGTGGCTGGGTCCTTCCTGTCACGTGACAGCAGGCTTGTCTCACGCAGCCTTGCAGACAGCATTGTGGCAGAGATGACAATCCTCTGTAGGCCCCGTTTTTGGAATCTCCTGACCTGGCTCTCTCTGCAGACTCTGAGGCTAGCTACTCAGAGGCAGGACCTCCCACCCAGGCCCCCTCCTGTCTGTAACCCCAGAGCCTTGAACCGAATTGTTGATCACACTGGTGTCCAAAGGCAATGGGGCCAGGGGGGGGGAGGGTGATCACATGGTAATCCAAAGGCAAAGAGAAGAGGCTTGAGGTCTTCCCAAATGTCCCAAACGCGATAGAACAGATGAAGGCACAGACTCTCGGCCACATGGCCTGAGTCTGTATCCAGGAGCTCGGTCTTCCAGCTAGGCAATGCTGACAACGTGGCTAACCTCACTGGCCTCATCTGTAAAATGGGAACAGAAATGGATTATCGATGGCCTCGAGTTTGGGGAAAATTACCTAAGAAATCCATGGGTGTCTCTCGTGCCTGTCACAGTCAGAGCTCAACAGACATTACCTCCCATCCTTATCACCATCCTATGGTGGATTCCAATCACGACGACCCATGGACCACACTCTTGGGACCCAACGCAGCCCCCACCTGGCCTCTCTCCAGGAAGCTTTGTAGAAGGTATTTCTCAACTTAGCCAGTCCCAACCAGCTAAGCAGGCTGGCCTGGGGATTCTCCAAACATACAGCACCATCTAATTTTTGCACCTCCGTGAGGGAGGCTTTGGTATTGCCCAGGTGGGGAAACTGAGGCCCCCAGAGGTTTCCCCACACACAGACCCTGTCTTGATGTTCTTTCACTCCCCGCCTTGTTAGAGGCTCCCATTTACAGCAGAATATAAATGACAGCAAGCGTTTCCCATTGATAGGTGCCAGAGACCACTTGGCACTTTCTACGCTTCATCCGGCCCCGGGCTCATCCTGTCCGCAGGTGGTGGAACCAGGACTCCACCCCAAATGCTCCTAAGCTCCAGCCTCTTCCCCAGGCATTCACTGTGATCCTGAAGACCTTTAGTTCTCCCACTTGAGTCTCCAGATGTTCAATCCTGGGCCATGCTGGGTAACTGTCCCATTGGTTTGAGCGAGAACAGCATGGAGCAAAGGGGGATGGTGTCCCAGGATCCCAAGCCCTACGGCTCCCCCCAGGCAGCCCCCAGGATACATAGTCCAGGCTTGAAGAAGACCCTGACTTTGGGCTGCGGCTAAGGTGACCTTCAGGCCCCCACCATGGCTGGCTGTGGAACGAAGGTCAAACACCTAGCACACACAGTTGCCAGGCAGAAAAACACAAGGAGCCCCAAAGGCTGATGGGAATCTCTCTGAACGTAACAGCCAAGGACACTGGCTTCAGAGGCACACAGCCTGAGGTCGAGTCTCAGTCCTGCCATTCACTTGCTCCCAGACCTTAGGCTAGTCTTGTCTTCTTCCCGAGCCTCAGCCTCCTCCTCTGTGAAGTGGAGACAACAGCTCTGCCTCCCGGGGCTGCAGAGAGATAAAGCATGGGAAACACCAAACAGACCCTAGAGTCCAAGAAATAGAAACTCACTGTCACTCACATTCCGCTATAAATGTGATGCTCTGAGACAAGGCAGGGAGAGAAGCCAAGTCAGGAGAGGGGCTGGGGCCGGCAGCCCCGGGTCTTTTTCCCCACCAGGACCCAGAGTCCCACCCAGGGGTTTCTGGTGCCTTCCACCTCACCCTGCCCTTGCCCTCGCTCTCCCCGGCTGCAGCCTCTTCCCGTCGCCACCTGATTCCGTGTCCCAGCTGGGTGCGGTGGCCCTTCCACGGGAGAGCAGAACTGAGTGCTGTTAGTCACGGCATGGAGAGGTGCCATCCATCCGGGAGGCCAGGGGGACACAGGAGAGGTCATCTCCATTACAAACTGGCTATGATGAAGCCATTACTTACCGTAATGGGATCCTTTCAGTCGGAGGTGACGCCTGCCACAGCCGATAACGCCTGCCGCGGCTCCCGCAGCCGGCGGCTTGCAATAACACGGGCTCTCCCCTCTGTGACAGGTTCAAGCTCTCACGCTCGGCAGAAAGTCCATTTTCCAGCACAACTGGGTACACTTCCCTGTGACAAATGCCTGTTCGCCTTTAATCTGTTACGAGCCGAAGAGGCCCAAAGGAAGCAGTCCATCACGGGGAAGAATGTTTTCATAAGTGCGCTCTTGGAGGGCCCCCGAATGAGGGGGGCAGTGCGCGTGCCGGCTGTCTGAGTACTTGTAGGGGGCACTGGGGGGCCCAGAGCCACATTTTAGAGGAGAGGGTGGGCCAGGGTGTGAGGGTCTGCGGCAAGTGGGAGGTTCTCACAGGTGTGTGGGGACATGCCTTTGTGTGTCTGTGCCTGGGAAGGGCAGGGAGCGTCCCTGCAAGGGCGCACGTCCTTTGTGTGTGGGGGGGGAGGTGCAAATGTGTGCAAATGTGTGTCCATGAGTGAGGGCAGGAGGTGGTGTGATGTGTACCGTGTGAGAGGAAAGAGAAGGGTCTGGAGGTGTGTGTTCAGATGCGCGTGTCAGGATATCAAGAGCCTCCACTGGTGTGCAACAGCATCCAACAGTAGCTCCGTGTGTGTATGCATGTGTGTGTGCGCATATGTATGTGTATGCTACAGCGTAAGGCCCACACAAGGGCCTGGGGATAGGTAAGGCTGTCCGGGTAGAGACCTCTGTATGTGCACGTGATGGACTGTAAGTGTATGTGTGGCACACGCATGTGAGCATTCAGGTGTACACCTGAAGCAGGCAGAGTGGGACCTCACAGTATAGCCAGCTCTCCCAGGCCTCCTGGGAGGATGGGGCGGGGGGAGCATTGAGCACAGGCCCCTCCGTCCTCATAGCTCAACCAGGCTTTGTCCCAACACCTGGGAACTGCCTGGCTGAGGATTCGCACTCAGCTGGGGTTTGGGGACGGGGGGCGGAGGAGGGTTCAGAGGCCAGAGTGCCCTCCTCCTGCCTAGATTCTGGGTATAGTAGAGTCAGGGTGGCGCTCAGGATGGGGACTGAGAAGTTGCACCCAGATCCAGGTTGAAGCCATACACGACGAGAGCCACGTCTGTCCGAGGATGGCCATGGGCTGGGAAGAGCAGCCCAGAGAGGCCGCTGGCGGTGTTGAAGCCGCCCATCCAGCCTGGACCAGGAGGAGCAGGAGTGGGACCGCAGGGAGCACCGATGGTGGGAAGAAGGGGCAGCTTCCCCCCATGCCCGTTCTGTGCTTGTGCCCCACCCCTCAGCAGGCCCTGGGACACCGGTTTACAATCTGAATCCCCCTGGACGTCCCAAACCACCTTTCCCAAGGACCGACTCGGAACCAACGCCCCCAGCCGCAAACATGTCTGCGCGGTATTTATAATGACTGTGAGCCTGATTATTACGAATAGCTAATCCACATCAGGTAAGTGCATGGGTTTCATGCACATGCTTGCATTTATAAATAGCGATTCATAGGGAGAACAATGGCGTCTTGAATCCCCGATGCGAACTTCCCACATGTCATCAATGATAACATCCAGTCCTCACCAAGGAAGGTGAGGGTCAGGGCGGGCAGCTAAGGGCGGCCAGTCCCAGAGCGGACAAGCAGAGGACCTGGCCCTGAACTGGGGTCCACCTCCAAGGAGCCCCGTCCGGGGAGGTTTCCGGCAAAGACATCCCGTTTCCCCCGCCTCTCACCCTGGAGCCTCACGCCGGCCCAGCAGAAGGCAAAGCTTCGCTGTGCACTGGTTCACTGACGGAAACCACGCTGAATTCATTCAATAATCGGATTGGGGGAAACAGCTCGAGTCTTCCACTTGGGCGGGAAGCAATAGCAAAGTGCCAAGGAAAACCTCCCGGTCACAAACCAGTCCACGAAATACAAAGTACCATCTGTAAAGGGTCTCCCGCCCAAGGTCACACAGCCTGTGATGGTGGAGCCAGGATGCGGGCCTCTCTCCCGGAGATCCTGGAGATCCCCAGCTGGGGACCGGCATGACCTTGTTCTCATTTCAAAGAGGTCACACCAGAAAATGTATGGTTGTGTCTTCTGTTGAATGTTTAGTGTTCAAAGAAAGATATGTGCAGAAGGAGTGGTCAGGACAAACCCAGGGGAGGCTGAGGATGGACAGGAGGGGCAGGCATGAGTGGGGACCTTTGACCTTGAAGATGTTCCATGTGACCTTGAGGGTTTAGGGGTGGGGAAAGGGGACAAACTTTGGGTTGGTGAATGTGAGGACAGCGAAAGACAGGAACTTGCAGAGAGAAAAACAGAACTCAGAAGGAGGGAGCAGCTGGCCTGGGAAATGGATCAGATAAACCCCGATTTATTCTTCAGAGCTCAGACCAAATGTCACTTCCTTCGGGAAGCCTTCCCTGACCAATCCCCAGGTTCTCACTGCACGGTACACCGGCCCCTGAGACACAATTTACAACCAAACCACAGCTGGCGGAATGCGACATTGGGTATGTGTCTCCTCTACTGGGCTGTGTGCTCCGTGAAGGGCGGACGGCACCTAGGAACCCCCAGTATTCAGCACAGAACTCTGCACACAATAGGAAGGCAATGAACACTTGCTGAATGGATGAATGCGTGCATTCTCCGGGCAGAGCTG
Source organism: Mustela erminea (assembly GCF_009829155.1). Classification (NCBI taxonomy): domain Eukaryota; kingdom Metazoa; phylum Chordata; class Mammalia; order Carnivora; family Mustelidae; genus Mustela; species Mustela erminea. The sequence continues at coordinate 81,341,364 of NC_045623.1, read as the reverse complement.
GGGCTCCCCTCCTCAGGCTCCTACAGTCCCCTGGACATAGCTCTCCACTGCCCCCTCATGCCCAGCCACTGGCCTCCCTTTTGCAGTCTCAAACTCACAACCCGAGGGCCGAATCTGGCCTGGGAATAGATTGAAAGTAAGTGATCTTATATAGTTAAAAAAAAAAAAAATCAGTATATTAATTTCTCTTGAAGAAGAGGATAATCTGGCAATACAAAGCCATCTTTTCACTTGACAACAGAATCAGGTGGAGTTGAGTGGCCAGTGTCCCCCAATAGCTGGGTCCCAAGGCTCCAGATGGCCGAGACCCCCCCAGGTGCCTACCCTTCTCACCCCAGACCTGCGGCACTCATCTCTGTGCCCCACCCAGACACTGTAGCATTTGGAGTTGGGACCTCCTGCTCTGTCTGCATCAAGCCTGCCCCCGCTAGACCCTGAGCTTGTTCAGGACCGAACATACACTGCACGGGACCTGGCACAGAGCGGAAGAATGCTAAGTATTGGCTGAATAGGTGAATAGAAGCCAGAGCAGAAGGAAGCCGCAGGGGGGTGGTGAGACCAACTGAAGCAAACCTGGGTGTTAGGAGAAGAGAAAGCCTTCTCTGAAGGAACGGGAGCACCAGATTATACGCTTTTTAGGGATTAGCTGAGAAAAGATAATTGAGTGTACCAAACACTTTGTATTTTGTCTCATTAGCTGCTGTGATGCTTGCCATGCTTAACGTTGGAGGTGGTGAGTAGGTTAATCTCATTGAACTGATTTAATAAATAGAAATCCATTTTTAAATATCTCCCAAGGATGGAAATCATGGTCGCGGTGTCCTGGCGCCGACTGCCAGGGACTCTACTGCCACCTGGTGGTGAGGTGTACATATTGCAGGAAGAGTGTTCTAAAGAAAATCCTGCCAAAAGCCACAAAGAAGGTTCAAGAACGGGGAACCCTCCCACTCCCAGGCAGAAAAAAACCTTGGCAAAAGGAAGGAACAAAGTAGGGCATAAATGGCTAGTTTAAAAGAGAAATTAAATTAAGTGTACTTCAAACTACAATGACTGAGTTTTTGAGGTACCTGAGTCAGTTAAGGGCGCCTCAACCCTCTGGGAATTCTTAACCATAATCAAGACTGACATAAATAACTAATTCTAGGAAGACTGAGGCCCAAGTTCAGACCTGTCAAATCAGTCCTCTGAGTGTGGGTGTTGCAGGTTAACTTGAACTAACCACGATACCTGCAATATAGGCCAGACATCAAGCAAAATGCTTTACCTGGTATTTTTTTCCCAGGAAATCTCTTATTATTACTATTATGTTTTTTATTTTAATTCCAATATAGTTAATATACGGTGTTATACTAGGTTCATGTGGACACTATAGTGATTCAACAATTGTATACATTACTCCTCCAGTAAATCTTTACAAAAATCTTTTGGACTAAGCCCTATTATTACCCCATTCTGCAGATCAGGAACTTGAGGCTCAAGGAGGTAAAGTCTCGTGCCCATGGTCAAAGAGCTAGTGCACGGTAGAGAAAGGACTCAGACCTAAGTCAGGCCGGGCTGACTCCAGACTCTGCCATTTTGTTGAAGGCTCCTACCAGCTCTAGACCCAAAGTGACCCCTTTGAGATTCCAGGCTTCCCCCCACACCCCACCCCCTTAAATGAGCATGTCCTCTTCCAATAGCCGCAGCAGGTCTCTGGAGGGGAGAGATAAAAATACAGAGAAGTGTTAGCCCCACCCGCCTCACACCTCAATGGTCCCCCCCACCCCACCTGCCCTCACCCTCCAGAGGTTCTCCTGGGCCCTACCTGTCCCGTCCTGAGCCCGGTGCCCCAGCCCCCTGTCTCTGCCATGCTGAGTCCACAGCCCTTCTGGGCAGCGTGGAGCCTCGTTTGCTGATTGGCAAGTTCACACTATGGGCCTGCGCTCCAGAGAAAAATACAAAACCATAATTGTCCCCAGATTAGCTTGTGTTCTTTGTGGAAAGAAACAATACACAGCCTTTGTGTTTAAAGAAAAAAAAATTACTGAAACAAAAAATTTCCAGTTCACACTCTTTTGAATTGAGAGAAATAAGTAAACACTATTTCCCAAATCTGTGTTCACTGGGAAGCCTCCTTTTATTATATTTATGCAAAAACACGAGCCAAATCTCATCCTACGCCACTATAAAACACATTCGATAATAAAATGCAAAAGCTGTTTGCAAAGAATTACAGAGGATCAAGTTCTAGCCTATTGTGAGGAGTATTTTAAAATTAAGAGTTTTAAGCTTCATGTATCCCAATTTTATTTTGCAATAATCCATGCCTTTAACTTACCCTGTTTATATTTGCTCCGAATAATGTAGCCAAAAATCCACTGAACATTGATTGTGAAAAGGGTAACTCATTATCTGCTTTTGCCCAGAAATAACTGAGGAAGAAAGGAAGGTGTTTGCTTGTGTTCCCACAATTCTTCGGAAATATTTGCTTTCAGACATTTTGTAATATTGCGAAGTGTGCGTATTTCTGCATGGGAGCTTTGCAATTTTAAAAAAGATACCAAAAGGAGCAGAAGGGAGGCTAAGGAGGTCTGCATCTGTACCCCTGTACCCCAGGTCACAGCAGAACCTAATCTGCATGCCCACCTGGGGAATTCTGGAACAACCCCCACCACCCACTCCCACTCCCTCACCCCCTGCTATCCTGGGAGAATTTACATAAAGGGCCAGCAGGGAGGATTTAGGGTGGTTGCTAGAAGGATTTCACACACTACACCCCACAGCCATGAAAAGAGAATGGAGACCCAATCCCCGGTGCTGGGGTGAGTGTGAGGACACCCTGGGGAGGATGGTGGGTGCAGGAAAGCCACCCTATGTCAAGGGAGTCCATGAGTATACAGCTAACTGTCACAGTGACCTGCCAGCAGCCTCCGTGGGGCACTGGGAGCCCTGGTCAGCCAGCAGCCAGGATGGACCGTCCCACTATTGCAGGACGAGGTTTAGCTCCTGTGCCTGCTGACCAGCTCCCAGGGATGGGGCCCCCCCAACCTCCCAGTCTCTACAGAAATCCCCTGGAATCATAGACCATAGAGGCTCAGACCTCTCCCTCTTTGGGGTCCAGCAGAGGTGCCCAGGGAAACCCAGGAAACGATGGGCAAGGTCTGGTTCCTGGCGCCTGGCCCCCACCCGTGCCCTATTCCCTCTCTTTGACCTCCACCCGCCCTTCCCTTTCCGCTCCCGACATCCGTCTTGCTCCATCTTGCTCGCCTTCCTCTTCCCGCGACCGCCAACAGTCACATTAAAACTCTCTGACCTTTACGTAGCATTTTTTGCTCTTTGAGAGCACTTTTTCTCACATGAATGCTTCTTAAACTGGGGGGCACACACCCTCGGGGCTCCTGTCCACGGGCCAGGGAGTTTACAGAGCCACGTGACAAGCACGGCCCACCTTGCCTGCATTAAAATTACCCAGTGGTAAGGAACTTAGAGCGCTCTTTGTGTTACCAGAAACAACACGGATCTTGGATGCAACAGAGTGCAAACGGCACATCAAATTTTAAGCAGCAGCATAACTTCAAATACCTTGTGAGCTAGCAGCAGGCTGCTTCAAGTTCCGCCCTCAAAGCCCCAGGGTACCTGTTTACTCACTTTTGCCCTTAGGTTTTGCTTTGGTGGAAAAGTTGGAGAAGCTCTGACTCACTTTATCATATAAAATCCTCACAACAGCCCTTGAAAAAAGTGAGGCAGTCTTAGAGAAGCAGGGATAGGGACTCAGGGAGGCTGAGTAACTTGCCCCCAAGTCACCCAGCCAGGACTGGTGATTTCCAAGTCTACAGCATCCTTCAAAACACATAGGCAAACACGTGCTTCAAGCCTGTAGAGCTTAAACCCAGGCAGCTGTAATTCTGACGTCACCCGCAAAACCCACCGTCAACCCTGGATCCCCAGCCACAGAGGCTGAGGGCAGGAAAGCTAGGGCTGTATTGTACCCCCTCGTTCTTGCTGGTAAGACTCAAAGGGCAAGAGGCAGATACACAGGGACAAGGGGGGGCCTGGCCTCTTCCTCAGTCCCCAGTGCCACACCGTGTGAGGCTATGAAAGGGATCCCGCCCAGGAGTCAGGAGGCCGGAGTGCCAGCCCAGCTTCTCCCCCAGGAGCTGTGTGGTGGGGCAGGTGTCTTCCCTACTCTGGTCCTAGAACAACAAGATCCCTCGAACTCCCAGGGTCCCAGAGCCAGGCTCTGGGTTCCAATCCCAGGTTTCCATCTACCAGCCAGGTAGCCCTGGTGTGTCCTTTCCCACGCTCGAGCCTCAGTTCCTCTTCTGTAAGTGAGCACACAATCCAGGCCTGGCTCACAGGATTGCTAGGAGGACTGAGTGAGCTGATTCGGGCAAGGCCCTTAGAAGAGGGCCTTGTACTGAGCAGCACTCAGTATACGTGAGATGTATACAAATGAGGGTAACGAGGGTCAAGTGGAGACCCCAAGGACCCCCGTCCTAGCATCAGTGTGCCTGATTGGTGGGGGGGCAGGGAGAGAGGGGGGAAACCACACAGCCTGCCCCTTCTTCCCACTCCTGCTGCATCAGACTCAAAAGCTGTCCCATGGTTTGTTCGCCATGGGTGGCAAAGTCTTTCTGGGGTGCAGGGCTCAGGTGGGAAAAGCTCTTATGAGAAATCGCTAGCGCCCCCCCCCCCCCCGCCTTCAGGTGCCTTTGCTGGTGTCTGCTCAACAACCACTTACTGAGCATCTTTTCTGGGCCAGACACTGCCTGGGGCATGGGGGATGCCTCCATGGAGAGCGAAGCCAGACACAGTCCCTGTGGGTCTAGAAGAGAGACAATCAACCCACAGTGCAATGACAGGGGGTGGTCAGTTCAATGAGGGAAACTAAACCAGAGGAAAGGGACAGCAGCGGGGAAGGAGATTAGATATATTGTACTTCGGGAAGACCTAGTAAACGAGCAAGTTTACCATCGACTGATGGTAAGCCATTGACTAATACTATTTGGCCACTCAAAGCTTCTGAGCACCGCTGTTTCCCTGGCTGGGGAAACCGCTGGCGTGACGGCCACCCAAGTGACCCCAACAGCCTGCAAGCAAGAGGAGGAGGGTTCGAGCATAGCTGAAGGGGACAACCTGATATCAGTGGATATCCACCTTTGGAAAGATGCCAGAGGTGAATTTCCACGAGGAAACTCAGGTTGAAAATAGGAAGCTGGGATTGATAGGTGGGTCCAGACAATTGCCTGCTGCTGACTCCAAGGCATGTCATATGCACGAGATAAGAGAAGTCTCAGAACCAGCTTCAGCAATGAGAAAATCATCTTAAAGCGGGATCACTCACTTTCCAAATTGTGAAATAATGGCTTGAATTCAAATTTTCCAAGATAAACTTGGTGGTTTGTTTGTTTGTTTTAAAGAGTTTTATTTATTTATCTGAGCCAGAGAGAGAGAGACAAAGCACATGAGTGGGGAGGAGGCGTGGAGAGAGAGGAGGAAGCAGGCTCCCCGCTGAGCAAGGAGCCCAACGTGGGACTCGATCCCCAGACCCTGGGATCATGACCTGAGCCGAAGGCAGATACTTAACCCACTGAGCCACCCAGGCGCCCAGTGTTTTTGGTTTTTACTGTTAATTGAGATAGAACTATTCTATGTTCAGTATTAGAATTATTGGTACCTTATTTTATTATCAGATATTTGAATGTTCCTGCATAGTACGTGTATCGAACGATCATAACTGCAGACAATTCCAATCAATACAAACACATCAGACCCTTTAAAGTAATATTTATAACATTGTAATATTATAAACAGTATTTATTCGAAAATAAAGAGACAAGTTTATGGGATTATCTAAAGAACATTCTCGGTAGAGGAAACAGCAAGGGCAAAGTCCTTGAGAATGAAACAGGCTAAGGGGTTTGGTTTTATTCTCAGTGTGAGAAGGCGGTTTGCTCTTTCGAGAAACAGATGTGGATCATGTCTAGTAAATTCAATCCAGGAGTCCAGAACATTGACCCACCTTGTCCAAGATCACTCACCATCCTAGTTTCTTCCCATCCTATTGAGACAGAAAAAAGCCCAAAAGACTACCTAAGAGCCCAGTGCATGTTCAAAGCTCTGTCTTCATTAATAGAAAGGGGAAAAAAAAAACTGCACAAATGAACACAGCCTCCTCCTCACGCTGAACAGTTAGCCGTATTTAACGTACAGATCACAGCAGCAGGTAACTCATACATGGTTAGTAGCAAATGAAAAAATCAAAGCAAAATAAGTTAAAAAGAGACACAGCAAAGAAGAGAATGCTTCTCCTAATTAAGCCTTTCAGAATGCTTCAGGCACCCCGGAGGGCCCGGGGAGATGCCAGTCTCAAGCTTGCCAGGATTTCTGATGCTGGCATATCCCCCATGAGGACAGCCACAGCTTCTCCGACGCCTCCTAGGAGTTCAGGGGGGGGTCACAGGCCAGAGATGGCTAAGGTGACATGGGGCAGGTGTCGCAGGCTGGCCGTCGTGGGAGGTGCCTTATCAGGGCTGTCTCCTTCAAATCCCCCCACCCCCAAATCCTGGGAAGTTAGGGATTATCCTTCCCATTTTACAGATGAGAACACTGAGTCCCAGAGAAGTTAAGAAACTTGCTAAAGTGAGGAAGTTTGCATTCATATGAATCCTGGCCAATTCAGGAAATGTGTGAGCTCCCAGTTGAGAACGGGAGACTGGAGGCTGGAAACGGTGAGGCGAAGATTTGGAAAGAGGAAGAGGGACAGAGGAGTCACACGGTAGAAGGACAAGACAAGGCATCTTTCTCCCAAATCTCACTCAGACCTCATGGCTGCTCTGTGGGACAAGGACTATTAGTTCTACAGTCAAACTGAGGAAACTGACACTCAGAAGCCATGATGGACCCGCCCAAGGCTGCCGGCCACAAGCAGGGGCCAGAGTCCGGCCAGGTGTGAAAGGCCGCACAGCCCCCACGGCTGCTCTGCACCTGGTCACGGCACCTGGTGGTAGGACCAGGCTGTCCTGGGACCATAGCGCCTGGGATGCGGCCTCAGCTTTTCCAGTGACTTCCTGTGTGACCTTGGACCCAAAGCTCCCCACTCTGAGTCGGAGTGCCCTCACCCATAAAGTGAGGAGGTGGATGGGCTGATGTCCCTCTTGACAGTAAGCCTCGGGGTCTGTGAGAATCATTAAGCCAAACACAAAGTGCTCAATGGCTGATTCCTCCCACCCCAGGCAGCACGCAACAAGGGTGCCTTGACGGTGTCCCGTTCTCACCCTGATCCTCCGCATCCCTGGTTTTGGAGATCCTGGAGGCTCCCATCCTGGACAATCAGAGATCTGCCCCTCATCTTTACCTTCCCCCCACCTTCCCTGCCCTCACATCTGCTCAGCATCAAACCCAGTCCCCTCCGTCTCATTACTTCGCCCCCAAGAGGTGTGCCTGGGCTCTATCCCTCTCTACCTCTCCCGCCAGCCATGCAGAGCCTTCTGCCTAGTCCCCTGGCCCCAGTTTCTTCCATGAAATGGCTGGAGGGATCTTTGTCGGACCAGATTTTTTGCATGCTCCAAACCCTTCAAAAGCCCACCGGATAAGTCCCTAAGCATGACATCTGATATTCAACACGCTTTAGGATCGGATGCTAGTCCGTCTTAACACATTTCCATCCACCTCCCTCCTCTTCTCACTCCCACCTCCATGTCAGCTGGGCATTCTGCTTTTCCACTGAACTGCCCCATAGGCTCTTCTTCCAGACTGGAATTTCCAGCTCCCTCCTCCTCTCCACTCCCCTCCCCTCCCTCACCTGGTTCCAACGCCTTCCTCCCAAGCACCCCAGAGAGGTCGCTGTCCTTCCTTCCTCTCTGTTCCCATGAATCTTTTTACAACACTTTGTACAGACCATGATTTATTCGTTTCTGAATCTTCAGTGCCTGGCACGGAGCCTGACACACAGAATGGATGTAGATGCATATTTGATGGATGAATGGAAGTTTGACATCTCATTCCCTCATGGGCCAGGGATTTGTTCTCGTCTAGAATGTCAAGTTACCCAAGAAAGCTCTGTCCATCACCCAGAGCAGCACTGCCTGCACAGGCAATGCCTCCCAATGTCCCCTTCACCCACGTCTGGGCTTCATGCCAGCTTGGTGCCTGGAAGGCTCCCTCTCTCCCTCTCTGGTTTGTGAGGACACAGCTTCTCTCTCCTTTTCTCCGTCCACCTTGAACCCCAAGTCCCTGGGTCCAGGGGAAGGCCAGAGAGGAACAAGATGAAAAACCCGTGGCAGGGGGACATGAGAAGTTACCAGAACTGGTTCCTGAGATTCAAACATCCATGTTTTAGGAAAGATATACAACCAGTAAGATCTACCTAAGTGAAGATCCAGCCAACAATGAAAGCCCACACTACATGTCAAGTGACAACATGGCTATTTCTGGGTTATGGCTATTTCCATGGTTCGCTGTAAAGGGAGAGAGAGAGGTTCCTAGGGGATCAAGTGTGCATGACCTGAGTCCATTCTGGCAAACAAGGAAGGCTCCGAATGGCTATACACCAAAATGTCAAGGGGTCTATTTGTGGATGGGGGGAGATTATGGATCATTTTTATGCTCGTCTTCAAACTTTTATACTTTTTTTTTACAAAGAGCATAAATTTTTCTGTTCAGAAAAACAATAATGTTGTCTTCATATTGGAGGAAGAGGGCAGAGGGGAGAGGAAAGGAAGAAGAGCTAAATCAGAAATGGATGAACACAAATGTAACTGCCCCCAGAAGACCCTTCAAGCTTCTCCTCCCAATCCATATGAGGACCCCAGGCCCAGGGAAGATTCCCAGGTCTTGACTCCAGCACTCACCACAGACCCTAATCTCCCGCCTCCCGCCCACTCCTCCAGGACCCCTGTTCCTGCAACATTAACACTCAGCCCCACCCCCTGGCTGATGCTGATGGCTCAGGGAGCTCATCGAGACTACTGTTGGCTCAGACCAGCTTCCTCGTTTATCTGACTCTGAACAAAACACCAGAGCAGGAACCCAACCCCTTGCACTGGTACCCATGATGGGGGACTCATGCAGAGACACTGCATTGATGGCCAGCTCGGCACCATCTGAAGACACATTCCTGTAGGGCACATGATGAGAACCCAGGATGGAGGGTTCAAATTGATTAAAATGTGGACACAAATCTGCAGGGCTCTGGGGTTCCCTACAGAGGCTGAGGATCCCGGCCCCTCGCCCTGCTCTAGTGTCCGCATTGCACTGCTCTGGTTAGTTAACCCCCCTACACCTTGGTTTCCCCACCTAGAAGTGGGCCTGGTAATAACACAGGCATCACAGGAGGAGTGAGAAGGCTGAACCAGACTACACGTGGACAGCACTTAGCGTGGTACCCAGCACGCAGTGGCATTCAACAGATGACAGCTTTCATTACTGTTAGCAGAACTGTCCTCATCCTGCACTGGGTAGGTCATAGACATGCCGAGGCCACTGGCAGTCCCGCTAACAATGGGAGCCCGATGTGTCCTCATCGGTTACCATTAGGAGGCTGGCAACGCCTGAGGGACTCTGACGGAGGGAAAATCAATTGGGGTTCATGCACGGAAGAAATAACTACATTTGTCAGGGGACGATTGTTGCACAGAAGAAATATGAATGGCTCCATTCAGCTCATCCTCTTTCCTCCTTGAGAACATCTAGCCTTATTAAAAAAGTAATGAGGAGCATGGTTGCCACCTTCATCATGGCTAGTTGGGAAGCAGGAGATGCTAAGGCAAAGGAGGGGAGAAAGGAAACCATCTATCTGCGGGGGTGGGGGGTACGGGCAATGCCTTGGGATGTTGCTCAGGAGCTGCAGGGGAAAGAAGACGGTGTGTGCTAAGCACCAAGAATGCTCCAGCCAGGAGTCAGGTGCAGAGGCCCCATGTGGGCCCGGGACATGGTCCTGGATCATCTTTTGGTACCAGAACCTCTCCTCTTGCCTCCTGAATCCCATATGTCCCAGCCTATGGCTCTCAACTCAACCACACAGATGTCTCCAGCCTACCATGGCCAGGCCCATCCAGAGGTCAGAACCTGTTTTTTCATTCAGTCCACAGGTCGATGTGGATCAAGCTGTTGTAGACCCTTGGGACCATGTCTTCTAGTCAATGAGATATGGCAGGTGCACAACTAAGCCCAAATCATGTCAACCCATCATGTCATGTTTCAGCTGAAAAATCTTCTGGGGATCCTTAGTGCCTACATGACAGTATCTGAATGCTTGAGCATTGCTTCTGAAACCTCTCGCGATCAGTCATAATAGATCCGCTCCTTGTCATATCCAGCCCCATTCCTCCTCCTCTCCACCACTTGGCCTCCCCTACTTTGGCCTTGCTGAGCACCAGTCTGTTGATGCCTTGGGGTCTTTGCCCATGCTCTACTCCTTTCTTTTTGACAAACTTCTGCCCCTCCTTTGACATCCTATTCGAGTGTCCTCTCCCCCACCCATCTTCTCAAGCAGCCCCCAAAACTCTTGGTCTCTTATTTCTGTGTTCCCAGAACAGTGGATGCAAATGTTTATTCTAGCACCTATGATACCGCTTCATGTATTTTTATGTTCATCTTCCCCCCAACAAAGCTGTGAGCTTTTTGAAGGCAAGATCCATGTCCTATGAACCCCTTAACAATATAAAGTACCTGGCACACAGTAGGGGTTCAATAAATGTGTAAAAAAATACAAATGGACAATAAATAGAAGAAAAAGTGCTCAACCTCCCTAGTAGCAAGAGTAATGCAAATGACAATAAAAACAAAGTGCCATTTTCTTCTACTGGAGATGCAAAAATTGTGAAAGATTGATAATATTTGGTTCTAATGGAGATGGAAGGGCATGGGCTGGTGGGGGCCCATGTATTGCTACAATCGTTTGGAAAGAACAATATTTCCATGTGCTAACAATTAGGATGTGTATACCCGTTGACTATTCAATATCACTACTGAGAATTTATCCTATAGAAATAAAAGCACCAGCATATAAGCTGGGGTAGTTGTCTGTTGCTATGTAACAACTTGCCCCCAAAACTTAGGGGCTTGAGACAACACACATATATTATCTCACAGTTTCTGTGGGTCAGGAATCTGGGCACTGGGTATTCTGGCTCTGGGCTCCTCGCAAGTTACCCACCAGAGTTGTGGTCATTTGAAGGCTTGACTGTGGATGGATCTGTTTCCAAGCTCACTTATAGGGTTGTTGGCAGAATTCAGCTGATTCAGGGCTTTTGGTCAGAAGTCCTCAGTTCCTCACCAGTGGTGGACCAGAAGGCCATCCTCAGTTCTTTGCCAGGTGGCCTTGTCTGTGAGAGCAAACACATGAGACTAGCCAAAGAGAAAATATCAAGAAGGCAGATGTTGGTATTTTTTGCAACCAAGTATAGGAGTGAATCCTATTAATTTTGCTATATTCTATTCAGGAGAAGCAAGTCACTAGGTCCAGCTTGCATTCAAGGTGATGAGAATACACATGGCATGAAAATAGGAGGTGAAAGTCATGAAGAGTCATGTCAGAAGCTGTCTACCACAGTTCACGCATGTGGATGCATGTGCATGTGTGTGTGAGAGAGAGAAAGAGAGCATGAATCATGAAGAAAGTTATCAAAGAACACCCCAAACCCTTAACAAGGGTTACTGGCAAAAGGAAATAGGTTTAGATAGATAGGAAAAATAGGAGGATTTTTTTAATTACTTTGATTTTTTATTTTGTTGTTTTTTTTTAATAAATCTCTTTTTTGTTTGACTTTTAAAATAAATAGACATTCCTTTTATAACTTAAAAATTAAATGAATAATAATATGAGGTCATCAATGCCAAAAGTGTCCTGGAAATTGAAAGAGGGAAAATTCATCCTAGCTTGGAGAGAGGTGAGGAGAATCAAGGGAGGCTTCATGGAGGAGCCAGTGTTTGAAGTGAGCCTTGAAATATGAGCTGGGTTGGGATGTGCAGAAACAGCAGGAAGGGCATGGGGAGGGAAGAGCGCAACAGAAGGCATGTTAACTGTCCCAGGGCCAAAGAGTGGTCAAGATGACGCAGGTAGACAGAGCACAGGCCCACAGCTGAGGCACCCAGGCCAACCTGGCACATGTCTTCATCCCTCTGTCCAAGTTGCTGCAGAACGTTCTGTAGAGACTTAGGCTGCAACTGAACCACTGGGTATCTACAGAAGGTTCTAGACCTTTGTACTTGCTCTTACTGATGCCAAACTCAAGCCACAGCACTGATCCCAGTCTGAGAGGCCCTGGGGGGAAACTCTTAGGAGCTTGAACCCCTCCAATTGGGTCTCTCTAGAGGAACACTGCAAAGGAAGGATAAATGCCAACATTGTCCTTCTCTCTTAATGGCTCCCCTTAAGGGAGCCCTCCCAAAGACTAAGTCCACACTGTGGTTGTTCTGAGGACAAACCCCTTTACATCTCCTTAGCCATTAACTTCATTAAATTCACCAGTGCAGAGGGACCTGACTCCATCAGTACCACAGACCTGGGGCTGGCCCCAGTTCTGTTATCCCTTGGACAAAAGGGAAATTAGAATCAAAAGGCTGGACCCCAAAAAAGGGTCTTGGTTATTAAGTAAATGTAAACTACAAAAAATTCATCCTTCAAAGATTCCTTGATCACCGGCTCCTGGACAGGCCCCATGTTGGGCTCCAGGGAGGAGGAAAGGCAAGACCCATCTCCCTACCCTATAGGAGCTGTATAGGGATCAAGAGACATGAATCAAACGATTCCAGAGTAGGATGGTGTGGACCATAAGGGAGGTGGGGAATCAAAGATTGGTTTCACCATGAGGAAGAGATGCAGGGACTGGGTTTTGAAGAGTGAGTAGGAGTTTGGTAGAAAGAAAGGGAGGACAGGCACTTCAAGTGGAGCCAACAGCACAGGCAAAGATATGGCATCTGGACCTGCAGTTCAGTGTGGCTGGAACTTGAAAGAGGGGGCAGGGGAGGAGGCAGGATTGGCAAAAGATGAAAGAGGAAAGGTGGGTAGTCACCAAGTGAGGAGTTTATAAGGCCATGTGTAACAAGGCTTCTTTACTGTAACCCAGGGGTTTATGGCTCATTAAAGATGGTAGTAGGAAGCAGAACCTTTAGAGAGAGAGATGGGGGGATGGGGAAGAGAAGACCAGAGAAGGAAGAGACTTTCGTTTACATTCTTCAGGGTGTTTTATAACAAGTCTGTATTACTATTATAATACATTGTTAGTATTTTAAACTTTCTCTCTTGGCTAGTATCACAAATAATTCACAACAGCTGGCATTTATCACAGACTCATGAAGATGATTGTGCTCATCCTCACACTAGCCCTCGGAGAAAGTTACAATTATCCCCATCTCCCAGATGAGAAACTCAAGGCCAGAGAGAACAAGCAATGCTGAAGGTCACACAGGCACAGAGACAAATGTGCCAGAATTTGAACCTGGGTCTGCTGATCCCAAGCCCATACTCCTGACACCCACTCCGTAGCCTCCTGGGAGCACACGTGACAAGGAGAGGAGTTCATCACTTTCACAGAGGCCCTGAAGTCGGAGACAAAGCACAGACTCGGGACAGCAAAGCCACACTCAAACCATCTGGAGAGCCTGGTGCCCTGGGCACGGAGCCAGTGTGCCAGGATGGAATGTATCAGGCACAGATGTGAAATCCTGGACTTGGGAGTAAAGCCATGCCCCAGGACAGGTGGGAAGTGTGTGTCCTGCCTGGGATTGCACACCCTGCTGAGATGTGCACACCCAGAAGCCAGACCTATGTCCCATTGGAGCTGGGAGACAGTTGGCTGATGGGATGAGCTCCAGGCTGACTTCAGCCCATGCTTGTGGGGACTCCCTGGCTCTTTTGTCCCCATGGTCATCCTTGCTCATGTCTCCTCTGGGGGTCCGGATGAAGCTGGAGCCCAGCCCTGAAGAATCCCAACCAAATGACAGGCTGAGATACGGTTGGGACTCTTGGGGAGATGGAGGAGCCCACTGTGTGACTTCGGGGAATTGCCCTAAGTAAGTGATTTTTTAAAAGCCCCTTCTCCAGGATTGAATCTTATCTAGAAACCAGTACAAGAACTAGGTAAGAAGCAGCCGGGTTTGGAGGGGGGGTGGGCAGACTCTCTGCTGGTCTTTTTATGTGCCGTGCCCACCCGACCCCACCCCCTGGCCCCAGGTCTCTGAACACACTATGAAACCCACTGAACTAGATCCCTTTGCAAAGCTTCTGGTTCAGAAAATACCCTTTGATCCCTAGTGAATAATCACAGAACACACTAACACCTATTGAGCACTAACTATGCGCCAGGCACTAAGCTACGGGCTTCACACAAATCTCCTCATTTAATTCTCATCAGAAACCTACGAAATGGGCGCCTGGGTGGCTCAGTGGGTTAAGCTGCTGCCTTCGGCTCAGGTCATGATCTCAGGGTCCTGGGATCGAGTCCCGCATCGGGCTCTCTGCTCAGCAGGGAGCCTGCTTCCCTCTCTCTCTCTCTGCCTGCCTCTCCGACTACTTGTAATTTCTCTCTGTCAAATAAATAAATAAAATCTTTAAAAAAAAAAAAAAAAGAAAAGAAAAGAAACCTACGAAATGGGTTCTGTCACCTGGCAGAGACTGCCCGCTGCCCGCCAAACTCTCTTCTCCCCCATCTAATGACAACTGAGGCCAAACACACAGCCAAACTACATTTCCCAGCGTCCTTTACAGCGAGGTAGAGCCACGTGACCAGGCTCTGTCCAATAGCACGTGCGCAGAGGCGACTGCGCCATTGCCCGCCCGGGCGGCGAAGGCAGTTAAGTGGAGCCCCCCACCCTCTCTCCACCTGCGGCCTCGGACTGAGACCAGGGCCACCAGAGCGACTGTAGAAGCCTGGCGTTGAAGTGGTGGGTTGGGGGGTCCCTGAATTTACCCAGTGTGGCAGCGCCCTCTGCTGACCTGGAGCCCACCCACCTGTACCATTACCTGAGTGAAATTGCCACTTGTTTTTAGCCACCACCGTGTAGATGGGTCTGTGGGGCGTGCTCTGACCTTCCAGATCCTCAGTCCTCCGAGGAGGAAGACGGAAGAGTTGAAATAACTTTCTAAGATCACCTAGAGAGCGGCAGAGTCTGGAGCCATTGAGTCTGACACTAAATTGCCCGCCCTCAATCCATGACACTCATTCACACACACACACCCCGGGGAGGGTAATAAAATTAGTAATGCCCAAACTTGGAGCCCCCGAGATGTCCTTCAGTAGAGCAGGTGAATGGAGAAGTAAAGTGTGACACATCCAGCTAATGGCGTTATTCAGTGATAAAGAGAAATGAGCTATCAAGCCACAGAAAGACATGGAGGGACCTTAAATGCAAATCACTGAGTGAAAGAAGCCAATCTGAAAAGGCTATGTACTGTATGATCCAACTATCTGGCATTCTGGAAAGGGCAGAACTATGGAGACAGTGGTTGCCAGGCATTCAGGAGGAGGGAGGGATGAATAAGAGGAGCACAGAGATTTTTAGGGCACTGGAACTACCCTGTAGGATACTGTAATGGTATCATTTGTCAAAACCCACAGAAAGTATAGCACAAAGAGTGAACCCTAATATAAACTGAGGACTTCAGTTAATAATAACCTTTCAACTTTGGTTCATCTATTATAACAAAGGTATCACACCATCACAAGATGTACACAATAAGGAAAAGTGGGGAGGGGATATATGGGAAAATCTCTATGCTTTCCGATCAATTCTCCTATAAACCTAAAACTTCTCTAAAAATAAAGTCTATTCATTTAAGTATATAAAAATTTAAATAAAATATATACAACTTCAAGGAAAACTCGTGTGAAAAAATATTTTGCCACATGCAATACACTTTGATTAGCACCCATTTGATTTTCCCAGCAAGCTGTGATGTGGGTACTATTATTATGTCATTTCTCAGATGAAGAAATTGAGGCTCAGAGAGGCCAAGTAATTTGCCCAAGCCAAAATTCCCATTTCTTTGACTTTCCGTCATCCGCCCTCTGTAAGACCTGCTCCCTCTACCTTCCATTGACGGAGATGTGTCCTCACCAAAACAGGGCTCCGGTTCCCCAGCCCAGAAGAGCCTGCATGCAGGTGCCTGGGTGTCAGGCTGCATGGATAAAGGCTCACAACAGCCCTATGAGAGACACTCCAAGGTCACGCGTCACCTAGCAAACTAGCCCCTCAACCTCCCTGTGCAGTGCTCCTTCATCCGCAGAGCACTCACTCAAAACAGATCAGTGCCCCTGCGCCAACCAACACACACACACACACACACACACACACACACGTGCACACACAACCCCTTTCACTTTGTCATTGACACTCTAATACACAGGCTTGGAAGGTCCAGGGGACAAGAGGCCCTTCAGTACTCACACAAGCCAGCATTTCTCACCAAGAACAGAGGGTCATTCGGGGACATTTATTTTTTTTCCTGGAGATTGTCAAGACCTCCTTCAAAATGCATAACCACACCTGCACATTAGCTCAAGGCATCACTTTCCCTGCTCTCTGTAACCCCTGGAGGGGAACTGAAGGAATGTATCAAATTCTTAATTTAAGAAAAAAATCCCTGGCGCCTGCATGCGGCGAAAGGGCCATTTCGTATGTTGGAGGCGTTATGAAGAAAGTCGCTGCTTGGAAAATTCTGACTGACTGCGGTTCCTGGGTTGCTGGGCCTCCCTGTGAAAGAAATAGGGCCTGATCCAGCTTGGGTGTTTAAAGAACATAAATGCAGACCAGGGACAGCATGACGTCTGACTGTCGGGGCTGTGGACCATCCATTACCTTATGACAGGATGAGATGACTCGGAACCTACTGGATTTTATTAAATGTGCTGTCTCTGTTCCACCATAAGGGGCGGGGACAACACTGGGGACTGGGGCGAGCAGCCTCAAAGCTGTCAATGACTTTAAAAATGAGGTGTCCCTGGGCTTCCATCCGCCACCGGAAGGGCCCACCAAAGTTCAGGGCTTAGACAGGCCCCACCGTTTCTTGGCTGTGTGATCCCAGGTATACTACCTAACATCTCTGAGCCTTCTTTTCTTCCTCTGAGAAAGATTAACAATGCTGACAGGTTCTAATGAGATAACACAGGTCAAACACATGGTACATGAAAATGTGCAGTAAACAATAATTTCGTGGTGATGGTGAGAGAGCTAGGTAGGTTCTTACAGATGCTCTCATCCAATCCTCTCATTATGCAGATGGGAAAGTTGAGGCCCAGAGAAGGGAAGTGACTTGCCCAAGATCACATAGCAAGCTGGAAGACCTGGGGCTAGAACCCATGTCCTTGTTTCTTAGACCAAAGCTTTCTCCTCTGTGCACACTGGTCACCCACTGAGAATATCTCAGATAGGTAAAGACGATGCCAGTAGTCATGTGCGTTCTATACCAGAAGCCAGACCTGGAACAAGGAAAGTCTGGGGTGTCCCCTTCCTCCAGCTCACCTAGAATTCCTGCTCAGCTCCCCTAAGGGCTAGGGTCGGCCTCAGCCCCTCTGTGTGAGCAAGTGGTTGAAAGAAAGCAAGGTGAGTAGAAGCGAAGTCTTCTGCCTCAGGCTAGATGTCTCCATTCCTAGAGAAGCCTGCAGGAGGAGACCTGGGTGGGTGCGAGGGTCATCAGTCCTTCAACCCAGCCCCACCTTCTTAAACTCCACTCCGAAAGTTAGCTCTTTGCTGCTCAGGCCTCCTCGTAGGCGCCTCTGGTCTTCAGGACTAAACCAGACATTGAGCCTTTGCAGGTGTTCAGCATAGACACTATCCAGGGTCCCCCCAAAACCACTCTTTCATGTCCCTTTCTGAGTCCTTTTAAGTGGGCAGCTGCCACTACTACCCTCCTATCTTGGGAGCACAGATGGGTCAAGGCCCTATTCCTGTGAGCAGAAGGGGAGGAGATCCAGGTAAGTGCCTGGCTGGGTTTTCTGGGGTTTGGAGAGCATGATTAGCCTGTATTCCTTTCCTAAAGGTAGCCATCATCATCAGCCCCCAGGAGCCTCTACTGAGTGGAACCAACTTTGTTCTGTATCACAGGACCCCATCAGCACCCGGCCACAGCTAATTGGTAAAGAAGGAAACACCTGACTCAAAGACAGTTCTCACCCATTGGCTGGCCCGCTGTCCTATGAGCAGACCACAGTCTAAGAACTAAGAGATTTGGAGTCAGCAGCTGTGTAGTTGATGGGGAAAGGTGGTGTGAAGGTAGGGCTGCTTAGAGAGTCATGTGATCTCAGAAAGCTGAAAGTTTTACAGGGGTGATGGAGTGCTGGTGCTGATCAAGGTGGGAAGGAAGAATCCCAGAGGGACCTCTGCAGAGCGCTGAGACAGGAATGCGGGCCAGATGCTCAGATTAATGGAAATCAATATTAATTAGGGTTCCTCTCCCCAGCAAGGTGGGAAGATTCCCAAAAGGGCACAGAAACAGAAGCTCTAAGGCCACCACAGTGTCCACAAAGAATGAAAGCTAAAGATATTCATGAAAGAGGTTAGTATTAATCCCTAGGAAGGGAGATCCCCATGAGGCCCCCAGATATAAAAGGAGTAGGTCTCTGGGGTTGAGAATTGATGAAAACAAGAGAAATTCTCTCAAACCCTGAACCAGAGCTCACCCAGCGGCTAAAGGCCATGGCTTCCTGACCTCTGGCTGCTGTTTTCCAACACCTGGATGGGTATCTCTTTCCTGTGGAAAGTAGCAGACATTTGGAAGTTTAATTTCTGAAAATGCATCAAAAGGGCAGGAGAGATCCTTCTGCCTCCTTCTTGTGTTTAGAATGAAGACTGGATGAATGGTCTCAGCTGGGGCAAGAGAGAAGGGAGGCTTTTTGCAATGAGAAGCTTCTGGGGGGGTTGGGCAGCACAGAAAGCCGGAGGGACCCCCTGAATCATCACTGCTAATGAAGTTAATTAGGGAGGAAGGCAGGAAGAAGGGGGCAGATGGCCTAAAGAAAAGTTATCTGGCTGCAAAGTCATCAGCGAAGACCTGACTCAGGTCTTGGGGTAGGTCTCATGTAGCTGTGTCCAGCAAACTGGGTCACATCTATACCAGCCAAGGCATCTGGGGCTGGAAAGAGCCCAACCCAGTCCCAAAAGCTAAGCCACGGGTTCCAAACAGAGGAGGATCAGATGCTGGAAACATCCCCGCGCCCCCCAAATTCTACAGTCAATATGGACAAAGCGAGGAAATGTCCTGGGAGCTGCTGTGGGAAATCTACTCAGGTAGTCTGGGTAGCCTGCTTCCTCCTCCCTGGGGCTTTGGGGTGGGGGTGGGGGGATGGTGTGTTGAGAACACCAGGAGATCAGCAGAGAAGGGAGACTGGGCTCTGAAGGGTCCCAGAAGTAATACATGTAAGCTCAACGATCTGATTTGGACACTGCTCCTCCTTCCTCTCTTCTGGGGCTCGGGAATGAGAGAAGAGCTGGACACAGGACACAGGACACAGGATCCATGAGGATTTGGAGAGAAAGGAGAGGCTTCTGCGGGACAGGCTGGACTTGAAGATTTTCCTTATTCCAAACATGAGGTGCCACACTCTAGGCAAAAAATAGGACAACCCTTGGCTCTCTTTCTTCTTCATGTGCCTCGTCCAGACAATGCCTTAGCCTGACCCCAGCCATCCCCAAGGCCAGTTCTCGCCAAGCAGACCTGCTGTGAGCTGGACAAGGCAGGTAGGTGTAGGACCGCATATCTCCTTTACACAAGTTCGGCTCGATGTATGTCTGAGCAAAGCACCTGCTTGCAGGGCATGGGAGAATGCATTCTTAGTGTTTAGTGACCAGCAGGACCCCTTTAGGAGCCAATGAGCTGCAGGATTACCCATGGATCTCACTATCCATTCATCACTCCAGCTGCATTCCCCAGGACAACGATCTGGAGAGGCCCAGAGATGTCAGGATGGTGAGGGCTGCTGTACCCACAGCCTACTGAGCCACGCCCACGGGTGATCAGCAACACAGGAAGAGACGTGCCCGGGTCCGCTCCCTGTAGGCACCATCCATCTCTCTGGACACCAGGAGACCATTTCCCATGATGTCATCAGAATCCATTCTTAACCACCACCTCTGGCTCCATTTGCCTTCCCTCTTCATGCCTCGGCCTTGGGTTCATGGGTGGCTTGGCTCTGAACTTTCTGATAAGCACCTGCCTACGCCCAGAAAGGCTGACCTTCCCCCCATTCCAGGAGGCTTTTCCAATGTCTGTCTGTGTCTCTTCCACTTACTCATTCCACCCATCTTGGCTAGAATGAGACCCAAAGTAGCAGTTCCTTCAGACCAAAGGTAGGCACAATCTCATGGAGGCCTCTATATCCAGCCCCATGAGATAGCCAGCAAGCATCCAGAGCTTTGCAGATTCACATGGCCCCCCTTCGGGCCCACGTGATGATTTGCCCCATGACGCTACCTCATCTTCACCAGGAGGTTGATACCCATCCCCCAGCCATGGCCCATTGACTTCCCCTCCCGCGAATGATGGTAACAAGAAAGCCATCACCTCTCAAAGGGCTAAAAAAAAAAAAAAAAAAGCCAGGCACTGCGGCAAGTATTTCACATAAATCACTCAGGGAATTTTCACAATTGCCCTGAGGATAGGCACTTTCCCCATTTTACAGGTGACAAAACTGAGGCTCATAGATTCACCAAAGGGCACCCAGCTAACAAGTGGCTGGACAAGAATTCTAGCTCATGCCTATTTAACTCCGAAGATAGGGCTGATCACCCCAGTCTAAATGTCCACCCATGCCTGAAACTTTCACAGAAGGGGTCAGGCCTTTCAACATTTTGTGCCCACGTCGCCACTTCCTGCCCCTGCAGAACTTTCGGGGTCTACATTCAGTGCCAGTAGGCATCCCACAAATATCTGATAACAAAGGGATGAAAGGGCTAGCAAACCCTTATGTTGCCATTCCAGGTTCAAGTGTATATCTTGACAGCTCCAAGGCCGAGAGAATTGGACCCAGCTCCTTTGGTAGATCCTTTCTCCTGAGGGGGGCTCAGCACCTTCTCTCTGGGCACCCTCCATGTCAGAATTCCTCTATACATTTTTGGGTTTTCTTCCTGCAGATATTTGATTCAACAAACCCCTATTAAGATCGGCTGCATTTCAGGTTCCAGGGACTCAAAGATGAATCACAAACTACCTGGCTTCCTGAAGCCCACAATCCAATGGCCAGGTAGGAAGACCCAGACATGGCAACAGGAATTCAGGTTGAGCTAAGACAGCACCACTGAGGCTTGGAAATGCTGGGGGAGAGGCTGTCAGGCCAGGATCTGAGCGACCCTCTGGTCCTAATATCCAACCTCTGCCTTTATCACAAGTTCCCCCCAACAGGCACTCACCTGCCCCTGCCTCCTTTCTCTCTTTGGTTCCAAGAAGAGGTGGAGAGATCACCAAAGCCCTTGTGGCCTCTCATAAGCATCATGCCCAAGATCTCACTGGGTGACTTTGTGGGAAAAACTCAAGGGGTTAGAAGATGCTGAGCTCAGCATGAACTCTACGGTTGTATTAACAGAAGAATAAGCCCACTCATAGGAGGTGATTATCCATCTAGACCCCAGGTTGAAACTCAGATGCCCAGGTGCCAAGCAGCCTGTAGAGCAAATGGTGAAGCATCCTGGTTTGGACTGGAGCAGGCCAGAGAACACAGGTCTGACCTAATACAGGCAGCTTCCACTCAGCCCAGCAAGAGCTCTGTCCCGTGGAAATACAGGCCAAGTGTACTTTTAAGTGTTCCTACTCTTGAGTGTTTCGGTTTTCTACTGCGGGGTTAAAAAAAAAAAAAAAAAAAAAAAAAAGCAGCCCCAAATTTAGTGGCTTAAAGCTACCTAAGGCAAGGAGGAATGGGGAGGAGGTGTGTGACGGGGACACAACTGGGCTGACCTAAAGTCTCAGGAGAGGGATAGTGAGGATAATCACTTTAAGTACATTTGCATTGCAAATGTACTTAACAACGAACTGGAGGCTTCAAAAGGGCTGGAAAGGTAAATTTTCTGTTATATATATATTTAGCACACTCAAAAGTGACAAATTTTATTAGTGTTATTAATAAAGTTGATAGGGATGCCTGGGTGGCTCAGTTGGTTAAGCGGCTGCCTTCGGCTCAGGTCATGATCCCAGCGTCCTAGGATGGAGTCCCACATTGGGCTCCTTGCTCCGCAGGGAGCCTGCTTCTCCCTCTGCCACTCTGTCTGCCTGTGCTCTCTCTCCCTCTCTCTCTCTGACAAATAATTATAAATAAAATATTTTTTAAAAAATAAAGTTGATAAATACTTTAAATTTTCAATTATTCTCATCAGATGACACTAAATTTCACTTAGTGTAATTTTAACTGACTGTGCAATGCAACATAATGGCAGATGGATCCACTAAAGAGAAATCAAGAAAATATCTTCTCTGCCCCCAAAAAAATACCCCTGCAATGATTTCTCGTATTTTTATATTTATTATTTTTCATTTTGTGTGTTGACCTCCTCAATTCTCCTTCACGTTGCCTCTCAGCCACTGGCCGGTCCAGCTGGGTTTCTTCCCAAGCAGGACAGCCTCAGGGTGCTGAAAGAGGGAACAGAAGCTGCCAGACCTCTTGAGGCCTAGGTTTGAAGTCATGCAATACCACTTCCACCAGCATCCAGCCATGGGAGCAGAATCCATGTGAGTGCCTTAAGAGAAGCCATCTATTATAGGAATCAGACCTTACACAATTACAGGAGGAGCAAGAAGCAGAAGTTGGGAGGAAAAGTTGGAGGACACGAGAAGGAGCCACTAACCAGAGAAGCCAGGTGCATCCAGCATCAAAGTGGGATCATGAAGGGGGAGCTGATGGAGAGGCTGGAGCAGAGCTCCCAAATCCATGGGTCAGCAGCCAAGCGTCTGCTGCGGGGCTGAGCTGAAGGTCAGCGGGGGAGGCAGCCAGAGGGAAGAGCTGACCACAGAGGGAGAGGGAGGGACAAGCTGAGACCCACTGGACACCTCTGCATCTGTCATTCCTTCTAGGATGACGTTCAAGAGTAATGGCCACCGTGTCCCTTCCTCCTTTCGATCTTCTGTGGCTTGCTCTTTGGCCAACTCTAATGGGGGTCTGCACAGGGTCTGTGTTCACCAAGTCCACTCAGTGCAAACCACCACAACCAGTGCACTTATGGGGACAGCATAGCAGAAGGCGAGAGATCAGGGCTGTTCTGACAACTCTGGGAGGTGTGCTCCCCAGACACAGCGGGAGCCTCCACCCCAGTAGGGTAGACTTGTTTTCAGCAGCTCCAAAAGAGAAGACATTAGGAAGACAATACAGAGCCTTAGAAACCCAGGCAGACCTGAGTTTGATCCCAGCACCTCAGTGTACAGATCTATGCTCAAGCTCCCTGAATCTCAACTTCTCTATCTTCAAAATACACAAGAAGAGCCCCAGCTTCATGGAGTTGCACGTGGCACAGTGCCTGAAGCCAGAGCCAGTACTCATTACTCTCAATTTCCCTTTCCCCCAGTTCCAGGGAGTAGCTGCGCCTACCATGGGCCAGGTGCATAATGGAAGGCTCAAGAAATATCTGCTTAATTGTGCAATTTCTGGGATGGCAGATTTTGGCTGAGATAAAGGAGACCTAGCACCATAACCACCCAGTCCTGGCAGGGGCTCCGTTTGGGGGAGGGCGCTTCTAATTGAAAGAGGTATGCAAGCCCATTGGGAAATGAGCTGGACTGGTGAGTTCTAAGGACTCCTAAGTTTCCAATAAATTATAATTCTACAAAAAGCTCAATGAGTCGAAGAAGCATTTTTCCCATCAATTTTAGAAATGTTGCGCATTTACTATGAAGTGCCCACCTCTATTCACTGATAATGGGATTATAAATTAACACAAACTTTCTGAAGGGCAATTTGACATACTGTATCAGGACCCTTAAAAATATCTACACCATTTGACCCTGTGGGAATTTGTCCAGAGGAAATAATCTGTAATGGGCTCAGAGATACAAGTACAAGAAAGTGGCTTGTTATTTATAATAGCAAAAAAAAAAAAAAAAAAAGTGGAAATAATTGAACTGTCCAACAACGGAGGAAGGATTAAATAAATTAGGGCACAGCCAAAAGCTGGAAAACCACGCTTCCATTAATCTTGAGGATTTTCCCCACAATTATCCATTAGAAACAAGAAAAATCTCTAAATTCTAGTTCTTAGAAAGAGTCTCCTATTAAGTGCACTCTCTCTTAGTTACTTTATTTTAAACAACAAAGTACTGTTTGGGGAAATCACATTAGCCCTCCCTGACCTCAATCAATGCTAGTCTGGGATGTTTAAAGAGGTCACCTGCCAGAATCGGCAAAAAGGAGATAGAGAAATTTAACAGGGATTTAGTAATTATTCCAGGGGTTACGACCTCACAACTGCAAGTGTTGGCTGTCATTGTAAACAAGCTTTTAAAGATCACTTTTAAAAAGCAATGCAGTAAGTAGTTTTGTTGTAGAGATCACTAATACACACTTATGGGACAAATAAAGACTAACCTAATGTTATGTAAATAGGTACTTGTGGCTTGGAATACGATTTCCAGAAATAACATTGTACACAGATTTTAAAAGTGTTGCATCTCAATCTCAAACAAGTTAGACCCCAAAATGGAAAGGCTGCGACCCGGACAGCTCTGCCAGGTAATTCACAAAGGGCTCTGTGGATGATAAAAGCACAGACATCCAAGATACCCGTAGAGTCAGTATAAAATGCGAAAGTGGAAAAAAAAAGAATCTTTCTAAATTTGAGATTCTTCATGTTATCTGGTTTTAAATATCCATGTGTAACTGCATTTATAAATTAAGCATTTCGAGTCAGCATTTGGTGATTTCTCTAAATATTTGCATCTTCAAGCCGACCTCAAAACTTTTTATTGAAACTTCCATTTGGGAGAACAGGGTGTGATGTCCTTGGCTACCATATATTTAGGACCATGTGATATAAAGCCAGGAAAGAAAAGATCTATGATATGGACATAGAAAGAAAAGACTAGGGACACATGGGTGGCTCAGTCGGTTAAGCGTCTACCTTCAACTCAGATCATAATCCCAGGATCTGGGCTCGAGTCCCTCATTGAGCTCCTTGCTCAGTAAGGAGCCTGCTTCTCCCTCTGCCTCTGCCTGACACTCTCCCTGTCTGTGCTCTCTCCCTCTCTCTCTGACAAATACATAAAATCTTAAAAAGGAAAGAAAGAAAAGACTAGAAAGAATCATACCAAAATGTTAACAATGACTGTACCTGGACGGCATGATTATGAAGTATATACAGCTTTTTCAAGTTGTTTTTTTCTTTAAAATGTATTAATGTGAATACAGTATATGTAAATAAATAAATATATACAGTAATAAACATATAAATAAATAAACATATAGTAATATACATATAGTATATTACATATAGTAATAAACAAATAAATAAACATATAGTAATGTTTTAACCAAGGGAGATAGTTTCTTTTTTTTTTTTTTTAAGAGACAAATAAGCAAAGGGAAGAGAGAACTTTTTTTTTTTTTTTAAGATTTTATTTATTTATCAGAGAGAGAGGGAGCGAGCACAGGCAGACAGAATGGCAGGCAGAGGCAGAGGGAGAAGCAGGCTCCCTGCTGAGCAAGGAGCCCGAGGTGGGACTCAATCCCAGGATGCTGGGATCATGACCTGAGCCGAAGGCAGCTGCTTAACCAACTGAGCCACCCAGGCATCCCAGTTTCTTAAGTCTTTTGTAAAAGTGCCTCCTTTCCTAGATTCTCCCTTGGGGCTATTGGAATATCTTTTGTTCCTATTCATTTCCTAAATCATTGGGAACTGCAAATATATGGGGACAGGAGGATTTTAATAGACACATATGCGCTGGCCTGGGAACATGCACCTGTCCCGTGAAAGCGAGAACAAAGCAGGCTATGAAGCGATGTCAGTAACATGTATGTGATATGATTCCCCCTCTGAAGGAAGAGGGGTGGGGGGAGAGAGCGAGAGCAAAGGAGGGACGGAAGCAAAAAGGATGTGTGTATCTATCTATACGAGAAACGTGTTTCCATAGGCAGAGCGGCAGGTCCTGGAGGAAACCCACCAAAGTACCAAAAGCCCCCTAGGGTAGAGAAATCCTACACTCTTCGGTATTCGTCATTTTTTACTTGTATGGTGCATGTTTATAATAGGATGTAATCGGCTTTTTGCTGATTCTCCTGAAACGGGGGAATGCCGAAGGCGAGTCCCATCCATTTACATGGCTTCACTATTCCACAAAAGAAAAAAAAAAAAATTAACCAGCATTTCCTAGACCCCTCGAGCCTGTAGGGTACAAAGGCGTTTACAATTACAGCAACAAGCTGCGTTTCTGAGGTCCCATCTGCTAGGGCAGGACTTCTGGTCTCTAAGAGGACACAGAGACACAATTGAGCATAAAGAGCTGTTTGCTGAGTATTTCCTGCGCACCAGGCACAGAGCCAAGTGCAATGCAGGCCTTAGCCGAGTTAACCCTTACTGCAGCCTTCTATCCATTTTACAGCCGGAGAAACTGAGCAAGAAGAGGGTGAGCTGACACAGCTGGTCAGTGGCAGGGCTGAGATTGGGCTCGCGCAGCCTGGGCTCCTCTTGGGTGACTCCTATGTGCCCACAAATACACCTTCAAGGCACAGCCCTGCAGTGACAGCCTGTACCCCTCACAGAGGCCACCAATATGGAGACCAAGGCCCCGGAGGCTTCCAGCACCTTTTTACCACCACTGGGCTGGGGCTGTGTAGTCAGGGAGCTAAGAGCCCAAACCGCGAGGACAACCTCTAAACCAGCCTCCGAATTTCCAGATTCCACCCTGGCCTGGCCACTATCCTCCTCCTAAGAGGTCCTTAGGGAAAAGAGATCGCCAAGGAACCACACAGGACCAGCAGCCTCTTCCGAACTTATATCGAAGCCCAGCTCCACTGAAAGCACGCTATGCTTATCCAGACTTCCTTCTCCCAAACTAGGCTGAGCCACTTGCTTCCCCAGGCTAATCTCTGATCTCAGGACCCTGAGGCAAGATGAGCTCCAGTCCCTCCCTACCCCTCCCTTTGTTCTGTTTCTCCTCCAAGGGCCAGCAGAGAGACAGCCAGTAAGAGAGAGCCCCAGGCTGAGCAGACTCCACTCCCACAAGACCTTCTGAGGGCTGCCCAGCTGGGGAAGCGGGGGAGAGATCCAGGCAGAGAACTGGACCTTCTCCCATTTTGGAAGCCCTAATGAGTGCTCCATCCTGTCTCCTGCAAGGATGGAAGAGAGAAGAAAGAACAGGCCCACAACCCCTAGAAGTGGCCTCCTGAGGTCCTTAACTTAGACAGCAAGCATCCTTCTTCCCTCGGGGGTAGGGAGGGGCCAGTTTCTGGCCCTCGATGCCAATCCGTCCTCAGGGAGGACTATCAGGGCAGTCAGGGGAGAGGGGACCCCCACCTCAGTGCCTTAGTGCTCTGTTGCTGCTGCCGATGGTGACCCCGTCACTGTCAAGCCGTCAGTGAGACAGCCTGGGCCTTCAACACACCAAGCCCCCATGCTAAGCTGGGCACGATGCCCTTCCACCCTTTTGTGCCACACGGCATGGCACAGATGACACAAGCTAGCCTCTAAAAGCACCTCCCTGTTTCCACTTGCAGACCTCCACCCCCACAGACAGGAGCCCAGACGAGGACAGAATCGCCCCCTCCCCACTTCCCTAGGATGCTTCCCCCCTCGATCGCACCTACAGACAGGCTCCAGCCAGTCCTCCCTAGTCTAGGTACCCGCAGTCCTTGCCTGATGGTGCCTGACTCCACATTAGCTCGGGGCACAAACAGCCCTGCCCCCATCTGCAGCGTCACCTCCCTGTGTTCCCACATTCTTAAAAGGTAATAGCTCCCCCCACCTCCAGACCTCCATCAGACAGAGGTCCATGGTCAGTCTGCCCCTGTGCTGGCAGAGAGCCTTAACTGACTTGTCAGGGACATTACGAAAGGTCAGAGGAAATGCGCAGTAACATGCCCGCAGGGGCCCGGGGCTCCTGGTCTGCGACCCCCTTTGGAAATAAGAGAAGGACCTATGAGCCTCTGGAAACCACTCTCCATTTCTCCTCTCAGATTTCATCTCCTCCTTGGTCTTCCTTTTGATCTTGTTTTCAAGCCAGAGATGAGCATTTCCACGTTGACTCAGGCTTGATTATAACTGACTCTGAACCTTTCTAGTGATTAAAGTAGCCGCGAGGCGATGTTCTCCTGAGATTTGTACTGCAGGTTGAATAATTCAAGGCATCCCTTCCAGAAGGCTGAGAAAACTGAGAGGAAAAAAAAAATCTGAAAACAGAAAACTTTTTTTTTTTTTTTAAGAAAAGAAAAGAGTAATTTCCCCCCTGCTGGCAACACAATAAGTACTTGATAAACGCCGGTTAATTTCGATTGACAGAAACGCTCAGATGGAAATCTGATGGAGGACCAGCAGTAACCTGGCGATTCTAGAGCAAGACACTGGATGCTTCCAGCAAGTGGGGCCGTTCAGGGCTCGTCCTCCCTTCCTACCACAGGGTGATATGCTTGAGAGCTTCTGGTATTTTCCAGATGAGGACATAAGCTTGAAATGGGGACAGTAGGGGAAGGGGTGAGGTGGCAACTGTTGCCTTGCTTGGCCTGATGGGCTGAGGCTGAAGCCAGTGGAGAGGGGTTCAGTGCAGAGGACAGACCTACTTTCATGAAGGCTGGCGGTGTGAGACTGTGGGTTCGGGCTGGGCTGTTCCGGTGCCCGAGTGGCCAGGTGTGACATGGTGAGGAGGGGGAGGGGGTCCTCTCTCTTCCTCAGCTCTAGCATCTTGTAGCAGAGTCAGGGAGACCAGGAGCAATGGTAGAGCAGAATCAAGCCATCCCGACTGGGCAGAAATCCTAGGAAGCGGCCTTCTCAGTGACGGCATCAGCAGCAACAGAAGTGACCCATCACCACCATCAAATGATGAGCAGAAGGCTGCCCCAGGAGAAGAAGGAGGGGCATGACTATGAGAACCAACTACCATGGGTAACCTAACAGAAGCAAGAAACACTCCAGGGGCAAGAGGAGACCTCCCAAGAGACAGACAGAGTTTGCAGCTCTTATAATTTAGGACTAATGGTACTTTGACCCACAGGCTGGGCAGTCCCGATGGTGCAGGTTTTAGAATGTCCTACACTAGACTCGTCCAATGTTCAGCATCAACACCTACTGGAAATCTCTAAGCTAGGAAGGCTCTGAAATCCTCCTATCTGACCCCTCATGGTACAGAAACTGAATACCAGAGAGGCTGGGTTACCCAAGCTCTCACAGCTAGTGAGGATTGTGTGGGGGACAGACAGACAGACTGAGATTCGGGCCTCTGAGTCAGGGCCTCTCCCAGTAACTCTGGCCGTTGCACCGTCAGCAGGTCGCTAAACTGGACCCCAGCTGCCACCACTCCCTGAGCCAGCACAGTCAGCATCCACCGAGCCCATCATCTACCTGGGCTTTAATGAGCATCTGATGCTGCAACCAGGGACCTGAAGGCCCAGAAAATTCCAATTTCAAGCCTACTCTTTAGAGTCAATTAGCTTCACAAGCCCAGATCCTGGAGACCCCAGGGTCCCAGGAGCCACAGAGCCAACAGATGGGGCATCTCCCCCAACACTGAGCCCCACTCCTGGTGGGACAGCAGTCTTGGAAATGCCTCCACTCCTGGAAAATAGCCAGACGACTGGAAAATGGGGCCTCTGTTAGTATGAGAATAGAATGAGAGCAGGGGTCTCATCTCTGGGCAGAACAAATCATCAAGGAATAGATACACTCTCTGCTTTCAGACCCTCCCCCCAGAATCACTGCAGCTTGGCAAACCAGCCTCAGCTAACTCAGGAAGAGCCCAGAGCGGTTCAGATAGGTTGACCGCGCCACACCTGTTGGGTTCTCTGTCCAGCCCCCTCCCATTTCCATTCATCTCCTTCTCCCTCCACCTGCTCAGGGCCGGCAAAGCAGGTGCTCTGCTAACCTGCTATGGCTCCGCCCCTATGACCACTGTTGATTGGACAAGGAGTGGGCATCTGGTCTAACCTGGACCAATCAGAGTCCCTTCCCTATGGATTGTGGGAAACTCCTGATGGGGTTGGAGAGAGAGGAAGAAAGAGATTAAGTCTCGGGTACCAGGGACTAGAAACTATGCAAGGAGCCTATTCCACCCACCCTGTGGACCAGAGAAGCAAAGAAATTCTGGCTTCAGAGAAAGAAGCGGGAAGCCGAAAGGAACAGAGAAGAACAACTGAGAGTACAGGGACATCCAAAATCGATCCCGGTAACATCCCCTTCCTCCCTGGTCCTCTGGGGCGCGCAGACACATTTGTTCTGTTTCCTGCTGAACTGTTTTTCTTCTGGCTTATACACCCTTAGGTCCTTTAGCTGCCCCTCACTGGATGTGATCCGGGATGCTGCCCCCATATTAAAACAGACTGGGGTGTCTCTGTTCCCTCTGGAGTGGAGCATAGGAACTCAGCCAGAGTCCCAAGCTCAAGTGGTCCAGGCAACTGTGAGGAGAGGGTGACCCCAGCACCTCCCTGTTCCTCTGTTCCAACGTCCTGAGTCTGTCAGCCAAGTGGCAGCCACCCTGCTGCTCGGTTGGCTCATGGGAAGCCACATTTTCTCACCTTCCTTCATTTCACTGGAGTAGGGCTTTCAAGATGTTACGCTCTCATCGTGTGTCCCTCTCCATCTGCTCTCATCCCCTCGTCCCCTGGCTCCTTGCTGCTACTCTGCTTCCTGTCACACCCCACACAGAAGCCAGGGGTTGCTACCTAGGACACAGAGCTGACCACCTTACACCCTGGGTAAGCCTTTCCGTGGTTCCTCTGCCCTAAGGAGAGAGTTTGAACCCTGGGGAGCAGCCAGAGTCTTCCAGGCTCTGCCTGCCCATCTCTCCAACCTGTCTCCCTCCTCCCCACCTCACAGCCGATGGGGACTACATCCTAGCATGCTGCCACACTTGAGGACCTGTCGCTCCTTCAGCCTGCATTGTCCTTGTCACTACACCATGGCAGGCAGCTCTGGATTCAGACATGCTGGCTGGGTTGGGATCCGAATTCAATCAACCAATAGTCTACAACCTAGAGAAACTTCACTCCCTCTCTGAGCCTCTGCTGCTCCAACTATAAATTGGCAATAAATGCAACCTTCCGGGGCATCTGGGTGGCTCAGTGGGTTAAGCCTCTGCCTTCAGCTCAGGTCATGATCTCAGGGTCCTGGGATGGAGACCCGCATCAGGCTCTCTGCACAGCAGGGAGCCTGCTTCCGCCTCTCTCTCTGCCTGCCTCTCTGCCTAATTGTGATCGCTCTCTCTCTCTCTCTCTTTGTGTCAAATACATAAATAAAATATTTAAAAAAGAAAAAATTCCAGGGTGCCTGGGTGGCTCTGTCAATTCAGCGACTGATGCTTGATTTCAGCTCAGGTCGTGATCTCAGGGTCATGAGATCGAGCCCCATGCTGGGCTCCCTGCTGGGCATGGAACCTGCTTAGGATTCTCTCCCCACCCCACTTGTGTGCTCTCTCCCTCTCTCTAAAAAATAAAATAAAATGTAAAATAATAAATTTGCTGGTAGCCAATCAAAAGGGGTAAAAAAGAAATGGGTGAAATTGATGAAAACAAACAAACAAACAAAAAACCTCCCTGTAGGACTGTGGAGAGAATTTGAAATAAGTAAAGCATCAAGCACAACACCTATAAGTTGCCTATAAATCGCTCTGCCCACCTACTAAGGTTCTAGGTAGACCTAGAAAATTCCTATCCTTGTATCAAAACTCAGTGCCTGTGGTAGCACATCCATGAAGCTTTTCCCCACCCAGTCCTAGACTCGGACAGAGCTCCTGCCTCTGACCTTGTAGCAACTTAAACATGCCCCTTTAAGCTGCTTGTCCCTCTATACAATCACCATCTACATCCAGATCTGTCCCCCTGACCCTCCTATCTAAGTGACACCAGGGAAAGGACTGGGTCTGATTTCTCTCTGCAACCCCCAGTCCAGGCCTGGCATGCAGCAGAGATCTGTAGAGGTTGACTTAATCGAATCACATTGGATCGCTCAAATCCTATTGAATTCTGTCACCCAGCATACTCTCCTGGCTTTTAGAAGTGGGACTTCCTTCTTCATCAATAACAATAATCATAGCTAAATCCTATTGATCGCTTCTTGTGTGCCAGGCACCTTCTGGGTGTGCATCTCGTGATTATCTCTTTTAATCTTTACAGTCGCCTTTGAGGTAGGCACTGTCACTAGCCTCGTTTTACCGATGGGGAAACCGAGGCTCGGCGAGTTGCGTCAGATGTCCAAAGTCAAGCAGCCAGGAAGTCGAGAAGCCAGATCTGAGTCCACGTGTTCTGTTTCCTCTTTTTGCCTCTTTTGCCTCTTTTTTTAGCTTTTTATTTTTAAATAATTCTCAATTTATGGAAGAGTTGCAAACACAAGACAGAGTCCCCATCTGCCCTCTACCCAGCCCCTGCTAGCATTGAGGTCTCCCTGAACTGTTGTGTATTGATCAAAATTAAAAATTAATGGGGACATAACAATATGAACAAAACTACAGACATTCCTCCAATTCCCTCAGTTTTTCCATGAATGCTTCTGTTCCATGACCAAGGCCAGCCTCCCAGGTCACAGTTAGTCATGCTATCTCCTTAGTCTTAGTCCAGACTATGACGTCTCTTGGCCTTTCCTGGTCTTTCATGACCCTGGCACTTTTGGAGAGTAACAGATAGATTTTACAGATGTTCCCCAGTTTAGATTTGTCTGGTGTTTCCTCGAGAACAGTCTGAGGTTATGGGTTGGGGGGGGCACACTGCAGAGGTACAGTTCCCATCTCCTCACATTGTGCTGGGGATGCATGATACCAACATGGCTTGTGACTGGTGATGTTAGCACTGATCCTTTGGTTTCTGTCCTGCAGAGTTGCTATTTTTGTGCATTTGCTTTTAACCAGCATGCTCTAATCCCCCTCTATCAACATCATTGGTGCTGGGAAAGAATAGTGCCTAGTCCAGTGGGATAAGAGCCCAGAACAAAAGGATTCTGGATTGCCCAAGGCAAGGCCAAAGTGTCAACTGCCCTTCATGGCACCCAGAGCATCAGGAAAGGGCATTCTCCCCACGCTGGGATCATCAAACAAGGCTTCTCCAGATCACAGCCCTTAGGAGTGATCTGTAAGGCAGCAGGGAAGGATGACCATGCCAGGCAGGGAACCGGCCCCAGAGCAAGCATCCTTACAAGGAGAAGTCAGCAGGGACAGGATCTACATAAGAAGGCAGTGGCTCAACTAAAATCACAAAAGGTCACTGTAGCCATCTCCCATCTCCAGGCAGGACTGGCTCTGTAACACCCCCTCCCCACCCACCGCCATCCCTTCAAAACATCTCTGTATTTACATCATAGAAACACAGAGCAGTGGTTTCCAGATGGGAAAAATCAAGCCAGTGGAGCATCCCACATTCCTCCCCAGCCCCCTCCTGCCTCTGTGCTCCCAGCACACTTTGACACCCCTCCTGGCATTTATCACAGCCGCCTTTGCTCTTAGATGCAAGCAAGCAAGCGTGGTAGTGTGAGCACCCCCACCCCCACCACTGGACTGCAGCAAGGGGGCGGGGGGGGGGGGCGGGCATTGCACGATCCTCCTTTGCCCCTCTTCCTCCAGGCACTGAGCCCAGAGCCTGACACACAGTAGGAGCTTAGCGAAGGCTTGTGAGCAGGTGGGCAGGGAGCAGACTCGCTTCTGCAAGAAGCTTGGAGAAAGAATATTCTGAAGACATTTTGTGGCTCCTACCACCTTCCAAGGCTCAAAAAATCATTTTTAAAACTGATGACTGTGAAATTTCAATTATATTCACGAGGAGAGTTAGAGTGTACTGCAGGAAGCCCAGAATAGTGGCTTTGCATTCGAGAGGCCGGAAAGGGTGGAAGGAGATGAGGAATCCCCTGAGCCTTGACCGTGAGAACATGGCTCAGTGGGGAACTAACCAAAGCCACCATTTGGCGGCCTGCGTTCACTTCTGGACCTGGCCTTCAGGGATCTCAGAGAACCAGCAGCTGGTAGGAAAGGCTTTCTGCAACAGAATTACATGATGTCTACTTTTTGGGGGGTGGGGAGTTCACCCTATAGAAAACTAGGCACCAGAGCTCATCTCTTTCCCACTGGACTTCCTGTAAAATCAAGAGAAGCAAATACCTATTACTCCACTCTTCCTACAGGGAGAGCAGCCAAGCCTGCCCGGCCAGCACACGGTGGGCACCCGTCTGGGTCCCCAGAGATAGCTTCAGAGGCATTTCACTGCAGCAAACTCTGGACTATTAGCCTCTGGCCCTGGATGCAGAGAGTCCACTGCACTCCCCTCCACACCCTCAGCCCGGCCCCTCTCTTCCTGTTTCCCAGGTGCCGCTCCTGGAACCTCCACCCTCAGCAGTTCCCGAAATCAGGTGCAGCTGCCACTGTCACTGCTGCCACGTCAGCGGGAATGCGCTCTGCAGGTCCCTGCTTTGTCACTCCCTAGCCGAGGTCCGGGATGGCTGTGTGTGTTTGACTGGTCCTCAGCCTGTATCCTGCCAGCATCAGAAGCTGGGAAAGTGAGTTTTCTGATTGTCTGCTGAGGCTGTCTGGTTCCAAGACTCAAAAGCTATTATTCTTAAATATGGGGACTTGGTTCCAGTGCAGGATGACCAACAAGAATGGTAGATCCCCACAGTGGGGGGCTTCACACAACCTAGAGTCTAGTACCAATTTCTCTCCTTGTCGAGGCTCTCTTAGTGTGAAGCAGAAGCAAGCTCAAGACTGGGAACGATGGGCTGGATCGTGAGGTTCAGAGAACCCACAAGGCAGGGGCCACCACATAGGCAAATCCCTTAGATTCTGTGACCCCAAGACTCCGTGAAACCCAGGATCCCCAAAACTCCTGCTAGCAGTACAGGGAAGGGATTTATGGGTCCCACGTGGCCAGACCCTCCATGTTGAAACCCCATAATCACTGCCCATGAAAGCAGAAGGTCAAAGCCAGAGGCAGAACTTATGTGATGAGCTGAGCTGCTTCCTTTCCCCCAAGGCAGTCAGTCTCAGGGGACCCCAAACCAAAAGCTGCACGGACTGCCTCAAAGCATAAACTAAGGTTAAGAGAGACTCCTCAGTCCCTGCCTCCCTAGAAGCTTCTGCTTCTTTAGCCACAAGCCCACATCAAGACACAGAAACAGCCGTGTCTGTCCCACCATGAAGCCAACTGCACCCTCTTCCTAGAATCCTAGGTGACTGACCCCTTGGAGTCTATCTGCACTCCTGCATCCTTCAAAGATGGGAAAACCATTCCACGAGTCCAAGCCATCTTCTTTCTGGAAAACTCCCACACCTGATAAAGTCCTATCCTTAGAGTCCAAGCTCCAAGGATCCTACCTGACAGCAGCTGGGTAGGAGGCCAGTGTCGAGCTGGGAGGGAGAAGCATCCGCCAGCCAGCACCCGGTCTTCCTTCCCAGGCCCTTACCTAAGACTCTGTGGGAGCTGGAAAGATGGGCTACCCCAGGGAAACATGCTACAATCAAACCACCGTGAGAGCAAAATGGCTAACGCTCCCCCCGCCCCATCCCCCTACCCCCTGTGATTAATTAAGGATTTGCCACACTGGCCATCTTTTTCAGAAATTAGATGAAACCTTTAGGGAAGAGGAGCAGAGATCTGTGTTGCATAATCACACACTTGGGACACCAGCCCTCCCCCTACCCCACCTCCCCTTTAGCCTAGAGAAAAGAATAATAATAATAATAATTAAGCTGGTCTATTTATGGTCCTGAAAATCAGCAGTTCTGGGCCACACCTGCTAGGGTCGAGCTGAGCTGCGGAAAGACTCTGTGAGACGTCCCCAAGTCTGCCTAACTGTAGCGGGCAAGACGCAGGAGCTGCCAACATCCCTCCTTCGGGGAGAACACAAGGGTTATTTAGAACAGCTCATTGATGGGGTCAAGGAGAGGAAGCCGGAGACTCTGAAGGGCATTTCACGTCGTGAAATCCAGCCGGCGGCCCAGGCTCATCACTCAGCATAAGCCATACAGATTTATTTATATTTTGCACGAAAGAGGGAAATTACTTAGCCGTAGGGATCAATTCTTCAATCCAATGTTTCTAACATGGCAATAAATTTATTTCATCACCTCCCTTTTTCTTTCTCCTCTTCTCACAGCTTAAAGAAATAAGCCACCCTCTGGGGAAGCCAGGAATGGGACAGGAGCAGAAGGAAGGCAGGAGAGAAGGAAGGCGCCATGCCAGGAAACCACTCACTGGGCTGCCCGGCTCTGGGGAGTGAACTCTGGAGTCGGGAGTCCTGAGTCTGGAGTTCCGACCATGGTTCTGCCACTTTTCTGTGGTGCAAGTGACCCTGAAGAGGTAGGTCCATGAAAAGGGGTAGCTCTTCGGGGTCCTGCTGGGTGGGAGTGAGGAGTCAGTGAGACCAGATATGTTCAGGCTTCCTGTTCACTCCCAATACAGCAACATGATTGACTGAACATGAATCGTAACCAGATGCGATGACATGACCCATCACTTCTCCCGACCCAGGCTGAACCATCTGCGATGTTACAGAGACATCATGGCTTGACAACAGTAACCCCGGGGCCATTTCCCAAGGCCAGAGCCTACTTGGATGTCCCTCCCCATGCTAGGACCGGCTGAGTCGGGGATGTTTGTGACGGCTCTGGCCAAAAGCACCCTAGAGTCAGGGGAAGCCTCCAGCAGCTGGACCAGTGTGGTAAGTCTTTCCCTGGCATGGCACCCCTTTCCACCAGAGACAAGTTGGAGCTGATGTATGGGTCATGTCCACGCAGCTACTGGTTAACACAAGGCTGTGTTGGAGAACCGTGGATGTGGAAAGGCCCGAGGACAGGATGTCATGGGGATCAGGCCCAGGGACGCACAGGAAACCCTGCAGCTGCAGTGGTGGGGGTAGGAGGATGCTCAGGAGCCTGGGTAGCGGGCGTCAAGGAGTAGAAAAGACCATCCTTCAAGGCCTGTGCCAGCTGTCTCCTCTCCCAGGAAGATCGTTCTGACTCCTGGTTCCGCACCTGCTCGCAAAGTAGCCACAGCCCATGTATCTGTAAGACTCCTTCCCAGTGGCTTCCAAGAGCCTCCAAATCTGGCCCCAGACCACCTTCACTCCCCCAAACCTTCCTTCCCCAAACTCAGCTCCTCCTGCCCACCAGGCGTCTCCTCTACTTGGAACACCTGCCCTGCCTCCCTTCCTGCGCCAAGCCTGAGTACCAACCCCACTGATCCAGCTCACATGCCTCTTGCCTGGGACACTATCCCACGGCCTTCCTCCTGACCTGCTGTCATCCCGCCACCCCCAAATCCTCAGAACGCTTTGTCATTTGGGCTGGCTCCTTCTCTACCTTGTCCTGGTGCACCGACATTCATTCCAAACCAAAAACTGATTGAGGGAAGATAAACAAGCATGGCATGTGCGTACCGTGGGATACCGCTCCGCAATAAAAAGCGACAGATTACTCGTACACACAGCAGCATGGACCTCGGAAATTGTGTGCTACGCAAAAGAAGCCAAACACCAGAGCACACACCGATAGTGAGTCCCATCACGTCAAGTCCTAGAACAGGCAAGAAGGATCTCTGATGCTGGACCTCAGAACCGTGGTTGCCTCTGGGGACAAGGGAAGTGCTGAAGGGGGAGGCAGGACCTGGGGGCACTTTCTGGGGCGATGTAAATGTCCTGGTTCTGTGCCACCCAACACAGCAGGCGCGAGCCACAGGTAGCACAGGAGCACCTGAAACCTGGCTAGTCTGAACTGAAATGTTACTGTAAGTTTAGGTCACGCCCTGGTTTTCAAGGACGTGGGATGAGCGAAATGATGTAAAATATCTCATTAACAAATTTTTATATTGATTACATGGTGAAGTAAGAGTTTGATTATATTACATTAAGTAAATATGCCCTTAAAATTAATTTTACCTGTTTCTTTTTATTTTTTTAACAAGGGCTACTTGTTTTTAATGACCTGGGTGGCTCACATTATATTCCTGTAGGACAGCCCTGCTGTAAGCTCAACTTAGGTGTTGGCTACACAGGGGGACACATTTACCAAAACTCATTAGAATATACCCAGAAGATCAGTACATTTCCCTATATGTAAGTTATAGCTCCATGACAGATCAGATTTTAGTGAGCACCTACTACATGCCAACAGACACTGTGTTAGGTGTTATTGATACTGTGCTGTCAAAAGAAAACAGACCCAGGACACCTGGGTGGCTCAGTTGATTAAGCTTCCAACTCTTGATTTTGGCTCAGATGGTGTGTGGTCTCAGGGTTGTGAGATCAAGCCCTACATCCATACTCAGCAGGGAGTCTGCACGAGAGTCTCTCCTTCTCCCTCTGCCCCTCCCCCCACCACTCTCTAAGTAAACAAATAAATCCGGAAAAGAAAAGAAAAAACCAGACCCACTCAGTCAGTCTAGTTAAAGACACTGACTTTAAAAAATTGCTCTAAAGCATGATTTTATCTCATTCTCAAGCTTAGTGCTATTGAGGCAGGAACTGCATTGGGGAATCTTTGTCCCCACCACTGCCCAACACAGAGCGGGGTACATGTCGGGTGCCTAGTGTATTCTGATGCACTGAGCTGAACTACTGAACTGGCTAAAATTCACTTTCTGAAGCAGGTAAATAGAGTCTGCCCAGAGAATGTGGCTGCCTTTCAACCGGACCAGCTAATATGTTACGGCTTTGGTCTCTTTGTAAAATTTCCAGGACAGAAGGATCCAGAGTCTATCACCATTCTTGGCTTGCTTTTTGGGGTATAATCCTAGTCTAAGTCACGGAGCCTTTTGGTTAAATACTCTGAGCCTCTTGGGTAAACATTGTGAGGAGCAGGGTCGTCAAAATTAATATTTTTAAAAAACATGTTTCTCATTCAAATTGGAGCATGTGTATATGGACTGCTTTTACCCTCCAGAGATTTTTTTTAAGGTAAAGTATGTTAGGAAATATCCAGACGGAGCAGGTGCTCCCCACCGGGTGGGTGCCCTCAGGTAAGGTGTTTAGGAAAGGTTTGTAAATAGGCACAAGCTGGATTTCTTTCCAGATCTGCAGGCCTTGTTAGCAGAGTTACTTCTTGTCTATTGGCTCAGAGCACTCTTTCCACTGTGCCCACTTCTGCACATTTTGGGACAAAAGAGGAACCACTCACATGATCCCTGTTTGCTGATGAGGTTTGGGGGTTTTTTTGAAAATGAACTTTTTTTTTTAAGATTTTATTTATTTATTTGACAGACAGAGATCACAAGCAGCCAGAGAGGCAGGCAGAGAGAGAGGAGGAAGCAGGCTCCCTGCTGAGCAGACAGCCCGACAAGGGGCTCGACCCCAGAGCCCTGAGATCATGACCTGAGCCAGGCACCCCTGTTTTAAGGAAAGCCACCCCATGACTTGGTGGGAGGGACTTGGCTGTGTGGATCTGTTAGAGACCACCGAAGAGAAAATCCCACTTTGAGCAGCAGCAGGAAGAGCATCTGTATTAACTCATTGTAGGGCTGTTATCGACCTCTGCTCTGAGCTGAGCCTATGCAGGGTCCAGGGGTCCAGGAAACACATAGAAGGGTCAGGTCCCCGACCTCAAGAATCCCACAGTCCACTGGTGGAGTGGTAGGAGTATAATGAGCATAGTCACTGCCAAGCCACGGGTAAGAAGGGCCCAGAGAGACCATCTGGGGGGCATAAGGAAGGATGAGATTCATTCCCACCTGGGGAAGGCTGAGCCACAGCTCCTGGCCACCTCCTCTGTGCCGGGCACCATGCTGGGGTCAGGGTCTATACGGATGGCTTAGAACAGTCTCCTCCTCCCTTCATACACCTTCCCCTCCTCACAGCAGCCAGAGAGAAGGCTTAATATCAAGGATCAGATCATCTCACCCTGCTAGTTAAAAACTTTCCCTTTTTTTGCTTTGTTTTGTTTTTTTAAAGCACAAGAATAGGACCCATGGGCAGCAAGAGATGCTAATTAAAAACTTTCACTGACGGGGCACCCGGGTGGCTCAGTGGGCTAAGGCCTCTGCCTTCGGCTCGGGTCATGATCCCAGGGTGCTGGGATCGAGCCCCGAGTTGGGCTCTCTGCTCAACAGGGAGCCTGCTTCCTCCTCTCACTCTGCCTGCCTCTCTGCCTGCTTGTGATCTCTGTCTGTCAAATAAATAAATAAAATCTTAAAAAAAAAAAAAAAACTTTCAATGACATCCAATTATACTTAAAATATAGCTCTGTTTCCTGACCTTATTGCATTGGTCAGCTATCGCTGTGTAACACACCACTAGCTACCGCAGCAGGTACTGCCTCACAAACCCCAAAATACAGTGGGTTCAAATGACAATATCGTAGTATCACATGTCTGTGGGTCAGCTGGCTCAGATGATTTAGTCTGACTCTGTTCCACATGTTTTTGAACTGAAAGGTCCACCTGGATGTGTTTTTTTTCCATGCGGGATGGCAGAGTGCAAGAAAATAAGCAAAATATACAAACCCTTTCAAGGTCTCTGCTCGGAACTTCTGGACAAATATCACTGACCAGAGTAAATCACAGGGCCAAGCCCAACGGCGAGGAGCAGGAAGGATGTTCTGCCCATTGTGACTCCCTGGCTAGGGTGTGGATACAGGGAGGGATTAAGAATTAGAGCCGGGGCACCTGGGTGG
Source organism: Mustela erminea (assembly GCF_009829155.1). Classification (NCBI taxonomy): domain Eukaryota; kingdom Metazoa; phylum Chordata; class Mammalia; order Carnivora; family Mustelidae; genus Mustela; species Mustela erminea. The sequence continues at coordinate 81,300,695 of NC_045623.1, read as the reverse complement.
CTCAGTGGGTTGAGCCGCTGCCTTCGGCTCAGGTCATGATCTGGGGGTCCTGGGATCGAGTCCCGCATCGGGCTCTCTGCTTGGCAGGGAGCCTGCTTCCCTCTCTCTCTCTCTCTGTCAGCTGTGATCTCTCTCTGTCAAATAAATAAATAAATAAATAAATAAATAAATAAATAAATAGAATTAGAGCCAATAAGAGTGCCTGGGTGGCTTGGTCAGCTAAGTGTCTGCCTTCAGCTCAGATCATGATCGTGGGGTCCTGGGACTGAGTCCAGCATTGGGCTCCCTGGTCAGTGGGGAGCCTGCTTCTTCCTTTTCCCTGACCTCTCCTCCCTGCTTGTACTCTCTCACACACACACACTGTCTCTCAAATAAATAATTACAAAGAACGAAAGAAAAAAGAGAGAGAGAACTGGAGCCAATAATGCAAGCTATGATCTATCCTCTACCCTCATCTCCAGATTCACCTTGTATCACACCATTCTCTTTCTTCACTCCAAACACACTGGCCTTTTTCATTCCCTCATATGCAGCAAGCTTTTTCCTGCCCCAGGACCTTTGCACAGTTCTTCCCTCTACCTAAGACAGTCTTTTCCTCATTTTTTTGTGGGACGGTTTCTCTCATCCTTCTATTCTCCCTTTAATGTCACTTCCTTAAAGAGGTCTTTCACAGATCCCAACTCAAGTGGGACCCACTCTTAGTGTTTGTCATGGTGTCCTTCAACACACCCTTCACAGTCTGGAGTGATCTGTGGTTTTTCCATTGTTCATTGTCCGTGTTCCCATGAGACCATAAGCTCCACAGAGAAAGACAATGTGAGTTTTGTTCACTGAACCACACATCCTGAACCTTGCACAGCCACTGGCACCTAACAGGTGCTTGGCTCACATTTGAGTGAATAAATGAGTTGCATTTGAGCTGGCCTTTGGAAGAGGGCTGGAATTTGAGATGCATATGGCAGAAAAGGTATTCCAGGCAGAAGAAGCAGCCTAGGTCAGTGGTTCTCAAAGTGGCCCCCAGACCAGCAGCCTCAGCCCTTACCTGGGGAACTGTTACAAATGCTTATTCCTAGGCCCCAACACAGCCCTCCTAAGCCAGGATCTCTAGGGGTGGGTCCAGCAATCTGCCTTTTTAAAAGATTTTATTTATTTATTTATTTTTATTTGACAGAGAGAGAAAGAGAAAGAAAGAGATCAGGCACAAGCAGGGGGAACTGGAGCGGGAGAGAGAGAAGCAGACTCACAGCTAAGCAGGGAGCCTGATGTGGGGCTCGATCCCAGGACCCTGGAATCATGACCCAAGCTGAAGGCAAACATTTAACCAACTGAGGCACCCAGATGCCCCAGCAATCTGCTTTGGTTGATTCTGCTGCAGGCTGAAGTTTGAGAACTGCAGGCCTAAGCCAGAGGCCGGCACTTTTTTTTTTTTTTTTCTGTAAAGGACGAGACAGTAAATATTTTAGGCTCTGCAGGTCAGACGGTCTCCATTGTAACTGCCCATCTCTGCTGTCGCAGCAGGAAAGCAGCCACAGAAAATGTGCAAATGCATGGGCGTGGCCGTGTGCCAACCAAACATTATTTACAAAACCAGGCAGATCTGCCTTGCGGGGCTGTTCTCTGCTGGCCCCTGGCCCAAGCAAAAATATTGACTATGTCCCAACGCACATTACTGAAGCTCACGTTTCGCATCTTCAACCAAAGAAATGAAAAATTCAGAGCTAAACAAATTTCTTTTCTATAAACATTCCATTTATTCAACCAATCAGTGTCTTCTTGCACCAGGCGTTCACAGTATGACCGTGAAGAGAACTCGTCCGCGGTCTTCCATAAAGGGAACTCAGACCATTCGGAGCCAGCAACTTTATACATGCTGTCCTTTTCATTCCTCACAAAAGCCCCACCAGGGCGCCTGGGTGGCTCAGTCGGTTAAGTCTCTGCCTTCAGCTCAGGTCATGATTCCAGGGTCCTGGGACTGAGCTCCTCATCGGGATCTCTGCTCAGCGGGAGCCTGCTTCCTCCTTTCTCTCTGCCTGCCTCTCTGCCTACTTGTGATCTCTGTCTGTCAAATAAATAAATAAAATCTTAAAAAAAAAAAAAGCCCCACCAGGTGGTGATGTGCTCCCCATCGGACAATCAAGGAAACTGAGGATAGGGGTGGCGGGGCAAAGTGACTTCTCTGTGGCCACCCAGCCAGGAACCAGCAGCCCAGGGATTCAGACTCTGAACTAGGACTGTGTCTCCCAAGGGGTGGGTCCCACAATCAATCCAGAGGGACTGGGCCTGTTTTTTAAAGCTGCCTGATTGCCTGACCAGCAACCTCCCCCGCTCCTTCCACTCTCGCTCCTGCCACCAGCACCTGCTCCTTCTGCCCTCAGGAAAGCCAAATGCCGCTTGTCCCATCTGCCGACAGAGCCGCAAAATGCATCCAAACGAAATTGCCGAGATAAATCACAACTTTGCCATGTGCCGGGTACCTCTTCTCCAATGCAACCTGCAGATCCTGGGGGGTGGGGAGTGTTGCTATTATTCAATAACATGCAAAGTAATTTTTTTGGAAGAATGCACTTTTTTGGATGAATATTGATTGAATCCCATCTTCCTGACCAGAGAGTTAAATCAAGCCTTTCAGACAGGTGATTGAAACGATGCTAGAAGTCGATTTGGTTTCACTCAAACTCACCCTTGTGAGAAGTGAGCTAAGAGCTTCCCCGCTATCTCAAGAATCATCAAATTAAGAAGCTGGAGCTGACTCCAAAGACACGGCTCCAGCCCCAGTCTCTGCCGGCAGTCAGAGCAGAAGAAGCAGGGTCCCCAGGGGACCAGGAACCACTGACTCCCACCTCTCAGGTCTCGCCTTCCAGCCAATCGAATGCCTTCTGCTGCAGGTGAGCTTTGCAGGAAGAAATTCATGCATTTTCTGCAGGAACTGGGGCATAGAAGTGGCCATGACTTGGGGGAAGACACCGGACTGTGCACGCACCTTGCCAGCAAAGTGCCCAGCCCCTGGGGAGGCAGCTTTTGCAGGGCAAACACTGGGGGACAGGGTGGGGGGGTGCACATGCTCACTCCTCCTGTCCCTTCCCAGCCCATCTGAGACCTGGTCCCAGAGAATCAACTCCCTGAGAAGGCTCTGGTGCCCCCAGAAAGGCAGAAACAAAGAACCTACCAAAATGCTGGGGGCATTCCAAATTATCCTTTTCCATCATGGGCTCCTGGGGGCAGCCAACGTTCCCCCATCAGGCTCTTTGCAGAGCCATCACGTGTTTTATCTCCAGAGTCTCTGCCTGGTAGTCACTCTTTCTCTCCTCCCACTTGGCCCCTCCCCAGGGCCACTTCTTCCTCTTCTCCAAAGACAACGTCAGAAGAGTTTGCAGATTAAACGCAAAGAGCAAACCATCAGAATGCCATCAGCCATCAGCATAGCTCAGCTGGAAGCCTCCCACTGGCCTTCCACCATCACAGATCCCATGACAAAGACAGTTTCCCAGCCAGGTCAGGGGACAGGTGGGCAAAGCCTGAACAGTGGCCTGCAGGCCCAGGGAGGGAGCCTCCTCAGGAGGCAGTGGCCGTTACCCTGGGAGCCTCCAACACCGTCACTTGAGAGTAGCTGGGGTTCCTGAGGAGCAAGCAGCCGCAGACTTAGAAGGTGTCCCACCTCCCTGGGGACTGGCCTTTCCGCACCCACCCATCTTGGCCTGGTCTGTGACGTAGGTGCGGCCAGGAGCCGGGGCCCACAGCAGACCATGACAGGCAAAAGCACAGCCACTGTTCCTCCCAAAACTGGATTAACCAAAGGTGAGGCGGGTGTGGGGTCTGGCCATCCCACGGGTTGCAGAGAATGGGAGTAACTGGGAAGCACCTACCCAGAAGGGGGTGAGCCTCGTTCATCTCCAAAACCCTAGTAGAGGGAGAGGGAGGGATGGAAAAGGAACTTCTTGGAAAGGGCCTTGAGCCAGAGCTAAGGCTGGAAACTGAACCGAGGGAGGATGCCGAGGGGGAGACAAAGGGATGTTGGCACCAGCCTGGACCCGGGGGGCCTGAGAGCCCGTGCAGCTCGAGAAGGCAAGATACCAGCCGACCTTCAGGTGGGAGCAAGCCTCTGGCTGCCAGTCAGAAAGCCAGGTCTCCAGCCTCACCAGTCAGCCGCCTCACAGCTCTTCCCACCCCAGTCTCAATCTCCTCATCAGTAAAATAGGCACAAGGAGACCACTGCCGAAGCACCTTCTCATATGTTCTCTGGGATTGCCTCACCTGTAGCAGCTCGTGTCTTGACGAAACTCCAGCCTAGGCAGAATGCTCTGGGGTGCTCGGAGGGCAAAGCAAGGAGTAAGAGTGTGCTGTTGACCTAGGGAGTCCCCAAGAGGAAGATAGAGAGGATATTAGAGACACAAGAACACGCACCGAGACCTGGTGGGAACAGGGAAGCTGACCTGCTGGGGGAGGGGGCAGTGGGAGGGGGTACGGCCAAGCAGCCATGTCCCATTCCCACCCTCTGGTCTGAACACCCATTCTAAACCCAGTCATCCCTCATTGTCCTGTTTTGCTACAACCCCTTCTTTTCCCTCATGACACCCATCCTGACTTATGTTCTTTTTATTTATTCACAGGCCAAACACTTACAGAGCACTTGGATGGGCCAGGCACTATTCTAAGTGCTTTACACATAGTAACTCACTTAATCCTCCCAACAACCCTATAAAAGTCATGCTGTTGTTAATCCCATTTGACAGATGAGAAAACTGAGACACAGACCAAGGACCTGGTCAAGATCAGCACAGCTCGTAAGCAGCAAAGCTAGGACTTGAACCCACATGCTTCCTAAGGATGGGGCTTAGGTCCATTTCATTCAGTTGTGTTTATTATCTAGCACATAGTAGGTGCTCAATAAATTCATAAAATCTACCAGGGAATGAAAGGACCCAAGAAGTCTGGCGTGGGCTCAAACTGCCACCAGAGACCACTAGGAACAGGCAGGGTCCAGCGTGCCCTGAGCTGGGGTCTCCCTGAACCCTCAAACGGGTCCCAGAGTCAGGCTTGAACTCTCACTGTGGGAACAGGAGCCTCTGCCTTCCCGTGGCTTCTCCTGCCCCCTCCGCCTCTGTGGTTGGAGACTGCAATTAATTATGCCGTGTAATTAGATAAAGAATATTCATTTTTCATTAATGACAGTAAACTCTTGCTCTGTGGCGGAGTTCCTTATGTTTTAATTAAGCGGGGCTCCTGAAAGCCGCGTGGCTCCTTTGCGAGTGCTCCCTCTTATAATGAACAGTCACTTAGAATTTTAAGAAGTGAAGGAATCCTTCCCCAAGTTAATTACCTCAAAATTAGCTTAATCACAGCTCATTTAAACTTATCTAAACAACAGCGCAAGGAGTTTCAGGAAACAGAGGTTCTGACTTGGCTTGTTAGCGTCACAAAAAGTCATAATAACATGAACGTCCCTCTGCAGGGTAGCAGTGACCCTTGCTCCATTGGCTGAGGTCTGCCCAGAGCCAGAGCGATCACAGCGTCAGAGGACTGAACCAGGAGTGGTGGACATCTGGCCTCTTCCACCACCAAAGGCACATCTGCGGTCACCATAGTTCCTGGAGGTCATGGGGTGCCGAGGACCCCTCTCTTGCCTGCTCTCAGAGGGAGGACAAAGCACCAGGCACAGGGCCTAGACTGCCCCTCCCACCTCAGAAATCTCACACACCTCCCATCACTCTCCAGCCTGGTCATACCTGGTTTGTGGCCACTTACAGCCTCTCTTTACTGGGCATGTCCAGACCAGAGCATCTGTGCAGAGGAGGTGATCAGACCCTGGAGAAGGGCAGGCTCTGGGGGCCAGAAATTCCATCTGCAACTCTCTGCAGGCATGTCTCCTGCCAGGCATAATGCCTGGCACCCCATGGGTGCTCAGTGTGCATTTACGGAGTGAATGACCAGCTGCATGGCCCCAGGCAGAGCTAGCAGAGCTAAGACCAATTACAAAACTGCTAGAGATTCACTCCCTACAGAAACAGGATCATCTTCCAGGAAAGGCAGGCTGGACTGTCCCCAAAGAACATTCATGGAAGCCTCACTGTGCACCCAGCATTGGGCTGAGTCCCACCTGTCAAGCATCTCATTTAATCTTCTCATCAGCCCTGAAGCATAAGGACGGTTTGTTTGTTGTTGTTGTTGTTGTTTTTAAGATTTTACTTATTTGAGAGAGAGACAGAGAGCATGAGCAAGGGGAGGAGGCAGAGGGAGAGGGAGAATCTCCGCAGGGAGCCTGGTGCGGGGCTCCATCCCAGGACCCTGAGATCATGACCTGAGCCGAAGGCAGATGCTTAACCCACTGAGCCACCCAGGCGCCCCATAAGGGTGATTAGTATCCTCTTGTCACAGGTGGGAAACCTGGCACAAAAAGGTGACAGAACTTGCCCAAGGTCACATCAGTAATAAATGGAGGCAGTAAACCCAGACATTTAGGTTCCAAAGCCCCTCTAAGAAGGAGTCAACCCAGCCTGAGGGAGGTAAGCAGAGGGAGGAGGACCACAGGTATGAGGACACCAGAGGGCAGCTCTGGGTGGGGCTGGAAAAGAGAGGAGACGGGGTAACTCCTGACCGCCTGTGTGCTGTAAGCTGGAAGGTTCCGGGGCCTCAGGCATGTCCACCTGCCCCTCGGACACCACAATGTTTAACCCAATACCGTGATTTGGAAGGGTGACAGGAGCAAGCCCGGCAGAGATGCCTGGGCCCCCTATCGCCTCGTTCCTTCCCCACCCTGCACCCCGCCCCCACCCAGAGGGCAGGGACTGGGCAGGTGGGGAGGAGGTGGCAGCTCCCCCTCCCGGTAGAGGGTAGAGCAGCTTGGGACTTCTGAGTGAAGGAGGCTGGGAAATCATTTATCTGCATCCTCTGTTCCACACAATTGGCTTTCCTTTGCCAACTCCCTGTTGGAGTGGGAATGCTCTAAAAGCCTGGAAGGGGCGTCAAGCCATCATAAAAGGCTTCCAAAAATAAGAAGCCCCCTCCCTGCTGTAGAGATAAACAGCTCGGGCAGCCAGCGCTCCCTGCTCCTCCTGCCCAATCCTGGGTCACCCTGACTCCTCCAAAGGACCCTACAGCTCCTGGCAAGGGGCCAGAACTTCCCAGCCACTACCTGTCCCCTCCTCCATCTCCCCCTTCTCCGGGAGAGGTGGCACCACTGTAATTCCGGCTGTCACTGCCCTAATTACACCCCATAGCCCTCCCGCCAGCACCATGCGCCCCAAACCGCCTGCATAATGGGCTTCTTTTTTTTTTTTTAAAGACACTCTCTCCTTTTCACAGCTGCCTTTTGAAGGCGAACAATCTCACACAATGTCGCTTAATGACAGCGCAGCTCCACGATTCCCAGCCCCCAGGCCCCCAGCCCTCTTCCTCCCTCCCTCCCTCTCTCTCTCCCTCTTCCTCACTCTCTCTCTCCTTTTTTTTTTTTTATGTGATAATCATCATAATTGTCATAATCACCCTGGAGTTAAAAGAAGGTACCTGGGACATTTCAATCAATCACAAAGTGACCTAATAAAAGGTCAGGATGGTCTGTGCAGGAAGGAGGCTGGCGAGGAGGAAGACAGATACACAATCACACACGCGCGAGTGCACGCACGGCACGCCACATGGTGCACACACCACGCGCCAGGCCCAGAAGGCTGACGACACGGGAGTCGGAGACCCGTAAAATTTCCGCTCGGTGCCTCAGAACAAAGAGCAAGGTCAGATCCCCTGGGAGAGGCCCAAAGGCCCCACGGACCCCCAGCCTCATCTAGAGCCAAAAGCTCTCTCTCTCCAGGCCCAAAACACACCACAGGGGCCTCGGAGAAGAGCCCAAGAATGCAGGGGGACAAGGACAGTGAGTTTGGGTCCCTCTTTAATCTCGCAAATCCTCCCCACACTCATCTGGAAAATGAAATCGCAAACCTACCCACCACAAGCTTCTGCGAGAACAAAATGCTCTGATTACAGTATCTAAAATAACCTCTCTCCAGGTTCCTCTCGATCCGGTATATTTATTCCCTTCGCAACATCTACAACAATCTGGAAGTACGTAAATATATGTAATTGGCTTATGCACCCCTCCTCCCCATCCCGGCTCTCGGGTCCTCAAGGGCAGCTTTATCCACAGGGAGAAGGTACAAGGTTTAGATGCACGGGCCCCACAACTGAACCTGCCCAGTTCAAATCCCGGCTCCACCACCTACTAGCTGTGTGACCTAGCGTAAATTAATCAGCCTCTCTGGGTCTCACATTTTGACATCTGTGAAGTGGGAATAATAGTACTTGCCTTCAGGGTTGTTGCAAGGATTAAATAATATATTGAACCTAGGGAGCTTAGAACGGTGCTGGCTTATAGGAAGGGCTCTGCCGGATGTTGTATAGACACTCTGATGAGTGGAAAACACACATACGGTCCTTAGCACTCGGAGTTAGTCTGGGTCAGCATTCCATACGTTTTGGCTATTATTACCATCTTCACGACCTTTATTACTATCACCAGGTACATTAAGGACGGCTGTCCCCATTGCTCAGATGAGGCGTTGAGGCCAGGAACGGCTGTCCAGGAAATTTCTCCCCTCCTCCCGGATCGGGGCAGTCAGCACCCACTCAGGTCCTCTCCCAGCCTCGGCACGTCCCCACTCGGGTGGGCAGAGCAGCTGGCTCTAGAGGTGTTTAATAAACAGACACAACAGGGTCTGCTCGAGCTGCCCCTCGCCCGCCAAAGCCTCGAGTCAAATCTGCTTCTGATGTGTTGGGGCCGCCTAGGAGCAGGCTCTGTGAGGGCGAGGCTGAGCCATCTGCCACCAGCCTGGGGCTGTCGGGAGGGAGCCGGAGCTAGCAAGGAGCAGCCAGGCAGGATGTGAAAGGGCTTTGCCCCATCATGCAAGGGCCAGCTGTCTCTCCAGCAGAGGCGGGGTGGAAGGAAGCGCTCAGACACCACCCATCGGCCACCACCCACCTGTTGGACACTGCTGGCCCCAGTGCCCGACTCAGTGAAGCAGAAGCTGGCAGCCCCACCTGGGAAAGAGTGGAAGCCAAACCCAGGGTTCAGACAAAGGGGTCAGACCCTGAGCCAGACCATTGTACCAGAACAGACGGGAAAGTTCTAGATGGTTGATGCAAAACATGGAACCCATAAGCCCTGTCTAATAAAAACCAACAGATCAGCTGAAATCAGATAAGGTCAGGGTGTGATTAAATCTTCCGAAGCCCTAAAAAATGAAAAGAGTTTGCTACCATTCTCTTCTCCCACTACAAAATTCAAAATAATATGTGATTTTTGGAAACGACATAAAATCTACAGGAATTACAAAGGCAACACGCGGAGTGGTTAGGGTCAGGGGCTCTGGCGCCAGGTCGCCTGGGTTCAAGTCTGACCTCGGGCATATTATTTGAATTCTCTGTACCTCAGTTTCCTCTTTTTGAAGTAGAAGGGACAACCACTTTTTAAAGCGGTCCTGAGGATTAAGGGGATAATATACTTAGACCAAAGCCTGTCACAGATTCCCCTTTAAAGGCCGCTATTATTATGCTTTTTGAAATTAAAATTTCTGCCTTCCTGGCTTTTTTGGATTACAAAATTCCGGATGGGCTTCAGCGAACCTTCAGAAGTGTTTCCCTTGGCGATGTCCCTGCTTGCGGCTGCCCTTAGCAGGTGCTCAGGTGTGCCCATGGAGGACTCCCCCCAGCCCCGGCAGCACCATGATGCTTGGGGCCATCAGCTGGCCTGGTGCCAGAACCGGGGCTACAAGGGGCTGGGGCGTATGCAGCATCAGCAGGCCCCCTGGGGCCCAGGGTCAGTGTCCAGTCGCTGATCAGAGGCAAGGAGCAGTGGGAGCGAAGCTGTTCCTGGACGAGCTTCAAGGCCAGGCAGTTTCCCTTGCTGGGGGTGCAGTGGGGGTCCGTTTCCCAGGACAAAGCTCAGGAGCACTGACAAAGGGGTAGGACTCCCAGTGCCCCAGAGGTACTCAGCTTCAATCCCTCCTGGTGGGGAGCAGGGCTGGCGGAGGCTGGGGGGCGGGGCAAGCCACAGCCATAAAAGAGAGAAAGAGCCTCTGTTCTCCACCTACCTCCTGGGTCCTCTTCAGAGCAGGCGATAAAACACAGGGGACTTAGCTCTGTCTTGAAGTGCAGAGAAAATCAGATTTTTATAGTCACTCTTGGATTGGTATAGTAATTAAGCACTCAAAAGGAGAGATATCTGCTGAGAACAGCTTCTGGGTTGTCTGCCCAGCCAGCTCTGTCTCTAGAAACTGCTCTTTGCCGCCTGCCACCAGGCTGCAGCTGGGGGCTTCCGGCAGCCAAGTGGGTCTCCCTCCTCCAGCCACAAGTTGGTGTTGGGGAGCTGGGGGGCCCTGCCAGGGCCATTGAGAGTCATTCTCCAAAAACCAGAATTTGGAGCCAAGGGACATTCAGCTCCTTCCAAGGCATTTGGCATCACTCCATGTAATCCCCAGAGCTGCGGGAGCTGAGATCTCTGCCATGGGGCCCCGAGAGACAGAGGAGGCTGGTCTGCAGAGGAGGGAAAAAGCAGACAGAGTTGGGATGATTTGCAACGAGGAACAGAGACCAAGAGAGATGCTGGCAGTTCTGGTCCTTTCCTGAGGACCAGCTACCTCTTTCCAGGAGACACTCAACATCCTTAGAGCAAAGCTCTCTTTATGACTGAGCTATTCTGAGCTGGCTTCTATTGCTTCAACCAAGAGAGGATTATGTTTTCTGTCTCTGACACCATGAATCTTAAATCCTATCATTAATTCATTAACAATGTGTGCATCAGGTATACATGCGTCCCCTTTTCAGAACAAAATGTGAAGAAGGGGAGGGGAGAGCAATCCTTATGCAATCCAAATTAATTCCTCTGCCCCGTGTGGCCGGGGCTTGCCTTGGCTCTACATTCAAAGCCACAGTCTGGCGGCCAAAGGCAATTAAAAAGGAATTCTAATCTTTACTTGAATCTCTCAAAGCATTGTAAACGTGACCCAGTTCAAACCCTGCAGACTCTTAAAAACCCCTTTCCTCTTTTCTTGCCTTTCTCCAGAGCCTCACATCCTCCAAATCTTAAAACTCTTAACCTTGTACTCCTGCTCTGTCAGTTCTCCTGCTCACCCCATCCTCCCCTTCCTCCGTAGCTCATTCTGGAAGTGTTGGAGGCTCCCCTTTGTCCCTTATCTCCATTTGCCATGACAAAAGGGAGCCTTGAAACAGCTGGAACTTCTGGGTCTCCTGCTGCTCCTCTGTCTGGTCTCTCTACCCACTCCCTACCAGGGGTGCTCACCGAATCCTCAAAATGAGGCTGGCAAGGACTGAGGCTCTCAGGGGACAGAATAGGGGAGAGTGGGAGGCAGGGGCTTGCGGGGGGGGGGGGGGGGGGACACATTGGGCAGGCCAAGGATACTAGCAGTCTTGGCCTTGCCCCTTCGAGAACCCTGGAGGTACAACTCAGTGCCCCAGGGGCAGCCAACAAATCTCGATTTCACTTCAACCTGTGGCTTCCACATCCAGAGCCCCCTACTCCCTCCACCCCATGTCCCCAAGACCCTACCCCGTCCTGACCTCCAGTGTCCCAGGGGCCCTACCCCTGCTCCTGTTCACACCGACTCCAGTCCTTCCACCCCTGCTGCCGGCTGGCCACTGGTCCCGAAGTTTCTTTCCTCCAGGCCATCTCTCTATCCACTCTCAGAGTCCGTCCAGGCTGTCATCACAACCCCTCACATCCATCACACCCCTGGGGCCACAGCCTCCCACCTGCTACTTCCTGCCAGCGCAGTGGAACTCCAGAGCTCACAGTGGAGCTGGGTCTTCCTTCTCCCAACATCATCACTTTTGTCTTCCAGGGGCTCCCCGCTGCCTGGGATAACTTACCATTTCCTCTCCTTGGCATTCAAGGCCATCTCTCAGCCCATCCACCACCCCTCCCACACACATACACACACACTCCCTGTCACAAGGTCTTTAGCTTAGCTCTGTCAGCTCAGGGGTAGGCCTTTGTTCAGCTGGCTCCCCCACCCCCAATCCTTACATCACTGGCACCTGTATAAATCCAGCCCCCACCTGCAGGGTCCCCAAATCCATGTTGCTTTCTTTGGGCACATAAATATGATCGAGGAACTTCCAGTGTTTCATGGCATGTCACTCTGACCGTAAGCTCTACAGGTCTAGTGCTTTAAGGGCTACAAAATCATCAGCGTCATCACCATCATCATCATCACAGAACAGTAAGTCTAGTACACCCTGATTTTTTTCAAGAACAGACAAACGATAACTCATGTTTTAGGTGTGTATGTATATAAAGGTGAGTAGGGGTGTGTGTGTATACACACATGTGCAGAAAAAGGGAAGGACACACTTTTGACCTTGGCTATCTCTGGAAGGTGGAATAAGAAACAGGGATGGAGAAACTTGCACTTTTTATTTTCTCTTTCCTTAGTGGTTACATTTATTACTGCAAGCACATATCCCCTGTAATTTTTTCCTCAAAAAAAAAAAAAAAAAAAGGAATACAAGGAGCCAGATTTTGGTCCTGACTCTGCACTACATCACTGCACTTAGCCAAGTGCCTTCCCTCTCCTGGTTTCAGTATCCCATTGTCTGGGCAGGTTTTGTCCTGAGCACACAAGTGCAAAGCAGGACTCAGTTGGTCCCTGGAGTCAGACCCCAGCCCCTGGGGCCATTCAGGAAGCACCTGGCTGCTCCACCTAAGACCAAGGCAGGAGCCCCAACCACAGCCATACTTCCCTTCCCTGAGGGCTCCCACCCTAGCACCAGCATGGAGGGAACAAATCTACCCATGTGGCTCAGGGAAGGGGGGCATCCTTTGCCTTAGGTCCCCAGAGCACATGGTTGGGCCTCATTAAGACCTTTAACACAGTCAAAGAGAACCTAAGCCTTTGGAGAGTGAGAGATTTCTATGGAAAGAGAAGGGAAAGGATTCTGGAAGGTTCCTCAGAGTCGACCTAGACCATCCAGCCTTGGAAATAAGGATGCCATGAGACAGGGAGAGAAGAGACAGGCTAGAGTTGCATGTATTTATAGGGGAGGTGGGGGCTCAAGGGGACCCTACAGAGACCCGGGGGAAACCCTACATACTTCCTAGTGCCAGGCTGTGCCTGAGGCCCTGGGACAGGGGCCCTGGCCGTCCTGGAGGGCACAGCCCTAAGCTGGACTGAATGAAGGCTAAGAACACGAGGAAGGCAAAACCGAAGGTCAGGCCCAAGGGAAAATTCTTATCTGCAAAGTGCCATTAGCAAACCTGCCCCCCTTGACTCAGCGCATGCACATGTGTGTTGTTGATGCTTCCTCGATGGGCTCTCCTTGTCCATGTCCGCAGCTGTCTTCACACCCTCTGACATTCTCTGTCCTACAGCCTCACCCTGTCCTGCAAGCACATAGTAGGCACTCAGGGCAGACCTGGGGATGCAGCAGAGTGCAATGGTTTGGTGTCCAACCTTCGGAGTCTGATAGACTCACATGCAAATCTCACCCCTGCCACTTGCCCCTGGATGTATGATCTGGACAAGCTATTTTTGTTGGGATGTTTTTATTGTGGTTTGGCAGCTCCTTCTAGCACCTTCCTCCATGTCTACACCCCACTCCAGGGTCACCCTACTCTCCTGAGAGACCTCCTCCCATGGCAGGAATGAACCCTGTGAGGGCCTCTGATCTCCCCCACCCTGCACTTTCTCCCTCCCTATGACCCTACCAACGTTACCACATACAGAGGTGAGGAGGGGACAAAAACCCAGCCCACACTCCATGTCATGCCTTGGCAATCCTTTCCTGCAAAGTTCTTTTCCTAATTTGCTGAAAGCTATCAGAACAAGCTACAGAGGCCCCAACCCAGGCCAGAGGACATCACTGGGTGTCCTTATGCGAGACACAAAAAAGACACAACACACACTCCCAGAAGAGTACTGGCCTCTTGAACTTCACTGGAAGTTCCTTATCTGAATACAGGGTACCTGCCCAAGACAGAGAAACCCCATCTAGTGGCACACCCCCAGGGCCAGGCTGAGCTGCCCTGGTCCACAAGAGTCCCCAGTGAGAGCTGTCAGAAGCACACAGAAGTAGGTCTCCAGGAACCCAAGCTCCCCAGCATCAAGCAACACTCCACACCAACTGCCTGGTTCGGGGCTGCCTCACTGTGGCCCCAATGGTAGGAAATGTCCATTTCCTGGTTCCCAGTACCCAGCATCAGTCCAATTCAGCACATGTCTGTTTAGCCAGAAGCATGGGCCCTGGAGTCAACCTCTTTGGGTTCCAGTATAGACTCTACCACTGTTTGCTGTGTGACCCGGGGCTTGAAACCTCACCTCTCTGAACTGGTTTCATCTCCTGTAAGACATAGCTAATAACTGTACTCATCTTTTAGGATTATTGCAGAGATTAAAAGAGATCATGTATATTGGAGTGCATGGGTGGCTCAGATGGTTGGGTGTCTGCCTTTGGCTCAGGTCATGACTCAAGGTCCTGGGATCCAGCCCTACATCAGGCTCCGGGCTGCTCAGCAGGGAGCCTGCTTCTCCCTCTCCCTTTGCCTCTCTCCCTGCTTGTGTGCTCTCTCTGTCTCTCTCTCTCAAATGAATGAATTAAATCTTGAAAAATAAAATAAGTAAAAGAATCTATATCAAGTGCTAAACACAGGGAAGAGCACCCAGTAAGAGTTCAATGTAATTAGCTATTACTGGTGCTCCAATAACTATTATTACATCAGCTCACATTGACTTCTGAACTTCTGATTCCACAAAATCATAGGCTCCGGTATCTGGAGGGGCCTCCTGTCAAATAAGGAAGCTGCAGGCAACTGGGTGGCTCAGTTGGCTAAGCATTCAACTCTTGGTTTGGCTTAGGTCATGCATGATCTCAGGGTTTTGAGATGGAGTCCTATGTCAGGCTGCACGTTCAGCAGGGAGTCTGCTTGAGATCCTCTCCCTCTACCCCTCCCACCTCTCTCTCTCTCTCTCTCTCTCTCTCTCCCCCCACCCCTGTAAAATTTTTTAAAAAATCAAATAAGGAAGCTGAGGCTCAGAGAGGTCAAGAGACTGAGTAAGGTCACACAGCTAGTAGGACACTGAGATGAGTCTCGAAAGCAAGCTTCCTACATCAACGTTATTTTCTCTGCAACACCCCCTGAATCCTCTCTCATTTGCCCTCTTATTCTGGCTTCAGGTCATACATGGTTCTGTATTATCTTTTAACGTCCTCGCGCGTGAGTGTACAGGAGAATGCTTTTGTGTTTGTGTCCACATGTTAGCAGGTGCCCAAGGGTTTGAGAGTTGGTGGGGCTTTGTTGTATGTTTCTGGGCACACTCGGGTGTGTACGTTTGCATCTGTGTGGGTGAATGTGTCCACAAACATTTGTGCTGGGGTGCAGGTGAGTGTGAGCATGTGTCCAAACACATACAGATAAGAGTGGATACAGGAAACCTTGCAAGCCTTCACCATGTGCATGAACGTGTGTATGGCAGTCCGGGGGTGAATTCCGCCCCCAACAGGAGGGAAAGATCACTGAAGTCAGGGCTGTGTCCTCCACTTCATGGTGCCCTCCCTGTGCCTGGCACAGTGTTGGGCAGGCAGCTGGCTTCAATAAACACAGGTGGAATGGCAAGTGGCGCGGGGAGGATTTCTACCTCCTCGGCAATCTCTGCTCCTAGCTCAGCAATTATAGGAGGGGCATTCCCTGGGGACCCCATCCAGCTGGGCCATCCCGTGCCTTCCCTGAATCAGGCATTAAGTGCAAAACAGCTGGCTGAAGCCATCCCCGGGGGCCAAGATGAAGTGGGTGCCGGGGGACATACCCCCAGCCTGAGGGTGCTTGCTTAAGCGGCAGTAAAGGAAACAAAAGATGAAATACATCAGCCATTGGCAGCCGTAAAAAGAGCAAAATCGCTCAGCGGAAAGCCGCGTGCTATCCATCATCCGGCCCTTCTCCACTTCAGCTGCCGAAGCAAGAGGGTTTTTTAATGCCCTCCAATTCATTTGCATTCGTACTGCCACTCTTTTATGGTATCAGGGGTTGCCAAGAAGATCTGAGCGGTTTTTTAAAGACGTTGATAAACCATTTCCACCAGGGAATAAAAGTTTTGGGGGGAAAAGGGAAAAGAAAGTTTTCCAAAATAATGCATTCCGTCTGCAGAGTGACGGGTAAGTGATTCTGTAGATGTATTGGCCCCATAAAACGGAGCAAGGAGTTTGGCCCAAATGTGCTCTGTGCTGGTGAGATGAGCAGTTCATTCATTTTGTAGCTGAGTTGAGACCTGAAACTTTACAGAGAGTCACTGAGAAGAGCTTCAAAGGCAGCCTGCACCTTGTGTGTGACCAGAACTTTGTGACCCCTAAAACATATAGAACTATCAAAGTCTCTGAGCCTTATAGCTTCCTCTAGGCATCCCTACTGGCTTTGGCAGTGTAGCAGCAAAGGATTCAGCAGAGGGTGAGTCTCCTTCCCTTCCATGGGTCTGAGAGCCTAAGCAAGTAAATCAGATCTGTACCATACCAATATAACACCATCGCCTACCTCTTGCAATGCTTGACTAAGCTCTACCACATGACTCAGTTTTGCAGCCAAACTCTGATTTCATGACCTTGAGCAAGCCCCTTTGCAGTCTGGGCTTCAATTTATGCAGCAGCCAAGGGTACATACTGGTCTAAATGTTTGGTCTGCTAAAGGAGTCGGGTTTAACCACCCCATGTCATAGGCAACTTAGGCTCAGAGAAGGGAAGTTGCTTGTCTATGCCCACACACTGGGTAAAGGTAAGGTAGGACTTAAACACAGGCTTCCCAATCCTTGGGTAACGGCCTTTTCCTTCCTCCCTCCCACATTTTGGACATGTGTTATATATCAGGTAGTTGTCCACTACTTCCCTGCCTTCCTAGAAGCCGGGAGTAGAACAGAGGGAGAGATAGGATAATCCCAGAGAATCCTGGTCCTACTGAAAGGACTACAGAGTTTGCCAGAAGACCTCTCAATCAAAAGGGCAGGAATTGTCCCAACCCCACTCAATCCCAAGTGAGAATTTCCAGATTCCCTCTCAGTCTGAGCTTTATATTCATTATCAATGTTCATACATGAAGACACAGTAGATGACTTCTGAATGTGTTGGTCTGACCAGCACCAGGAAGATCTCTCTGCCCCCAAAATAACTATCCTAACCCTATCATCTTGTCAAACATTCCCACCATTAGTCACCCCCATGGGTCAAGGCACTAGAAATACAATTAAAACTCAAGTGACATCTCCCTGGAGGAACTCAAGTGACATCTCCCTGGAGGAACACAAGTGACAACTCTCTGCTTCTCCTTGGTCAGTTGCCCAAAAAGTTGAAGGAATGCTTAAGGAACAAGAGTCTCTGAAGGATGGAGAGGTTTAGAGTACCTATGATGAGTAGCTGAGTATCTAGTACTGGTGGAATGGGCAAGGCTGAAATAGAGAGGAAAGTGCCAAGACGGGTGGAGGAGGGAATGGTCAGCATTCTGGCAGTGGGAACAACTAATAACAATGGGCATCATTTATTGAGCTCACACTATGTTCCATCGTTGATTTATTTTATTTCATTTGACCTTTACAACAACATGCTAGGAGATAATTTCCAATCATCCTCCTTTTACAGAAAATGAAACTGAGACCCAGAGAGGTTAAAGTAACATGCCCAAAGTCACACACAGCTAGGAAGTTACAGTAGAGCTGGGATTCAAGTCCTACAATCCAATTCTAGAGCTATACTTTGCCAGCTAAGTGAACAACCATGTCATAGGATCATAGGTTGTAGCAGATATCAGCACCCTGCCTAGAACTCCTTACAGGCAAATGCTTGCTAGAGACCCTTAGAGACCTGTCCTATAAACTCTTCTCCTTGAGCATTGCCAAAACTGAATTCAAGATCCTCCCCTCCTATCCACATATTCTCATATCCCTCCTGTATTCCAAGGTAACCTAGGAGGCAAGCTGGACTCCTCCCTTTTGTTCACCTCCACATCTCACCGCTCATTAGGCCATCTTGTCCATCTTCTATAGGGACCCCCCTTGCTGAGCCTGTGAGCTCAGGCTCAGGACAGTTCATTGACTACCATCCCCATTTTCCTTCTTACATGCCCCAGGCACCTGCAACTTCCCATGAAGGCAGGCACAGGTCCTTGATGGTGTCTTCCACCACCCACCTCCTTGACCATGGATCACAGATCATACAAGTCTGCACAACATCTTGCGGAGGGACCTGGGCTCTTGCACTTATTAACTTGTCCACTTGGGCAAACAGCTTCCTTTCAACCCTTCATATGGAACCTCCCATCTGCCAGCTAAAGAGCTCAGAAGTGGGTAAGAGCTGACTACTGCCTTTGAGTGGCTCAGAATATAGCAACAAGACAGATACATGATAAGATCATTAAAATAGTCTGATAAGGCTCTGGAAAGAAAGCATCTGAAACAGAAAGAGCACAAAAAAGGGAGCAATTAGGTAATTAATAATGACAGCTACTGTTTGTTGATTATCTCTCATACGCTAGGCATTTTACTTATATGAGTTCACCCGGACCCTGCATTGAAGCTTCCAATAAGGCATAATTATCCTACTGTTTAGATAAGAAAGAATAGGTTTGGAGAAATAAAATAATTCTCTCAAGGCTACAGCCAGAATGTCCTTGGGATTTCCAATGTTCCTCTTCTTTTTATACTCATAATACAGTCTCATCCATGACCTCCTTCCAATGGTGTCTGGGCCAGCCTTAGTTTCCCCATTTACCCAGAGAACAGCATGAGGTGATAATTTCTCTGTGGCCTCCATTTTCTCATCTGTAAAATGGGGATAATAATAAAACTCACCACAAAAGGTTGTGCTAAGAACCCAAAGCAGCTAATATATGAAAAGCATTTAGAGCAGTACCTAGCACAGAGTCAGGGCTACATGGTGATATATTCTTCTTACTAATGTTATGTTATTGTTATTTCCAAGGCCACCATCTTGCCTTGAGCCTCTGGATCACCTTGGGCTCATCGAGGAGCCCATCATCCATGTTTATCAAATGATACAGATGAGAGGGGCACTACAGTGGCTCAGTCAGTTGAGCATCAGACTCTTGATTTTGGCTCAGGTTGTGATCTCAGCATCATGAGATCAAGCCCCATGTTAGACTCCACGCTCAGCAGCAAAGTCTGCTTGGGATTCTCTCTTGCTCTCCCTCTGCCCCTCCCCCAAAGCTCTCTCTATCTAAAATAAACAAATAAAAAAAATTTTTTTTTTAAGATACAGTTGAGAGTCACCTGCACTGACTGAACTCTAAGTGAAAGCTTCCATCCCCCTCCCACCCAACCAGCTCTTCCCCAAACCACAGTGAGCAAGCTTCTCTCACAGACCATTTCCACCATCACTGGGGGGGTGGGGGGGAGGCTCGCAAGCCCTCTCACTTCCCCAGCCTCATGAACCAAAAACGAAAAGAAAAGAAAAAAAGTGGAGGGAGGAGCCAGAAGGGCCTGAGAGAGGCCAGTAGAGAAAGGGAAAAGGCTGTTTTTCCCCAGGGGTCTAAATTTAGTGGTTAAAAAGTATGCTTGCAGTTCATGATCAAAAACCCTTCTGTCTCCAAGAGCACCAGTGTTGGCAGCTGTATCTATGACCAGCCAAGAGACTCATGTCAGAAACTGCCCATTCCTGGTGAATTTCAATGAGGTGCCCTTTCTGCAAGGAAGAGGAAAGCCATCATTTAAAAGACGAAGGATGCTTTCACTTGGCAAGATAGGGTGATAGAGCAAATGCTGCCTTGGGGCACAGGAAGAGAAGGCTAGGGGTCTTTGCCACCACAAGTCACACACAGCACATGTCAACAAGGTCCCCGCTCTGGGCCTTGTCTTGGGTTGGGTGCCAGCACAGTGGCGTGCATCTGATACCATCCCACATGTAAACAAGCAATTACTAGACAAAGTAATATATACCAGGATAGAGATATGCACAGTGAGCTCAGGAGGGAGGGGGCAATGGAATCATCAACCCAGAATGGGACAGAGAGGGTTTCACGGAGCAGGCATGCAGCATGCCTGAATACATTTGAGAAGGGTATTGAAAGAAAAGTAGTTCAGCTGGTAGAGGAAAGGGCTGGGGTGGGTGCGGGGAAGTATTCCAAACAGGAAGGACAGCATGAGCTAGGTTGAGGATGTTTGTGAAAGAGTATCAGGAAATGATGCCTTGTAAGAATTTGTCAAGAGCACCAGAGAATGGTGAGGAGTGAAACTGGAAAAGAAGCCAGGGCCAGGTTGTAAATGGCTGTACATGCAATGGTTAAAAATGCAGATTTCCAAAAGCATGGCGGGGGGTGCCTGCCTGGCTCAGTCAGTAGAGCATGCAACCCTTGATCTCAGGGTCATGGAGTCAAGCCCCACGTTGGGCATGGAGCCTACTTTAAAAAAAAAAAAAAAGTGTATTTCCTCTTTTAAAGAACTGAAGGATTTTAAAAAGGAGATGGTATGATGCATGTATGCTTGAAGAGGTATAGAGCATGGATTCAGGAGTTGTAAGAATGTAAACATTCTTGACAGTTCCAGAGAGAGAAAATGAAGTGTTCAACTTGGGTTTCTGGCTTGGGGCTGGGCTGGCCAGAGGGGGAAAAAAGATGCCAAACAACTTAACAGCAAAGAAACAAATAATGCCATTAAAAATGGGCAGAAGATCTGGGACACCTGGGTGGCTCAGTCATTAAGTATCTGCCTTTGGCTCAGGTCATGATCCCAAGGTCCAAGGTCCCTCCTCTGCAGGGAGCCTGCTTCTCTCTCTCCCACTCCCTCTGCTGTGTTACCTCTCCAGCTATGCTGTCTCTCTCTCTATCAAATAAATAAATAAAATCCTTTTTTTAAAATGGGTAGAAGATCTAAATAGACATTTTCCCAAAGATCTACAGATGACCCACAAACACATGAAAAGATGCCCAACATCATGCATCATCAGGGAAATATAAGTCAAAACCAAAAGAGAGATTATCACGGTGAGGAAGTGGAGAAAAGGGAACCCTAGTGCACCGTTAGTGAGAATGCAAACTGGTCCAACCATTATGGAAAACAGTATGGAGGTTCCTCAAAAACTTAAAAATGGAACTACCAGTAATTCCAGTAATTCCACTTTTGAGTATTTATACAAAGAAAATGAAAACACTTAACTCAGAAAGATACACGTCCTCCGTTCATTGCAGCATTATTTGCAACAGCAGATCATTCACTGCAACATTATTTACAACAGATATGGAAGCAACTTAAGTGTCCACTGATGAATGAATGGACAAAGAAATTATGGTACATGTGCACAGTGGAATATTACTCAGCCATAAAAAGCAATGAAATCTCACTTGCAACAACCTGGATGGACCCAGAGGGTATTATGCTAAGTGAAATAAGTCAGAGAAAGACAAATATTATATTATCTCACCATATGTGGAATCTAAAAATCAAAAACCAAGTGTATAGATACAGAAAACAGACTGTTTGTTGCCAGAGGAAGGGAGTAGAAGGGGTCAAAAGGGAAAAAAAAAAAGAAGAAAGAAAATACAGTTGATGTAAAACAGACATAGAAATTTTTGTATTTTTTTTAATATAAACAAACAAACAGAAGGCTAGTTTTTGACTGTGGGACATGAAGTTGATAGCCAACCATTAATAAAGCATAAATATTCACCCTTACTGACTTTTCTTAAGTGTGTTAAGACATTTTACCTGGAGAATGTGTAAATTAATTCAGGGGAATAAAGAAAGACTCTGGTCAGCCCCAGGGTAGGCTGGCCAACCAGATGATGATGTCTGGGGATTCTCCAAGACCAAGAGAGGCCTGGAGCTCTAAGTCAGCTGGGATGTGGGGTCTGAGACCCTAGACTGGCAAGAAGGGGGGGTCTAGATTCCAAGTGCCCAGCCCATATTTCCCTCCGCCCCCCGCATCCAGGATGGTAAATACATTACATCCTACATGCCAACACTGATGGATTGCTGGTGTCTACCAAAACTGTTATTTGAAAAGATTATAAGACCATATCTGGGCCCAATGGGAAAGAAAACTCTGATTGATTAGCAACGTCTGTCATGGATGCTGGGTCGAGAAAGTCGTACATGTATCTCACCCTTGTTTTCCCTGCAATACACACTTAGATTTGCTGCCGAGAATTACTGAGATGAGCCTCGGGTGCCTCGCTTGAGAGCAGCGGTTGC
The DNA here is from genome assembly GCF_009829155.1 of Mustela erminea. Lineage (NCBI taxonomy): Eukaryota > Metazoa > Chordata > Mammalia > Carnivora > Mustelidae > Mustela > Mustela erminea. The sequence goes on along the minus strand of NC_045623.1, from coordinate 81,278,517 downwards.
ACAGAGGAGGGCATAGTTAGAGTTGGGAGCCAGGAAGCAGACCACCAGTGTTCTTTGGATCTCCAGCTAGTGGAACCTAGAGGAGTACGAGGTAACTCCATCTCCTGGGCTGCTCCCTGGCATCTGAATGATATCTTAGAAACCCCTCCTGGGAAACCCATGGACTCCCCCAGATGCCGACCAACTGCTGGAACATGAATAATACTTAAGCATTCAGGGTCATGTCAAAAGACATTACAAGCCATAAAGACTAAGAAAGGGCATCTTTCAGATTAGAAGTTCCTCACCTGGGACCCACAGATGAGCTACAGGAGGAGTATAAACACCTTGGGATTACACACAAATTATTCTAAATATGCGCATTTTGGGAGCCCCTGGGTGGCTCAGTCATTAAGCATCCGCCTTTGGCTCAGGTCATGATCCCAGGGTTCTGGATCGAGCCCTACATCAGGCTCCCTAATCAGCGGGAAACCTGCTTCTCCCTCTCCCACTCCCCCTGCTTGTGCTCCCTCTCTCACTGTCTCTCTCTCTCTCTGTGTTTCAAATAAATAAATAATTTTTAAATAAATAAATAAATACGTACATTTTTCTCAAAGGAGGTGTTTAGTGTTTGTCAGTCTCTCAAAGACAGCCATGGCCAAAAAAGCCTTCACTCACTGCTCAAGATGAAAGAGAGTAATGAGATACAAGTGGATTCTGCTGGGGTGAGGAAGATGAAGCATCCACATCTGAGTACGAAGTGAATTTCTGGGGATATCATCTGTCTACTCAGCCATTATAATCCACTTAGCTTTTAAAAAGTATCTTCCAGATCTGAGATGCAAATCTGGGGCTACTTTTGAGTATTGGGCAGCTCAGAAATCCAGGGAGGCATTTCTTTTTTCTCAAAAAAGTGTTCTTAATTTTTGTCAATCTCTCAAAAAGATCCATGCTCCCCAAAAGGTTTTACCATTGCTGAAGATGAAGGGAAATAATGCAGTCTGTAATCAAGTAAGCAGGGAAGGTTTGGGGAACCAGAAAAGGCAAAAAAAAAAAAAAAAAAAAAAACCTCTTGCCTTCATTGTCCTGGTTGCACAACCAGAACTGGCCACACCTGACACATCCTCCACCTCAGGAAACTGTGGGAGGTTAGGAAGATGCTTTGGACATTACAATGGGATTTTGATGGAAGCTGCCAGCAAATATTAGGCTTGGGAAATTTCATCACACATGGGTTGAGGGTCTGGGTCAGAGCTGGGAAATGAGACACAGGGACCTGGGTTGGCAGCCCTGGCTCATAAGCTGTGACACATAGAGCTGTGTCCCTTTCGTCCAGAGCCCTGATGGTCAGTTGTAAATATCCATGAATTTGTGTGTTAATATGTGATCCATCTATCTGCTCTCCAAGTCTGCCAGCTCTGGGACAGCAAGGACTGTGTCTGGTTTTGTTCCCATGGTCACCTGGCAGAATGGTGGGCACATAGCAGATGTATTCAATAAATATTTGTTGAGTGAAACAGTGGGTGGGTGGATGGATGGATGGATGGATGGATGGATGGAAGAATGTAAGGTGATCCATCTGAGGGCAGAATCTGGAGGAAAAACTAAATTCAGTGCCTCATTGGTTTGGCATGCAGTATAGTAGCTCAAAAAAACAGACTCTGGAGATAGAATGCCAAGTTTGGGTCTCAGCTCTGCTGCTCACTTTGTGTATGACCTTGGGCAAAATATTTACCCTCTCTATGCCTCAGCTTCCTCACCTATAAAATAGGGATGATAACAGTTCTCACCCCGTAGAGTTACTACGAAGATTGAGTTAATACATCTAATATTAAGAGTACCTGACAGATAATAAGCACGAGAAAGTAAAATTTTAAGAAGCTACCTTGATATGGAGAATTGAGGCAAAGGAATGCAGGGGATAAGAAATGATTGAAAGCTGGGATGCCTGGGTGGCTCAGTTGGTTAAGCAGCTGCCTTCAGCTCCGGTCATGATCCCAGCGTCCTGGGATCGAGTCCCATATCCGGCTCCTTACTCCGCAGGGAGCCTGCTTCTCACTCTGACTCTGCCTGCCACTCTGTCTGCCTGTGCTCGCTCTCACTCTCTCTCTCTGACAAATAAATAAATAAAATCTTAAAAAAAAAAAAAAAAAGAAATGATTGAAAGCAATTGTGGACCATACTCCAGCACTCAGACTACTAAACTCAGGCTCATATTGCCTCCTCCCCAACTCCTGCAAAGACCCTGTGCACTGAGACTCCCACAGTAACCCCCAGAGACAGCCTCCAAGGCTCTAGAGAGAAGTTTACCCTGTGGCCTTTGGAAGTGGTTCTGTACAAGAACGAAATGGATCCAAATCATTTCTAAACAGCCTCTCTGGATTCTTCTGGTCTGGGACCTTCAAGTATGCCTAGTCCTCCTGAGTTTGATGGTGAGAGGGAAGAGGTTAGAGGAATGGGAAAGGAGATTTGTGGGCCTCAGGATGCCAGGCTTTATGTGGACCATCCCATGCTCTGCTTCTCCTTTTGGGAGAAGTCCCTCCTTTGAGGGGACATGCCCATGTCCCCCCCAAAACACTAAGCACCAGACGCCTCCCTCTGCACCATCATAAATAGCAATGAGAGTAATGACCGCTCAGAATACCGACGGTCTTAACCACCTTCTCTGCTTGTCTGGTCAACAGTGGAACAAGCAATGCACCTGTGGAAGGAACAATGACTCTGATCCACGGGTCACATTCAGTGTAGGCATATCCGCAGTAACTTCTACCCTCACCCAAATGATGCTGAAATCCATTACAGGGGTGCCTGGGTGGCTCAGTGGGTTAAAGCCTCTGCCTTCAGCTCAGGTCATGATCCCAGGGTCCTGGGATCAAGCCCCGCATCGGGCTCTCTGCTCAGCAGGGAGCCAACTTCCTCCTCTCTCTCTCTGCCTGCCTCTCTGCCTACTTGTGATCTCTGTCTATCAAATAAATAAATAAAATCTAAAAAAAGAAAAAAATAAAAAGAAATCCATTACAAATTAAAGACAGCAGGTGTCCTTGAAAATGTTTGTGCCAACTGCCATTTTGTTTTAAGGGGGCAGAGTTAGGATCATCACAGTGGCAATCCTGATCCTTTTTGCTAGTCCCCAGACGTGCCAAAATAGATCCGTTTCTTCTAAATTTATCAAAGTGTTGACAGACCAAAAAAAAAAAAAAAAAAAAATGCCAAGTTGTCAAATTGAAACAGAGACCTCATTTCGGTATTCAAAATAAATGCACCCAAAGAAGTTCTACTCTGGAAACCTCGCCAGACTGCGAACCAAAAGACGGAGACTCCAGTTCTTGGTGTGGTCCTTACTGGCCTGGCCGGGTGGGCCCACTACACGCCCCTGGGCCTCAGAAAGCTCATCCACAACAAGAGGAATTGGGGCTAAAGGATATTATGCTGAGAAAAATGGTAACATTTCATACTCCTCACTTTGCCTCCATGCAAATTCTCTGAGTCACCCTCTCCTGCCCTTCTTCCCTCTAAATGCTGATTGGTTCTTCTTCCTCCAGCATTTGTCATAAATAAGTGATCAGGGCAAGGCGGGGCAGGGGGAGGGACTGCCTGCGGCCCTGGAGAGCTCATTAGTGGAAACAGCTTCTCCACTGTGACTTCTGATCTTCAGCCCTGATTCACTCAAGCGGTCGCAGGCAAAAGGAGAGGAAAATGAGGAGGTGAGGAGAGCTGGTATAGGGCAGCGGGGACTGGAGGGGGCGGGCCGCGTGACTGGCTGAGAGGCACAGTCCCTCCAACTCAGAGCCCACTGAGTCCCTGACCAGGCCTGAGCACTGGACTAAAAATGTGGGGACCCCAGAAGATTACAAGGATCACCCACCAATAAAGTGGGCCCTTGAAGAACCTGAAGCCCTTCCGAAAACCTTCCAGGAAGGTCAAATTCATGGACGTCCCTCTGCAAATGAGCTTGAGAGCTGTTGGTGGCCTTCTCAGAGACCAAGCTCAGAAAGGGGTTGGCAAAGGCCCTTTAACAGCCAGAGAGCTAGGGGAGGGGTGGGGAGCAGGAGTGTTAAGGGAGCCTGGGGAGAAAAGTCTGCAGTGGGCCCAACACCAGAATGCCTAGAGAGTTGTTTATGGTGCTGGTGGCCTTGAGGCCCTCAGCCTAGACTGTATCCTGTCTAACCTCAGCCAACTCCAGAGCCAGATGCCTGCCCGGCTCTGCTTCCTGCCTGACCATCACGCCCTCCAGCCCACCCCAGTTCATCACCAGGCTGCCCTGGGCTGCCACCTCGGTCGGCTACCTGCCCGGAACCATGCAGCTACTTCCGTTACCTGCTGACTGTGTTTGTAGTCTGTTCACCCCAGCCTCTCCCAACCCAGCAGCCCCATTCCCACTCAGTTCCCGAGAACAGAGCTGATAAATACATCACAGGGAGAGGCACTGGGACTTGGGCCCCATAGCCAGAAAACCAGGCTGCAAGATCCGAGGCAGGAGAAGACCCACCCCACCCCACACCCCACTCCTACCAGAGTACCCTAAAGGGATGGCTGAGTAAGGCTCCCCTGACAAAGGAAACGTATTGCTGAGCAGGAGCCCAGCCCAAGTGCAAGTTCGCCAGCAGTCTTCCTGCAGCTCTGCCCTCCCCTACTTTGCCCCACAAATGCACTGTCTTTGGGGAGTTCAGAAAAGCTGTCCCCAGCAGCTCACAGGTGGCCAACTTCAGCACCCTGGCCACAGTGAGGACAAATGTGTACCCCTTCCCTTTCCTGATGTCCCCGTGCATGACCCTGACCAAGTTGCCAAATTTCTCCACACCTCGGTGTTTCTGTCAGGGTGCCACAAGGCCATTATGAGATCATGGGCAGGAATGTGGGGTAAACTACACATGACCCAAGGGGGAGTCAAGGTTACTCTCCGAACCCTCTCTGGGCCTCCACATTACTCTGAGCCTGGTCAAGGAGGATTCTGGAAGCTAGATGATAAAGGAGAGCATGGGAGTATTTCCATGTGTCAGGAGCTTTTACACATGCTGCCTGAATTAATCCTGTGAGGCAGACAGTACTGTCGCCATTCTCCAGATGAGCTTAAATTCACTGCCCAAGGTCATGTGGCTCAAGGGCCCCCAAGTGAGGATTTGAGCCCAGTTTGGTGTGTCTCCAAAGCTTGTGAATTTTAAAGATATTATTTGATGGGGCGCCTGGGTGGCTCAGTGGGTTGAAGCCTCTGTCTTCAGCTCAGGTCATGATCTCAGGGTCCTAGGATCGAGCCCCGCATCAGGCTCTCTGCTCAGCAGGAGCCTGCTTCCCTTCCTCTCTCTGCCTGCCTCTCTGCCTACCTGTGATCTCTCTGTCAAATAAATAAATAAAAATCTTTAAAAAAGAAAAAGATGTTATTTGATAAAGAGAGAGAGAGCACACAAGCAGGGGAAGGGGTGGAGGGAGAAGCCAACTCCCCGCCGAGCAGAGAGCCAGATTCGAGGCTTGATCCCAGGCCCCTGGGTTCATGACCTGAGCAGAAGGCAGACGCTTAACAGACTTAGCCCCCCAGGTACCCCCAAAGCCTATGTATTTTAACCACCACTGGTAACTACATCCCTCTTACCTAGTTACTACCACCCCTTCCAACAGAACCAGATCTTGTTTCCAGAAACCCAGAGAAGCAACCCTACCTCAAAGGAAGGCCTCTCATGCCCCCCTGCTCCTCTGGTCCACCAGATCTCTCGTCTGAGCTTCTGTTCCGAGGTAGGCCTCACTCCCAGTTTGCCCAAACTGTCTGGAGCTTGGCTTTGGACTAGGGCACCTTAGACAACCCCACCTCTTCACTCAACCCCCTCCCTCGACCCAAGACCCCAGCCATTTCCTCTTCACAAGCAGGGGCACTGGAGATAGAGAATGTGCCCTCAGGTCAAAAGTCTCAAGCGTTACAGTGCATGGGAATTACTCGGGAAAATGCAAGGAAAATGCACAGTCATCCTCCACCAAGACTCCAGAGCAACAGATCTAGAAGGGGCCCAGATATCTGAATGTGTAACAAGGTGATTCCCGTGTCCCCACTGCCCTGGACCCACAGTCCTGTGATTTTTTTCCTTGGGGCTGGAAGGTGGAACTGATTGGAAATCTCAAGTATCACATTTCTAAGGGGCTTTGAAGTTATGTAACGTTCCTTTTCTGCCCCCAACTTTACAGATGAGAAAATTAAGGCCTAAACAGAAAAGGTGATTCCTTTCAGATCAGACCACTGGTTATTTGAGCCAGGACTGGGGCCTAGGGCTGCTGCACGGGGCCCACAAGGTGCAGAGAGCCCGGGAAGGGATGGTGGGAGGTGAGACCATGCAGCCCCACGGCCCTTGGGTCACTTAGTTGAGGGACCGCAGGACCATTCAGCAGGGACTGGGAGCCTTTCACACTGATTTATGAGGAGGACTCCGCTGGAGGACTCCTGGGCGGGGATGCCATTTGTTACTTCCCCATGGACAGCTCCAAAACGATGATCACAGCACATGACCCCCGCGTGAGCATCCATGTACACGGGAGTGTGTGCGCACACACATCCTTGCCTTAATGACTCTCAGGCCATCTGGTGCAACCACCCCCAGGGACTCCCAGGCCTGGGTGTCAGGTGTGGGGGCCGTCACAAGACATGGCCCAGAGCTGGATTCTTTCGGCCAGCAGGAGATACCTTTGCCTAGTGCACTGAGTTAGAGCTGGGAGAACCCAGGGGCACCCACACCGAGATCCAAAGACGGGCAGGCTCCCGAGAGCTACTCAGCTCATTGCGTCAGAGGTCTGCAGCGGCACTAGTCAACAGAACTTCTCATATGATGGAAATGACACAGAAATGACAGAGGACATCTGCTCGGTCCAATATTCCAGCTGTATGTGGCTAGTGAATACTCATTTTCTTCTAATAAATACTAAAATGAATGAAGATGTTAAGCCATTTAAATCTCACAAGAGGGGACGCCTGGGTGGCTCCACTGTAAGCATCTGACTTCTGCTCAGGTCTTGATCTCAGGGTCCTGGGATGGAGCCCTGACCATGCAGGGCTCTACGGAGAGTCTGCTTATTTCCCACCCCCTCAGCCCCGCCCCCTGCTCATGCTCTCTCTCTTTCTCCCTCACTCTCAAACGAACAAATAAAATCCTTTTTAAAAAATTAATCTCAAAAGAGACTTCTGGGTAGGGACTATTATTTTGTCCATTTATAGATTGAAGAAGCTGAGGCATGGAGGTCAAGTCACTTGTCCAAGGTCACACAGCTAGAAGGTGGTGGTGGGGAGAACGGAAGCCCGGCAGTATGGATCCAAAGTTCCTTCCAAAGCCCTCCAGTAAGCCCTGCCCTGCAGACATGCTGCATTTCTGCCTCACTGCCTGTGACACACCATACATACACACACACACACACACACACACACACACACACACACCAGGGTCTGAGAATCAGAGCTCCGCTCTGGAGGAGGTTGCTCACTTGCTGGAAGAGAGCCCCTCCCACACCCTCAGCCGGGCCCCCATCCAATGAGCAAAACAGCAGACCAGCAGCAGCAGTGGGAGCCTTGACTCAGTGAGAGAGACATGCGTCCCTGAATGATGCAGCGACCGTCTCACAGGGGAAGGCCAGTCCCTGCCCTGGAGCACCTCCCCATCAGACGAAAGAGGCAGGGACAATGCAGAGGTTCCCGCTGGGGTCACCAACAAGGGCAGGTGTCTGTTGAACCATCCGCGACCCCGTCAATGTCAGCTGACCCCAAGGAAGCGTTTGATAAGCCTTTCCCGAGCCTCTCCGAAAGCGAAGGTCTGGAGGAAGTACGGCATCGCACTGATCACTTCCCCCGCACGCCAGGATAAGGGAGCCCTGTTACAGCTAATTAGGAAAATGTATTAAGAACACGACTTACAAATGGCCCCACGGTTCCCCACATCTCATTTGCATTGAGCTGTTGTTACCTTATTGATTATATTAAATTAGGAGATAGTCACACCGTCTGCAATGCAACAATTATCATCATCAAACCAATTAGGATCAAATGGGATGTGGTCCCCGTCGCTCCAGCTCGGCACTCGGCTATTTCCAACGCTGTCAGCTGGCCTTGTGAAATAATTGTGTTTCTACTGAAACAGTGGCAATCAGCAGAAATCTTCCCAAGAGACCCTCCTCTTTCTCCACAGCTCTGTGTCGGGATATCTTGTCACGCAAACACAAGCAAAATGATACAACTGGTATCTTTGGTAGCAGAAGTCTCGAGGGGGACGAGGGGAAAGCTTGACGGACAAACTGCACCAGGCCACAGACAGGCTTAATCAGCTCATCACAGAACCGTGTGAACAGACACCTTCATGCAATGGCCAGCCCCCCATAAGCCTTGTGTGCTCCCCCACAACTAGAACTTACACACAACACGTGCAGACCCCCTCACTCACACGCAGCCCCACAAACTTCATCAACACCACCCCTTGAGCAAAGGCATACAACAAACTCACACGCACTCACACACACACACCAACACCCGCTACCATCCCTGCCACACATGCCTACCACCAGCACACTCGGGCACAGCACACACACAATTATACACTCAACACGCATAAGCAAGCCCACACAGGACACACACACACACTCATGATGATTTATCACAGTCACACACAAGCACAACACACACACAAGCATGCATCCCTTTTGGAGAGATTTTCGATGGAATCCAGGGGTCTGGCCCAAGGATTCCTAAGATCCCCCCGGCTCATGGCTGCTCCTCCTCAGCCCTCGCTGACACGCCACACCCCAGGTTTGGTGCATCACTCTCCACAGTGTGGTGTGAAGCCCTGTCCAAGGTCATTACCCAATTTGTGGTCATCCCTCTCGGTGACCAGAGCGGGGTGGCGGGGGAGGCCGGGGGGCACATGAGGGGAGTCGGGCAGAACACCAGCTGCTCCGAGGTTTTCTGGGAAGAGGCAGCCCTCGGAGAGAAGCGGCACCATAAAGACCTTGATTGCACCGGTGCCTGTTCATCGGTTCCCACGGTTTTAACCCGGCCACCATTTACAGAATGCACGCGGGATGCCTGTGGCGGGGTTATTCCCTCATTTATGCAGTCAGTATTTCCTGAGTGTCTCCTCTGAGCCAGTGCTATTCCAGGCACTGGAGATTCGACAATGAACAAAAACAGTCCCTGTTCTTGTGACACTTAGAGTCTAGAGGAAGAGACAGATAATAACGTAATAAACCACTACATATATAAAATGTCAAGAGCGGTGAATAAAAATAAAGCCGACAGAGTGTGGGGGTGCTGTTTTAGATAAGGGGACCAGAGAGGACCTCCCTGGTGATGTGACATTTGAGCAGAGATCGGCTGGAAGGAGAGGCGAGCCGGCTGCTGCAAATGTCTGGGAAGAGAGCATGGGAGCCAAGGGAACAGCCAGGGCAGAGGTCCTGCGTGGCGGTCCCTGGAATAGCAGGGCGGCCGGCACAGCTGGAGAAATGAAGCAGGGTGGGACGCCTGGGTGGCTCAGTCAGTTAAGTGTCTGCCCTCAGCTCAGGTCATGATCTCAGAGTCCTGGGATCGAGCCCCACCTCAAGCTCCTTGCTCAGAGAGGAGCCTGTTTCTCCCTCTGTCTGCCGTTCCCCCTGCTCATGTGTGTACTCTCTCTAACAAATAAATAATTAAATCTTAGGGGAAAAAAAAAGAAAGAAAGAAAGAAAGAAAAAAGAAGAGAAGCGAGGGACCTGTGGACAGGTGTAGCCTACTTCAGGTGTGCTCTCTCACTTAATCCGCACAGCTCTCCAGGACTGGGGTACTAACATCTCCAGTTTTAGATGACAAGGCTGAGGCTCAGAGAGATGAAGCCATGGTGCCAAGCCACACAGCTCTGAAGATACTGAGCAGAGACACACACCAGGGCTGCCCCTTAACCGCAGGCCCTCTCCTGCCCTCACAGCTCCCGTCTCAGGGCCAGGCGGAGTCCAGGTCTGTTGACACAGCATCGAGCGGCGGCTCACTTACCATGGTCACCAAAATCACAACTGACCTATTAACTCATCGCCAGAGCTTTCATTACACACACAATTACAATGCACACAATCACGGTCATTAGCGCAGCTTATAATGGCCAACACCATTAATAACTCAGCGCTCTTTCCATCACCACTAACGGGCCCCTCTCAGGGTCCCCAACGCACACACCCGGAGCCAGTGAGGGACTCCGGTGGGAGCTGGGGAGATTCGAAGCCTCTGCGGTCTGTCCCCAGCCCCCTGTAGCCGCCGCAGCTGCACCCACCCCACAGCCCTCCTCTCCTGGGTAGCAGCCCTCTAAAGCTGCCTGGGGTTGTTCCCACTCACTTGCTCCTCTGGGTCTGGGAGGAAGAGAGGGCAAGCAGAGCCCTGAAACCCAGAGTTAAAGGAGAGGAGAAGAACTCAACGAGCCCCGCTGCCCATGTACCCTGCCACCCTCATCCTCACCCCTCCCTTCATCCTTTGTACCTAATATCCATTTGCAACACGTGATCCTGAATCCGTGTTCCAATACATGGCAAGAATTGGATGGTCCAGGGGCACCTGTGAGGGCTCAGTTGGTTGGGCTTCCGACTTTTGATTTGAGCTCAGGTCATGATCTCAGGGTCATGGGATCGAGCCCTGGGTCAGCCTCCATGCTAAGCAGGGAGTCTGCTTCTCCCTCTCCCTCTGCCCCTCCCCCCACTCATCTGCCCCACGTGCTGCCAGTCCACTGTTCAGAGCACTTCTCTTCAGAGAGACTTGGGGTGCCCAGCAGGACGAGCGCAGCCACAGAGTCACACAAGTCTGGCACTTGGCCCACACTCTGGCATTTTCCCATGGGCACCTCTGCCTAAAACGCTATCCCCTCCCAACTTCACTGCCTGGCAAACCTCATTCCCCCATTAAGACTCACCTCAAATGTCACCACCTCTGTGAAGCCACCCGTGACTCACAGGTAGCAACCGTTGAGCATCATAGCTGTGTCTGAAGAGTTCATCCTCTCCCCCTCCTGCCTTCCATCTCACTTCCTGGAGGTCACAACAGACAGGCCATATTCTCTCATAGAACTTTCCAGGCCCATACCAACACACACAAAAACACATGTGAGCTTCCTTGCCCTTTTTCTTCCTTTCTACTTACGTGTTGAATGAAAAAATGGGATTTGTATTACTTCAAACTCATTTTGTCCACGTCACATATCTGGGACACGCTGCCAGGTCAGTGCACGTGGACAGAAGTCCCTCCTCCCCGCTGGTGTGACCACAGCGGAGCTCTGCCGGCTTATTTGGCCATGTCCCTCTCAATGGGTGTCCAGTTGTTTCTTTTCATCACTATGAACAGTGCTGTAACGAATGTCTTTATACATTTATCTCTATGTTCTGATGCTGTTACTCTCCTAAGATGGATTCCCAAGGGAGGATTTGTGAATCAGATGGGCACTGTATTTTAAATTATAATTGCTAAAGCTGATTTTGTTCCTTAACTTTTATAACAATTCTCGCTCCCGGTGATGTACGCAAGAGCCCTCTTCCCACACCATGGCCAGAATTGGACATTCACTGTCTTTGTTACTCTTGCCAATAGATGGCTGATAGAACCTACCTCATAAAATTGTTGTGAGGTTTAAATATAAAACATAGTGTATTACCTAAGTTCTTAATTAATACTAGCCATTTATATAACTCTGGTGTCGCCTTATCATCATATATCTAAGGAAAGCCTACAGTACATGATATGACTTGTACGTGTAAGAGAGAGAGAGAGAGAGTGTGTGTGTGTGTGTGTGTGTGTGTTTTAAGTAGATCTGATTTTCAATCCAGCCTTCTCTGCCCAGCTGTATAGCGCTCTGCTGGTCATTTAACCTCCCAGAGCCTCACAGACTCCATCTGTAAAATGGGGACCTGAATGAACCCTGGGCATTCTCCTTCATGAGGAAACACAGAGGGCTCAAAGGAATGTGTAACTGTGAAGTCATCTTTAAGACTCCATTCAGGGGCACCTCAGTGGCTCAGTCTGTTAAGCGTCTGCCTTCGGCTCAGGTCATGATCCCAGGGTCCCTAACAGCCTATCCCATGGCCTGACATGGTCCCGCATCGGGCTCCTTGCTCAGCTGGGTGTCTGCCTCTCCCTCTCCCTCTGACCCTCCCCCTTGCTCATGTTTTCTCTCTCTCTCTCTCTCAAATAAAATCTTTTTTAAAAAGAGGTTTTTGGGGGGTATCTGGGTGCCTCAGTTGGTTAAGCGACTGCCTTCTGATCCTAGAGTCCCAGGACCAAGTCCTGTATCGGGCTCCCTGCTCTGCAGGGAGTCTCCTTCTCCTGCTGACCTCTCTCTTCTCATGTGCTCTCTCTCTCTCTCTCTCTCTCTCTCATCTCATTCTCTCTCTCAAATAAATAAATAAATAAATTTTAAATTTTTAAATAATGAAAAAGTTATTTTAAAACTCCATTCAGGTGTGGAGGGTTATGTTCTCAGTTGCTCTAATGACCAGGCATGGTCTCTAGGGGATTACCAAGCAGCTACTTCTCAGGAGAGCAGGCACCTTCACAGTCAGAGAAGGGGGAGGAGGTCTCCTGACCCTTGGCCTCAACATTTCAAAGAGGCATCTATACCCCAAGCATCCTTGAGGACAAGGCAGATACATGAAGAGGAGCACAGGGTCACCTAAGGGGCCCTAAAGTAATCTCTATCCACAAATGTCCCCTGGCCCAGAGAATATCGTGAGATGTCTGAAATTTCCCTGCTAGAGACTTATACACTCCCCGGGGGACCAGGTCCACTCCTGTGACTGCTAGCATTGCTTACCAAGCATTGCTGAGTCTGTGCTCTGTGCCAGGCACTGTCACAATCAACTCTATGCTTGACTCCATCAAGGTCATCTCTCCACCTCTGGCTCCCACCTACATTTCAGACCCACATGCCCATCCCTCTACTAGAAATCTCTCACCATCCATGCCCCGCAGGCACCTGAAAACTCAGCATACCCCGGAGTGAGCTTATCAGCCTCCCCCACAAACCTGCCCCTGCTCCTCCTGCTTCCCCCTCTCCAGGCCTGGCCTCTCCATGACCGCAGAAGCCTCCGCAACCACCGACTCCCTCACCACTTGCAAGCCATCAGTTACCGAGTCTTATAAACTCAGCGGCCTTCTCCATCCCCCCACCCAGGGCCAGGACTCAGATGAGATGAATAAGGCAAATTCAAGCAGGCGCTCTAGGTCCCTGTAAGTGGTGACCTTGAGAGCAAGCATCTCCTTCAACCTGGCACCCTGGGAGCCTCGGCTGCCCACCCAAGTCCAGGCCAGCCCCGACCCCTTCAGCGTCTCTCGTGGGGCTAGGGCAGGAGCCTAGTCTCCCACCCCGGCCTCCAATGATCCTCTTCCCCATGGCCAGATTAATCCTCCTCCCGAACCCCAGCTTTGATGCAATCACATCCCCAAGAATCTCCCAGGGCTCAACCTCCACCTACTGAATTAGGTACCAAGCCTCGCACTCATGCGGGACAAGCGGGCCACCACGAGCCCAACACCTGTTTGAATTTTCCCTGCCAAAAAGCTTCAGAGCTGACATCTGATTGGATCACGAAAGCGCATGACACAAAAGCAGCCCAGCCATAGGTTCCCTAACAGCCTATCACATGGCCTGACATAAGAAGTTCTACCTGGAGACAAGGGGCATCAGCTGAGCCAATCAGATTTCTGCTCTCAGGAGTTTGTACTAGAAGGAAAAGAAAACCGTCTAATTGCAGGGCAGAAAAAGCGGAAGCAAGGAACTGAACCTGAGTCATGTCAACAATTAATGCACTTCCTCTAGCTGTGCAGGTCCTGGCCCCATTTTAAATCCAGTCGGCCTTGGTTTGACAGCCCTGCGACAGTTCTCTTACTGGATCTCCATAAGAAGGCCCTTATGATGAGAGAAGGGTCTTGTGTGAGCTAGCTTCAGTGGAACCCCCCCCCCCCCTTAAATCAGAACATTTACAGATCTTTGCAGTACAACCCAGCTTAGAATCTTGGCTACAAGTCACAGAAAGCTAATGGGGGCTGGCTTTTGTTCCAAATGAATTAAGGACTGGAAATGCGACACAGAAGGCCACCAGGAGCCAGCCCTTTCTCTCTCGCTCTGCAGTCTACTTGGTCCCTGAGTAGAGCCTACCCACTCCCAGCTTCCCAGTGAGAGATCCCAACCCTGCCTTCTCCCAGCCCCAGGGCTAAATTTCTGGAAAAGAGAATCTGATTGATCCCATTTGGGTCAGTTATGCAATGAGCCAGGAGCCAGGAAACCAGCTCAAGGGAGAGGCATGGCTCCTGAATCTTTGAATTCTTCCCCTAGGTTAGCCTTTGACCTCTCCCAATCCACCCCCACCCTTGGCTGTGTTTTTGCCAGAAGGGGCTGGGGGCCTGCCTCTTCTGAGCTTGTGGGCCTGGCACCAGGTCAGGAAGGCTGGATCCCACCAAGACCCCCAGGGGTGGAAGACAGCTGTCTGGAGAGGCTGGAAACCCCAGCTCCTGCCACGCACCCCCGAGCTTGGCTCTGACACTCACACACCCACAGGAAAAGGGGCATCTGATGCTTCTGTGCAGTTCCAAAAAGCTGGAGACATCTCACACCCACAAATAATAATCATGATTTTCTGTAATTATTATTTGTGTATTTTGCATAATTGTCATAATTATTATCATCAGCTCATCAGCCTCCCATCCCAGCGTGCTCTCCTCCCGTCCTCAGCCCTGAAATCCAATCACATGGGGCACCCTTTCCTGCCTCTGACTTCCTCCCTAGAGCTGGTTCTTAGGGATTCCTTCAGAAAACGGGATGGGACACTCCTGCGGGTTCTTCTGCCTTGCTTATCCCTCCAGAATATTTCTGGCTCTTGGTGCTTTCTCTGTGCCAGGCTGCGCTGGGGAGGGAGATGAGAGAAGCTGGCTTGCTCACTCACTGTGGTAAGGAACTCAGTCCTCCCTGCCCCCCTCCCAATGGTGGAGCGCTGGAGCTTGGACCAGCCCAGGAGTTCAGGGTCTTCCCCTAGCTCTGCATTCCAATGTGTGACATCACAGGCACAGCCTGTGGGAGTGCACAGCCTGTGGCACATGACCATGTGTCATGGTGGGAGTATTTACACCATAGAAATGGGCCAAAGGGCTTTTTTCCAGGGAGATAATTGGTGAACATTGGTCAGCACACCTTCAAACCCACCCTCCGCGCCACAGATGGGATATTCTTTTAAGGCAGAAATGGAACCATGTCACTCTCCTTCAGGGGCTCTATGTGACCCACAGGTGAAGTAAACCCTACAACGGAAGGCCTCCAAAGCCCTCCACGGCCCAGTCCCAGCCCACCACTCTGACTTCCATCCTTACTGTCTCCCCAGCCCTTCCAGAAGTCTCTGCACCCCTTCTAGTCTCCTCCACATGCACCCTGACTCTGACTTATCTTCTCCACCTGCCTCCGCCCCTTCTTCCTTCAGTTTGGGCTATGATGTCATGTCTTTCTACAAACCCTTGCCCGATGCCCCTGTTCATACCCACTCTCAGGGCAGCACGCGTTTTCACCATGAGTCTACCTGCCGGTACCCCTCTAAACCTCTTGCAGGGTCAAGTTTAATGTCCTCATTCTTTTACCTTCAGCACTTGGCAAAGAGTCCCGCCATGCTGAACTGAAGAGACTCAAACCAAATTGCATCAAAGAGAATCCACGGCACAGCCCAGAAGAGGCTGTGGACAGGGTCCTCACCAAGCCCAAAGAGAGTGTGCTCTGGAAGGTCAGAGAGAGCAGGACGCTTCTGATGGGGACACATCCTCAGGGAGAAACACCAGGCCACACCCTCCTCTTGCTGCTTCCTGCCTACTCTGGGGCACCCCCATGAATGCCCCCCATAGTTTCCCTATCTGCTGCTACAGCCTCATAACACTTTGGGTGCAGGAACCCCCCCCCAATCTCTACCTGCCTCATGTGTGCACATGCGTGCCGGCACGCACACACACATGCACACACACACATCTCCAACTTCCCCCCGCCAAAACTGGATGAGGCTGAATTTCCCAGATCCCCAGAGAAAAACAATGGGGGCTCCATGGTCGATAGCAAAATTGGGTGAAAGAGGAATAAAAAGTGGTCTTTCTCGCACACTGAAGTACGAAGTCTGAGGTTCCTATCTCACAGCTAACACTAAGAACTGTTTAGGAGGAAAGCAAAAGAGCAGCAAAACTAAATTAAATCATAAAGAAGAAACAAAACCAAACCTGAGTGCTTTCATGGTCTACACAAGGGTCCATAATATCTTCACTGGTGTATGGACCAGTGAAGATATTCACCGAGCAGTTTGCGGAAGAGGACAAATCCGGGGTTTTCTATGCCAGGAAAGGGGGAGACAGCTGATGGTTCTACCACATAAGGATGAAAACTAGCTCTCCACCAAGGATTTACTCATGTCCAGAAAACCTCCAGCTGGGTCCAGGAAAGGTCTGGCATGGGTCACATGGTGACAGCCAGCCATCCATTTTGACACTTTCTAGGCAAGTGCTACTGGAAATAGATGTGTTCCGTGTGGGGGGCTAACAATCAGGGCACACTTACTCTGTCCTAAGGACTGGGCTTCCTGCCACGGCACGGGGTGGGGGGGTAGGGATGTGTCTGGGGAGAGGAACGGGGGGCAGCCATTAAGAGTCTGGGTTCAGGGGCCAGACCACCTCTATCTGTTTACAACCTTGAGCAACTCACTACCTCAGTTTCCTCTTCTCTAAAAATGGGAATTATGATAGTATCTAACACACAGGGCTATTATGAGGGTTAAATGTGTTGTTATATGTGGAGTCCCTGGAACAGTATTTGGTAGGATCTTTTTTAAGAACTTTTACTCTAATTATCTCATTTAGTGTTGTCTTCAAGAGGGAGATACTGTGGATGCCGGCTTGGCTCAGTCTGTTAAGCGTCTGCCTTTGGCTCAGGTCTTGATCCCAGGTCCTGGGATCAAGTCCTACATAGGGCTCCCTGCTCGCCAGCGAGTCTGCTTCTCCCTCTCCCTCTGCCTCTATCTCTCTCTCAAATAAATAAAATCTTTTTTAAAAATTTAAAAATAAGCACACCTGGGTGGCTCAGTTGGTTAAGTGACTGCCTTCAGCTCAGGTCATGATCCTAGAGTCCCAAGATCGAGTCCCACATCGGGCTCCCAGCTCCATGGAGAGTCTGCTTCTCCCTCTGACCTTCTCCCTTCTCATGCTCTCTCTCTCTCTCTCTCTCTCTCTTAATAAATAAATAAATAAAATCTTTTTAAAAAAATTTTTTAATAAAATAAATAAAATCTTAAAAAAAAAAAAAAGAGGGAGATAGTATTTTATCTCCATTTTACAGATGAGGCACAATGGCTTGCCCACAATCCTTCCACCACCACGGCAGCCCAGGGTCTAAGAACTCACAATGTAGCACCAAGGCCCCAGGGGAGGCCCCTCTCATCGTGGTCACCATTCAACACCGGTTGCCATGGAGACACCCCTCTCCTGGCTCCTGGGGGACTCCTTCACCCCCACCAGCACACTTGGCAAAGCTGCGACCCACACAGCCCCCTGGGCCTCCTACCTCCTCCAAGGCCCCGCCAGGGAACAGACAGCCCCCCCCCCCCCCCCCCGCCAGGGACAACGCCAGACTTCCCTCACCTCCCAGGCTCTTGGGTCCACAAAGATTCTCCCTCTAGTCAGGAGGAATTCCTCTCTCTCTTTCAATATCCTCTCCCTTCCCTTATCAGGGCACCTGGCTTAAGCCCCTGGAGAGCGTCCAGCTTTAAGCAAACGAAACCCCACAAGAGAAGGGTCTTGCAGATGTCTCTTCCTGCTCAGGCACAAACCTCCCTGGAGCAAGGAAGCTGAGGCCAGCTGCCTGCCACGATGGTGGAAAGAGAAAGAAGACAGCACTGTCTCTCGTGGTCAGTCCGCAGGAGAAGGGCTGGGTGCTGGAATTCTGCACAGGCGAGTCTCCCCAGAGGCTGGATTCTGGCCCTGAGGGTACCAGGCTGGCCCAGGAGCACCCCTGAGATACTCCCAAATGAGGTCACAGTTGGGTGGGGACACACACACCGCAGCTGATCCTTACTGTGCACCGCAGAAGATCCAGCGGAGGTCTGGAGCTGACAGTGAGAGAAGAGCCGTGCATTCCCCGTGGGAAGGGCAGCGGAGTCTTCCACGGAGGGGAGCTATGAACTTGGCCAGGCTGGGTGAGGAGGGGACATCAGCCCAGAGGGGTAAGAGGCCCAGCAGAGAGACTAGCTGGAGGCTTGATATTGCACTGGTGTCCAAGGATATGGTACCGGGTGACCCTTCATGAGGTACAATGGGGACAGTTGGGGGCGGGGGACCAGGGTGAGGCAGGGAGGTCGATCAGGCTCAGCTGTCAGGGGCCTGCGGTGCTGGGCTGGAAGCCTGGACTTCATCCTACAAAAAGGGAGGGGTCACGGAAGGGTTTGCAGCAAGGAGGGATGCGCCTAGGTGCGGTGGGCGGGGGAGGCTAGGGTCGGGGGAGGCTGGCATGCCCAGGGGCCATGGGGACCTACTGCTGGCAACCAGGAGGCTTCTGCCAGCAAGCCCAGCCACCTGCTTGGAGGCCGAATGAACACAGTGAGCCTGAAGAGGCTGTGGTGTATTTTTCTAAGCCCACACTTGACTCTGTCCACACAGAGCCTGCCTGTGTGTGGTCTTTGGGGAGACTGCACGGGAGCAGCATATCGATCAGACTGGAAGGAGAGAAGGAGGAAAAAAATACCTTCAAACGGCAGAGCAAATCCGTTATCGGTTTCTAAAGACCCAAGAACACAAGCACACACACAGGCCGGCTTTGAGACCGCCTCGCACGAGAGACACGGAGGCAGTTGTGTGTGTGCAAAGACGCCCGTGTGCACAGAGACACACGTGCAGACACAGAGGCAGCTCGCGGCTGTAAGCACAGAGCAACTCTCACGGGTACCCACACATACATGTGGCACAGGGGCTAAGGATACAGGTCCGAGGAGGTGGAAGGGGCCAGAAGTACCTGCACAGGCCCAGGGAGACACAGTCCCATGAACTGACACAAGAATGTGCCCTCCCTGCACAGCCAGAAGAGCTCCCGCTTTCCTGGACACACCCCTACAACCCAACCCGAGCCCCTTGCCCTCGGCCAGGTGGGAGCCAGCATCTCCTTATAGAGTCCCCTGTTTGCCACCTGCTCTCAGCTTCCAGATGTCCTGGCAGGAGTGGAGGGTCCTCAGACTCACTCCTGGGACTGTCAAGGTCACACGATGCAAATGAGGCAGACCTGCCCCACAAGAGGGCCAAGAAGGCCCAGGCGTGGGTCAGGTGCGACCAAGGAATTCAGGGTGGGAGCATCAGAATCACGGGGAGAGACTTTTGAATCACCAATGTCTGGACCCCACCCGCAGAGACTCTGCTCCGATTGACGTGGGGAGAGCACAGGGCCTGGGTAGATTTGCCGAGCTGATTCCAATGTGCTTCCAGGGCTGAAAATTACTGGAGCAACAGATGTGGCCTCTGGGGTCTTGGGAGCATCCTCGTTTCCCGGCAGGACGGCCTCAATACATGAGATCGTGAGGGTGGGAAGGTGCCCCTCCCCCTGCGCTCCCGCACACCCAGGAAGCCCTTGACACCCGGGGTCTGGCGTACCCCACCCCCACCCCCAGAACCTTTCCTAAGTGTCCCCGGGTGCGGAGCGGAGCCGCCGTGGCGGGCGTGCCTATCCGCGCACTGCGGCTGCCCCCTGCTGGACAGAGACGGCCGAGCCCCGCGGTCTGCGGACCCGCTCTCCCCAGCACCGGGAGGGAGCCAGGAGGGCGCGCGGTCCTGGAGAGAAACTCCTTACCCTCCCCCAAATCCTCAGCTCTACTCCCTCCTCCTAGGGCCCAGCCACCCCTCCAGTCCCAACCGTCTCGAGCCCTGGGGGGGCCACAAAAGTCCTTTCTTTGGGTTCATCTACTCAATGGTAGCCAGCAATGCCATTGACCTGGCAGTCCTGGCCGCTGGGGCTACGGAGATGGATGGGGGAGGGGCCCAAAGGGAGGAAGCGCCCTCTTCCGTCCTCCCCCCACACCCAGCCATCCTCCCTCAAGGCGATGGCATCTTGGTCTACTTCACACCCGGATTCTCCCACCACCCTAAGGGTATAGCCCAGGCTCCTGAACACAGCCCCCCTATCTCCCTGGAAGGTCTCCCCCCCACCCCCACCCCCAGGCTGCCTGACAAACTCTTATTCACTCTTCCACATCCTGCTCCTGCCGGCTCCTCTAGGAAGCTTTCCCTGACCTCCCCGCTCCACCACTCCCCACACCCAGTGGTTGCTTCCTCCTCTTCTTCCTGAACATGACATACCCACCTCTTATAAATAATTCTCAGTTCCCATGTCAGTCTCCCCTGACCAGACAACGGGGCTTCCCCAAGGGCAGGGACCAGGGACCTGGGATCAATAAAGATCTGTAGGATGAGGGGCGCCTGGGTGGTTCAGCGGGTTAAGCCTCTGCCTTTAGCTTAGGTCATGATCTCAGGGTCCTGGGATCAAGCCCCACATTGGGCTCTCTGCTCAGCAGGGAGCCTGCTTCCCTTCCTCTCTCTCTGCCTGCCTGTCTACTTGTGATCTCTCTCTGTCAAATAAACAAATAAAATCTTAAAAAAAAAAATCTTAAATAAAATAAATTTAAAAATAAATAAAATCTAAAAAAAAAAAAAAAAGATCTGTAGGATGAAGGAAGGCTTCTCTGACCCACCCAGTATGCAGGGAGCTCTCCCCACTCTGGCCCCACGAGGCAGCAGGGCAGAGCCCTCCCCTTGAAGGAGCGATTGCTAGGACAAGGGGCCACGAGAGCCCTAATGGCACTAACACGAATGAAGCCCTCACTCACCGAGGGCCAGGTGCATATTCTGCTCCAAGTGCTTTATATATCTTAATTCATTTCACTGTCTCATTCCACAGATGGGAAAAGGAAGGCACAGAGAGGCCAAGGAACTTGCCCAAACACACAGCAGATCAGCCCAGAGCTGGGAGTCAGCCCAGGAGGCGCTCCAGAGGCCACACTGTTCACACGTCTGCCTTAAGGGAGAAGAACGCTGGTGGAAGATTGCTGTCCACTCCGGCCCAGGGCTGCCTCCAGGTACCTCTTCTGGTACCGGAGAGAAGCCAGGCCCCCAGACACTCTCCAGCCGGCAGGTCGAGGGCTGCGGCTGCTTTCACTTCCTTCTTAATTTTTCTGACAAGAGCAGATGCCACTGCAGCTGACAAGCAGCCTGTCGGTGTGAACAGGAAGCAGATCCAGCCCCTCGTTTGTCTGGTAAGAAGATGGAATTGGACAGGGAGACAGCTGAGCTTCAGGAGAGCTCAAGGCTCGAGGGGTGGTGGCAGGGGCCGCAGGGCTCCCAACAGGCGGGGAGGTGCGGCAGCGGCAGGACGGGGACCCAGATGTCGGGAGACCCAGGGGACCAGCCCTGCCTCTCACGGCTCCCTCCTTCCTTCTTCCCTCTCTCCCTTCCTTCCATCCAGACCGGTGAACAGCCACGCTTGCCCGGCTGCATAGGAGGAGGAAGGAGTCACTGTCCTTCTCCTCGAGGATGATGGGCCATCAGATCGTGACTCCAAAGCCCAGCTGCCTGGGTGCCTTCTGACGGTGTGAATGGCACAGTCCTACGCTCCACATCTGTGAAACGGGGTGCAGATGACACCTGCCACATGGCGGGTCGGAAGGATTAACCGAATGCATACAGGAAACGCGTCCTGGCACAGCGCCTGGCACACAGTGCGTTCCTTCTCCCTATATCCAGCCTCCTCGCCGCCCCAGGAGCTCTTTGCTCCTGTTCTTGTTGTTCCTCGCACCCCCTCGGAACCCAGACGTGCACCCCGGGGTCTAACCACTGTCCTTCCCACTGCAAGACTCTTATCCACAGCAGCTGTTTGCACGCACCCACAGACATGCTCCACACTGCACTCACACCCGCGCCCCCTCCCCACCCCCGCCTCAGCCAACAGGCAGAGCGGTGTGGTGACTCCCAGACACCGGACTCCGAGGAAGGAAGAGTTCAGCTTGCTCGAAACAGCTCCCCCCACAACTCCACAAACCAGCTGCATCCGCCTCACCAGTCGCTGGGGTCTGGGGGCTAAGTGGCGTTCCTGCCAGCGGCAGGCCGGCGCCTCAATGGGACGTTCCTCCTGACAGATGGCCTCAGGCTGTCCAGCTGTAGCACCAAGAACTTCTTGACCCGGCCGGCCCTGCAGCCACAGTCCCAGGGGGCAAAGTAACAAGATCGAGGAGGTGGGCCACACCTCCAGCCCTAGCAAGCCCCTCGAAGATGAAGCACCTCCCTAGGTCCAGGGCAGCGAGTGGGTCCCCGCAAAGGTGCTGTTGGTCAGAGCATGAGCGTGCAGGATTGTGTAGGTCTGAGTAGGCAGCGACAGTGCGTTTTTGTCCATGCTTTATGGGACTGTGGTTCATGTGTCCCTACGACTGTGTGTCTGGGAGCCTGTGTGAATGTGTCATGGGGCACTGGGACACTGGGACACTGTCCCTGGCTGAACACCTGGCTGAGTCCCTGTCCTCATCACCAGGATCAGCACTGCTATCCCCCGTGAGTACTCACTGTGTCCTGTGTGCCTTACCTATATGTGTTCATTGATTCCTCATGAAAGAAGCACCCTGACTCCAGCCCTTTGCCAGGCCCCACACATACGGAGTCTCAGAGGATAGGCCACACTCTAATTCTGTGGTGTGGTCTTGGAGGTCCCTCAAATTCTAGCTCAGAGCTCTATCTCAGGCTGTATCTCCCACCCTCCGCCTCCTCAGCCAACAGTCCTCTAGCCTTTCACATCAGGAAACTACTCCTGACCTTGTAAGACCCAGAAAACACTGCTTTCTCGTGGAAGCACCCCACACACAGCCCTGCTACCTCCTCCAGGAAGCCTTCCCTGACTTTCCAAGAGTTGGCCCCTTTGGCCTACATGCTGCAACACTGATGCCTCCCAGCTGGTCGTTACTTCTTACATGTCCAACTTCCCATCTGCCTGGAACTCAAGAACGAGATGGAGCCTGAGTCTTCAATGGAACTTCTCTCATGCAGTAACTGCTCAGGAAATGGTGGCTGTGCCTGTGACACTTGGCTAGGGATAAGGGAAGCAGGGAGGTGACCCAAGTTCCATTCCCTGAGGCTTCCTCCAGCTTAATTCAGGGCTGCGGCTCTGCTCTCTCTCCTGGCTCATCTGTAAGGGTCAAGGTGCCTGGTCCAAAGCAGATGGTCCAGAGCTGCCCGATCTGGAGGAGCACTACAGGGGTATGCCCAGACCAGACACAGACCTCTGCTGGTAGCTCAACTCTCCCTTTTTCCCCAGATAGCTGCTCTCCTCAGCCTTGGGGCCAATCCTTGAGACCTGCCACAGCCACTGCCCCCTTCCCAAAGTCACCATCTAGGAGGCCTCCCTCAGAAGGGGGCAAGGCAGAGGGAGAAGGAGGAAGCCAGGTGGGGGATGAGGAGCTCAAAGTCCTAGGAGGGAGATGGAACGGAGGAAAGGGGAAGCAGAAGAGAAAAGGGGGGTGGCTCGTTCATTTCACTCTCTGTGTGTCTGCAGCCTGATGCTTCCCCCTGCTTAACGACTGCCTGCCGTCCAGGCAAGGCCCCAGCCCCTGCTAATTACCATGATTAGCACTGAGCAAGCTGCCGCATTTTATGACTCTCCAAACCAAAAAAATAATTAAAGCAATTACTGTCATTAACACTCTGCCCTCTTCACCACCTTCTCTGAGAATGAGCAGCCAACAGGCCCCAGGGAGTCGTGATTGGACCCTGGGTGCTTTCCCCTCCTCATTTTGTAGCCCCCCCTCCACCACCATCTCTGCCACCACCTGCCACCTCCAGGAGCACCAGCCCGGACAGCTCCAGGAGCACCAGCCCGGACAGCCCAAGCCCCAGCAAGACAGGAAAGCCACAAGGAAGGGCCTCAGTGGGAACTGAGGCAACCCCCACCCCTAGCCCCCAATGTGCCTGGAAAAGCCAGAGCCAGGCCCCCTGAGAAACTGCACTGAGAAGGTGCCCCTCCCAGGCAGGAGCCCAACAGTGCCAACCCTCTCCCACCTCCCCGACAAGGGGCACCCCACCCCAGCCCTGTGCCCTCTGGTCTTCAGTCTCTCACCACAGCCTGGCCCTATGCTCTGCCACACCCAGTTGAGGGACTGGGTCACCTAAACCCCAGTGTTTCAGTTTCCTTGTCTATAAAATGGGCTATTTGGTCTGCTTGAGCTGCTATAATACACCACAGATGGAGGTCTTTTTTTTTTTTTTTTAAGATTTTTTATTTATTTATTTGACAGACAGAAACCACAAGTAGGCAGAGAGGCTGAAAGAGAGAGAGGAGGAAGCAGGCTCCCTGCTGAGCAGAGAGCCCGATGCGGGCCTCCATCCCAGGACCCTGAGATCATGACCTGAGCCGAAGGCAGAGGCTTTAACCCACTGAGCCACCCAGGCGCCCCAGATGGAGGTCTTAAACAACAGTTTCTTGCAGTTCTGGAGGCTGGGAAGTCCAAGATCAAGGTGCTGATGAACTCAGGCCCCTGTGAGAGCCCTCCCTTTGGCTTAGAGATGGCTACCTTCTTCCCATGGGCTCCCATCCCTTTCCTGGATTAGAGCACTTGCGGTGGGGGGAGGGGGAGGGGGAGAGGGAAAGAGGAAGGAAGCAAGCTCCAGGGCATCTCTCCTTGGAAGGGCCCCATCCCATCATGGGGGCCCCACCCCCATGTCCTCTGATAAACCTCATTACTTCCCAATGACCCCATCTCCAAATACCACTACATTGGGGATTGGGGTTTAGAGCGCCAACATATGAATTTGAGGAAGGGGGACACAATTCTATCCATAGCATGGGCTTTGAATTGTCTATGAAATAATTCCTTCCTCATAAGCCTTTGAAGATTAGATGACATAATCATCAGGAAGTGCCATGCCTGGCACATAGTGGGTCCTCACAGCAGTGGTTCCCTTCAAAGCCCCTCCAAAGCAGACAACGGCTGGGAGAGCAGAAGGAATTGGGGAGGGCCAGGCTCTGGGCTGGGATGGTTTTGTAAACCATGATGATTGTGACCCAGGCTTATGGCCATAGCCTCCCACCTGATCTCCCTGCTCTGTCCCTACCTCCTGCCCTTCAATTAATTCTCAACACATAAGCCAAAGGGAATCTTTTAAAGCATAAGTCATAGAGCACGGAGGATTTTTAGGGCAGTGCAAATACTGTGTAGGATACTATAATGATGGATACATGTCATCACGCATTTGTCCAAACCCATAAAATGTACACCAGGAATGAACCCTGGTTTCTACGGTCTTTGGGTGATAATGAGGTGTCGATGGAGGTTCATCAGTTGAAACAAATATACTACTCTGGTGGGGGACACTGATGACGGAGGAGGCTGCACACGTAGGGAGTCAGTGGGAACAGGTATATGAGAAATCTCTGTATCGGCCTCTCAATTTTGCTGTGAACCTCAAACTGCTCTAAAAAAGCAAAGTCTTTACATTACCCCCCTAGAAAGTAATAAATACTATAATATTTATTATATTATACACACACACACACACACACATATATATATAAATCAGATCATGTCACTTCTCTGCTCTGAATCCCACAATGGATCCCCATGTTACTCAGAGTAAAAGCCAAAGTCCTTACGATGGTCTCCAAGGCCGCATTCCTCTCCAGGCTCGCACCGCAAACATATCCAACACAGTCCGGCCCTAGGGCTGGCCCACGACTCAGGGACTCTTAACTCCAGACGCAACTCAACTCTTCCAGGACTTTGCCCAATGTCTTCCCAATGATACAGCTCTCACCTGCCTCCCACCACACACCCCCAACCCCCTTGCCCTGTTTTACTTTTCCATTCTCCCACTGTGCGTAACACCTTTTTACACGCTTTGCAATTTACTTGTTTATTGCCGTCACCAGAGACGTGGGCACAGGCAGTGGATAAGCAACGCGGATCCCCGATGGGACTGGGCAGGACCAGTCTTCAACAGCGACACCGTGTGCCTAGAAGCAGCAACAGCAGGGGGCAGGGGGCGTGGTCCCAGAGGCAGGATGACGTCATTTCCTCCGCCTGAGCCACGGGGATTCCTGGCCAATCCAGAGACAGGGAGAGGTTCTACTCTGGGGTTTCTTGTCAGAAGGTGGCCTGGAACAGTTATTTTAAAACTGAAAGTTCACATTCAGTAGGATAGCTATTACTTAAAAACAACAACCAAATAAGGTTGTTATTTGGCCCACAAGTGTGGACCAAAACCTAGCGGAACTGAACTCTCAGGCAGTGGTGGTTGGAATGCAAAATGGAGCCGCAGCTAGGGAAAACCCTAGAGTGGTTCCTGGAAATCTCGAACAGAATAATCGTGTGGTCCAGCAGCTCCCTGTCTAGGTACACATCACAGAGAATGGAAAGCAGGGATTCGAACAGACATTTGTGCACCAGTGTCCACAGCAGCCTTATGCACAACAGCCAAAAGGTAGACGTAGCCCAAGTGTCCGTCAATGAATGGAAAAATAAGCAAAATACGTCTGTACATACAGTGGAATAGTATTCAGCCTTCAAAAGGAATGGCACCCTAATATGTGCTACTGTTAGGTCCGTAATCAAAGGAGCGAGACTGATACAAAGCGAACGTCAAGCAAAGCTTTATTTTGCGCCAAGCATCGAGAATCAAACCAACCATTCGGGGCAGCCTCTTACAGAGAGGGCGACCACCCCCAGCCTCACAGAGTAACTTTTATAGAGCAAAGGCCATGTGGTTGAGCTGGCCACACACAGGTGACGAATGAGATTGCAACACACAGAGAAAGCTGCACAGTCATGCTAGGTCACACACGGGTGGCCAATTGAATTACAGTTCACCCCATAGTAGCTATTTGAACTAGCCTATCACCTTGGTCAGAATTGGCACCCAAAAGGCAGGGGCCACACTCCTTGGTAGTTAGGGAGACAGTATGCGTGCTCCACTGATTGGATGTCTCCAACCTGGCCTGACCCATCCTTGTATTTGGGCTCTGTTACCTGGGACTGGTCAACCACATTCTACTGGTTTCCCAGACTTGCTTTTAAGTAAGTCCCCAAGGTGGGGGGTGCAGGGTCAGTTTAAGTTTTACTGAATAAACAACAAAATCACTGTTTAACTGGATGGAATCACTCTGGCTAAGTAGGCCCTACAGCTACAACATGGGTGATCCTCGAAGACACGATACTACCTGAAATAAGCTAGTCATTGGGGCGCCTGGGTGGCTCAGGAGGTTAAGCCTCTGACTTCAGCTCAGGTCATGATCTTGGGCTTCTGGAATGGAGCCCTGTGTCAGGCTACCTGCTCAGCAGAGAGTCTGAGTCTCCCTGTCCCTCTGTCCCTCGCCTCATTCATGCTTTCTCTCTCTCTTCTCTCTCTCTCTCTAATAAATGAATAAGATCTTTTTTAAAAAATACAAAATAAGCTAGTCACAAAAGGGTCAACACAGAATGATTCCACTTATATAAAGTACCTAACATAGTCAAATTCAGAGAAAGTAGAATGGTGGGTGCCAGGAAGTCGGAGGAGGGGGAAAGAGGGAGTTGGTGTTTCATGAAGACAGAATTTCAGTTCAGGAAGATGAAAAATTTCTGGACATGGATGGTGTCCACGGCTGCACAGCAGTGTGAATGTACTTAACATGAACTGTGGGGCGCCTGGGTGGCTCAGTGGGTTAAAGCCTCTGCCTTCGGCTCAGGTCATGATCCCAGGGTCCTGGGATCAAGCCCCGCATCGGTCTCTCTGCTCAGCAGGGAGCCTGCTTCCCCAACTCTCTCTCTCTGCCTGCCTCTCTGCCTACTTGTGATCTGTCAAATAAATAAATAAATAAAATCTTTTTTTTTAAATGAACTGCACACTGCATTAAAATTGTAATATTTATATTATGAATATACATATTTTACCACAAAAAATATTAAATTTTTTTAAATTTTTTTTAAAGTGGAAAAATGAAACAGAAAATAACAAGGTTGGGGTTACTCAGAGTCTGAGGAGAGTTGCTCCAAAGCATGACATGAAGGTGGGTACAGGACATCTTTCCCCATAACGTGAGCCCTCCAAGCTCCTGGCACCAAGTGACCCTACTTCTGTATACCACACTTCACCTTGTTGGGATCCAGTTTGGATCATATTTCTTTCTGGGGTTCATCTATAAGGACTCTGAGCTCCCAGAAATCAAACTGCATGAAATATTCCTCTATGAAGCTCCTTTCCCCTTGTTCTGGTCAACTTTGGATGAGGGCATCTGGGTGGCTCACTGGGTTAAAGCCTCTGCCTTCAGCTTGGGTCATGATCCCAGAGTCCTGGGATCAAGCCCCACATCAGGCTCTCTGCTCAGCAAGGAGACTGCTTCCTCCTCTCTCTCTCTCTCAGCCTGCCTCTCAGCCTACTTGTGATCTCTGTCTGTCAAATAAATAAATCAAATCTTAAAAAAAAAAATTTTGGATGGCTATGCATCCTCTCCACATCTGCTGAATTGGCCAACAAGACCATGTAGAGTCAGCTAGCGTGGCCACATGCAGCTTTGTCTGATACTCTCATTACTATTGACTAGGGCCCATGCTCTATGGAGTTAGACGTTCACTTGTGGAAAACTGATAAGGTACAGATGGTTTCCATCCCATAAATAATGCCAAAGTTTGGGGGGGTGGCATTGCCTTATAGGATATTAACCAGTTTTGTATCTAATTTAGTAATCTTATTGCATCATTGTTTTTCTGATGAGTTTCCATATCCTCCTTTGAAACAGCTTTGTTCTCTCATTGAGTTAAATAATATTTTGATTGTGCTCACTAGGTATTGCATGATAATTCTGTTTTTAACACTTTGAGAGTTACACTTTGGCATCTGGGGAAACTGGGCAGGTGCTCATGTGTCCCAGACACAGTCCTTGAGCTACTTTTGTCACCTCCCTGCCTCAAGGCTCCTTCATCAGACTCCCCTCCCCTGCCTACCTCTCTCTTACTCATCTGAAAATCCCTGTTCTCCTCGGCTTCTACCCCAGGCAATAAAACCAGGTCACATCCATAGTCCTGTTTGAAATGTGGTCATTACAAAACCGAGGATTCACCGTCTCAATTTGCCTTCCTATATTTAGATTTCTTCTTTAAGCTCTTGCTAGAAAAACAGGTAGTATTTGCCTTACTATGTGAAGGACTCCATCCTGTTGATTTTCTTAAAGAGCAGGGGTGGGGTGGGGGATGGGGCGTAGCCATCTCATTCAAGGTCACATGTATCTACACCTCCAAAAACCAGCTATCCCCAAATGAGCTTCCTCATTGTCTTTTAAAAAAAATAAAGATATTCTCCTACAGATAACCTGTTACAATATTTTAGAACTGATCATTGTTATTATAGAAAGAAGTTCTTTTTCTTCTTTTTATGATTTTGTGTCTGATGTCTTACTAAACCCTTTTATTAGCCATAATTAATTGTTTTGAGCTAATTTTATTGGGTTTTCCAGTGATAAAATTGTGTCTCTGGCAAATGATGATCATTTTCCCACAGCTAAATTTTGTAATCATGTTTTCTGTCTGATCACATTGGCTGTAATACATGTGCTTTGCTATGATTAAATGTGTTGAGCTATTTTGTGTATCGCTTTTGAGCAAAATTTATTGGCGAGTAAGGAGGCTAGGGACTAAGTTAGCAGCTTAAAAAAATGAAAAACAAACAAACAAACAAACAAAAAACACAGAAAAGATCGTAGAAAACTGTGTGGGGAGATGGGACGAGGCCTGGACCAGTATCATGAAAGCAAGGGAAGAGCTATACAGAAGAGCAAGTTTAGATGATGAATCAGCATTTAGGGCCGAAACCAGACAGAACTTTAGATCTGTGCACCCAAAGCCCAGCGGTCCACCTGAGTGACCAGGTACCACGGGCACCCATTCCACCTTCCTCCCTACCACAGTGATTATTTTAGGAATGGGCACTTGATCCAGACTCATATCAAACACTGGGCCCCGCCCCAGTGTTCCCCATCATATGACCTAAGTTAGTCCAATCAGAAGGAAAGCTCAGGAATTCTATAGGTTGGATAGTTGGTCAAAAGTCAGCCCCTCTCTTTCCCAGAATGTGAAGGAAGAAACCGAGAAGCCATTGGCACCCAACGTAGAGAAGCTGGCCTGAGCATCAGGTGTAATGCACTTTTTGGATCAGACCTATCCAGGCTCATACTACTTATGGGCTTCCAAATCCCATAAACTCTATCTTCCTTTCCTGGTTAAGCCAGTTTGCAGTGGGTGCTCTATAATTTGCTCTGTGAAGAGCCCCAGCTGGTACGCCAGGAAATTGATGATATTTTTTAATAGATCCTACAATTCTCTTACAGTGTATTCATCTGAGAAAAGGTGTGAGGGGGGGAAGTAATTAGAATTCTCAGTTTATAAACATTTCCTAAAATGTGAATTCAAGAGAGAAATTAGCAGCTATTTTAATTGTCTACTCCATTTCCACATCCTCACACTTGATCTACCTACTCTCTAAATATATTAATTAACATTTTTATAAACACTTTTCCAGTTTACAATACATCTTCACACATCTTGACTCATTTGGTTCCCACAACAAACAGGAGAGATGGCTGAGCGATGCCTCAATTTGTGTAGCTCCGTGTAGTTGGCGAGGCCCTTTCTCTTATATTATTTTCTGTGGTACTGGTACATCTGGCTCTCGTAAGTCCCAAACTCCAGGAAAACCAATGTACTTGCAAGTGGTTCTCTTGCAAGTTCCCAGAGAATAGCTGGACATTTCTCTCTATTCACTGGTGTCAGTCCACACTGTCCCTACCTTGTCCACCAGGTGAACTCCTATTCATACTTCAAAGCCCATTTCAGATAAGGCCCATCATGTCTTTCTCCCCAGAAAGAGGGGCAGGTTGGTGTGGTCCTCAAAAACTATTGTCTTTGCCAGATTTCTCAAGGTGAGCCAACTGGGTGTTGGGATGGAATAGGGGGCTCTGCTCTGGCCAACTGTTTTGCGGTTTGGGGTACACTTCATCCATCACCAAAAGAAAGACACTGGCCACTCTCCCAGCCCCCTGGCCATAAGAACCTGCTTCCAGCTTAGCCAGATTTTCTCTCTTTGTTGCATGGAGAGAGAAGTGTCAATGTCAGCCTTGGCCTCAGGCCATTTTTATTGGTTTTATGCTACTGGCCCTCAGGCCAATCCAGACCATCTTTGGGCCTTTAAATGGGCCTCAAAGAGACTTACAAATAAACCTCAGACATGTTCTCAAATTGGTCTCAAAGAGACCCTCACCTGGATCCTCAGATAGACCCTGGATGGACCCTTTAATAGGCCTGGATCGGAGCACAGACCTGCATCAGGAAACCTGGTCCTCTGATCTCAGATTCCCTTAAGGACACCCTCCCCCAAAGAGCCAGAACCTGGCACCCACTCTCCACGCCCCTGTGGAATGTCTGTCCGGGGCCTACAGGATTCTGGGGTGTTTTATTGGGTCCAAAGGCCTGGCTGGGGAGGACTGAGGATACTGGTGGTTTTCAGCTCGATTTCCAGACTCAGAGCAGGTGTGGCACTTGGCCTCCCCCATCTTATCGCTGCTTGGGGGATTCTAGTAACCAGAGTGTCCTCTCCATAGAATCAGGGCTCAGAAGGCAGAAGAAATGGGGAGAAAGCTGTCCCAGTGGTGTTCAGAGAGAGTCATTGGGGGCAAGGAGGGAGGTGCAGGGATCAGAAGGGGTAGTCCAGGTCCTTTCTCTGGGGGCTGCCTGCGGCTGCAGCACCAACTTTTTACAGAGTATTTACAGGATCTGGTCGGGACTGTCTGTGTGAAATCTACTTCCTGTGTCCACAACACAATCCCATCTATACCTCAGAGTTGGCTGCTGTTGCCTTACAGAATTCCTCACCTTCCCTCATGCTCCTCCTCCAGGGCTCCCCAGCTCAGAGAAGGGCACTCCCAATGCCTGAGGCTTCCCTCCCGTCCCCCAGCAGTCTGAGTGAGGCCAACTGGACCTCCATCCAGCCTGAGGCCCTCAGCCGCTCAGCCTGGACGAAAGCCACCATACCTAGCTGACTCCTCCTTTTCCTCCCACCAGCCTCCAGAATCAGTTTTCCAGAAACCACCTGTGATCATATCAATCTGCTTTGGAATTTCCAAGGATCCCCTCCACCCAGGAGATACAGTGGAAGAAAGCCCCACCTCCTGTGAGTCATAGTCTGGTCCCCAGGGACCTTTCCAGAATCACCTCTTGCACACACACACACACACACACATTTCCTCCAGACCAGATTCAGCCCCTCCTCTTCCCACTACCACACCTTTCTCCCACCAGCCCCCTGGCCCTGGGCTACCTTTTCCTCTGGGCGGTGGGTCACTCTGCCCTTGCGGGGTTCACAGAGCCATACTACCGTGGGGGCCTCCTACCAGCGCTGCCCCTCCCTCCTCAGATCTTGTGTGGCATTTGCCCCTTTTCTACAAAAAAAAACCCCAACAAAATCCTGCACTGGCTGAGATGCACCGTGAGTGATTCACTGCGAGGTTCCCTATTTCTGTTGCTTGCTCACATGAAGTCATTGCTCAGTCACTGGGTATTTGGGGAGCCCCTACCACACTTCTGGTGCTGTCCGGGACCTGGGGCACAGCCGTGATCAAGCCCAGGCCCCCACCTTCAAGGATGGAACTCAGACCGTCCCTGAAGAGAATTATCCAGTGAATTCTGGCCCTCGTAGTGGTCTTAGCTATTCCCAGCTACCACTCCAAACTCTGGTGCCCAGGGCCCCAGGAATCGGAAGCAGCCACCCCGTTTGTTCGCCCCCACAACCACCCGCCTTTTGACTGTGCACTGGGCGCTGGGTGCTGAGTGTTAAGTGACAGGCAGCCCGACAGCATACCTCCCCCAGCCCCGCACCGGCAGCTCCCTGCACACCGCGCTGCTGATGTTTAATTTTGCTGAACACCGAGTCCCAACCCCGTGTTAATTGGTTTTACTCCAGCCTTTTGTGCCTCCCATTAAATGAGGAAATGCCACCCATAAAATTTTAATTTTAAAAGCCAACTTGTTTGTTTTATATTGAAATTCCCCGGGCAGCTCCAGCAGAGGGAAACAGACACATTTTCGTTTCATTAAAGCAACTTGAGTGAAGATAAAAAAGAAGCTGAAAAATTAGATTTAAAAAGAGAGAGCGAGAGGCGTTTAAAGACAATGGAGGAAAATGAGTTGCCGCAGAGGGCTGCAGGGAGCGCGGCCCACCTCCGCAGACTGCACTCCTGCATGGAGACAGGAGCTGGAGGGGGCATCGGTGGACAGCTGCGGCCGGCGCTACCAGAAGGCTGAGGCGTGGACTCTCTCCTCCCTGAAAAATCTGTGGCCTGGTATCCTAGACGAAGCAGGCTAAAGGGACTCCGTCCCCTGCCCCAACCCCAGGGCCAGCAGCATCCTCTTCCTTAGGTACAAACTGCATGATGGGTATGCCAACTGTGTGACCTTGACTCCACTGCTTACTAGCTGTGTAATAAAGACCAATGACCTCAGTTTTCTCATCTGTAAAATGGGAATAAAAATATCACTTAGTGTACAGGGTTGTTATGAGACTAAAGTAGGTTAACACCTTGAAAACACAACAGAACCTGGGATACAATAAGTGCTTAATAAATATTACCTTTTATTATTCTCATCCTTCTACTCCATCCGCTACCCTTCTACTCCATGCTCCTAACACGTTTCCCTCTGCTGACTGTACCTGCCTGCCTCCCTCATCTACACATCCCCTCACCACTCAATGTTGTCCTTTTAATGATGTCCCTGAGCTAAAGACAGCTTAGAGAGATTGGGGGAAGGTCTAAGTAGAGGCTCAGGGAGACCCCATTCCACAGTCTGGTCCCTGTGGCCCAAACTAACTCATTAAAATGTTATTATAATCCAGGGCGCCTATATGGCTCAGCCATTAAGCATCTGCCTTCGGCTTAGGTCATGATTCCAGGGTCCTGAGATCGAGGCCCACGCCAGGCTCCCTGCTCCATGGGAAGCCTGCTTCCCCCTTTCCCTCTTCCACTGCTTGTGTTCCCTCTCTCGCTGTCTCTCTCTCTCTATCAAATAAATAAAATCTTTTTTAAAAAAATTTTTTTATTATAATCCTTCTGGGGAAAGCCAGTCTCCCCGCATTCAAATCCCACTCCATTGACCAGCTATGTTCTTGGGCAAGAGCTTTTGGGCCTCAGTCTCTCCGTCAATAAAATGGGAACAAAAACTGGATCAGCCGCACGTTGCCATGAAGGGCCAACGAAACAAGCTCTGCAGAGTGTCCAGTGAGTAGCTGCTCTTCTCATCCCATCTGGGGGTCTGAGGCTGTGGGGGTGGAGAAGGAGAGGGGCGACTGGTTCCACAATAGGGTGACCTTACCTCCCGTTTCTCGGCTGTTACCACAGGGTCATTAGTAACGGCGCTCCCTTTCATTCTCAAAAGTGTCCCAATCTGGCTGAACCATTATCTGGTCACCCTATTTCCAATCCCCCACCCCAGTGAGGGGTCTCAGAGCTTGCCCTCTGGAACTGGGAAAGGGTTCTGACCCTTGACCTATCTCCTGCCTGACGACTGAGTCCACACCCTAAGCCCTAACCTCACATTTGGCTCACACAGTTGGGGAGAAGCCCAGGGACAGACCTCGGGTTTGGGGAAGGTGCTGGGATTGGAGTCCAATGGGGTTCCTGGCCTCTGCATGCCAGAGGAACCTTTCTGCAACCTCTGACCCTGACTTCCTCTTCTCTCCTGGGCGGGTGGGGGCACGGATTAGTAAATGGAGTATCTCACCAGTGGCTGCAAAGCTGAAACCAAATCTACACAGAGATGTGAAAGGCTTGGAAACCACAAAGGGCCGCTCCCAGTCCGAGCACAACCTGCTCCAGCCAGCAGAGCAGAACTCCTTGTCCTTGGCTCTGTTCGGGCGGTAAGCCGAGATGGGGACACAGTCAGTCACAGAAGGGGTGGTCTGCCCCATACCTCAGCACAGGCAAGCCCCGTCACTCACAGCCTAGGTCCTGCAGACCCTGACCCTCGTCCCACAGGCCCCCCATAACTGCCCAGGGTCCCTCAGAGACACCTCCTCCAGGCAGGAGCCTCTGCGGGCCCCCTGGCTCCATCCTGTGAGAGCTACCCCAGGGTGGACAAGAAGCCAGCGGCCTCGAGGACTGATTCTCTGAAAAGCCTCAAGAGAACACCTTAGTGGCAACAGAGTGGCATCCATTTCTTCTGGGCAGGTTTCTTCTCCACGGTTCCCAAAGTGTACACCAAGGCACCCCTAGGACTTGGTGACAATTCTGAGAAAGCTGGACCCAGTGGGTAGGGTTCCAGATGTACTCATAAGCTTCCTCTCCCCGTCCCTCCCCCTCTCTGTCCTCTCTCTGCCTTCAGCCAGAGCATCTCTATTTTATATGATCCAAGATACTGTTTGCACAAAAGTTTCCAATGTTAGAATATTCTTTTCAAAAACATTGCTCTGTTCCTTCTCTTCCCTCCCCCCACCCTCCCTTCCTCCCTTTCCTCCTCCCTCTTTCCCTTCCTTCCTTCCTGACCCATCTGTCCTAAAACCCTAAGGTTCAGCAGAGCAAGGGAGACACCTGCTTGGGAAGGGGTGCAGAAAGCACCAGAAGAGAGTATCAGAGTCGGGTGAGGAGGGCTCCATGTGGGAGGCAGCCCAGCACAGGTGTCAGAGTCCCAACTGGGTGAGGCGAGCATCTGTCACAAAGGGGCAGCCTGGCCTGGGGGTTTGGAGTACAAATGGGCTGAGGGGGCACATACACACACACACACACACGCACAGCAGCCTGGAGCAGGTGTCAGAGCTGGGTCGGGATAAGGAGGGTAGCCACACTGGGTAGATGGGCCTAGGATGGGAAACCAGAGGCTGACTTGGATGAGGAGGGGTCCATAGGTAGGCCAACCCACAGTGAGGGGCTGTCTGAATGGAGGGGAGGGGAGCCCTGCCTGGGAGGTCAGAGCCTGAGGGGTCGGGGATGCAGAGGGAGGAGGGACTGTCCCAACCCTAACCCTTGGGGCTGGCCTCCTTCTCTGCCTGCCCAAACCCCTTCTAAAGCCAGGGAATACCTGGGACCCCTTGCCAAGTCAACCGAAGTGCCCATCCGTTCCCTGAGCACCACGGATGGGCCCGGCAGTGTGCCTGGTGCTGGGGAGAGACCCAGGCTAAAGCTTACCTCCCAGCAGGGAGGCCGGACGTGGAGCCAGCATTCATGAAGGGGAGGGGTGGGAGCGTGGAAGAGGATGGCGTGACCTCTCATGGGGGATCAGGAGCTGTCCAGATTGGAGGTGAGCTGAGAGGCAGTATGGGAAGACGAGGTTGCAGGACGAGGGTGGCCACAACCCTGGACCTGGCTTCTTCCCCTCGCCAACCTCATCTGCCCAGTTCATCCCATCCCCAAAGACCACAGTGGCCAAGCACCTCACAAAAGGCCTTTCAATCCTGGGACCCCAAGGACTACACCCTAGTGACAGGCCCCTAGGGACAGACAGGGAGCTTCATCTGCCTGTCTGTCCAGACCTCACTTGCCCTGGGGCTCTTCCAGATGGGAAGGTCCCAGCTCGGCCTTCCTCTCTGAGGTCCGACATCCCTCATAATTGAGAAGTCCTGCTTGGTGTTTCGCTCAAAACTTTCCTGCGCCCTCTGTTCTGAAGACAAGTGGCTCGCTGAAGGCCCTTTGCCACTACTACCACAGAAGTGCTGATAATCTGTGCCACGAAGCCGTGGGGGGGATATCCATTCAGTCGGTGAGCTAAGGTCTGTACCAAAACCCTCCTTCAGGCAGAGGCTCCATAACCATCCTTATCTCTCCCTTAAAAGCCCTAACATACATCCTTCCCTTGGGGGCCACTCTGCCCTTCCCACATCCCGGTGAGAGCCCCACTCACCGAAGACACCCTAACTCCCCAGATGGCCCTTTTAGTACCGAAATCCTGCAGAGGGCCCACCCCAGGTGGTCCCTTCCATTTGGGCCTCAAGGTAGTCCAGCCAGCCCAGGAAAATAACTGCTTGGACTCCATGCAAACCTGATTACGTAAAGCAGAGGCGGGAAGAGCAAGCTACCCTCCGCTGCCCCACTGGGCTTCTGAAGGTCGCAGGGGAGATCCAGGTTAGACAGTAGTAAGGACTTCTCCGGTTCAGCGAGGAGGCACGGCGCCCGGGTGGCCGGCCTCCCCGCGGTCACCAGGAGGGGGCGCCCCAGGCCAGCCCACGCCAGCGGAAAACCGGACCGGGTGGCCGAGAGACCGTGGGGTTCCGGCGGGCCCTGGGAGCGCTGGGGGCGGGGCAGCTGGCCAGCGGCTGGAGAAGCCAGGCCACCTGGGGAGCGGGGGGGGGGCAGGGGGGAGGCAAACGACACACCCCCGCGCCCGCCCGGGACACGGGAAAGGGAGTGGCATCGCGTTCTGCCTAGTCATCGCCTGCGAGGTCGCGTCATCCCTGATGTCAGGCCTTTGAGGGGCTTCGTTCCAGCTCCGGGCTCCAGGAAAGGGCGTCGCGGGGCCCAGCGGTTACACAACCTCCCCAAGGTCGCGCCGGAAGGGCCCGGCACGCCAGGGGATCCGCACCCTGCCCGGTGTCCGCGGGCACTGTCCGCAGGTGGTCGGGCTCCGCGCAGCGCCCTTGACCAATCCGTGGCCTTGGCCTAGCGTCCTTCTTCCTGGCTCAAAAATGGTCTTTCATGCTAAGCTGTCCTTGGCGGCTGTATCATTTAAAAAGAGCCTCTTGAAACCACACGTGTTTTGAAATGAACCCGGGAAGGGTGTGAGTGGAGGCGGGTGGACTCCCTTCCGTTCCAGCCGCGGGGCGCTGCCTTCCTGCCCGGCCCTGCTCGGATCCCGCGAGCACGCCGGCGGCACACGAGGGCCTTCCGACGGCTCCGTGAGGCTCTCCTGAAAGCTCGCGAGTCCTTGGGCTCTGAGTGGTTGGAGTTCGGTCCATTATGAGAAATCTCCTTTTGAGCATGGATATATTCAAATCCAGATGTTGTCCCCGCAGAACAAAAAGCTCTCCTAATTCTCTTTATGAAGAAGGAAGTTCTCTTTGAGCGAATAACATCTCTGGAGAAGTGCTTTTTTTTTTTTTTTTCCTCCCAGCCAAGGACCTGCTGCTCTGAATGTTTTAAAACGGATTTAATAGCCTCTCTCCATCCCACTTCAGATGCCAGGACGCCAGCGACAAGGTGAATGTCACCCGCTGGTGGATGCAATAGATTGGGTATGGCTTCACTAAGAAGAGAATGCTGGGGTTTTTGTTTTTTGTTTTTTGTTTTAATTGTTTTTTTTTTAATGTGTTATTTATTTAGGTAGATTTAACTCAAGATATGCATTCTAATGGGACAAAGGACACAAGAAATACAGATTGTCCAAAAGCTCCCAACTGCACACTTTGCTGATTCAAAAATGCTTAAGTAACGACTTTTCAGAAAAGAAAGATGCATTAAATATACATATGGATTGTAAGACAGTCCCAGTTTCAGTAATATTCACTTTTAAGTATACCTTGGAATAGGAGAAATATGGATTACATATTTGTTAACTGTAAGATGTGTATATAGAGCTGAGGAGGATTTTTTTTTTTAAATCAGTAGGGCCCAGTGTTTTTGAGACTCTCTGAGGGCTCAAAGCAGGACCCTCTCCTGACCTGACTTGCACCTGCTCTTGACAATCACGGAGTGGGCTCTCAGTTCTTCCCTGGAGCGGGGCAGGGGGATACTTCCGCTCCTTTCTCTGTGCCTGGGTCTTCTCTCCAAGGTCAGTGTCCCCAGTTCTTCGCGGTCCTTTGTTCTACTCCACAGCCTGGACTCCAGTCTCTCCCTGTCCCCTCAAAAGCAGGACAACCAGAATTGAACCCAACCCTCCAGCGATCACCTCCCTTATCCTCAACCTTATACCTCTACAGATATAACCTCACATAACATTAGTTCGGGGCAGCCATTTAACGTGGGATTATACTGACCCTTTAGCCACGAAACCTTTTCATGAAAAATCTTTGCACTTTACACCCATCCCTGTTCCATTTTATTTCAGGGGAGTTAGTCCATCCTGTCATCTGTTTTAGATTTCTTTGAACCCTGGTTTGATCATTTAAAATACCAGCCACTGCGTCTAGTCTTAGGTCTTCTGCAAAATGAATAAGCACGCCTCTTGTTTATTTACTCCAGCTAGTGACAGACATGTTGCATGGGGTTCTTGACCCAGGCAGCCAGCGTCCTGGGACCCGAGTTTCCCCATCAATAACAGACAAGAGTAAAGAGATGAGCTCTGTTAACAGAGCTTGTGCACTGTGAGTCAGACACCATGTTAACATCCTGACATTTAATTCCTCACATCAATTCTCTGATGGAGGAATTCTTCTCCTCCTCATTCTGCAGGGGAGGAAAACCGAGACTTGCAGGATTCGAACCCAGTTCTGTCTGGCACCCAATCCCTGCTTTTTGGCACGACATTAGCCACTGGCCAGCATCAGTATGGCCTAGAATTGGGCCCACTAGGAATCATCTTCTTGCAAGCTGCTAAACGGCGTTCCTTGGGCACTCCTGAAAGACCCCAAAGTCCTACGCCTGGATCAGAAGCTGTGGAGAACAGAGGACTTCCAGGGGCTTTGGAAAGAACACCAGATGCCTCAACCATGACAGGTGTGTGTGCATGTGTGTGCGCGTGTGAACAGATGATCAGAGACAAATAATGACCACAGAAAAATGGAAACCCTTCTCTCACTCCATGCCTGATTCTTCTTCAGAGCAAGGCAGATTAAAAACTTCAAGGGCAACGGAAGGGAAGGTGTTCGCCCCCTCCGGGGAGCCGCAGACTTGGCATCAGAACTTCAGGCTGGTTTCAGCGCGGAAAGGAAGCCCAGGCTTCTCACACGCCTGAGTGTGCAGTCCTAGAGTCAGACCCAGCCCACCCCTGCCCGGGTGCAGATGATGTGTGCTCACTCGGAACTCCCAACAGCCCTGTGAAGAAGCTACTATTTTCAGAGATCAGTCTGGGGGGAAGGCAATAAAGTTTAATCTGCGGGGGAGAGGCCCTTCCCAGATCCTGCAGTGGTGGTGGTGGGGGGGGGGGGGAGTTGCTTAGCTTTCCATTTGTAAGTGGTTTGTTTGTTTTTTAAAGACTTTATTTATTTATTTGGCAGAGAGAGATCATAAGCAGGGGGAGCAGCAGGGGAGCAGCTGGCAGAGGAAGAGCGAGAAGCAGGCTCCCGGCTGAGCAGGGAGCCCAACATGGGACTGGGATCCTGGGATCATGACCTGAGCCAAAGGCAGAACTTAAACGACTGAGCCACCCAGGCACCCCGCATTTGTAAATTTTAAGAGGGCTCCCCCAAATTGCAGAAGCTTCAGGCCCCACAAAAGCTACCCTTATTTCTGTCCCTATTTTATAGATCGCGGAAAATATGGCCCAGAGAGGTCAAGCAAGTTCGCGGGGGAGGCAGGGCCTTCAGGTGGTAAAGTCTGGATTTGAACTCTTAGCTCTCTCCGGTTCTGAGGGAACTCTTAACTCCCAAGCATTCTGAGGGGCTCTCCCAGGGGATTCACGTCTTTAAATGCACTGCTAGCATCTGCTACTTCTGTATTATAATCAATTAATAAATAATAAATTTTTAAAAGGGAACCGTTTGAGAGACTTATGAGTGCTTACTGAATGGACATGCACAGTTACTCAGTCCCTCTCTCATGCCTGAATACTGCCAGGTGTGCCTATGAAACTGTTTTTGAATGATTTTTATTACAATAACAAATTCATAGTCTATACCCATAATGGATCATGGGTTAAAGGAAAGAATTATTTTTTTAAAGATGTATTTATTTCCGAGAGAAAAAGAGAGAGCAGGCAGAGGGGCAGAGGGAGGGAGAGAGAGAATGCTCAAGCAGACACCCCACTGAGCACGGAGCCCAACACAGGGCTTGGCTCCATCTTATGACCCTGAGATCATGACCTGAGCCGAAATCAAGAACCAGCTGCCTAACCTACTGAGCCACTCAGGCTCCCCCTTTCTTAAAAAAAAAAAAAAAGGATGGAGAAATACAATCAAGACAACGCTTTTTTTCTAATATTTTATCTTTAACTCATCTCTACACCCAGGACAGGGCTTGAACCCCAAACACCGAGACCAAGAGCATACACTCACTCTACTGACTGAGCCAGCCCGGTGCCCCAGTCAGGATAACTTTTTAGTGAAAATATTTCTGCAAATTCCACATATCGACACACTGCTTACATCTGATCATGGCTTTCACACATTATTTGATAAATGCTGTTGGTACCATCAGGTATCCACCAGGATGGCTAGATTGGGTCCTTACCTTATACCTATGCCAAAATTATGTTCCAGTAGATTTTTTTAAACTATACACACGGGACACCTGGGTGGCTCCGTCGTTAAGCATCTGCCTTCGGCTCAGGTCATGATCCCAGGGTCCTAAGATCGAGCCCCATGGCAGACTCCCCACTTGGCAGGAAGCCTGCTTCTCCCTCTGCCACTTCCCCTGCTTATGTTCCTACTCTTGCTGTGTCTCTCTCTGTCAAATAAATAAATAAAATATTTAAAAATAAATAAATAAGCTATATGCATTAAAAAATGAAACCATAGGGGCGCCTGGGTGGCTCAGCCAGTTAAGCATCTGACTTCAACTCAGG
Organism: Mustela erminea; assembly: GCF_009829155.1. Taxonomy (NCBI): domain Eukaryota; kingdom Metazoa; phylum Chordata; class Mammalia; order Carnivora; family Mustelidae; genus Mustela; species Mustela erminea. The sequence continues at coordinate 81,236,886 of NC_045623.1, read as the reverse complement.
TCATGATCTCTAGATCCTGAGATCAAGCCCATCATGGCTGCCTGCTCAGCAGGGAGTCTGTTTGTCTCTCTCCCTCTGCTCCTCCCCCCAACTCATGTTCTTTCCCTAATAAATAAGTAAAATCTTTTAAAAAAAAAAAATTGGAGCCATAAGTGTGTCAGGGGAAAAAAAAAAATGGGAGAATTTGTGTCATCATCTTAGAGTGGAGAAAGCCTTCCTAAGTATCACAGAAATCCCCCAAACCATAACAGAAAATAATCTGTCCACATACATTAAACTGAAAGATTCCCCCCCCCCCCGCCATAAAGGAAAAAGAAAAGAAAAAAGAAACTCACATACAAAGTCAAATAACAATCAACTCATAGGAAAAGAAAATAGGTGAAAAAAAAAAGAGTTAATTTCCCTTATCTTTTTATTTGTTATTTTTTTATTTTTTATTTTTTATAAACATATATTTTTATCCCCAGGGGTATAGATAGGTCTGTGAATCTCCAGGTTTACACACTTCACAGCACCCACCATAGCACATACCCTCCCCAATATCCATAACCCCATCCCTTATCTTTAAAGAGCTCCTACAAATCAGTAAGGGATAAGAGACCACCAATCCAACAGAAAAACAGACCAACTGGCCACCAAAGAAAACACGAATTGGGGGCAACTGGGTGGCACCATGGTTTAAGCATCTGACTCTTGATTTCGGTTCGTGTCATCTCGGAGTGGCGTGAGCCCCTAGTCCAATAGGACTGATGTCCTTATTAAAAGAGGAAATTTGGACACAGACACACAGGGAGCATGCCTTGTGAACATCAAGGTGGAGATAGGGTGACCCGTTTACAAGCCAAACCAGCAGAAGACATACTTACCTTCTCATCTCTCAGAATGAACCAACCCCACCCGGAACCTTGACCTTGGACTTCCCAGAAGTGTGAATTAATACGCTTCTGTTGTTTAACCACCCAGTGTACAGGACTTGGTTATGGCAGTCCTCGCAAACCAAGACAGCCTTTGGCTCAATAAGATGAATTTACCCTGCTCCGTATTTGGTTGCCAAGTGCTGGGTGACCAGGGTCTACACTGTAGTATTGCTTGCCAATAATAGCTAACGGTTAGAAATGCCCAAATGTCTATCAGGCAAAAAGGCCTAAACAAATTATGATGTGTCCTTACAATGGAATATTTTTCAGCCGAATATTTTTCAGTAATGAGGCAGCACAACACACAGTGGTGGGGATTATCACAAAGGTTTATTAGGAAGTGAGCAAAGCAAGGTGCGAGGGCCTTGTTTGAATAGAAATAAGGGGAGACCTAGCAGATTGCACAGTATATATGTAAATATTCCCTTGTAGATGCACAGATTCTGTCTAGAAAGACACACAAGAAACTGCTAACTTGGGTTGTTCTCGGCGAACAGAACCCCTTTAAGAACCAAGGAGAGGAGGCTTTGTTTCTACTAGAAACACACCTGTACCTTTTGAACTTTTGACGTTGTTTATGTATCACCTGCTCAAAAAAAAAAAATCTTATGTGAACGTCAAAATGGCTCTAGGACTTCAAAAACCCACACTAAAAAGAGAAAATATAGCCATTTTGGCTTTTCATCTTTTGGAAATAACAGCTATTCATCCCTGAAATGGGTTATTTGAGGAGATCCTATCTCCTCTCTTATCTCTTCTTTTAGAATCAAAGCACAAAATTTGTTTTTAAAATAACTAAATAAATCACAGAAATGAAGCGCAGAATGCTAGGATTCCGAACTCACATGTAGTGAGAGCAAAGTCTATCTATTTTTTTAAATTCACAGCATGTACATTTCAATCTATTATGATAATTTCAGCATACATTCAGTCCTCAAACCAAGCCTGACAAAATGTTTAATTCATTTGTCTATAAATCGTACTCTTCCTCATAAAATTAATTTAAATTCTGCTGAACAGTGGGCCTTACTTACTAAATAGGAAAGGGTCAAAAGTCACCTGTAAAAGTAAGGAATCTTAATGGATAGAAACTTCTTCTTACAATCTCTGGGATCAGACTGATGTAAAATAAAATAAATTTTCTTCAAATATTTTCTTTACCTTGCAAAAAAAAAGTTGGGATTTTTTTTTTTTTTTGAAAAAGTGTTTGCAAGGTTATTTATGGCTGTGAAACCAGTCTGAGTATTCAAACATGTTGAGAAATGAAACCTAGGTTCACTGTGTATGGTTGTACAAGCTGTGAACTACAGGACTCCAGAGGGTGCCATTCAGATCATAATCCAAATTGGGCAGTGCACCACCTATGCAGCTGTGCCTCTATCCACCCCATGACTACCATCCCATGAAAATGTTGGGGAGCCGTGGAAGAATTTTGGGGAGGGAGGTGTCAGAGCTGGAGCCACATGGACTATGAAGCCAGACTCTCAAGCACACACAGCTTCCTACCTCTCTAGATTGACCTCCCTTTTGGAGTCTCTGGTTTAAGTTTTCTCTGAGCCTCATAACTTGGTTTTCCTAAGGCTGGGGGGTGTGGGGCAGGACCATCTGCTGGGCCTACAATCACTTCCTTCGACTGTACAACTCAAAGCCCTCTGCATTCACTTGGCCAGAAGAAGGGACCCCACCATGCCCCTAAATCTTTACTCCTACCCTCATAGAGGCAGAGGTGGTAAGCACAAGGGACCAGGTAGAGGTGGCTGAACTTTAAGTGACATTCAGGACATGTGGACCCCAGGATCAGCTCTGCCACCACCTTTCTGTGTGATGTTAGCAAATCTTTTAAGCCTCTCTGGGCCTCTGCCTCCTTGTTCTTCAATATGAAGAGGATTACTGCCATTCTTATCTCTGCCCTGTGGGAAAACAGACAAGGGCAGGGGGGAAACAGGTAGGGATGATTTCACAGGAAATGCATACAAACTCAAGCATTCCAATCATTATCATGAAACATCAAGAATTAGTGAACTGAGAGCCAGAGGGCCTACTGAGCAGCTATAAAATCTCAAACAAGTCTTGTGACTTCTCTGGGCCTTACCATGTGCCAAGCAGCAGATGGTGAACCAGATCAGCAGTTTGCTAGCCTTTTCACCACTAAGAGTCAGTTCTATTATTTCCAAACATCCCCACAGAGCTCCTATTTTGTAAGATTTTATCCCCAATGCTGTGTTTAGGTAATTATTACATACTTAATAAGTATTAAGTCGTTGTTGAGACCAATATAAAAGATATTTTCCATTGTGAGTGATAGAAGTTAAGGCTTAGAGCTAGGAATAGCTTCAGGCAAGGCTTGATCTGGCAGCTGTTACCAAGGATCTATGTTCTTTCAGTCTCTTGGCTCTGCCTGCTGTGATGGTCACAGGGTGGCTTCCAGGAGCTCCTGGCACTGCTTGCTTTGTGATTGGCAAAAATCAGAGAGCTTGCTTCACAATTAGCTCAAAGAAAAAACCTACAATTGAGACTTGTTAACCCTGATTGGCCTGATTTGGGTCATGTGCATTTTCCTGACCAATTACTAGAGCCTGGAGGCTGAGCTACTCTGACTTGCAATGGGGTCATTTCTGGCCAGATCACGGGGCTGGGAAATTCCCAGTACTGTCAGGAGGGGGAATGGGGCAAGGGCGCTGTGGAGACCACCAGCAAGCTTCCTGCCCTGTGTTTATCCGCCAGTGGTATCTCGAACAGCCCATTACCCCTTCTGACCTGCATGTGAGCTACACACTGATGACCTCTGGGATCTTGTGAGCTGGCGGAGATGACAACCCGGTCTGTGGGCGGGCACGTGAACCACGTGAGCTGACGTCAGCACGGCTAGCAGCAGGCTCCTGACTCTGGGGTTAGATTTGGCCTAGATGCAGCTTCATCCATATCCAGCTTCCAGTTCTCCACTCCCATCTGAACCTTCACAGGTGGCTCAGTTGGAGAGGCCTAGGACTGCCATTTTCAGAAAGGACATGTCTGAGCTGCACTTGGCAAAGAGGGTACAACGCAGGAGCCTAATGCCAAACACAGCTGGCATCCCTCGAGCTCACTCACACATTAACTCAACATGCATCTACCGACATCGTTGCATGCCAGATCCCATCCTGGGGAGCCATAGTCAGGCGGGGAGCCGGGTAGGGGGGTCCCAGACCATCGCAGTTAAGGGTGGGAACATAGTATAGGAGACAGTGGGCATCCAGGGTAGAAGGCATGACTGGCTAGCCCAGCACACTCTGCAGCAAGGCCACCTTGGCCCAGCCCTTACTCTCCAGGCCCTAGGGAAGCCCAGGGGCCCATCTGGCAGCCCCCAGGATATCACCAAGGTTGTGTTCCCCTGTATGTAGATGAGGGAGCATTCAACCCAAAACTGGGGACCTGACCCCTGTGCACACCCTTAAGGCTTTACAGAATTCTCTTGGGCTCCTTCGGTGCAGTAGCTCTGGGGCAAGAGCCGGAGGACTGACCCTTCTGCCCCACCCCCGCTTCAGCCTCCTTGTCTTCCTGGATCTCCAAAACCAGGTGGGGCTCACCCAGCAAGGGGGGACACAGTGGGGCCAAAGGGCAATCCGCGGCTGCACCCACCCCCTTTAACGGACACTTGAGATACGACCATTCCTTCTGGTTAGGCACTGCCCTGATCTAGTCCCTGAGTGAGTCACCAAGCCTTCCGAGCACTTGCGTGGGTCTGAACCTCAGGGCTGCCGCCAATGGGGCCACGGAGGCCAGCAATGGAGAAAGCCCGGCCAGTCCCGTTCTCAGCTGTGCCTGAATTAACTTGCTGTGTGGTCGGGGGCAAGTCCCTTTCCCCATCCATCTCCCCATCTAGAAAACAAAGACTCCAGGCTAGTGAAGTCTCTCCGGGGCTTTCCAGCTCTAACCATGCAGAATGTGAGCAGAATTCAAGGTTCAGAAGAGAGGGAGCAGGGGTACCTGGGTAGAGGGAGAGGGGGAGTAGGTGGGATCTAGGGAGGGGAGGCAGGAGGGCCATCTGGCCAGGGCCTCAGAGACAAAAAGGCCCCAAGTGTAGACTTGGGACACTGTCTCCAAATGGAAATACACTCGGTCACAGCGTACACACACACCCATGGAAATGAACAAAGACATCGGCCCCCTTGCCAAAACACACCGCCTCTAAGGCCCATGATGTTTTATATACATACACAGATTTTTTTTTACATCAACTTTTTTACTTTTGGAGTTGACGTTGGATTTATAGAAGAGCTGGAAAGATATACAGAGTTCCCATACACCCGTCACCCCATTTCAGTTTCTCTGATGTTGTCATCTGACATCTCACATCACAGTGGCCCATTTGTGAACACTACAACCACACAACATTGCTACATCTTTGTTGCTGAAGTCCAATCTTTTGTGGACTTAACCAGCGTTTCCGTCAACCCTCGCTCTGATTCAGGAACCAACCCAGGGAACCACACTGCTTCCACTTGGCTTTTTTACAGGCGTCCTCTAGGCTGTGACTGTTTCTGTCTTTCCATACTTTTCATTTTTGGTGGTGGGGGGGGGGCGGAGATTTATGTATTTATTTGGAGAGAAGGAGGAGAGAATCTGGAGCAGGCTCTTCATTGAGCGCAGAGCCCGACACAGGGCTTGAGCTCACGATCCTGGGATCATGACCTGAACCAAAATCAAGAATGGCACGCTTCCCAGACTAAACCAGCCATGTGCCCCTCTGTGCTCTTTAGTCTTAAGGAGCCCCTGTCAAGTGTTTTGTAAAATGTTCTTAAGTTGGTGTTCGTCTGAGGCTTTCTCTGGGGTCGTGGGTTTGGGGAAGAAGAATCACAGAAGGGACGTACCCTTCTCATCACATGATATCAGGCTCACACAACAGCCACTCTGCTCACTCCCGGCGAAGTAACCTTGAGCACTTGGTCAAGGTAGTGACTGCCAGGCTTCTCCACCCTAAGGTTACTGTTTTCCCATTTCCTGCTCTATTGTCAGAAGTCTAAGGTGAAGGGGGGGAGGTGTGTGTGTGTGGAAGGGGCGGGGCTCATGAACTCCAGATCCCGGAAGGGAGCATCTACATAGATTACTTGGAATTCTCCAGTAAGGAAGATTTATTTCTTCTTTCCGGGTTAGCTATCTATGCAATAAGTTATTTCTACCAGCGTGGACTCATGGATATACATTTTATACTTTGGGTTATAATCTAATACTCTGTTATTTCTTTTATTGCTCTAATGGTTGCTGCTGTGGCCACTGGAGCAACGTAGCTCCTGGGTCCTTGGGACACACACCACCATCCTTTTGCGTTTTGAGCGCTTTCAAATTCTGGTGTCTCCTGGTGCTCCCAACTCACCTTTTCCTTGACCCTGCCCTACAGTCAGCCATTACTCCAAGGAAATGACATATTTTTAAGAACAATCCCCCAATTACTATCTTGTCAGGAGTCCACTGCATTTGAATACATAATGAAAAAAGTTATTTTGTTCAAAGACCGTTTCAAACCTACCTCAATTTTTTGGTTTGTTTGGTTTCTTTTTGTAGCTCTACTGTGATGTCTTTTTAAAATATACTAGGAGACGGGGCGCCTGCCTGGCTCAGTCAGAGGAGCACGTGACTCAATCTCGGGGTTGTGATTTTGAGCCCCAGGTAGAGATTACGTAGGTTAAAAAAAAAAAATTAAATAACTTAAAATATACTAGGAACGTTAAGACATGGGAGGGACCTGCTCTTCTCTCCAATTCTAGAAGTCCTTGATTAATTTAACCTCTGTGGCTACTCTGCTAAGGCCTGGGGTGCAGCCTGACCACCCTTCCTACAGATGTGATCTAGCTTCGGAGTCCTCCCCATTCTGAGCAGCCCAGTGGAGCTATCAAAGGCCAAGGTGATTCCTGCAACCTTTCTCTCTCCAGGTCCCCCATCCCTCACCAAGTGGGTGACCAGTCCTGGACCTCTGCGGACTTCACCCAGGTTGGCCAGGTGGCGAGAAAGCAGACAAGCTCCAGGAAGGAAGCTGGCCAGCCCAGCCTCCAAAGACAGACAAGCGTGGGCTGGGCACCATTCCATCCAGAGTGCTCCTGGGAATTAGGGCCAACGTTTGCAAAATCCAGCTGTAAGTGGAGCAGGGGTTCCCCAGAGCAGCCCTGGATTCTGCAGAAGAGTCAGCGTCTCAGGAAAGAGCTGCCTTCAACAGCCGGAAGAGAGTGAGACTTCAGTTCACTTGGGGAGGGGACAGAGCTGCGTGACTCATCACCCGGTCTTGCCGGCTACAACTGGCACAGCACTGGACCTCCCAGAGGAGGTCCCAGGCAGGCAGTCACAATCCGGCACGTAGGGACACGGGCCGGGTGCCGTGGGAGCACTAGGGAGGAAGCAGAGTGGCGTTTGAAGAGTCTCGGCGGGCCTCCCAGAGGAGGTGACATCATCAAAAAGATGAATGGAATTGGTCTGGTGGCAGTCCGAGGGAAGGAGGGGAGGGCACTCCCCGCCAGGGAAGAAGCAGATGCAAAGCACTGGCCCAGTGCCTGCAGCCTGGTGAGCAGTCCTGAAATGTGAGGCGTTATCGCTGCAGCTGACTTACCATCATCACAGTGATTAACCTGGGCTTGTTTCTTAATATTTTTCTTATCTTAAAGTTAGTTCCTGTGATGAATAAATGCCTAATGGCACTGAGCTTTCCCTTACTATAAAAGAGTGGCGCTGAAAATCAGGGGTTCGGTATCCGCAGCGCTCAGCCTGAGTAGCTGAGACCAGCGGGGGTTGGGGGGGCCATGGAAAGGGGCCTTGTTCTGCCTCTCTCCTTGGCTGGTGGCCCTCCCCTGGGGGGCATAGGAGGGAACATTCTGGGGTCTTTAAAGTTGAGAGGCAACAAGGCAGGGACCTGGGTAGACAGGGTCAGGCAAGTCCCAAGGAAGAGCTTCCCAGCCTGGCTAGAAATGAAGGCTCCCTCCTCCCTGGGTCTTCTGCGGCCTCTTAAAACAGGAAGGTACTGGAGGTGGGTACCTCAGAAGGAGCTCTGCGAATCCCAACTCTACGGGCCCGGGCAAATGACTTCACCTTTCTGAAACCCTGAGTTTTTGTTGCTTCAACTCTACAAGCGCACTAAGATATGTACGAGAATTTTCAAAGCACATGCCTGGTAACAGCTACCTATGTAAATAAGTAACAAATCCCAGAAAGCACAACCGATAACAGAATGGACAAATAACTAGTGGTATAGTCCTAAAATGGAATATTATTCAATCGTAAAATAAATAACTTATAGGGACACTGACAACAGAAATATATTAAAAAAAAAAAAAAAACATTTCTTTTTTATGTCGGGGGAGCCTGGCTGGCTCAGTCGGTAGAATGTGCAGCTCTTGATCTTGGGGTTGTGGGTTCAAGCCCCACATTGGATGCAGAGACTAGTTAAAAATAAATCTTAAAAAAAAAAAAACCAACAACAATTCTGCATGAAAATAGGGAGTCACATAATTATAGAATGCTTCCCTCTGCACACAAAAAAAGCAAAACTAAACTAAACAATCTGATGTTCAGGGATTTATACCAAAGTGATAAAACCAAGAGAAAATCAAGGAAATGACTAGCACAATTAAAACAAAATTCAGGAAAACGGTCCTTCAAGGAGGAAGGGCGGAAGCTCCAGTGGAGGCATGTGGAGGGTCTCAAAGCTACTGGTATGGGTCTAGTTTTTCAGCTAGCTAGTGGACATACAGATATTTTATTGTTACTACTATTATCCATTAAGCCGAATCTGTATAGCATATACAGTGTCTTTTACCATAAAACTTTATGGCTGTCGCACTAATACTTACCTTATAGGATGCATGCCTACGATAAGGCAGAGAAAATTAAAGTATTGGTACACAGTCAGCTCTCAGTTTTGAGGGCTTTGGCTGCCTCAGTTTCCCCATCTTCAAAGAGAGCGGGTGATACTGCTGAGGCTTCATCCTCTAGCTTGAGGGTTCTGTGTTCCCCTTTTCTTTCTTTTTTTTTTTTAAAGATTTTATTTATTTATTTGACAGAGAGAGAGATCACAAGTAGGCATAGAGGCAGGCAGAGAGAGAGGGGGAAGCAGGCTCCTCACTGAGCAGAGAGCCCGATGACCCTGGGATCATGACCTGAGCTGAAGGCAGAGGCTTTAACCCACTGTGCCACCCAGGCGCCCCTGTTCCCCTTTTAAACACATACACACACACACCCTTGAGGGCAGGTGGCAGGCCGGATCTTCTCACCAAAAAGTCTCCCCTCTGCCCCAGGTCACTGGTGGTTTCAAAAATGGCAAAGGTGGCTCCTGGGGCCCTGGCATGGAAGCCCCGGGTCCTCCTTCCAGTCCTTTCCAGACAGGGCAATTAAGCCTTTTCTGAATTTCTCAAGGGTAAAATGGGCCTAGCAATCTGTCTTCCTCACCTAAGGCCACGGGTAAACAGCGAAAAGTGCTGTGCTGCAGTGGGAGGCCATGACTGCCTGACCTGGGACCTAGGAGCATCCTCAGGGCGGGAGGCGGGGTGGGGTGCATCCGTGAGCTGCGCAAGAGAATACCGTGTGAACACTCCTGGCGATTGGAGTAAACGGACCTCTTTGCCAAGTTTTTCGCCTCGGCCACTGTGTACTTCTGGCTGTACTTTCCTATCCTGCTAAGTGTCCTCACCACGTCCCTGTTCCAGTCACGGTGTACCTGTTCAGTGCTCCTGGATCGGTGTGAAAGATGCCCGTGTTTGCAACTAAGGACCTACCACCAGCGGTGGGTGGATCGACCTCTGGGTACCTGATTCATTCAGCGCGACCGTGACTGTACCGGGCTCAGTCCGGGCGTACTTGTCAGGCGCTCCTGGGTCTGAATGTGCGCGGCCGACCCGGTCCCCGCGTGGCCGTGTGCACCTGGCCCGGCCCGCGCGTCCCTGACGCCGGCGGGGAGATGCGCCGCGGCCGGGCACACGGAGGCGCTGCCTCCGCGGCTGCCCGCGCGTCCCTGCCCACCCCCCGGTTTTGGCCGGGTCAGCGGCCGCGCTCTGGCCGCGGGGGCGGGGCCGGGGGTGGGGCGGGGCGGGGCGGGGGCGGAGCAGGAAGGGGCGGTGGCCGCTCCGCCCCCTACCGCCCGGCTGGCTACCGCCTCCACTGCCCGGCTTCCGCGTCACGGTGCCGAACGCCACCTGCGCGCTCGGTATAAAGGCGCCGCCGGCCTCGCCCCCAGGACTCGGCCCGATGGAGACGCCGCGGGCCGAGGCAGGCGCTCGGCGGGGTGAGGCGCGCGGCGGGGCGGGGGCACGGGCTCCGGGGAAGGGCGGGCGGCGCGGGGAGGGCTCCGGCTAAGACCAGCCGGAGGGGAGGGACGTGGGGCGGGTTCCCTCCGATCTCGCCGGTCCCCAGGAACCCCGCCAACTTAGTTTAAGTTGGGGGAGTCTGAGGGAGAGGCAAGGTCCAGAGGGAGCCGAGAGAGCGCGGGGCTCGGGGCCGGGACAGCCTCCGCGTCACCCGCGCCCCGCGGCCAGCCAGAGTTTCCCAGCAACTTTTCTCGCGGGTGGGTCTTCCCGGAAACTTCTCCCTTCTCGGCCCGCGAGTCCGGCCGCGGGCCCTGCGCCTCCTGGGCCTGGGCTCGGAGCGCGGGGCGAGCGGAGGCGATGGCCTCAGCGGGGAAGCCCCCGGCACCCCCTCCCCCCTCCCCGAGCGCACTTCCAACCTCTGGTTTCCATCCGAGAGCCCCGCCCAGCAGCTGTGGGGGCGCGGCGACGTCCTGCGAGGCCTTCCAGGACTGCTAGGTCCCCTGGGTTGCCTTGGGGCTGGGGGCGGGGTAGGAGGTGGAGCCAAACTGCCTAAGTTCAAGTCTTTGCGCCACCAGCTAACAGCTGGGTGACCTTAAGTTCTTGAAGTCTGTGGCTCAGTTTCATCCTTTATATAGTGAGAATGATGCCTCCTAGCCAGGACAGCTTTTGAGAGGGCAGGAGAGGTGACACACGCAGATGGCTTTGCCTGGTGCCACCAGTCAGTGTAGCCTGAACCTGTTGGGTGGGTAGGGGCTGGAGAGGGGTGGGAGAGAGTGCCACTCCCATCCATCTCTAATTCTTACGGTTGTCCTATAGGAGCTGTGACAGGTGCCTTCCACCCGTGTGAACTGTGAGTGGCAGGTGGAGAGAGGTCCACTCAGAAAGCCAGCCCACCATGAGTCTGTGGGAACTGGGTTCCCCCAGGCCAGCTCAGGAGCCCAGCGCGGAGGAGACATCGGCTGTGGAGCTGCAGATGAAGGTTGATTTCTTCCGGAAGCTTGGCTACTCATCTGCTGAGATCCACAGTGTCCTGCAGAAACTGGGGGTGCAGGCCGACACCAACACAGTGCTGGGCGAGCTGGTCAAACATGGGTCAGCAGCCGAGCGGGAGCGCCAGGACTCCCCAGACCCCTGCACTCAGCCCCCACTGGTCCCCCGGGGTGGGGGCACCCCTAAGGCTCCCACCCTGGAACCTTCGGCACCAGAGGAGAACAAGGAGGGCAGTGACCTGAGACCTGTGGTCATCGACGGGAGCAACGTGGCCATGAGGTACATGTCACTTCCGGGGCCAAGGCCAGGGCCTATGGTGGGGTGTGGTGGCCTTATGTCTCTGTATCTCTGGTAGAGGGGCTTTCAGGAAAGCGTTTGAACTGTTCTCACAAACGGATCGATAGGAAGGGAAAGCTCTTTACTGAGGCTCTCCCTTAATACTTAGGCTTCTTGGAAGTGGGTTTGTTAGGAATGCTTTAGGGATGAGGACAGGGGCTCAGAGATGTGCCCATGGGCACACACCACTGGTAAGTGGTAGAGCTGGGATTTGAACTCGGGTCCCCCTGTCTCTGATGTTCACCCTGGGCTTTTCATCTCTCCCTAAAGACCAACACTCAATCTTAATTCCTCTCCTGAGACACGAAGCAGTATGGTGTAAGGGATTATAGTTCTCCCGTGTAGGAGTCGGTCACTTAATGTCTTGGAGCTTTCTCTCCTTGTCAGTAAGACCCAGCTAACCCCTACTGAGGTGACATTGTGAGGAGAGGAGGCACCGAGCCTGCAGACACCCAAGCTCAGCAAGCAGTAGCTGTTACCACTGTTACTTCGGGATCTGGGGCCTCTGAGGCCTTGTGCCAGACCTGGACTCCTGTGGAAGTAGGCCCAGGTACTGGGACCTTTGTCGCTGTGACCAAGAGTGACCCCCAGGATCTGGCTTACATGGGGGTGGGGGCTGGTCAGCTGTGACTTGGGTCACCTCTGCTACAGCCAGGTTTCCCTGTGCTAGACTGGGCCTAGTCCCCCGAGCCCCCCTCCAGGGCCAGAGCCAGGACTCCACCCCAGCAGTCCTCCCCTCTTCGCCAAGACTCTTACAGGGAATGGGGTCAGGTGAACCCCAGCCGGGGCTGAGCCTGGGGAGCCCAGACCTCCCTTCAGTCCAGGCCCCGCCCTCTAGGTAGGGGCTGGGTGGGTCGTCGACCGGGAAAAGTTCTGGTGGGCGTGGTCAGGGAGCCCCTCCTCCATGCCTCGGCCCGCCCCGCCCTTGGTCGGGGGCCTGGAGAAGGCTCCTTCCCCCGCTGCCCTGAGGGGTCTCCCTGGGAGGGGTGGGGGGCTGCTTAAGGCTTCAGTGCCCTTGGCTCCGCCCACTCCCAACCCAGCTGGGTCAAGTCAGCAGTCAGGCCAGTCCCGGCCCAGCTAAGCCGTTGTGCAGGGGGACCTGTTCCGCCAATTTGGGATTATGCTTCCTGCCTCTGAAATGGGCTGAGCCTCCTTGGGAGGTTGGATAAAGCTGGCTCCCGCATGCTAGCGGCAGCTGGTCACAACCTGTGCTTTGAGAGGGATCCCCTCTCTGGCTCCAGCAGCTTGTGGCTGGCCCAGGAGCCTCGCGGGTCTGTGACTTATTCCGCTGGAGCCTTGGGCAGGCTGCGCTGGCCATCTGCCGCCACACACACCCCCCGCCCCCGGGACAGCCATGTGCTCTGTGTGTTTGTATCCTGGCGGGAGGAGGAGGGGCCTGGGCGGGAGGAGGGGGCTGGCCGGAGGAGCCAGCCGGGAGGGGCACAGCCGCGGGGGGGTTTCTGAGCTGGGGCTGTAGCAGGAGGGGAATTCCAGCCTCAGACTTCCGGTCTCAGCTGCCGCTGGGTTCCTGCCCTGCTGCCCCCTCCCCCCACAAGGGCAGGCAGGCCAGCCCCCAGCGTATGCAAATCGTGGGGAAATTCACCTCTGTTTCCTTCTAAGGGAATTTTTCTCCTCTAGCTGGGCCCAGCCCAGGCAGATCTCTTCACCTAGCCTGGCCTGGCCCTGCCCTCTGTCCTTGGGTGGGAGCAGCCGAGCCGGAGTGCCCTACATCCTCCCACAACTTAGCCAGTGTCTAGTTAGCCAGACTGGGGGTGCCTGAGGTTCTAGGCAAACAGGACTGCGGTGGGGAGGAAGGATGTTTGGTTTTCCTGTGCCAGCAGAGCTTCCTTCACTGCAGCAAGACGGACTAAAGTTAGCTCTAGCGAGGCACTTCTGGCCTGGCCTGACCTGCGGAACTGCCTCGGGTTCAGCTCCTTCCAAGGGCAGGACTCTGACTACCTGCGTGCGAAGTATTTTAGGGGCTAGGACAGCTGCAAGCAGACTTGTCCCCAGCACAGGTTTTTCATGCCCAGAGGCAGTAACTCTCCTGGATTAAATCCCTGAGTTTACAGATGCTGGCTAGGATGGGGCATGTGCACGCACACATGTGTGTACAGACGTGGGGACGGTGGGTGTGCGTGCGCCGGCTGCTCTCCTGAGTCAGGGAGCCAAGCCGGGGATGATCACATTCCCATGGTCCTGTGGAGGCAGCAGAGGCTCAGGGAGTGGCGGGGTGGAATGTGACAGGAGAAGCACTGGGCATTTGAAGAGAAACCAGGGATCTGAGCTATCCTGGAAGGTCCTGGAAGGCTTCTCAGAGGCAGTGCCGTTTCTCGTGGGTCATGAGAAAGAGCTGGAGTTGGCCAGATGCATCCTTGTCTCCTGTTCCCAGCCTGTCCCTACCTCCTAACACTTTGTTCGGGCTCACATTGGGGAGCTTTTCTTTCCACTGCACAAACTTCCAGTCTTGCTGTTAGGACTAGGAAGGCAAGCCAGGAGCCCCAGATGTGGGTTCAAGTTCTGCCCCTTCCCGCTAGCCGGGGAGCCTTAGATGAGTTCTGGATCCCCAGTTGCCTTCACTGTGGCCGTGTAAGGATGACGAAAGCAGGTGTGGGACCCATTTGGCCTCCAGAAGGAGCTTGGTGCCCACTCAGCCCCATTTGCCCCCTCCCCCAGCCAGGGTTGGTGCTTTGTGCCTGAGAATGAGCACAGGCTCTGGGCTGCGTCCCTGTTCCACAGTCCCTGCAACGAGTTGTACTCCGTGGATTAGTTTTCTCATGGGAATGGAGGGGAGAGGGGCCTTTAATGATAGGACCCTTCTCAGAAGGCTGCTGATGATTCCCTGCTAAGCTCTTAGATCAGGGCTGGGCTCCCTGCTCTCAGTAAATGTTAACTTTCATTATAAACAGGCTGGTGGACAGAGGGGAGGCCCCACCACCTGGTGGGCATGAGCACTGCCTTCAGCTGGACTTTGCCTCCCCTACAATTTATGGAGACCTTCAGACTGGGAGCCCCAGACAGCCTCCATGCCCCCAGCTACCCTGCTCCCATCTCTCCCTTCTCTTGGGACTCCAGCTGCCAGCCTCCCCCCACCCCAGCCACCCACAGGATGTGGTTGCCCATGGACTTGCCTCTTTTGTGTAACGTTTATTCTGTTTTATTTGCCAAATATGAGTATCTTAGGGGCGGGGGCTGTTGGGGAGGAGCTGTAGCTGGCCTCGTCCAGGGCCCCCAGCCTGGGCATGGAGGCATTGTACAACAGCCACTGGTTCCCCGGGAGCTCCCACCCCTCAACCCTCCCAGGAAGCCAGCTGGAACCTCCCTTTGCTGGACTGTCTCTGGCCTCAAGCAGACATGAAAGTGAAGAAGCCACTGACACAGCCCTGCAGACTGCCAGGCCCATTTTTCAGCTAGGGAAACTGAGCCAGAGCAAGCCAGCAGCCGATCCAGGCTTGCTTCTGGATCCAGCCACCTTTGGAGGGGGTGACCTTGTCAGACCACAGCAGCGGGATGGCCCACCTCCCATCTCTCCTGACAGAGAGTCCCCTGGTGGCTTCCAGATGGCCTTTCTGCCTCTGCTCCTGCCCTGCCAGGAGGGGCTAGGAGAGCACAGAGCAGTCTAGGCATTTGGGGGAATTGGCAGTCTTGGGAGGAATGGCTCTTTCACTTTCAGACTGAAAGGCTTCTGCGTGCCTCTCCCACTGGGTCAGCGGCTGCCCTATGTGGGACAGTGGATCGTGCCTCCTTCCCCTTCGGCCTCCTCAGTCCCAGCCCTGGGGCCTTTGTGGGACTGAACTTTAATCCAGGTTTAATCCGGAGCAATCTGGTTTCTCTCCAGTTAGCTGGGGCTTGTCCCAGCCAACCCCCACCCACAGCACCACCCAGCGGGGCGAGGGAGGACTGGTGACTCAGTGTGCCTGTGTACATCTGTGTCCCCGTGGTCCCAGCACCCCCGGGTGGGGCAGGAACCAGAAGGCTCCTGGAGCCTTTCCCCCACCCCCAGGTGTGTTGCAAGCAGCCTGACCCTCCCCCACATGGGGAGCGGGTGCCACCAGATTCCTGGGCGGCTCCTCACTGTCGGGAGATGGAACGTCAGGGAAAGTCCCTGGTCAGGCCATCCCGGACACTGTGGGAACCAGCAGGGAATGCAGGCCTTAGGCCAGAGGGCAGTGGTCTGAGCCTGGCCTCCCTGCCACCCAGGCCAGGCCAGGGGCTGGGGAGCAAGGCCTTCGCGCTTGGGGCTACGGGAGAGTGGGCCAGCCACCCTCGCAGGCTGACCCTGCCCCTCTTCTCCTTCCCAGTCACGGGAACAAGGAAGTGTTCTCCTGCCGGGGCATCCTCCTGGCAGTGAACTGGTTTCTGGAGCGGGGCCACACAGACATCACAGTATTTGTGCCATCCTGGAGGAAGGAGCAGCCTCGGCCCGATGTGCCCATCACAGGTGGGTAGCACCTCTGAGGGGGGGTGAGGGGCAGGGGATATCCTGCCCCCTCCAACCCCACTCAGCGGGGCTTCTCCCCAGCAGAGACCCTTTGGGTGTGACAGCCGCTTTTAGGCCTCAAGCAGGGACCAGCATTGCTTTTCCCAGCTTCCTCTGCGCTCAGCAACTCCTGCTGGACACCTGGGGTTCAGAGCCTCTGTGCCTGGCCAGCAGGAGCTCCAGGGCCTCGGCAGCCCTG
Organism: Mustela erminea; assembly: GCF_009829155.1. Taxonomy (NCBI): domain Eukaryota; kingdom Metazoa; phylum Chordata; class Mammalia; order Carnivora; family Mustelidae; genus Mustela; species Mustela erminea. The sequence goes on along the minus strand of NC_045623.1, from coordinate 81,220,701 downwards.
ACCTCTGTTGGCGCTGTCTTACAGACCAGCACATCCTGCGGGAGCTGGAGAAGAAGAAGATCCTGGTGTTCACCCCGTCTCGGCGCGTGGGTGGCAAGCGCGTGGTATGCTATGATGACCGCTTCATTGTGAAGCTAGCTTTCGAGTCTGACGGGGTGGTGGTCTCCAACGACACGTACCGGGACCTCCAGAGCGAGCGGCAGGAATGGAAGCGCTTCATTGAGGAGCGGCTGCTCATGTATTCCTTCGTCAACGACAAGTACGGTCCTGGTCCTTGGGGATCAGGGTCAAGTATGGTCTGGGGTCCCAGGGTGGGGAGGGGAAGCCAGATGTGTCCTTGGGCATTGGGGGTGGCTAGGAGGAGCTCTGCTGGGGCCACGGCCTTGCATCCAGGCAGCTTTGGGAGTGAGAGGGACCTGACACCAGGTAGGAAGGTCAGGCTGGGGATGGGGGCACAGGGTGGGAGGGGGTTAATGTGGAGGGTTGGGTAGAAGCAGCAGTGATGGTTTATAGTTAGTGGTTCCTGGCACTCAGCCCCTGATCAGCAGCCAGTGGATGGATGCAGCCTTTGATTCGGATTTTCAGGTTGCTGGTCTCCCATGGCCTTGGAGAGCTGCTCTAATGGCCTCTCCAGCTGGGGCTTCCTCCCCTCCCTTGGGGTAGTCCCACCTGGGGCCGAGGGATGTCATGCAAGGATGCTCACCAATTTTAGGAGCTGCACTCCCTCTTGTTCTTCCTTGTGAGGCTCTCTGTCCAGCCCCGCTCCCTGCCCCCACTCAGCCCCGGGAAGTTCCCTTCATGCCTCCCACCTCCTCTGCAGGTTCATGCCACCTGATGACCCTCTGGGCCGTCACGGGCCAAGCCTGGACAACTTCCTTCGTAAGAAGCCACTCACAGCAGAGCACAGGAAGCAGCCTTGTCCCTACGGTAAGAGACATGGGCCCAGAGCTCTTCCTCTCAGAGACTACCCAACCCCAAGTTTCCCATGCCACTCCCTTTCCTCTCCCGGCCCTGGTCCTGGAGCCTCCCACCCCCCAGCTCAGAGCTGTCCTCACTGTCTTGCAGGGAGAAAATGCACCTACGGGATCAAGTGCCGATTCTTCCACCCGGAGCGGCCGAGCCGCCCACAGCGCTCTGTGGCTGACGAGCTCCGCGCCAACGCCCTCCTCCCACCCGCTAGGGCCCCGGGCAAGGACAAAAGTGGCCAGCGGGCTTCACCCTCATCCCAGCCCAGCTCTGTGCCCACAGAGCATGAGCAGTGTAGCCTGGATGGGAAGAAGCTGGGAGCCCAGGCATCCCCGGGGCCGCACCGAGAGGGTCTGACCCAGCCCTTCGCCCCAGCGGGCAGGATCCTGCCCCCTAATGGGGGCAGTGGCAGCAGCTTTGGGCCCACAGACCTATTCTCCCAGACACCAGATTCTCTCCCATACACCTCCCAAGAGTGTCTGGACTCAGGCATCGGCTCCCTGGAGAGCCAGATGTCAGAACTGTGGGGGGTTCGTGGAGGAGGCCCTGGTGAGCCCGGCCCTCCTCGGGGCCCTTACGCCGGCTACAGCCCCTACGGGGCCGAGCTCCCAACCCCTCGGGCCTTCTCTGCCTTTGGAGGGGCCGTGGGTGCCGGCCACTTCAGTGTCCCTGCCGACTACGCCCCCCCGCCAGCTGCTTTCCCAGCTCGAGAGTACTGGTCTGAGCCCTACCAGCTGCCCCCGCCCACCCCAGTCCTGCAGGACCAGCAGGTGCCAGGCCCGGGTGCTGACAGGGGCCCGTGGGGCGGGACCAGCAGCCTGGCCAAGGAGCGAGCCAGCGTGTACACCAAGCTGTGCGGGGTCTTCCCCCCACACCTGGTAGAGGCTGTGATGGGGCGCTTCCCGCAGCTTCTGGACCCCCAGCGGCTGGCTGCCGAGATCCTTTCCTACCAGCCCCGGCACCCCAGCAAGTGAGCCAGCTGTGCTGCGCCAGCCACCCCCAAGGCTGGACTGTGGGAGGAGTGAAATAGGGAAGGGAACCTGCAAACCAAAGATACTGTAGGATTGGTTCTGGCCCACCCGGCACCTGCAGCCAGCTGCCGTGTGGGGCAGGAGCGATCACCCTGTTGATGCACATTGTATCTGTAGTTTAAGGAGACGCTGCCGTAAAGGCATCAGTCTGTGGCTGAAGCCCAAACCCTCCTTTCTCTCAGAGGGCGGGGAGGGAGGCGGTGGGGAGCAGAGGCCTGGGCTGGGGGCCCTGTGCACGGCCCCCCACCTCCGCCCCGTCCCTGGGATGCCGGCCTCAGCTGGCTAGTTAGGCACCATGTGCCTGCCCTCCAAGGGCCCCTCCTGTACGCCAATGAGGCCTCATCCGTGCTCTCGCGGGGCACCAGGCTTCATGTTAGTAAGCAAGATGCTTCTTAATAACCCACCTTCTGTCCCACTCTGTTCGCCTGTCTCCTTGCCCCCACCCTCTCTTCCGCTCCTCTGTACTCCAAGTCATCTCTCCCTTCCGCAAGAGTGGGAACGCATATATGTATGTGTACAAGTATAACGTTAAATTTGTAAGTCCCTGCCTCCCCAACACGTCAATAAAGTACAATGTGAGCCCCTTTAGGAGATGATGGTCTGGGTTGTGCTTGGAGGTTGAGTGGGCTTTGTGCAGCGGAAAGTCAGCAGGCGTGCACTCAAGGTGCTTGGTCCCTTGGGAGCAGGGCCTTCCTAACAGGCCAAGGGCCAGGCCCTGGGGTGGGGGGCTGGGGAATTGATGTCCGTCCTGAGGCAGTGGGGTGGCAGGGGGTGGGGGTTGGGATCCAGCTGTTCCCCTTTTCTGCCCTGTGACCAGAGCTGAGGACAGAAAACCATCTGGCTGAGAAGAGGGCTTTCGGGATGGTTTGAGGAGAGGGTGGTGGGGGAGCCTTTAGGTGCCCGGCTCCGGCCCCACCCTCCCAGACACTACAGAGTCCTAGACGCAGAGCTGCCGAGTGAAGCAGGGGGTGTGGAAGCATCGTGGAGAGGCGACGCCGGGGTAGCCTCCATGCGGGAGGGTAGGGGTTCTGGTCCCAAACTCAGGAACTGGCTCTGTCACCAGATTCACCGGAGGCAAGTGACTGCCCCTCCATGGGCCTCAGTTTCCTCATCTACGAAATGGAGATACTAATGGTAGCTACCTCACAGGATTGTACAGAGGACGTGAGAGCATGTGTTTGGCCACATGACCCAGGGCCTGGCACATAGTAAGTGCTCATCTAAGGGGCCTCTGGTGTCGCTCTCTGGGCTATGTTCACCTCACCATCTCAACCCTCTCAGCGGCCCCTAGAAGGAAGGCAGCCAGGAAGGAAAAACACTTTTCTCCAGTGAAAAAATGAGATATAAATGTTAAAGATTTTAAGTGAAAAGCCGGGCTATCAAAAATGGTCCCCAAACAAAACACCATCAGCAGAAGAAAACAGAAAAAATACAGTTTTAATAACTCTCTAGCTGAACATGTCACCTAATCTGTACTTATTGTTTGTGAAGCTTTTATAGTATCTGTATTTTTTCTTTTTTTAGAAACTGCTTTACCACAGAACATCTGTGCATCATGTTGAGGAAAATGCTGGTGTGGCCATCTCCCCACACACTGGGCCCCAACTGTGCTCCTCACCCTGAACACTTTTTTTTTTTTAAGATTTATTTATTTATTTGTTTGTTTGTTTATTTATTTATTTTGAGAGAGGGTGAGGGAGAAAGAGAATGTCCAGCAGATTCCCTGCTGAGCGGGGAGTCTGATGTGGGGCTCGATCCCACAACCCTGAGATCATGGCCTGAGCTAAAAATCAAGAGTCGGATGCTCAACCGACTGAGCCCCCCCACCCCAGGCACCTCACCCAAGACATTCTTTAGAGGCCTGCATTTAAAGCAGGAAGCCGATGCAAAGTGGAATGATCTCAGCAAACATCTCGAAGCCCCCACGTGTGCTCTTGAAGGCACCCCATGCTCGTTGCTTCCAGCATCCTTGGAAGGTTTTATTTGCACTGAGAAAAGTCATTGCCTTCCTTATAAAATATTTTCTCCAGTCAAGTACTGTATTCCAGATTACAAGGCTATTTGTGGGTCTTTGTTTGTTTTTATGGGACAGGAAGCTAAAAGACCAGACTGTCCAGTTCATTATCAGCTACTGGCCTGGCAAAGGAAGGCCACTGGCAACGCCAGGCTGAGTGGTTTGCCTGAGGTCCCAGAGATGAGGGCAGGCTGGAGCAGGCCCTCGAGTTTGGGGCCCCGGCTCCACACACCAGAAGGAAGGACCCCAGGCAGCTGCTTCGCAATAACTCTCAGGCCTGAGAAGGAGGGAGGCAGGGGGTACCCTCAGCCCGCACCTCCCAACCCTGTTAGGTATACAGCCACCACAAAGAATCCCTCCAGCCTGACAGTGAAAGGACCACCCCCCCACCACCGCTCAGCAGTGGGCACCCCAGCAGCCAAACCCACCAAGCCCCCCTCTATCTGCACATCATGTGGGACGCGAAGGCCACGAGGCCTCGGGAGCAGCCTGTAAGGAGCAGAGAATTCGAGGGCTCACATTTGGACCTTGACCAGAGCTGAGCTCTGGGTCATTTGCTGTTTCTGTGTTTGGGGTGCGGGGGAAGGACCCTCCAGGCAGGTGGGCATCAGGTGACGGGCCCAGGCTGCGTGCGGCACGGCACCACTGGCTGGCTGATGGGCACCCACAGGGGCGGCCGAGTCCACGCGGCAGGTGCCAGCCAAGGCCAGGCTCCAGGGTGGCTCGTCAGCCCCGGGCCTTGCGGGTCTGAGCTCACCCCGCTGTGCTGCGCCGGCCCTCCAGGACCTGGAGCCGCTCCTCTGGGCCTCTTCCTCAACTTGGCTGCCAGGCCCAAATACCCGGATGTATATGTCCTCCCCAGGACGTGGGTTTCAAGGGTGGAGTTCTCCGGACCAGCTCCTGCCCCACCCACTGAAGCCCCTTCCCTCACAGGGCCTCGACGCTTCCCACCCATCCAACAGACACAGTGAACCCTGCATCACTCTAGATGGACAAGAAGACCCCTCAGTTTGTGGGTGTCCAGCCTGAGAGGGAAGGGTCCTGGCTGGGGGGGACCTATGCAACTCACTAGCCCTCCTAAAGCCCCAGCTTCCTGGCTTGCCTCTCAAAAGCGGTGTGAGGTTCCCCCCAGGGCTCGTGGGAAGGTGAGGATGGCAGGGTTGGAAGCGATCCCAAGACCCAGCTTCCAGCTGCCCAGGCGCTAAGGGGTTGGGACTCAGATAGATGGCTGTCGCCCTGCCTGCCCTTTCCTCCTCTGCTTTCCTGGTTCCAAGAGCCGAGAAGCTGATGGGGAAACCAGTGAGTATGCAAATCCCTGCATTGTTGGGAAATGATCCCGGGGAGCTCCCAGAGGATGGCCGGCTGCCAGCCCCTCCCCACCTCCACAGGTCCCCTGCCTCACCCTGGGGCTCTCAGCAGCAGGGGCCCCAGCCTGAGTCTGCTCTCCCGAGTTCAGTCTCAAAGGTGGGTTAACCCTGTGGGGGGCGTAGGGGGACTCCGGAAACCTCAGCCTCCCTGGCAAAGAACAAACTGGCCCCAAATGGATGAAGCTCCCTTCCTTGGATGTCCCCACCCACTCTGTCCCCATCCGACTCCACTGGCCTGAGGAAAACCCAGCGGTCCCTAAACATCTGGGGCATTTCAGCAAGGAGCCCGAGGGCACTGAGGCTGGGGAAGCAGCCCTCCCAGGGCCCATACCCCCTGTGCTGCCAGCACTTCACACATCCCTGGTCTCCCAGCAGGGTGGCTGGTGTGGAGCAATGACTGGGAAAAGGCCACCACTGACACCGCCCCCTGTGCAGCCACTTCCTCCCCTACACAGAAGGGCAAGACCCCTGCCTTCAAGGTGAGGCTGGGCAGGTCTCCATCAGGAAAACTGGGATTCAGTGGGACACAAATCCAGGAGTTGAAAGCGGGTGGAGCCGGCGCCTCACACCCTGGGCCTCGCTGGTCCCCAGAGGCTCCTGCCCCCAAATAAGGCAGTCCTGGGATCCTAGCACTTCTGCTCCAGGGCTTCTCAAACCTCTGGCTCATTTTTTTCCCCTAGACCATAGCAGAGTGGGTGGAGTAGAGGGTGGTGAGTAAGAGCCTGTTCTGAGGACCTCCTCTTCATGGGAAGGGTGTGGGAGATTTGGCTGAAAAGAGACAGGAAGTAGAGCCCTACAATTCAGGGAACACGGGCCATCCCAGGCCATGGTATGTAAATCCTTCCAGCTAGTTCCTGGATGGGGAGTTGGCCTCGGGCTGTCATCCTGGGATATGGCCTTTTGAAGGACATCTCAAGGCAGGTACTGACCATCTTAAATTGCTCACCCATTTAAGAAATGGCTGCGAACTCGGTAGAAGGGAAGGATCAGGCAACCCACCCCACCCCACCCTGGGCTGGGCATGTTGCTGGGTCTGGGAAGAGTCCAACCGCTCTGATTCTGGCTGATTCTGGCGGCTCTCCAGATTAGAGCCCCACTAAAGGCCAGGGGTGCTTGTGGGGCTCTGCCTGCCACCTGCTGGCGCCTCCTGGTATGACTGTCTGTGCGGCAGGAGGTCGCTGAGCAACGGGCCTGAACCAAATAAATGCCCAGAGACAAGCATCTCCAGTAGGAACCGAAAACAAGATTCTAAAGATAATAATATAGAAAGTGAAGGCAAAAATAAGAATTCTTTTTTCTTTGCTGTTTTTTTTTTTAAACATAAGTTCTGTGCCCAGTGTGGAGCTTGAACTCATGACCTTGAGATCAAGAGTCGCCCACTCTATGTACTGCCCTTTACAAAGTTGAAAGCTCCAGAAAATTCCAACTGTTATGGGTAACAAATCACCCAAGAAAAATTCTCAGGAAGTGGAGGAATAAGAAGGAATGGAAAAGGAGAAAAAAACACATGTATTCACATTTAAAAAGTGATTTGGGCAATCAAGTCACAGGGAAATCTGTGTTTTTACCTTTTGACACGGTGGCTCGGCAATCCCACCACTAAGAATCATATTTGCAAAACATAAGGCACTATGACCCTGCCCAAAATGACAAAAGATGAAAAACAGCATTAATGTCATCAGCAGTGGACTGGTTAAATAAACTGTGGTGTACACACATAAAGGAATGCCAAAGAGCCGACAGAAATGAGGTTCACAAGCTGCATTCACAGAACACTTTCTAAGCTGTACGACTAGCTACCATTTTGGTACTAGGCACATAGCTGTGTGCATATCACTCATTTGTGTACAAAGCTCCTCTGGAAGGGCCCGTGAGGAACCGCCTCTGGGAAGGACAGATGGTTGCTGAGGGACGGTGGACTTTTTTTTTCATTGACCATACTCCTGTACTATTTGAATATATGCCATTTGCACGTATTATTTATTCAAATGAAATCTTTTAACACCTCCTTAGGGTACAGGAATAAGTTACGGGGATGGGGATCTGAGGAGGGTTCTGTCGGCCAGGGGCCTCCAAAGGTTCTTCTTGCCCACGGACAGTAAACGCTTGGAGCACACACCCCCCTAACACTTAGGTGGTGTTACATCAGGATAACTGCCCGTTCTAAAGAGCAGGATGGCTGAAGTGCAACAACTGCTTGTGGTTCAACCTAAGGTTTATTCATCAACTATCTCCATGTACTAATGAATATTTTTACATGTTATTATATACCACGTTCAAAGTGACAACTAAAAAAGGCTGAGCCAGAAAATAAAAACAAATTGAAGGCCTGAAATGTACCCTTCCAACCGCCCCCACTCCCAGCCACAGGCCATCCTCCATACACCCTCCTCCTTGGGGACCACCGCCCTGCGCTGAGGTGGGGGTCGGAATCAACACCACAGCCCATCTTGGCAGTGACGATTTTACTGTGATTTTACTCTACAGAAGTTTTCCAAAGTGAAAACTGCTTCCAATCCTGAAGATTACCACTTAGAAAATTCAGACACAGTAACATTTACATGGACAGGGGAGAATCGCAATGCTTTCTCCTTAGTCACCTTCCCAGGCCCCGAGCAGGACAGCGGCCCGGAGAGGTCCCCGTGTACAAACACACACGCCGCGCGTTCACACTCCACGCCGCCCCAGTGCAGCAGCCTTGGCAGCGGGCTTCAGACGGGGATTTTGACGTGCAGTCATGCCTCAGGAGTTGGGAGCGAGGATGAGGGGCAGACAAGCAGAATAAAAGCAAAAACTAGGTCGCAGAGTGTTTCAAAACAGCGTATTTACTCCTTTCAAAGTTAGGCCATTTAAATACTTGTTTCCATTCCTTTCTTCACCACACAGGTTGCGGTATCAACAGTCCTCCTTGTAGGATACTTCCAGAGTATTCTCTAGCCCCCAAAGGCTCCATTTCTCAAAGCATTCCGGAGGCCCCCAAGACGCGGACAGCGGACAGCGGCACTGAACTCCTGTGCCCTCGGCCTGCCAACCCCGTCCGACTCCCGGCACTTCCCTCAGGCCCTCCCGCTGGCCCCACAGAACAAGCAGTCCTCTCCTCTGTGGGTCGTCCCCACTCTCCATCTTCAGCCTGCAGGGTCTGACGCTATTTAGAACATGCGGAGTTTCAACAAAATAAACAATTTCTCAGCCGCGGGAAAAGCAAGCATACTTGAGACTCCCTTGGGAGCTGTGTACAGACACCATCCTCCCGGGAGAAGACATGAAATAGAACTACCACGAGACTGGATTTTTTTCAGTGTCATAACCTCGAACAGGAGCTAAGGGCAACTTCTCCCCATTGTGGAGATAAGAAGCCTAAGGGCCTAAAGCAAATACTATTCCAGACCCTGATAATCCCGTGAAGGCCTGCCTAGAAGGAAGTCCCTCTCATGGGTCCTGGCAGCCACTCTGGCAGGGTCACTGGTCAGGTCTGAGTCTTTCAACAAACTTAGTTAATAACCAAAGCAACAAATATCACAAGCATGGTAGGCATCTCTTGGGGTTTCTGCCCAAATGTCTCCGATTTAGAGAACATAAGCACTCCCTCATGACTTAAATATCTTTAGTCTGTGGCCAGCTTACAGGAAAACTTGGGAGGTCCCCTAATCAATGACTGAAAACTTTACAGAGAAAATAAGTATAAAGCAAGCAGCCTACCTCTAACCATGATCGTATACATATGTGTGTATTCATATACACAGGTATGTTTTTATATAATATAACTTTTTAAGAGCAATCCCACCAGATCTCAAGCAAATGTCAAAACTATGAGAGAAATATTCTCAGGTTTGCTGTGTGCTCTCCTCTAGGCCACGGAGACCACAGGAAGCCCCACTTTTCTCTCCCAGGAAAGGAGAGAAACTGACAAAGGAGGGTATAGAAATCTGCTGGTCCCCATGGTTTGAAGCTTTATAATTGTTTTTTTTTTTTTCCTTTTTCTAAGGATCAATCTAAATCTAAGAAACTATTTTCTTAAAAACCTTAACATTGGAGTTCTTGCTACCAAAGACATCTAATTAGCCACAGAGTCCAAAAAAAAAAAAAAAAAGAGAGAGTTTATTTGAGAATAAGAGTGAAAGCTTTCGCACATCTGACAAGGTAGACTCGTTCTGCTAACAGATGCCATCCGTATTCAGCTCTACCAATATTATCACAATGGAACATACTTGTTCTAACAAAGATATGGGCCTAAGTCAAGGACTATGACTAGACAGCATCAAAGGAAAGATGGGGCCCCAAATCTTATCTCCTAGACTGATTCACAACATAGGATTTCAATCAAACACTCCTCATGCAGTGGTTCTCAAGCCTGGCTTCTCATCAGAATCCCAGGGACTCTTTGGAAGGAAATCCCAGCCACTAGACTACACCCCAGTTGGGAGTCTCTGGGGGTGGGACGCAGGCACCAGCAGGTCCTTAAGCTTCCCAGGTGACTCCCGTGAGCAGCCGAGGTCAAGCCCCACTCCAGAGGCAGATTAACAGCTCGATAAACCGGCAAGCTCCCCAGCCAGAGTAGCCCTGTGAGGTAGGGGGTCTGCTGGGCATCGCTGCCTCTCGCAGATCCTATCTCTCACTCTCCTCAAGAATTCTAAACGTTACCAGCTCTGGGGGTAATGCTGAGCCTTTCCATATACCTTAGTGATTTTTAGAGCAATGTTTAATCAGGCAGATACCAGGAAAGAAAGAAAAGTGGAAAAAGGAAGAGATTTGCATAAGGCATGATACGAATAAATAAAATAAGTGAAAAAAACAATCTCAGGTTTAAAAGTAAAGCATAAGAAGTCAACACCTGTGAAATTTTATTTATATAAAAGAATAAAAATATCTATTTTAAAAGGATTGATTTAAACTTAGGTTTTTCAGCTTTTCCTGTTCCTTGAACATGAAACTGCTTCCAACGCAGAAAGATTTAAGATAGGTAATTATTAAATAAACCCTCTTTACCTTCCCCCTGCAAAAACACAGAGCCAAGTTCCCCATTTTCTTTATAGTAAACCAGATTCTTTTCAGTTAAGAATACTGGCAACTGCACGAAGCAGATGATCAGATATGTTGGCAGGAAGGTATGTGCTGTACAACGGCATTACAAAAAGTCCCCAAAGAAAAGAAGATGGTAAAAACAATAGAAAAATAATAAAACACAAACAAAATAAGAAAATGCCCGATATTTACAGCCTCCCTCTGAAACATGACCTACATTCTACCTTCAGCATAAAACAAAACCAGAGAACATTTCTTGATGGGTATCACAGAAGAAGCTGGTGCCAGCCAGTTTTGGGGGGGGGACACATTCATTCCAAGAAGGGAGAAATGCAGAGTTAGCAACTTGCTGGAATTATAACCATGTCTTGGTCTTCTTGCAGTTCTGTTACTAAAAATGACACAGAGTAAATGAACCAATGTGGTCTTACAGAAATGAGTTGTCACCACGTTTCAGAACAAACTATTCAGAGTCACAGGCACTGGGTCTGGGAAAGCAGAGGTGGATGGCTGCGCACTCAGGTGAGGGATATGGATCTTTGTGAGGTTGGAGGAGGGAAGCAGGGCTCTACAGCCTGGAAGCTTCTGCAGCTTCTGCACTAATGAGTCTTCTAATAATCCTGAAGAGAGAAAGAGAGAGACCCAACTTACTCTCAGAACACTAGTTGGAACCTAAGAAAATAATCTATCAACAGCCCTGCTAGGGGATTGTTCTATAGCCAAAGATTCTAGTCCAAATATAATAGACAATATTTCACATCTTAAACATTAATTCTGCCCTTATTTAGGCCCCCTGAGCTCACCAATCCAAAACAAAACAAAACAAAAATAAAAACTAGTATTAACAATTCATTCTTTAATCAAAGGGAATTTTTCTTCAGTAAAAATGTGTGACCTCTCTAATAAACAAAACAAAACAAAACAAAAAACACAAAACAAGAACCAACCAAACAACAACCAAAAAAAAAGCAAAAAAAACTAAGTAACCCTTAAAAGTTGAAGTATATCCAATTGGATACCCCAGCCTTTAAAATGGAGAGTTGTAATCTGAGATTAGAACACTCAGCTCTGAAGAGAACACATTTTTCTAATCATCTACAAAATCACCAGCCTCTCTGAAATGGTCTGGCTGATACTTACAGCTCGTGGTTTTTTGTTTAACTTCAGATCAATCCTGTGATAGAAAAGATAAACATTTGCATTTTAATTTACAGAAAGAGGGGCCAGGAATCAGCTACTGCATAGGGCACAAGCTATAACAAAGACTATTTGGTTAAGTAAAACCCACATTCTTCATTAGACTATGTCATATTTAGTTGTTTACCCAGATATTATTAAGCAAGTATTTAAAAACATAAGCAGATACTTTCGCCACAAGGCAAACTTAGATGACAAAAAGAAATATACAGCAGTTATGAAAGCCATATAATTTAAAAACTATTCAAAACTATGCGTTAAAAAGAGATTGGATTAAGAGGGCATGCTCTATGTTAATGTGTTAGCTTTGTAACTATATCACTGATAATCACTGAGACACATAATGATTAAGAACAGGAAAGAGACTAGGAGTTTGTATTTCTGGACATGAAACACAAAAGAAATTAAACAAATTTCAATTTTTAAATCTTTCCGAAGCAAAATATCAAGTTCTTAAACTATTAATCTCCTTATGAAGCAAAGCCAGAAAATCAATTTAAATGTGAATTAAAGTAAAGGTTATCTATTTTTAAAGAAATTAAGATGCATAAAAGTGAAGTTTACTTAATTTTGCTTAAGTTATTAAATAAAATGTTACCTCCATCACGTTTTTCTGTTTTTAAAAAAAACTTCCCAGCCTAACCTAATATACATACCTACAATTAAACAGATAAACTATGGGTTAGAAAGGTCTCAAAAAGGCATATTGGTCTCTACACACTAAACAACACAGCACAAATACTAATTCAAATCAAACTTACTCAAAGTCATAATCAAACATGCCAGACGGGCTGAGGGGCAGCATTTGAAAGGAAGAAAGCAGTAGAAATTAATATACTAATTGAATAAATTAGTCGATTAGCCACCCTAGCAAGATTCATAGAAACAATATCAGCTTTAAGAATCTTAAGCCATAAAGTTTCAAACATCAAAGCACCAAAGATTCTGTGGTTGGGAGAGTCCCTTCCCTTACTGGATTTCGTATCAGAAGAACAGACTAAGAAAGGAAAAGTTATTGCATTAGAAAACGAGGTACCTGCAGGCCGTCTATTAGCTGCCAGATTCAGAGTTAGAACTTTTAAAATACGTAATTGTAGTGAAAAATATAAACAGCACATTAGAAGAAATAGAGAAAGAAGGGTTTAGTCATATAATGAAAGGGTGCTTTAAAGATAGTACTAACAATTCAGCACAATACACTTTGACTAACATGAAAGATAAAAACATTATACATTTTTTAAAAGAAAACATTCTGCAACTTTTAACCCAATCCTAAGTTCTAAGAATATCCAGGGAACATGGTACTCTTTTTCTAGAGCATTCATCCTAGAAAGCCAAGGGTCGAATGAATAAACTTTGGTGACAGTCTTGTTCCAGAGGACTGCACGGTCCCATCACTTTGCCCCTGAACTGGTGATGGCAGGTAACTGTTTATGTCAGGGCTAGGATTAAGAACACCCAAATCTACAGCCCCCGCCTCCCCCAGTAAGACAAAGGAGAGCCGACATCTACAAGCACCTGAGCCTCAGGGATCTGGAAGGAACAGTGCAGGGGAGGAGGCTGCTTAGGGCATCACTGCTAACAGGCCATGGTCTGGGCCGACCTCCAAAGCAAACATTAACCCTGAGCATGACTCCAGCTCTTTGGCTGGCTCCAACACCTTTCACACTGTAGACAGGTGCTGAAACAATATGCAAAATGCTCTATCTTCCTCCTGGCCCATGTTTGCAAGAGTGAAGCTGGAAGAAAGCATAACTTCACTATCTCTTAGGCAACCGCCTCACTTAAGTCATTTGTGGAAGAGTACGCAGCGTACAAACCAGGAACCATCAAAAATTTAACTTTTCAGGACACCTGGCTGGCTCAGTTGAAAGAGCCGGAAGAGACTCCTGATCTCGGGGTCGTGAGTTTGAGCCCCACGATGGGTGTGGGGATTACTTCAAGTAAATAAAACTTCAAAAAGAATTTAATTTTCAGCCTAACCTAAATTTGTTCACAAGTGAGACTGTACCTACTTAATGAAAATGTCACAAACTACCTAGAATTCTAGAGTTCTGTGTATTAGTAAAAACCTCTAAGAGCACCTATAAGTTATTATTTCTACTTTTTTCTTTAAAGTCACTGGGACTTATTCAGATAACATATAAAATATACGAATTCAGAATACTGTGATCATTTATGAATGCTAAAAATTATCTGACATATGTTCATATTCCTCAAGAGTAATCCAAAAGTTACTCCTTTTTGCTACAGTACCGTATTCATTTCCACTTTGCTTTACTCACCCCTACACAATGCCTGGCACACAGCAGGCATTCAGACATCTGTTGAAATAATTCACTATCAACTTTCTGCGAGTATCTGGGGCGTGGCAAGCTGGGAGGAGAAACCAGTAGGGTACTGACTGCAAATGTACACATGTGTGTGAACAAAGTGCTCCACTCTCCACCCTTCCACAAAGACAGGAGTCGGGGACAAGGAGTTTGGACACTTCCTGACTGAAGATGGTAGGAATTGGAGAAACCTCACTGGCCCCCGAGGTGCCACTCTGGTGCACGGGATGTTTTTATCCAGAAAGAAGGCAAATCAGCCCGACTCTGCCCCTTTGGAGCATGTAGGCGCCTTCGGCCAACGGAAAAGGCCAGCCAGGTATTACAGCAGCGGGATGACAAAAGGGTCCTGGCTTTCCAAACAGAAAACACAATTTGTGAAAGCAATAAATAATACCCAAGATCTTTATAAATCCTTCTATTTTTCTGGAAGGCGTTAGCTCTAGGAGCCAGAGGAAAAAGGGGTAGGACAGAGTAGTGTTCCTATGGAAATCTACTAGAAACACACAGGAGGAAGTTAAGTTCATGTCTAATTCCCTTTTATCAGTCTGCTGATCATGGCCTTAAGAAAAGGGGAAGTATCACCTACAATGAACAGTAGCTACCTACTGAATCACTAATGGAAAAAATGTCCCAGAAACTTTCAAGGAATCGTCCCCCTACTCTAGACACTGTGAAATAGGAAAAGAATCATTACTTTAAAATAGCACTGGAGTAAATTTAATAAAAGTAACATAGAACATGACATTTAAATTACCTTAACAATTTAAAAAAATATTTTAAGAGTCTAGCTCCCGGCTACTGCTTGTGATGAGCTAGCATTAGTCCTACCGCAGTGATTAAATAGCCTATAACCTTACTAATCTTAAGATCTTGCTATTTCTTACTGCAGTCATGAGATTGGCATAGTGATTTTTGGTTTGCAGGAAAGTATTAAACAGTGATCTTGAGTCACTCTTTGGAGGAAATACTATTTCTGCAGTCTAAAAACCACCGCCACCACTGACAAGAAAAATTCTTTAAAAAACTAGAGAATCTGCTGATGCCTACGAGGCTTAAACCAGTTCAAGTTCATTCTGTATTACCGCCATGTGCCATAACCACAAAGCTAACGATGTGAATGCCTTGGGTGTGTGAAGGAATATCCCACAGGTCTGTAGAGCAACCCAACCAGAAGGGTACTGGAGCACAGGGAACCCCGCCACTCCTTGCTTGCATCCTTCACCTCGAGTGAGCTCCCAAGAGGAGCAGGACAAAAGCCAGCCTATGAACACCTGGTTTTCATGCCTGCCAGAAGACAGTCTGAGGTCAGGAAAAGACTGCTCACTCTAGAAGCTATGCATCCCCCTCCCTGAGTATAGCTGTACAATTATGAGTTAATAGGCCCTGGCATTATCATACAAACCCCAGGCAGAGGGTAATGCTAAAATCCTCTCTGCGTGACACCTGACCTCTCTGTCCACTGATGTCATTCCTATCTCATTACGCACTGTAAAATACAAAAACAAAACAAAAACACACACAGTGGACAAACATTATCTAGAAAGGTACTCTCATATCTTATGACTTTATATTATTCCTCTCTGATATCTGAAATCAGCAACTACAGAGGTGTAGAAAACAAAGAAATCATAAGCAATCAAACACTTGTATTTAAAAAGAAAAAAAGGCCTATCAGAGATCAGCTCTGTTCACCCACAAGGGAGTAAGTGTAAGCAGGGATCAGGATTAGGAGCAAAAGACTCTCTCCCACTTGGCAGCTTCCCAACATGTACAAGTGCCATATTCCAAGTCCTATTCTACAGACTTCCCCCTTTCCTCCTCAGATTCAATATGGAATGAAATTCTTTACACCAGAACAGTGAGAAGGCTGTCTTCCTTTACCATCACTCTAATGCCCACCCATTCCTCCACTGGAGAAAACTTTGCCTGTCTCATTTGGACCAAAGCAATTTCTCCCCACCTGCAACAGAAAGATGGCACCAAGCCTGACGCGTCTTTACCCTAGTAAAGCCCCTTTGCAGCAATGATCATGGCCGCTCTGGGCAGGGGAGTAGGGGCAGTGGAGTGGGGGAGGTCCCTGCCACTGACCTGTGTCGGTTTTTATTCTTTCGTTTTTTATGGCTGCTGTGATGACTCCCTGAGGAAGTAGAAGAAGCAGCCTTCTGAGGCTTCACTCCCTGCACAGATCCATCCAGATCCTCAGGGTCCTCCTGGCTGGGCTCATTCTCCTGATTGTGGAAGTCTGGAGAAGTATCACTTTCCGTCCCACTTCCTGGTTCCCCTGGAGGGAATAAACACAAGTCCCAGAAGCATCAGCAGCACTTCTCAGGCAGTCTGTCCGTCAGCCAGGAAAGATGTTGTTGAGCACTAACAGATAAAAATGTGACGACTTCCCATCTTCCAGACCATACATTCTAAGTGACAGGAAAATACCTGCTGCCAGAGAAGATATGTGCAGTCAAAGCATCAAAGTTACCAGAGTTCCAGAAACTCAAGGAACCTGAAATAGTGTAACCAGAAGCAACCTACCTAAGGACAGCTGGGGGATGGGACCATACAAGCAGGAGTCCCTCCTCTTGGATGCATTAAGGTCACTTATACAGCAAATACACTAATGGGATTAATGATTATACAAGAAGCCTGGGTTCCTTCCCCAAACTGTACAGGAATCCTATCGAGGGGGAGCGCAAGAGGACAGGAGCCTCATTATTCTGAGAAGTCTTAAGAATAGTATTTAAGGGACGGCTGGATGGCTCAGTCTATAAGCATCTGCCTTCGGCTCAAGTCATGATCCCAGGATCCTGGCATTTAGCCCCGCACTGGGCTCCCGGCTTGGCGGGGTGACTGTTTCTCCCTCTCCCCCTGCCTGTGCTACTTTTCTGTCAAATAAATGAATAAAAATCTTAAAAAAGAAAAAAAAGTATTTAAAAAGTGGTAGTAATACTCTTCAGCTGACATACATTCCCAATTTTAAAATTCTTTATATATATGGGGCGCCTGGGTGGCTCAGTGGGTTAAGCCGCTGCCTTCGGCTCAGGTCATGATCTCAGGGTCCTGGGATGGAGTCCCGCATCGGGCTCTCTGCTCAGCAGGGAGCCTGCTTCCCTCTCTCTCTCTCTGCCTGCCTCTCCATCTACTTGTGATTTCTGTCAAATAAATAAATAAAATCTTTAAAAAAAAATTCTTTATATATATTAAGCTAATTCAAAAACAATTTGCATAAATATGTATTTTTAAGAATAATTACATAGGGGTGCCTGGGTGGCTCAGACATTAAGCATCTGCCTTCCACTCAGGTCATGAGCCTGCTTGGGATTCCCTGCTCCATGGGAAGTCTGCTTCTCCCTCTCCCCCTCCCCCTGCTTGTGGTCCCTCTCTTGCTGTCTGTCAAATAAATAAATAAAATCTTAAAAAAAAAAAAAAGAAAAGAAAAGAAAAAGAAAGGGGCGCCTGAGTGGCTCAGTGGGTTAAAGCCTCTGCCTTCGGCTCCGGTCATGATCCCAGGGTCCTGGGATCAAGCCCCACATCCGGCTCTCTGTTCAGCAGGGAGCCTGCTTCCCTTCCTCTCTCTGCCTGCCTCTCTGCGTACTTGTGATCCTTGTCTGTCAAATAAATAAATAAAATCTTAAAAAAAAAAGAATAATTACATATATTCCAGTAAAGGTATACCTATTTTTTCCTGAAAGGAATTTCTTGAAACCATAATAGATAAGGATGGAAGAATACTTTCAATTGACTCAACTACTCAAGGAGCCCAAATATGTACATGGTTTCTTTTTCTTTTTATTTAATTTTTGTACACTATCAGTTTCTAAAAACTGTCAAAAGCAGTTATGTGGACAACAGGACCAGGGACCAGTTTTCTTCTTTTTATATCTTTGTATTATAAAATGCTGGGAGGGGATTTCAAGTTGAGTCACACATGGGCACAAGAGTAAAAGAAAGAGACAGTCCCCAGAAAGCGGAAGGAAGCAGTGGAACCAGATCTCAGAAATCACAAGACCATATTTTTTAACATGTCACAAGTGCAACAGAAGAGGGAGCTCTATGGCTATGAAGCTAGAAAAAGTATGCTGATGAATCCTGCTCCTAAACCAATTTCATATAAAAATTGGAAAACAAACTTTAAAACTTAGTACCCAAAACTACAGTAACCAAGACTGTGGTTAAGAAGAGACATACAGGGGCGCCTGGGTGGCTCAGTGGGTTGAGCCTCTGCCTTCGGCTCAGGTCATGATCTCAGGGTCCTGGGATCGAGCCCCGCGTCGGGCTCTCTGCTCAGCGGGGAGCCTGCTTCCTCCTCTCTCTCTGTCTGCCTCTCTGCCTACTTGTGATCTCTGTCTGTCAAATAAATAAATAAATCTTAAAAAAAAAAAGACATACAGATCAACAGAAATCGAAGTCCAGATAAAACCTTTACAGTTAGGGTCAAATGGCTTTGAAGGGTGATGAGACAATTCAGTGAATCGTATTTTTGATAAATAAGGCTGGGACAAGTGGACATCCTCAAAGAAAAGAATGAAGTCTGACCCCTATCTCACACCACACACAAAAATGAATTCAAAATGTATCAGAGGCCTAAATGTAAGAGCTAAAAACATAAAACTCTTAGAACCCACTTGATTAGGTAAATGGTTTCTTAGGTAGGAGCACAAAAGGCAGCCGAACAAGAAAAAATACACAAGTATGTGGAGAAACTGGCACCCTCACACATTGCTGATGGGAATAGAAAATGGTACAGCCACCTGGAAACTGTCTGGTAGTACCTCAAAGCCTAAGGACAGACTTACCAAATGATCCAGCAATTCTACTCCCAGGTATATATCCAAGAGGAATGAAAACAGGTTCACACCAAACTTGTCATGAATATTTTTTTTTAAAGATTTTATTTATCTGACAGAGAGAGAGAAATCACAAGTAGGCAGAGAGGCAGGCAGAGAGAGAGGAGGAAGCCGGTTCCCTGCTGAGCAGAGAACCCGATGTGGGGCTCGATCCCAGGATCCCGGGATCATGACCCGAGCCGAACGAAGGCAGAAGCTTTAACCCACTGAGCCACCCAGGCGCCCCTGTCATGAATATTCACAGCAGTATTAAACCTAGTAGCCAAATGACCACTAACTGATGAATACATAAATAAAATGTGGTATATCCATACAATGAAGTACTATTCAGCATTAAAAAGAAATGTAATAGTAATACATGTTTTGTTTAGGGCTTTTTATTTTTCCTTGGTGTCATTATAGTGGTAAGAGCCTATTGTTTATAGAACTACCATAACACGCAGCAATCCTATTTGTGGGTATTTATCCAAAGAACTGAAATCAGGATTTTGAAGAGACAGCTGCACTCCCATGTCCACTAAAGCATTCATTATTCACATTACCCAAAGTGTGAATACCACCTAAACACCCATCAATGGATGAATGGATAGAGAAAACGTGATATATATATATATATATATATATATATATATATATATACACACACACACAGAGTGGAATATATTATAAAAGTCTCAAAAAAAAAAGAAGGAAATCTTGTCATATGCTACAACACAGATGAATGAGGAGATCATGTTGAATGAAATAAACCAGTAGCAGAAGAACAAATACTGCATGATTCCATTTATGTAAGGGCAGCTACAACAGCCACACTCAGGGAAGCAGAGAGTAGAATGGTGGCTGCCAAGGGGAAGAAGAAAGGAGGAGTAGAAAGTTTCAATTACGTATGAATAGGCTCTAGAGATCTGCCGTACAACACTGTACCGGTAGTTAACAATACTATAGGAGGCACTTAAAAATCTGTGGAAGTCGGGGGAACTTGCTGGCTGAATCGTTAGGGCACACAACTCTTTTTTTTTTTTTTAAAGATTTTATTTATTTATTTGTCAGAGATAGAGGGAGAGAGAACGAGTGAGCACAGGCAGACAGAGAGGCAGGTAGAGGCAGAGGGAAAAGCAGGCCCCCTGCCGAGCAAGGAGCCCGATGCAGGACTCGATCCCAGGACCCTGGGATCATGACCTGAGCCGAAGGCAGCTGCTTAACCAACTGAGCCACCCAGGCGTCCCAGCGCACACAACTCTTAATCTCAGGTTGTGAGTTCAAGCCCCACGTTGAATGTGGAGCCTACTCAAAAAAAAAAAAAAACCTGTTAACTTATTTTCAACTTTTTTTTTTTAAGATTTTATTTATTTATTTGAGAGACATTACAGAGGGAAAAGGAGAAGGTGACTCGCTGTTGAGCAGAGAGCCTGATGTGGGCCTCAGTCCTAGGACCCTGAGATCATGAAGGCAGATGCTTAACTGACTGAGCCACCCAGGTACCCCTGTTTTTAGTGTTTTTACCACCGTTTAAAAAACCTATCATTTGGAGAGACATAAGAAACATGCATACAAGAAAATGGTATGATGTCTAGGATTTTCAATGTAACACAGGAGGTGGAAGTGACAGTAGGGGTATGGATGGAGCACTGAGCATGCTCTGGGATTTGGGGCAGTGTAACGGGTACACAGGGGTTTGGTTTTTTACCTTATTTGTATAGATTCAAAAACTCACTTTAATAAAGAGTGTTTAATAAAAAGTATTCACTTTTCCCTATAGTTTATTTCGATATCTGTAACAGGTCCTCCCAAGGACTATAAGTGGTAATACTCTTTTTGGAAAGTCTAGGGTGTTTTCCAAAAACCAAAAACCAATTCCCTGATTCTCCAGACACCAACAATTTGATTCCATTCTGACGCTTATTACTGGAGTTAGGGCAGAGCCACAGGTTAAAGGCTCGGTCTCGTAAGCATGCCTCCCTCACTTCGGTCCCAAGTCCCAGGCCTCTCACACTTCTGACCAATGAGCTATAAATCAGGGGGTACCCTAAACTCCCTCTTCAGGTATCATAATTTCTACAATAGCCCCAAGAACTCAGGAATATGATTTATTTACTATTAATTGTCTATTATAAAGGCTATAACTCAGCAACAGCTTAATACATAGGGCAAGGTATGGGGAGGGGCGGGGAGCTGCCATGCCTTTTCTGGGCACACCACCCTCCTAGCTCCTCACTTCATTCACCAACTAAAGCTCCACAGTTTAGGGTTTCAGTTGTTGTTGTTGTTGTTGTTTAAGATTTTGTTTATTTATTAGAGAGAGGGCATGCAAAACATGCTCATGGCGGGGCGGGGGCAGCAGAGGGAAGCAGACTGTCCACTCAGCAGGGAGGGTGATGCACAGCTCAATCCCAGGACCCTGAGATCAGGACCTGAGCCAAAGACAGATGCTTAACCGACTGTGCCCCACAGTTTAGAGGTTTTTAAGGAAGTTTCATTATGCAGTCATGATTAAGTCATTGGCTACTGGTGATTAACTCAGTCACTAGGCCTCCTCCCCTCTCTGAGTTTTGGGGTAGGGCTGAGAGTTCTAAGCCCCCATCCTCACACTCTCTAGGGCCCCCCAACTCTCAGTCATCTCCATTAGCATTCAACAATTTCTTCCGTATGCAGTGAATACTAGTCATTCTTACCACTCTGGAGATTCCAAGGGTTTTAGGAGCTGTGTGCCAGAGCAGGGGACAAAGACCTACTATGTATTTCCCACCACACCACAGAAAGTAACTGTGCTGTATTTATGAAAATCGCCCTTTGACACAACAATGCCACTTCCGGGACACCAACCTATAGAAATAAAAAGCCCATTACACACAAGCTAGTGTACGAGGAAGTTTCCTGCAACATTGTTTATAGTGGGGAAAGTGGAGAGTGTGAATGTGCACCAAAGGGGAGGAGGCACAACCAGACTGTTGGGTATTTTCAGCATTTGAAAAGAATGTGAGATTGTAACAATAGCTAACAGAGTCCTAACTAGAAGCCTGGCCTGCTCTATACCCTTTACATACATCGTGCCTAAAGCCCTCACAGAAACCTCTGCAACTATGATGACCACTTACAGAGAAGGAAACCGAGGAGGCTGGAGTTTAAGAAATCTGCCCAAGGTCACACAGCTAATAAGGGAAAGAGTCGGGATTCATAGTTAAAGACAGTTTGGCTCCAAAGCCCACGCTCTTCATCACTACTCTATACACTTCTATCTAGATGTGTTCAACCTGCAGGGGCATAGGTGAAAAAGCAGATAAAATGTACTGCTGGATCCAATGCCTTTCTTTTAAAAAAGGAAAATCTCAACAGATGCAGAAAAGCATCTGACAAAGTACAGCATCCTTTCTTTCCTTTTCTTTTCTTTTTTAAGATTTTATTTATTTGACAGACAGAGATCACAAGTAGGCAGAGAGGCAGGCGGGGGGTAGGGAGGAAGCAGGCTCCCTGCCAAGCAGAGAGCCCGATTCGGGGCTCCATCCCAGGACCCTGGGATCATGACCTGAGCTGAAGGCAGAGGCCTTAACCCACTGAGCGACCCAAGCACCCCTACAGCATCCTTTCTTGATCAAAACTCTTCACAGTGTAGGGACAGAGGGCACATACCCCACTATCATAAAAGTCATCTATAAAACCTACAGCAAATATCATTCTCACTGGGGAAAAACTGAGAGCTTTTCCCCTAAGGTCAGGAACAATGCAGGGATGTCCACTATCACCACTGCTATTCTACATAGTACTAGAAGTTCTTACCCTCAGCAATCAGACAACAAAAAGAAATAAAAGGCATCTGAATCGGCAAAGAAGAGGTCAAACTCTCTTTGCAGATGATATGATACTTTATGTGAAAATCCAAAAGACTCTACGCCAGTACTGCTAGAACTCATACAGGAATTCAGTAAAGTATCAGGATATAAAACAATGCACAGAAATCAGTTGCATTTCTCTATACCAAAAGCAAGACAGAAAAAAGAGAAATTAAGGAGTCGATTCCATTTACGATTGCACCGAAAACCATAAGATACCTAGGAATAAACTTAATCAAAGAAGCAAAGAATCTGTACTCAGAAAACTATAAAGTATTCATGAAAGAAATTGAGGAAGACACAAAGAAATGGAAAAATGTTCCATGTTCATGGACTGGAAAAACAAATATTGTGAAAATGTCTACGCTACCTAGAGCAATCTACACATTTAATGCAATCCCTATCAAAATACCATCAACTTTTTTCAAAGAAATGGAACAAATAATCCTAAAATTTGTATAGAACCAGAAAAGACCCTGAATAGCTAGAATGTTGAAAAAGAAAACCAAAGTTGGTGGCATCACAATTCCAGACTTCAAGCTCTATTATAAAGCTGTAATCATCAAGATAGTACAGTACTGGCACAAAAACAGACACACAGATCGATGGAGCAGAACAGAGAGCCCAGAAATGGACCCTCAACTGTATGGTCAACTCATCTTTGAAAGCAGGAAAGAATGTCCAATGGAAAAAAGAGTCTCTTCAACAAATGGTGTTGGGAAAATTGGACAGCCACATGCAGAAGAATGAAACTGGACCATACACAAATAGACTCAAAATGGATGACAGACCTAAATTTGAGACAGGAATCCATCAAAATCCTTGAGGAGAAAACAGGCAGCAACCTCTTCAACCTCCCCCACAGCAACTTCCTAGAAACATCGCCAAAGAAAAGGGAAGCAAGGGCAAAAATGAACTATTGGGACTTCACTATAAAAAGCTTTTTCACAGCAAAGGAAACAGTCAATAGAATCAAGACAACTGACGGAATGGGAGAAGATATTTGCAAATGACATATCAGATAAAGGGCTAGTATCCAAAATCTATAAAGAACTTATCAAACTCAACACCCAAAGAATAATCTAATCAAGAAATGGGCAGAGACATAAACAGATGTTTCTGCAAAGAAGACATCCAAATGGCCAACAGACACATGTAAGTGCTCCACATCACTTGGCATCAGGGAAATACAAATCAAAACTTCAATGAGATAACACCTCACACTAGTCAGAACAGCTAAAATTAACAAGTCAGGAAACAGCAAATGTTGGTGAGGATGTGGAGAAAGAGGAACCCTCCTACACTGTTAGTGGGAATGCAAGCTGGTATAGCTACTCTGGCAAACAGATGGAGGTTCCTCAAAAAGTTGAAAATAGAGCTATCCTATGACCCAGCAATCGCACTACTGGGTATTTACCCTAAAGACACAAATGTAGTGATCCGAAGGGGCATGTGCACCTCGAAATTTATAGCAGCAATGTCCACAACAGCCACACAATGGAAAGAACCTAGATGTCCATCAATAGCTGAATGGATAAAGGAGATGTGGTGGGTGTGCATACACATAAACACACACACACATGCACACGCACAGACACTCACAGGAATATCATGTAGCCATTAAAAGGTGAAATCTTGCCATTTGCAACGACATGGATGGAATTAGAGGTTATTATGCTAAGCAAAATTAAGTCAATCAGAGAAAGAATTATATGATCTCACTGATATGAGGAATCTGAGAAACAAGGCAGAGGATCATAGGGGTAAGGAGGGAAAAATGAAACAAGATAAAATCAGAGAAGAAGACAAACCATAAGAGACTCTTAATCTGAGGAAACAAACAGGGTTGCTGGAGGGGAGGGCAGTGGAAGGGATGGGGTGTCTGGGTGATGGACATGGGGAGGGTATGTGCTATGGTGAGTGCTGTGAATTGTGTAAGATGGATAAATCACATTATATGTTAATAAAAAAAATTTTTTTTAATAAAAAAACCCTTTAGGGACGCCTGGGTGGCTCAGTTGGTCAAGCAGCTGCCTTCAGCTCAGGTCATGATCCCAGTGTCCTGGGATCGAGTCCCACAACGGGCTCCTTGCTTGGCAGGGAGCCTGCTTCTCCCTCTGCCCTCTGCCTGCCTGTGCTCGCTCTAGCTTCTCTCTCTCTGACAAATAAATAAATAAAATCTTAAAAAAAAATAAAAAATAAAAAAATAAAACCCTTTAAAAAAGCCCTAGAATAAATAAACAAACAAACAAACAAAAACCCCAAAAAACAAATAAACAAAAAAAAAACCCTCCAAGTGAAAAACAAAACAAAACAAAACCCAACTCTGTGCGTCTGCATGTGTGTGTATGTGTGTGTGCAGTGTGTGAATGTGCAGGCGGCTAGGTTAGGATGACATCATGCTGTTAACGGTTACCTCAGAAAGTTGGGGCTGAAGTAGAACACAAGGAAATGAACCTATTTCATATTTACTTCTAAGTAGTCTGACTGAATAAAATCAGAATATAATCCTTTCCTAATTAAAAAAAAAAACCTCTAACAAAATATAAAAAGATGAGTCTAAAATGGAGACGTATGATCAGGACAGCTTTCTCCCATAGCCACTCCTGTTTTTATGTAGGTTGAAAAATGTCATCTCTAAAACTGCAAATGACAGAGGCACTGGTGAGGGAGGGAACAGGCTGATGGGGCATGAGGTCACAAATGCTTTGGATCATAGACAGGGTGACAGAAGGGGCACAGGACTGAGTAGGGGGCTGGGCAAAGAAAGAGAGGATGAACTAAAAAGGTGGGAGACAAGTCAGAAAGTTAAGTTAGATACAGCAACTTCTGCCTAAACTGCAATTCTGTTAAATGACATTAGTGAACCAAATCAATCATTTCCTCATTTTGGAACCGCTGCTATGGGAAGACTGAGTAAATGGATGAGCCGGTCATATTCTGTCAGCACCCATGGGCAAACACATACAAAAGAGTGTAAAATCGAATCAAAGCCCTGTGAATGGAGAATCCACCTGTGTTACTTCTCTGAAGAGAGAACATCCCCAGCAGTAACCGGTGTCCCAAAGGACAGATATGGATATTAAGCACCACGGGAGCCAGAGAAAAAAGAGTGAATTATTCAGGAAAAGCTTCACGGAGGAGGTGGAATTTAAGCTGGACCTTGAAAAATGAGAAGCCAAAATAAGTACAAAAAATAGCACAAGTGAAAGCGCAGAGACAACAAAACACCAGGTACACTTGGGCCAAATGAATCAAACAACATCTCTTAAGCAGATGGCTTGAGGAATGAGAGGTGAAATAGCACGACAGGGTAAGGAAGAGACATGAGTATCGGATTAAGGGATCCGACCTACGGAGACAGTGTGAGATGATGTTTAAGAGCTGACTGGTCGCTTAACCTTTCAGACCCTGTTTCTCCACCCATAAAATAGGAACTCCTTCTCTACACTGAAAATCTCTTAGAGACCAGGCACTGGGGTCAACGCTGGAGCTACAGCGATGCTCCCTACTTTCAAGCCTATAATCTGTATCTATCCTTCAAGAAGTAGCGTTGAGGGGCACCTGGGAGGCTCAGTGGGTTAAAGCCTTTGCCTTCAGCTCAGGTCATGATCCCAGGGTCCTGGAATCGAGCCCCGCATCGGGCTCTCTGCTCAGCGGGGAGCCTGCTTCTCCCTCTCTCTGCCTGCCTCTCTGCCTACTTGTGATTTTTGTCTGTCAAATAAATAAATAAAATCTTAAAAAAAAAAAAAGAAGTAGCTTTGATGAATAAATGAGATCAATGCAAGTGGCTGCGTAGTATCTAGAACACAGTTAAGTGTTCAAGTCTCAGTATCCTTGAGATCCACAAACATGCAAGTCAAATTCTCAACAGTAAACAATCTGCCGTAAAATAGTAAAACAGTCGCTAGCAGGACATAAGATAAAGTCATCGAGTACTTATAAACAGAGAAGCGACATCAAACAACAAATGTTTTCTGAGTTCTCTATGCAAACCTGCGTTTTAGGATTACTGGGCTCAAAGTAGTTTATGAGAGGGGCCACAGCCAGGGAGACCACATTAAACACTATTAAAATACAAAGCGTGACCACAAAGAAAAAAATTTTTAATTATTTATTTTTTCTTATTTATTTATTTCTATTTTATTTATATATTTATATATTTTATTATTTATTTGATTTATTTATTTGAGAGAGACAGAGTGAGAGAGACAGAACACGAGAAGGGGGAGGGCCAGAGGGAGAAGCAAACTCCCTGCTGAGCAGGGAGCCTGATGCGGGGCTCGAATCTGAGACTCTAGGATCATGACCCGAGCTGAAGGCAGACGCTTGGTTAAGCGTCTGAGCCACCAGGTGCCACCCAGGTGCCCCAATAATTGTCTTTTCTTGGCTCATGGAAGTAGGAGAGAAGTGAGAGCAAAAGGGGTGGGTTATAACACCCCAAAGTACAGCAGTGAGTCAGTCAACTCTATGATGCTGTCACCAGGAAAAGACACGTAAGTTCATTTCTCACTGACATATAAGTTAAGCTACTTGGCTTTAGAGTAAAGAATGCCAGATTTTGATTAAGTGTAATACTCCTACAAATGAGACACTCTTCTTAAACAACAACAATAAAACACCTACTGAATAGTGCTAAGGCACTAACTTTGATAAGCACAAAAACTTAAAAGATGAAAGAAATATACTCAACTATGCTTCATGCAGCCATTTATTTATCCACTGGAATGATTTAAATGCTGAGGAAAGATCTGGTTTGATGAAAACTTCAGAGGAGTCTGGTAAAACAAACAGTAGAAACTAGGCTGATCCTTTAAAGGAAACTGGATAAAATCTGGCTGTTTGTTTTTCTTTCAGTAATTTGCATAAAATTCCCCTTTGGGGATCCTGCTAATCCACTCTATCATGCTAGTTTGGGTACATAAGTCAAAGGAAGCAGAAAGTAATGCATTTTTTTTTTTAAGATTTTATTTATTTATTTGAGAGAGTGAGCACAGGCAGACAGTGGCAGGCAGAGGCAGAGGGAGAAGCAGGCTCCCCGCTGAGCAAGGAGTCCGTTATGGGACTCCATCCCACGATGTTGGATCATGACCCGAGCCGAAGGCAGCCGCTTAACCAACTGAGCCACCCAGGCGTCCCAGTAATGCATCTTTTTAAAAAGTTTTCAGAATGGTTTGATCTCCAAAATCCTTGAGATCTAAGAATGTGTAACTCAAAATTCTAAGAGAAAAGAATCTGTACTTCATCACCACCAAAAAGCAAGAACCAGGAGTCATTCCACAAGATTTGTTAATACAGAAATTCTGAGACATTGGAGAGATTCTGTACAAAGGAAAAAGAGCAAAAGATGAAGCAGACCATTCCTCTTCATGGAATTAAAGCTTGGTTTGAATCACTTGGGTCTTTCAGGGACCCTCAACTTGGTTTAGATGTCTAAACACCCAGTAGAAGAAAACACAACATCTTTGGAAGACAGTACCTTCTTCCTCACCCTCAAATTATTCTATAAATACTTGAGGTTACAATGAGCAGTACACAGTCAAAAATAACCAGGCACACAGGAAAATTAGACTTTATGAGAAATAACCAGAGGAAGCAACAGACAACACAAACTCGTCTTGAAGGACTTCAGAGGTTGAAATTAAACACAGAATATGCAACAACCGGGCTCACTCTGCTTAAAGAAGTGAAATAAAGTTTAAAAATAATTTTTTTAAATATATTTTTTAAAGACTTTATTTATTTGACATGGAGAGAGTGAGAGAGAAAAAGAGAAAAAGAGTAAGCACAAGCAGGGGGAACAACAGGCAGGGGAGTAGCAGGCTTCCACCGAGCAAGGAGGCCGATGTGGGGCTTGATCCCAGAACCCTGGGATCATGACCTGGGCTGAAGGCAGCTGCTTAACCAACTGAGCCACCCAGGCACCCCCAAAAAATCAAGGAAAGGTTTAACAGCAAATGAGACACAACTAAAAGATTTGTGAACTGGCGGGAGGCCCAGGGGCAAAGACAAGACATGGAAAGGCTAATAAAAGACATAAAGGATACAAGGAGAAAGTTTAACATACATGTAAGCAGAGAAGGGGAAGAGATGGGACAGAGCTCAGAGCAAATGCAGTATATGAAGAGGTAATAGCTGAGAATTTTCCAGAACTGATGAAAAATACCAAGGCACCATTTCAAGAGGTCCAATGAAACCCAAGCAGATAATTACAAATAAATTCATACATAGGGGCTCCTGGGTGGCTCAGTGGGTTACGCCTCTGCCTTCAGCTCAGGTCATGATCTCAGGGTCCTGGGATTGAGCCCCACATCAGGCTCTCTGCTCAGCAGAGAGCTAAGCTCTGCCTGCCTCTTTACCTACTTGTGATCTCTCCCTTTGTCAAATAAATAAACAAAATCTTTAAAAAAAAATTCATAGACACACTGTAGGTGACTACAAAAAAATCAAGATGAAACTAAACTAAAAAAATAGCAGTAAGGGGGCACCTGGGTTGCTCAGTCGATTAAGCGTCTGACCCTTGATTTTGGCTCAGGTCATGATCTCCAGTTCCTGAGACAAGCCCCATGTTGGACTCTGTGCTTAGCAGGGAGACTGCTTGAGATTCCCTCTCCCTCTGCACCCCCCTCCCAAAAGAACAGCAGGAGGAAACAGTAATGACAGGTGGTGAGACAGAACAGACAGAACCCAAAAGAATTACTTTAAAGGGGCTCTGACCATTTGAACTGATAAACTCCAGTATTTACGTAATTCTCTGTTCTAAAAAGAATTCAAAGCAGTTTACCAAGATTCATATATCAAAATCAACTTAAAATGAGACAAGTAAAACAAAGAGGGATAGAAGACTTAAGTAAGCTGGATGCAACACTAATTCTCCAAATGCATGCTATATTCTCATTCTCCAAATGCACGCTCTACATTTATACTTCCTTACAGAGGAGAACCACTAAACATTGGAGCACCTGCACAAAGAAACAGTCCATTACCAGACACTCAGTAAAAACCAACCAGCTGTTCAAGGAAAATAACTATTCCTTTTTTTTTTTTTTAAAGATTTATTTATTTATTTGAGAGAAGAGAGACAGAGTGTGCATGTGTGCAAGTGGGGGGGAGGAGAGGGGCAGAGGGAGAGGAGAGGGAGAGAATCAGACTCCCAGCTGAGTGGGCTCGATCTCACCACCCCGAGATCATGACCGGAGCCGAAATCAAGAGGCAGAGGCTCAACCAACTGAGCCACCCAGAGTCCCCTCAGGGAAAGCAACTATTCCTAAAAATCATAATAATTAGTAATAATAGTAAACATCTGTGACATTCTCTTAACAATAAATACAGTAGCACATTTAACAGGACCAAAATATAATTCATCAAATGCAACATGATAGGGAAGACCAAGAAATACCACTCTGACATATGCGAGGGATGTGGCTCAAACCAAGGGGAAGATCTCAGGGGAACGGATGGCCTACACCTGCTTCAGAAAACCTTCAATACATAAGTGCTTGTCTCAGCCAAGCTTCTGAAAGCTGAGGTTTTAAGACTCATCTCCTCACGAGTATCTAGGTGCAGCCATTCTATGTAGTTAAGACCAAAGCCAGATGTTGAACCACCCACCAGGCCAGGAGGAGGATTATGGGCTTTTCTTGAAAACTAAGGAGTCAGACATCATTCCATTTCAACTCACACAAGTGAGGTCCAGGGTGTTCCTTAACCAGTCTTATGACTCAGAAAGCAGACAATACTAGCGCCACATTCTACAAGTGGCAATTAACTGAAAAAAAGTAAGATTTAACTTATTTAAGCCACAGTAAAAGAAAAATCAAAAGCACTCTGTATAGTTAATTGGTTGGCAGAAAGGAATCAGAGATGCCTTCAGGGATGAATGAGGGAGAACAGAAGTACTATAACTGAAAAACTGAGCAGACAAGTTTTGAAAGAAACAGAACAATTTGGTTTTAGATAAAATGTATGAGCTTGAATATCTGAGCAGAAATGACTAGAAGACATTTTCCAGAATTTTCTAGATATTAAGAAATCTGTACACAGAGATAAAAATCAAAGTCACTGAGTAGTTCTAATTCCCAAACTACCAAAATGGATTTTCCTCAAATCACTGGCCCAGTGCAAACACAACTGGATCCCACAAGATAGACCACTTGATCATGAGCTCAGGGTCCTGGGATCGAGCCCCGCATCTGGCTCTCTGCTTCGTGGGGAGCCTGCTTCTCCCTCTCTCTGCCTGCCTGTCTGTCTACTTGTGATCTGTCAAGTAAACACATAAAATCTTAAAAAAAAAAAAAACACCTGAAAGAAGCACACAACCAAAATACAAAAAGCAGGTCATGTTTCAGAGTGGCCCAGTGCACAGGCAGTGTCCAACACAGATAGCTCCATAGAGCCTGACTCAGAGAAATAAATGTACAATCTATATCCCATCACTAGACATTAGAATAGAATTAGACTATATGGCTTACCTACAGAGAACGATACAATTTCTTTACAAAGTAAATACTATCTACTCTGCATTTTATATTTAAGAACACATAGGTACATTCTGTTCCCAGGATGAGATTCTCAAGATTATTAAACTGGGGACATGGAGATTTATCATATATGTCTGAACTTTTCCATGATAAAAGGTTTTCTTTTTAAATTAAACAAACAAATGAAACAAAACAAAAAAACTCCCTAACACTTATCAGCAAGGAAGACATATCTTTGTGTCTTTGAGCAGCCAGAGTCAACCTCTCATGACAGATGAGGCAGGAGGGACATGGTTTCCTCCTCAAAAAGAAAAGAGGAAAAAGATATGATTAAGGAGACTCAAAGGATTCCTAACTTCTAGGTTGAACAGGAGTTAAATATAAGGGTTATTGTGGCTTAAAAATTAAGTAATAAAAAAGTAAAAAAATAGACTTACTCTTTTCAATGAGCTGATCCTGAACTCCTGCCAACGCACTTACTGCCTAAAAGAAAAAAACCACCCGTTACTAGAAAAATTACCACAGACCTCCAGAGAGCACTCAGACAGCTGGGAAAGAGAAAACTTGCAGAAATTTAACTGAGGTGTTCCTCCGAGATGGGCCACAGTAAAGCTCCCCCCACCTCACTTACAGCTGCTGAAGTAACTGAGGATTTACTGAAGAGCCGCTCAGCTTCCTTAAACTTCCGGTTCCTTCGATCGTTTTTGCTATTGGAGTTTCTAAAACACACACAAGAAACTCATAAGCACCAAGCTGTATCTATGGCTCAAGCTGAGGACAGCCCAAGCCTATGTAAGGAACTCTCTCTCTCATTGTCTCTCTTTTTTAAATTACCGACTTTCAGACGGAAATGCCTCCAACACCTTTTGGATTGACCAAAATGACCTTTAGGCTGAATGCCTACACAGACACCAACAGTTTCCAATACATGGAAGGGGCTCCACTGTGGGATATTACTTACTTGGTTCCCAGTCACTGTATTTTTAATATGTATTTATTTTGATGCTTATTAAAAAAAAAAAAACTAGCAGAGACTAGTGGTATGAAATGTTTGTCATATAAGCTTAACTGAAAAAATTTAATGAACATGGGGCACCTGGCTAGCTCAGGGGAACATGTGACTGTTGCTCTCCCGGGTTGTGAGTCTGAGCCCCACACTGGGTTTAGAGACAACTTAAAAAAATAAAATATTTTTATAAAAATTTCAAAGAACAAATCAGAGTTCCTTAAGGAAATGTTTGGTATCAGTTCTGGGATAAGAAAAGGCCAAGGTGAGTCTAAGACACCTTGTTGGGACAGAAAGCAACAAAATGCTCAAAGATTAAAGGGTCATGTCAAAAAGGCAAAGGAGGCTCCCTGTCTACATGTAGGGCAAACCAAGCACTGAAAGGATAATGATAGCCACCAGTCTGTATGTTTATGATGTACGCACTTCTCTGTGTATATTTCAGTAAGTTCAGAGTAAAAAATATGCCTCTACAGTAAAAAAGTGACAGCACTCCATTCCAACACTCTGATTTTTTTTTTTTTTAAATGCACTGGTCTCTAGTGATATTAAGAAGAGAGGGCCAGAGATAGAGAATGAAAGGGAGAGAAGATATGAAGGGAAGACTCTTCCTTCCGAATGCCAGTAGTCCACATACCAGGATCAGAATCAGCAGTATATTAAGTGAGTCAGGTAAAAATCAACAGTGGATATTAAAACCACTGAATAAAAACTCGGAGGAGCAATATATTCACACTGTCTAAAAGTATAGTCTCTGATCACAAAGAGAAAAAAATGAATTTTTACAAGGGAGAAATCATATGCTCAAACTTCGTACCAGTAATGGGACAATATGACATTATGTGCCTCCCAATCAAATAGAGGTAAATGAGACACCAGGCATACAAGTCACTTATGTAATATTTTTGCCAAAAATCCTTAAAGGATCTCTCATGAGGCCACAAACAGAAAAATCTGGAATTGAGGCATTCTGTAAGACAATGTCATGAACAACTTTGCCACGAAAAAAGGTAGGAGACTCTCCTAAATGAAGAGATGAAAGAGTGGTAACAGCCAAATACAATGCATGAACACCGGATGATCAAAACAAGGCAGCAAAGAATGTTGGGGACAATTTGGGGAAACTGAATAGACTACAGTAAGTGATACTATTAGTGTAACGCTAATTTTCTATGTGTGGTTAGGTAAGAAACACATTCTTAGGAGGTAACTGCTGACATAATTATGAGCAAAGTGTCATGCTCTCTGCTTAAATGATTGGCAAAAAAAAAGTGGGGGGGAAGGAAAGTATAACTATAAAGGGGTAGCAGGCAGGAAATCTTTGTGGTGATCAAACACTTCTGTATCTTTTTTTTTTTTTTTAAGATTTATTTATTTGATAGAGAGAGACACAGCGAGAGGTAACACAAGCAGGGGGAGTGGGAGAAGGAGAAGCAGGCTTCCCACCGAGCACGGAGCCCAATGTGGGGCTTGATCCCAGGTCCCTGGGACCATGCAACTGAGCCGAAGGCAGACGATTAACAACTGAGCCACCCATGCACCCCAGCACTTTTGTATCTTGACTACAGTGGTGCTTACAGGAATCTACACAGTGGCAGAACTACACATACACATTGTACCAATGTCAGTTTCCTGAGTTTGATATTCTACTACAGTTACCTAAGACCCAACCACTGGGGAAGACTGGGTGATGGGTACATGGGACTCTAATATTGCTGCAACTTCCTATGTACCTGTAATTATATTAAAATTTTAAAAAAAATTTTTTTAGAAAGGAGGGGGCAGGAGCAGAAAAGAGAGAGAGAATCTTAAGCAGGCTCCACACCTGGCATAGAGCCCACCTTGGGGCTCGATCCCACAACCCTGAGATCATGAACAGAAATCAAGAGATGGACGCTTAACGGACAGAGCCCCCCAGGTGCCTCTAAAAATTTTAAGTAGAGCTACAGGGGTGTGTCTGTTTATATACATTAGAGAGAAAGCAAATGTGGCAACATGGTAACAACTGATGCATGCAGGTGAAGGGTATCAAGTGTGCACAATACTATTTCAACTTGAAGTGTCTCAAATTTGAAAATTTTTGAAAAGCTTGGGCAGTTTTCAAGAATAGTTTTTAGTTACTAAATAAAATTGTGGTATGGTTGGGACACAGGTGTGGCAAATCTTATAAAGGTCAAACTTGTGACTGAGTAAAAAAAAATGGAAAACACTCACACAGTGATACGTCAGGTACTGTCATTTGCTGCACTTTGTTTATGCTTCACACAACCCTGTTCCAGGGGCTCGACTTTCCCCATTTCCCAAATGTTAGGATTTGTCCACAGTCACTCTGTGAGGCAGAGGCTGAGCCAGAGTCCAAGCTGAACCCCACAAGGCTTTCTATACCACCACTCTACTACTGCCCCCTGCCAGGTTGCTAGCAAGAACACCGTCCAAAAAACAATCAGTAGGACACAATGCCAACACCACAGGCTTCTGACACTCACTTCTGGTTGGTCAGATACCGATCCCAGCCACGAATAATATTGCCATACATCTGAGTGTCTTCCAGGTAGCTTCCTTCAAAGGCATAGATCTGTCTCTCCAAGTTGGCCAGTGTTTCCTGGGAGATGAAAAACAAGGAAATGGATAATGCCTTTTAAATGCAAAAGTTAACTATGACCAAGTCAAACTCTGAATATCAGCCTTAGACATTGGAGCTCCACTACACTAAGCCACCCCAGTCGGAAAAATAAGACATGGGGAGAGGAAGACTATTTTAGGCTAAGACAGTCTAGAGCTTAGACCTGGCTTGTTGGAGTCCTTTGAGAACAGAAGGGAAGGTACAGGCCCTGTCTCTGAAAAAATTTGCAAAATTCTGCATATACTTCGGAGGGCTCGTGGAAAAGCCTGTCAAGAACGACCGCTCAGGCAGAACGTGAGCAGTCTCCACTCCCACGCACCAAGGTACTGCTACTGGGAAGAGGAAAGGGTGAGCAGCCTTCCAGCGCCTACTCGCTCCCCTCCCCGCAGGCATTGAGAACGCCTGCAATGGGCTGTCAGTTGCCATGGAAACCTGGAAGGGCAGCTTCAGGTGACATGGCCTTCCCGGTGCCCAAGCCTAAACGCGGAGGGGAGGGGGTGACCACAAGGGTGCCTGGAACCTTGGGTGCATATCACAGTTCTCAATTCCCTGGACTGAGTCCTTTCCCCTCGTCTGTCACCTTCTAGATGTTCCCCAAAACATCACAGCCATGCCCGTCAAAAACCCCATTCAACGCATCTCCTAGTCCTCAAAAGGACATGCGCCCCTCCATCCTCCAAAGGCCGGACTGGATGACTGGGTCCCCATCCCACACTCGCCCCCAACCCCACCCCCTCAGCCCACTGGCAAGCCCGAATAGGTGGCTTACGGCCCCCCAGACACTCCCGAACCCACCCATCAAAGACCACAGACCTGTCCGCCCTCACCCACCCCGCAAAAGCCAAGGGCACAACCGCCCCCATTCCCAAAGCTCAGAGACACTCGCCTTCCTCGAGCTTCCATACAGAAGCCCCCACCCCAGGCGCCATCCCTCCTCCACGCCCCCGCTGTCCCCGGCCCCTTTCCCCTCCCCCGCTCCGTGCCCCGCCCCCCCAGCCCGGGCCCCGGCCCTGGCGCTCCCGCTCCCGAGCTGCGCTGCCTGCAAGCCGTGCGGTCGGCGGGCCGCGGAACGCGCAGCCGGCCTCAGGCCGCCGGGCTCCCGGCCGCCGCGTTGCGCCGGGGGAATAACGGCCTGGCGCGATCGGGCCGAGGCCTGGAGGCAGGGGAGGGCGCGGAGCCCGCACCGAGCGCCCCCGCGCCCGGCCCCTCACCGCCAGCTCCTGCTTCCGCTTCACGAGCTCCGCTAGCTCCCGCCGGGTGTCCGGGATCTGCGGCGGCGCCGCCTTGTTGTGCATCGCCATGTTGGGCTGAGGCGGGCGGCGGCGGCGGCGGCGCCAGGCTGGGGGCGGTCCCTGTGCGCCGCCGCCCGCTAGGGGGCGCCTGCGCAGCACTGCGCCTGCGCGCGCGGTTTCCGGAGCCGCGCGCCGCGCCGCGCAGCGCAGCGCTGGGGGCCCTCGGGCTCGCGCGCGCCCCTCCTGGACTGGCCGGTGATGCGCTCTGCTCTGCGTCCTAGCCGCTCGTGGCTCCTCGGCGGCCGGCTGTGCGCCACAGACACCCCAAATTCACCTTATCCAAAGCCAGGCTCCTTCCAGGTCACTTCGGTGAATTACTTGAACTGTCCGCCGAATTGCCCAAGTCAGAAACGTGAATATCATCGTCGATCTCCTCTCCCCCATAAAGCCAGGTCCTGAGGACTCGCCTCCGGAAGAGCCCGCAGTCCACTGGCTTTTGTCTGCCACCACCCACCTCGTCCAGGCCCTCCCTATTTTTGGCTCCATTATTCCCACAGTCCCCCCCCCCTTTCCACCCTTAGCTCTATTTGATCCTTAGTCACAGTGGAGCCAGGATGATTGGTGTTTGGAAAGCAAATGTGGGGTCACTCCTGTGGTTAAAACCTTTAGATGGCTTCCCATTGCCCTTGAGAGAGAAGAGTTGTGCAGTGGTTAAGGTCGCAAACCGAAGCCGGAACTACCTTGTTCAAAATCTTACCTCTACCATTGCCACTCTATGCCATTTTGCACAAGTAAATGAATTTCATTCATCTCAACTTCCTCATCGGTAAAATGGAGGGAATAACAGTACTTTTTACCCCTACAATTGTCCTGAGGAGTAAATCACTTCGCCTACGGGCTTGGCAAGTAATAAAGATCGTGCACACATTCGTTTTTATCATTAAGTCCGACATCGTTAGCTTGGTTTTCATTTGGCTCTTGGTTACTTCTCTTTCTGTAATTTCACGATCATGAGCAGGACTTTTTCTTCATTATTTCATTTTTTTTTCCACCTTGCTTGAAGTCTTTGGGTTTGTACAATCTGTAGATTGGTATCTTCCACTAGCTGAGAAATTTTCAGCTCTTTTTCTTCAGATACTCCTCTGCCTCATTTTCCTCTCTCCTTCTGGAACTCAAATTGAACATAATCTCTATTTTTTTTTTACCGACTGTTTCCCATCTTTTTGTCTCGCTGCTGCATTCTGGAGAATTTCTTTTGTGTATTGTCCTTGTAACCTGAAATCTTGCTGAACTTCATTAATTATAGAAGGGTTTTATTGCAGATTCCTTAGGATTTTTTACATAGACAATCATTTCATCTGCAAATAAGGGTTGTTGGTTTGGGGTACCCCCCCCCCGACTTCCAATCTATATGCTTTTTATTTTTTTCTTGCCTTACTGTGCTGGCTAGGACTTCCAGTTTTACATTGAATAAGGATGGTCACAGTACACATTCTTGACTCCTTCCCTATCTTAGAAGGAAAGTATTTAGTCTTTCACCATTAAGTACATTAGCTGTGGGTTTTTGTAGATGCTCTTTATTGAGGAAGTTCCCACTCTACTTTTGGCTTACTGATAGGTTTTTTTTTTTTTTTAATTTATTTTTTATTTATTTTCAGCATAACAGTATTCATTGTTTTTGCACCACACCCAGTGCTCCATGCAATCTGTGCCCTCTCTAATACCCACCACCTGGTTCCCCCAACCTCCACCCCCCACACCCCCCACACCCCCCCCCCACCACTTCAAACCCCTCAGATTGTTTTTCAGAGTCCATAGTCTCTCATGGTTCACCTCCCCTTCCAATTTCCCCCTTACTGATAGGTTTTATCATGAATGTCTATTGAATTGTCAAATGCTTTTTTCTACACCAATTGACATGATCATTTTTTCTCTAGCCTCTTGGGATAGTGGGTTATATAGATTTCTTCCTGTATGTTAAACCAGTCTTGGATATCTGGAATAAACCTCACTTGGTCATATTGCCTAATTCTTTTTATATATGCTGGATTCAATTTGCTAATTCCAGAATTTTTGTGACTAAATTTCTGGGATATTGGTCTGTAGGGCTTCTGTTGTTTCTTCTTCCTTTTTTTTTTTTCTTTTTTTGGGTACTATCCTATTTGGCTTTGATATCAAAGTAATACTGCCCTTATAAAATGAGTTAAGAAGGTACTGCCTGATATTCTAATTTCTGGCAGAGATGGTATAGAATAGTGCTAATTCTTCTTAAAATTTGGTAGGCTTGTTCAGTGGAACCATCACGTCTGGACCTAAACATTTCTTTTTGGAAGGCTTTTATTTTTAATTATTTTAGAGAGAAAAAGAGAGCACTAGGGGCAAAGGGAGAGGGAGAGACAACTTGAAAGACTCCAGGCTGAGCACGGAGCCTGGCATGGGGCTCCATCTCATGACCCTGAGATCACGACCTAAGCCAAAACCAAGAGTCCAACATTTAACCAACTGTGCCACCCAGGCACCCCTGGAAGCTTTCTCCATTACAAATTCAGTTTCTTAAATAATTATAGGACTGTTCAGTTTATCTATTTCATATCAAGTGAATTTTGGCAGCTTATGATTTTTGAGAAATTGGACCATTTGTTAAATTTATGTGCATGGATAACTTCTATCTTCCAGTTCACTAAGTCTCCTTGAAGCTTATGTTCTTTTGCTTGTTGCCATTTCTTGTTCCCTCTATTTTCAAGTTTATCATTTCTTTGAGAATAGTAACCATGGAACATTTTATAGTATCTTGTAATTCAAGTATTTAGTCTTTGAAAATCAGTTTGCTATTCCTGTTGGTTCTCACCTATAGTAACTTTTCTGGTGTGCTTTAAAAAAATAACTATCTTTGCAGGGGAAAAAAAAAATGTAGAAGTAACAAGGGAGATTAAAAAAAAAAGTCCCTGCCTCCAAAAAGGATTTCATTCACTTCTGTCATACTTCTGGAGTACAGGATCATCTTAAGCCAGGTTCAAGGCTTGAATTTTTCTGAGCTCCCAGGCTACAAATCCCTGGGAGGATCTGATTTCTGATCACCTCTGGAAACGATAGCCCTTTGGCATGCTAGCTTTTTATGGGAAATGTTTAATAGTCTATTCATTGTATGTGGGCTCTGGGTTTTGATTCTGTCCCATTCAACATTGGGTGAAGTCTAATTGGCTAGAATCAAATGTGGTTTGCCATTAGATCAAATGTGGTTTCCAGGCATCTGTGCTCCATTTCTCCCTGAATTCTTGTTTATCTTCGCTTTTGGCCTAAAGACATTTTTAATAATTTGTCAGTTCTTGAATGCTTCCAGAAATCTTTTTGCTTGTATTTTATCCAGAAATGTTGGCTTCTTGCAGCAGGAGGATTCACACAGAGACAAAATAACTTAGTCCATCATTAAGAGAAATCGGAAGTCTCACTCACTGTTTCCCCTATTGAACTTCCAGCACTTCCAAAACCTCATTAGTTCATCACCTCGGGCATTTCTAAGTGCTAGCCTCTTTGCCTAGAAATACTGCTTTCTTTCCTAGACCTCACTGACCTCTTCTGGCTAGCTGTTCATTCTTCTCTGACTCCCGAGGCTTTGTTAAATCCTATCTCTCCATGATTCCACAATCCCCAATGCTTCTCCTTCCCAGCACTGTCTAGGAAGCTGCTAGTTACATTGCTCTGCAAGGGCCAGACCCTGTACATCTCTCAACTACTTAGGAGGCAGTATATTGCAGTGGGTAAGAGTGTGGCACCTGGAACCAGAGCAGGTTTGAATCCCGATGTGACCTTCTTTGTGCCTCGGTTTTTGAATCTGCAAAACAGAATAATACAAGGCTGTGTTAATGCTCATGAAAAATGGTTAGAATTGTGCCCATACAGAGAAGGTTCTCCTAAGTACTGGCCAACTTTATTATCAATGTCTTACCTCATAGCACTTGTCAGGCACCTGATTATTGAAATGTTTATATACTTTTATGAATCAACATGATGATTTCCAAGCAGCTCTGACTTGGTGAGGTGATTTGCCTGAGCCACTGTCTACCCCTTAATGGCCCATCCACCGTAATTTCTTTGAACCCACTATGAATCAAGAAGCCTAATCCACCAGCTGTCTTTTCCCTCAAATCTGTCCACTAAGGACCGCCAGGTTGCTGGGAGGGAATAGTCTAGAGCAAAGACCACTGAACCAGGACTGAGGTGATTTTTCATCCTAGCTCTACACCTGCCTTGCTGTGGGACCTCAGGAAAATAGCTTCATTTTACAGAACTCCTTCCGCATATCCTACTCCACTCCTGTGGTCCCCTGGACTGCTCGGTCTATAATAATGCCCTCTTCTACCAATGGCTCAAAACCAACCTGTTCTCTAAGACACACCACAAATGCCAACTCTTGCACAGGGTACACTTCTAGATGACTGCTCTGTTTCTAACTCACAGTTGTAATTCAGCCGTTAGCACAGTAAACTTATACAATCATTTGTTGGAATAACTCACTTGAACTTTAGAGTAAATGTGAACCAATCAACTGTCTTTTTCAATTGTTTCCCACTTGATAAATGGAAACTTTACCCAAAGAGACCAGATGAAGCTTTAAATTCCAAAGCTTTAAGTCAAGCAGGCTTCTCGCTTGCATAAACATACATACCCAGGAATGCTGTGGGTTCGGAACACCATCACACAAGCAGGCACTGCTTGTTGATGTGTGCGAGTCACACTTGGGCTTTCGTTAACATGTTTTCACCTCATTCCTCACATTCATGACTAATTTCCACAAAGGGAAAAACATAACGTGCACAGCAACCCAAAGTATGTTCTAAGCCTTTTGAAACCAAGCTATATTATATACTGGCACAGTCCATACACTAATACAAAAATGATAAAAACAAAACAAATCTCATATCTGAATTAATTACTCTGTTTTTACTTATCACCAGAATACAATAAAAGTATTTGAAAGCTACATCACTAGTTGTTCTTAATGAGGTCTCCTTTGTCCATGTCCGAATGAGAGAACTAGGTGACTAGGAAGAGGTCTGATGGGAAAAACCTGAAGATTCTATCCTATACTTCAGCAGTACTGCAGATCACCACAGAGGTTTTGGGAGAGGAGCTCAGAAACAAAGGTTTGCTTTATAGATAGCTTGGTTTTGACAGCAATGTTTTGCAGCCAGTGGGGAGAACGGGTAGAGAAAAAAGAAGTTGCAAATGGCTAGGAAGAATATGAGTTACCAAGCAAAGAATTCAAGAAGAAAGCTGTAGGATTATATCAACTTCAAATGAGAAGTCCACTAGTGATACCTGGCTTTGGAGATGGGTAGTGTCTTTTCTTTGAGCCTTTTTTTTTTTTTTAAAGGTTTTATTTATTTATGGGGTGCCTGGGTGGCTCAGTCAGTTGGGCATCTGCCTTTGGCTCAGGTCATGATCCCAGGGTCCAGGGTTCGAGCCCCACATTTGGCTTCCTGCTCTGGGGGATGGGGAGAGCTCTCCCTCTGCCCCTTCCCACTTGTGTTCTCTCAAATAAGTAAAACCTTAAAAAAAGAAAAAAGATTTTATTTATTTATGAGAGAGCACAAGCACGTGCACAAGCAGGGAGGGAGGTGAAGGAAGAAGGCCAAGTGGACTCTGTGCTGAGTGAGGACCCTGACCTAGGGCTTGATCCCAGGACCCTGAAATCATGACCTGAACCAAAGTCAGACAACACTTAACTGACTGAGCTGTCCAGGTGTCCTGACCCTCTTTAGTTTAAAAAAAAAAAAAAAAAAAAAAAAAAGCATGTCAGCATATTGGAGGAGGGTGAGGGGGGGCACCTTCCCAGATGTTTGGCATGAATCTTTTAATGCAAGAAGCTATTCCTCCACTAAAGCAAGTTTACTTCACAATTGGGACCTTTTACTGAAGAATGGAGGCAAGTGGTCACACCTAGTGTGCTGCCCAACAGGATGGTGTTTGCAGCAAAGCTGGAGGCTACCTGAAAGCAATAGTAGGAGCACAAACTGAACAGGAGGCCCTGGAGGCCAAATTAGCACCTGATTCCAACAAGAGAAATCCATCAGCTGGGATCCGTCAAAGCAAAACCTTTCAGACAGACACAGATGCTATAGAGGCTCTATGGCAGATAGGAAAATACCAGTCACAGTGCCCACTGTGGAGCACATGGGGGCGGGGATGCTAACTGCTCTCTTGACATTAGAGCTTCCCTATGTCTAACTGACCTCATTAAGTATTCACTCTTTAAGGGGACCTTTTCCTTTCTTTGGCATAAACGCTAGTCAGCTGCCGCTCCCCACACTAGTCAGCACTTAGTCCTGAGTCCACATGGGTAGGTGAGACCTACCCTTGGTAGGTGGGAGAAAGACCATCTCACAGCATCACAAGTTTCCAAGAGGAGCTAACAGAGGACTGCAGCACTGAGCAGCATTACCCCCTCCCCACCCGCCACCCCGCAAGCAACACAGCAGGGACAGGGAATCACTGGTACAAGCCCTGCTATGTAGAACCTGCCCCAACAGACTAGGAAAACCCCTTTGCTGCCAACTCAGAAAACACTGCTACTGCCACGGGACCAGGAATCACTTGCTGACGTGTGAGGGTCTGGCTTCCAGAGCTGCTGCTGGCCCCAACTTCACTATTTCCTGGTCTTACCACAGCACACCCTCTGCAACTACTAGGAATTTACTAGGTAAACTAGTAAACTACTTTTTACCTCCAAAGTCCTGACGCAAAGATGACTGTGGCTACACACAGACTTATAAACACAAGGTCCTTCTGCCAAGAAAGAAAAACCCTTTGAAATGGGGCTATATTTACAAATTTTATTATTTTTTTATCCCAAAAATACATATAAATGAAAACCTGCTATTCAAATGCAGGGAGGCCTTCGCCTATAATGTAGTATCACATTTACATCACAAAACATTCTCATATGAAAATCAGTATGCAGCTCTTTCACTCACACTTTTATGTATACACACACACACACACCCACACACACACCACACACACACAGTGTATGTAAGTAGTTACGACTCTGCTACTTACACATATTCCTCTGTGGAAAATTAGGAAACAGGGCAACTCCCTTGCTTCTCGGCCTTGGGAAAGTAAATACAACCTCTCTGAACATTTTCTAAAAAGATGAAACGCGTCAACTATACAACCTCCTTTACACATATACATACGTTGTTAGAATAAAGCAAGGACCGTGCTACATGAACGACACTGTTTTGCAAATAAGGAAAGAGAGAACATTTGAATAAAAATGCAAAAGTGAACAGATACGATGATCAAAATGGTTATGTACATGCTTTATGGAGAAATCGGAATTCTCTCACAGGAAACCAATCCATGACCCATTTCAACCTCTCGACGTTAGATCAGCATCCACTGGCAGGAGCCAGGATCCTCCTGCCCAGTCGCAGCTTCAGCTCGTCCCATAAAGCATCTGTTTAAGTCCAACAGTTAATAATGAGGTCATGTGGTAAGTTCCCACCCCCCAAAAATGAAGTGCAAAATCAACTTCTGTGACTCAAGAGCTCAACCAGGTTAAAGCTTTGGTATATAATGGAGGCTGTTTTGGTGACAACCAAAGCTTAGTAAGATTCTCTGTATTGGGGTTTGCCCCAAAAACAAAAAAACAAAAACAAACCCAGTCCACAAAGCTTAACACCTATATAAATAAAGTAACTGTACAACGAGAACAAGCCACGATTCCCCTTGAGCCAAGGGTCTGTGGTTTCCTAGGAAGCAGTTCTGAAAGCACCAAGGACAGCCACGATGCTTCTACTGCAACACGATGTGTTGGTGAGACTGTTCTGAAAACAAATGCCCACAGGCAAGGGGCTGATGTGCCACAGAATAAAGTTCAACCAAACAGAAGTCAGTTTTCTTATGCTATAACATAAGGTGGTCAGCAACAGAGCGAAGACTTAAGGCAATAAGAGGCATTAACAGAGAGCACCGTGGTGCTCTCTGACTCAATCCCAAAACCTTTAAAGAAAGAAAAGGTCTCTCGAGAGTTTGGGCTGCTTCCGAGATTGCTAGCTGTCAGATACTTCCTCCTCCTCTTCATCATCCTCATCTTCTTTCCTGTCTACTTCAGAGGTGTCAGAGGACTCGTGAAGCAGGACATACTCTCTGCTGCTGAACCCAAATTTAAGTACATCCTTTTCCTTTAGTTCATAGTATCTCTGTGGCTCAATGCGCTTGTTGTTCAAGAACGTTCCATTGCCTGAGCCAAGGTCAATGATGTAGGGCTTCACCCTTCGGCCAACTGTCCCATCAGCACGGGTATATTCCACAAGCCTAGCAGAGATAAAAGAGAAACTAATGAGCAAAATCCCACCTGGGACCATCTGGCATTTTGCTAACACAGCCTATGTGATGTAAATTATTTGGCTTGAACGCAATTCAAGTTCAAACTCTAGGAAAGCAAGGGGAAGGTATGGCTTGGATCTGGAAATTGGGAGTGTTAAATATACTCAGAAGAAAAGGCAGGAACTGGTTGCTGAGGGAGTAGAGGAGAGAAATTCA
The DNA here is from genome assembly GCF_009829155.1 of Mustela erminea. NCBI lineage: Eukaryota > Metazoa > Chordata > Mammalia > Carnivora > Mustelidae > Mustela > Mustela erminea. The sequence continues at coordinate 81,176,212 of NC_045623.1, read as the reverse complement.
TGGTATATCAAAAGCTTAAAGTCAGAATCTAGGACCTCTTGCCATGATTAAGAAAATACACTTTTGTGATGTTTATATTCAAGATGATGCTTTCACCTTTATTTGAACATATTTTAGCTCCTGTCCCAATGGGAATAAAGCAGTGGATTTTAACTTCAGAGTCAAGGGAGCTAACTTTGAACCAGATCATTTACTAGGCTCTGCTGAGCTTCAATCTTCTCACCCGTCCAATGGGGATATTAACAGCTGACCTATCCTCCTCGTAGGAGTGCTGTGATGATCAAACAGTAACAGATGTCTACACAAACGGTCAAATACAGCTTAGTGGACACACATGCCAGCCACTCTCAGGTACGCTTCCATTTAACTCCCCAAATAGCCCTTTGAGGTAGGGAGAAACAGGTACAGAGAGTGGCTTGCCGCAGGCCAAACCCCTGGGAAGTGGCAGTGGCAGGATTCAAAATCTGGATCTCTGACACCAAATGTGATGCTTTTAGACACATGTAAGTGATAATCCAAAGGGCAGTTAGATTCATAAACTTAATACAAAGATTAGATCAGCGGAACATGGGATTCTTCTGCACACACGTGTATACAAATGTTAGTAATCCTGAGACTCTCGGCTTCTGCCCACGCCTCTGGTTCTTCCTGCAAACGTGTACTCACCGATACTGAAAGACAGCGTGCTGCTTTGAGCAGGAGGGATGATCGATCGGGATGTCCGCTATGCGGCGGTGCCGGCCTAAGAGATAGGCGCTCTGCCGATGGATGTACATGACAGGAAGCACCTCGTCATTTTTAAAGGGGTAGAGGCGCCATCGTTTCTTGGGGATACGTGCTTCTGGGGGCTCACTATACTTAATGACAACACCCCGGAAGGTGTTGGTGTCCTCGAGAAGTGCCCCGGAGAGTTCAAAGCTTGGCTTTTCTTTAGCGGGTGGCTCTTTGTCTTTATTGTTACCCCCAGGTCGGGGAACCGACCCCTGAGACTCATTACCACTAGCGCTAACTTCGTTCTTCTGGCGATTCTCCCGTCTTCGGGCGTTGTAAAACTCCCGCTCTATGTCCTGAGCCTGTAGATTCTGAACATCTCGGTCCCGTCCCTGAGCCTGTCCACTCCCGGGCCTCTCATTAGAGCTTCTCCTCTGGTGAGAATGGCCCCGGTGTCTGTCGCGGTCACTGTTTCTAGCTCGCCTGTGTTCCTGGCCTGATGATTCCCGGTGCTGCCGTTCCTCCCGTCCTCTCCGGGTATGATCCTCACGTTCCTGAAATTCAAACAGATCCAGTAAATGAGAGGCAGTCCACACTCTGTCAACAGATGCATTCAAAAAGCCATTTGTGATTTGGTCTTTGGCATTCAGAGCAAAATGTCCCACAGAAATCAGGTTAGCAGTGGTGGTTGTATTCCCTTGCAAGGCTCCACACACTATTTCCATAGTCACCTGACTACAGCTCTAACACCGCAAGTCCAGGTTCAGAGCCCTAGAAACTAGAGGAGCTACAGGCACACTCACAGGGAAGCATACAGATAAAACAGAACGAATGGAATTAAGTAGTCATGTACAAGATAAACATATAAAGATAAACAGCTAGTTTTCTCTTATGACAAAAATGAAAATGTAATTAATTTTAAAATATCTCATTTCAACAGTAACAAAAATTATTCAATACCAAGGAAGATACTTCAGATATATGTAAGACATATAAGAAGAAACTTGTAAAAATTTATTGATTTTTTTTAAGATCTGAAAAAAATTAATAAACATCATGGTTTCTTGAAAAACAGTATTGAAAATCAGCTTTGCAAAAACTGCAACACATAACATCTATTAATATATCAATAATAAATCGGTAAGACAATTCAAGAGAAAAAAATGGGCAAAGGATATTAACAATTTTTCTAAGAAGTATCTAATGAACACACAAATATAGTAAACTTATCCTTACTAATAACCAAAACATCAAAGATCAAGAGAAAGCCCTGCACGCTATGAACAAGGCCACCCTACCTAGAAAGGATAAAGAGGATCTGAGCACTGAGATCTCACCACCTCCCCTACTCCCAGGGCTTCTCCCTGCTACACACACAGGGGTCAAGTGCAGGCTTGCTTACCCAGAGCAGGACTCAGTTTTTCTAGACTTCCTAACTTCCAAAGACAAGCATCAAGAGGGAGCCTCAGACTCACATCCTTCCTACCTTAAGGAACTCACAAGCTTGCCACCACCACCTACCAGAACTAATGTCATTATGCCCTTTATCCCTGATTAAATGAGTCACTAAAAGAAGTCCCAGACTCCAAGTCATCATTCCCACCTCCCCCATATCCTAATCCCCATAAGGTTCTGTATATCCACTATTCCAATGACCAATTAATCCTCAGTCCTCACTTTAAAGAGGCGCAGACTGTGGCGCCTGGGTGGCTCAGTCGGTCAAAACGCCCGACTCCTGATTTTGGCTCAGGTCATGATTGTAGGGTCATAAGACTGAGCCCCATGTCAGGCTCCACGCTCAGTGGGAACTCTGCCGGAGATTCTCTCTCCTGCTGCCCGCCCCCCCAACCCCTGTCACACAGGGTAAATAAATAAAGATGGGTAGACCAGGCAAAATTAGTAAGAACTATGGAAAAGGATAGGACAAATTATATAGCCAGATGACACAAAATAACTAAGATTTCAATTATTGGTTAAGTAGGATAATATATATAATATGGTTCCTTAAAAAAAAAAAAAGATTTATTTATTTATTTATTATTTATTTATTTGAGAGAGCAAGAGAGAGAGATCACAAGTAGGCAGAGAGGAAGGCAGAGAGGGAGGGGGAAGCAGGCTCCCCGCTGAGCAGGAAGCCTGATGTAGGGCTCAATCCCAGGACCCTAAGATCATGACCTGAGCTGAAGGCAGAGGCTTAACCCACTGAGGCACCCAGGCTCCCCAATATGGTTCCTTTTTTAAAATTCTTTTAGAAGATTTTATTTATTTGAGAGGGAGAGAGAGAAAGCTGAAGCAGCAGGGAGGGGCAAAGGGAAAAGCAGGCTCCCTGCTGAGCAGAACCCTTAAAATGGGGCTGGATCCCATGGGATCCTGACCCAAGCCAAAGGCAGATGCTTAACTGACTGAGCCACCCAGGTGCCCCATGGTTCCTTTTTTTTTAATTGAAAATTTTGCATGGAACACACACAGAGATACATACTAAAACATAAAGGAAAAAAGGAGAATGTAAGTATAAGAGAGCCGTGAAATATAAATATCAAACTATTAACATGGTTGCCTCTGGGGACTTAGATGATTTTTTTCTTTTTTTGGGAGGGAGAAGGGAGCCTGCAACTTTGGGGATAATGGGAAAAGTAACCATAAACTATAGATCCCATACTCTCACTTTTTACTTTATACACTTTTATATATCTCTGTGTTATTACAATGAGCACACAATCAAATTTATTTTTTAAATGGTGGGTCAGGTGTGGAGAAGAGAATGCCTGCAAGCACAAATCAGGCTTAAGTCAGAGGCTCTGTGTATTCCTCCTTAGGATTAACCCATGTGAAAGTCACTCAGTGTCAACTGCCTGTCAAGCCCTTTTGCTTGAGAGCCATTTCCAAGTTTCCAACTGGAAATCAATTTTTCTAATTAACACACACAAAAATTAGCTTTTAAAGAGATAACTTAATGTCAGAAGAGAAGTTAACATACATAAACAAATGAAGACACATCAAAACAATAATAAACACAGAAAAGTTCCATTTTAGGCACGCCTGGGTGGCTCAGTCGGTTAGGCTTCTGGAGTCAGGCTCTTTGCTCAGCAGAGCCTGCTTCTCCCTCTGCCTACTGCTCCCCCTGCTTATGCTTGCTATTTCTTTCTCTCTCTCTCTTTGACAAATAAATAAATAAATAAATAAAATATTTTTTTTTAAAAAAAAAAGCTTCATTCTAAAAGTCCCAGAACTTACTGTAAAAGGTTCATTTAGAAACTGCAGGTAGGGAGCTGCCAGTTGTACAGTGGAAAAAAAACAAAAACCAAAAAACGAAAGACCTCACCCTGGTGGTATGGCTCTGGGAGCTGCATTCTGAGAGAGCTAAAGCAGGGCCTGATCAATTCACACTGCACACCACCAAGGCTGTCTGGCTTTCTATCTTTAAGATACTAGGAAGCTGGTCCACAGTCTCTCAAAAAGTAACAGGAAAATCCATTTTTTTAATGTCTATTTGCACACTGTAACAAAGTCTCTTTAAAAACTCGGAATGCTTGTCTCTCAAGTTTGAGGGACAAGCAAGGGTGTCCCTTCTCACTACTCTCATTCGACACAGTGCTAGAAGTCCTATTTAGTACAATAAGACAAGACAAGGAAATACAATGCATAGAGATTATAATGGAAGAAATGAAACTCCTTATGTAAAAATATGATTGTCTATGTAAAAAAAAAAAAAAAATCCCAAGAAATCTACAAAAAACCTTCCTGGACTAAATCAGCTGAGTTCAATGAGGTCACAGGATATAAGTAAGAAAAACACAGAAAAATAAAAAATCAATTCTATTTCTATAGATTAGCATCGAACATATGGACCAAAACTTTAAAATATCACTTATAATCACTCCCCCAAAGAATAAACTTCATGTAAATCTAATAAAATATACATAGAACGTAAGTGCTAAAAACTATAAACGCTGAAGAAAAAAACAAAGATCTAAATAAATGACTTAAACAGTGCTCATGGACTGGAAGATTTGATATGATAAAAAGCCAATTCTTGGCCGCCTGGGTGGCTCAGTGAGTTAGGCCGCTGCCTTCGGCTCAGGTCATGATCTCAGGGTCCTGGGATCGCGTCCCGCATCGGGCTCTCTGCTCAGAAGGGAGCCTGCTTCCTCCTCTCTCTCTCTCTCTCTCTCTGCCTCTCTGCCTACTTGTAATCTGTCTGTCAAATAAAATAAATAAAATCTTTAAAAAAAAAAAAAAAGCCAATTCTTTGGGCACCTGTGTGGCTCAGTCAGTTAAGTGTCTACCTTTGGTTCAGGTCATGATCCCACAATGAAAGAAGTACCTGGCTGGCTCAGGTGGTAGAACATGGGACTCTAGAATTCACGCCCCACGATGGGCGTGGAGCCTACATAAAATGAAAAATAAATAAAACGTAAATAAAATTACAATGAAGTATCATTACACATCTACTAGAATGGCTGAAACAAAAAATGTCAACACCAAATGTTGGTGAGGATGCAGAGAAATGGCTGGTTTCACGCACAATACAGGTGGGAATCGTAGGATGGTACAGTCACTGTTAAGGGCTGAATAGTGTCCCCCCAAAATTCATATGTCACGGTCCCAACCACCATCCTCAGAATGTAACCATTTTTGTGTTATCTTTTCTTTCTTTTTCTTTTTTTTTTTTTTTTGCTTTTGTTTTTGCTTCTTATTGAGGTAAGGTCTTAAAAGACGTGATTAAGTTAAGATGACAGCAAGGCCTTAATCCAGTAGGACTGGTGTCCTTGTATGAAGAGGGAGAGACACCAAGGGTATGAGCCCACAGAGGAACGGCCATGTGAGGTCACAGACAGGAAGGTAGCATTTGCAAGCCAAGGAAAGAAGCCTCAAGAGAAACAAAACCTGCTGACATCTTCATCTGGGACTTTAGCCTCCAGAGTTGTGAGAAAATTAATTTGTTGTTTAAGGTACCCACTTTGTTATGGAAGCCCTAGCAAACTACTACAGCCACTAGCATACAACCTAAGAACTGTACTCCTGGGCATTTACCCCAGAGAATGAAGATATGTTCACACAAAAACCTATACACAACTGTTATACAGCAACTCTACATATAATAGCCCCAAACTGGAAACAGTTCTTTTGTGGGCAAATGGTTAAATCCATGTCACTGAGTATCACTCGGCAATAAAAGAAATGAACTATTACTGACAGATACAACAACCTGAATGAATCTCCAAAGAATTATGCTGAGTGAAAAGAGCCAATCTCTAAAGGATACATGTATGATTCTATTGACATAATGTTCTTTTTAAAAAAAAATATTTTACTTATTTATATGACAGAGAGAGAGAGAGAGAGATCACAAGTAGACAGAGCAGGAGGCAAAGAGAGACGGGAAAGCAGGCTCATGCCGAGCAAAGAGCCTGATGCAGGGCTTGATCCCAGGACCCTGAGATCATGAACTGAGCCGAAGGCAGAGGCTCAACGCACTGAGCCACCCAGGCGCCCCTGACATAATGTTCTTGAAGTGACAACGCTATAGATACAGAGAACAGATTAGAAGTTGCCAGGACTTGAGGAGTAAGGGTGAGAGAGAAGTGGGTGAGACTACACAAGGACAACATGATGGATCCTCGTGATGATAGAAATGTTCTGTATCTTGACTACAACAGTGTCACCTGTGATATTGTACTGGAATCCTGTAAGACGTCCCCAGTGGGAAAAACAGTAAAGAGTATACCTCTGTATTTTTCTTTTTAACCACTGAACGTAAACCAACAATTACCTCAAAAATTAAGTTTAAAAAACCAAACAAAGAAAACAAAAACCCATTTCTAGAAAAATCCATTACAGTACACGTAAACACACATGATTACGTGTTTGTCAGGATGGGAGGAGGTTCTAGATTTGGACCTGGTATCAAAACATCTCAATCCACTTACCTGCTTCACTTTGACTGTTGAGTGGTGAGGGCTTCGGCTTCTCTTACTCCGAGGAGACTTGCTTCTTCTCCCTGAGGACTTGTTTTTCTTTTTGGCTGGGGACCTTTTCAGAGCATGGTACACACAGGGTTTTATCTCAATTTCCCTTCCCCCAAATAAATTCACTTCAAGTAACAGGCTTACCTACTAACACAAACAGCACATTTGGGAAGGGCTCTGCTTTTCACATTAAAGGAAGCGAGCACTTCACTCTCCAGCCCTGACGTCTACCTTGAGTTCCAGACCCACATACATGGCTATCTACTAAACCTTCTCACAAAGCATAACTCTTGCTTTCTCCAACCCCTCAAAACCCTTTCCTCCCTCAGTCTCTGCCATCTCAGTAACCACCTTCCAGCCTGCTCCTCAAGACAAAAACCTGGAAGACGCCCTAACTCTTTTTTTCCCCTCACCCCCAATAGCTCCCCACTCCCTCCCCCAACAACCACATTAATCCATCAGTGAGTTCGGCAGCTCTATCTCCTCCCTCTCCCACCTCACTCCTACGACTCTCTTGATTACCGGATAATTTCCCCCCATGTCTAGAACAATCACATTAATTCTGCTTCAGGTTCTTTGAGCGCATTGTTTCCTCAGCCCGATCCTTAAGAGGCAGGATTAGTCTTATCATTTGGGTCTCAATTCAAATGGCACCTTTTCAGGGAGCCCTTCTCTCACTTCCCTTCGAACTCCATCACTTGCCTGTTTTAACCTCTTCTTTAACCTAATACTTGTTACTAACTGAAACTATTTTCTTTATCCGCTTACTATTTTGTCTCAAGGTGAGAGCGCATCAGTTTCCCCAGGGCAAAGACCACTGCTCACCCTTGAGGCCCCTGTACCTAGGACACTCTTTAGCCCGCAGTAAAAACTATGTTGAAGGAATCAATCAACGAATCCAGCAAGAGATAATTTTCCTTTCAAATCTCTACCAGGTAGATCGCCTAAGCTCTCAACGTGGAAAACTTTTGGGGCAGATAACTGGAAAACAAAGCCGGCACTCCATTTGCAGGCAGATGGGGAAAATCTTCCATTTCAATTGGATCAGTGCTATCTGCTGGGCCCGTACTCGGCCAAGAGCTGGGCACAGAGATGAAGGGGTGGGATCCTACCCATTAGGCATCAGGCGCTTAACCCAAGTGACAGGTACCAGAGTAAACATTCTTCAGCACAAACCCGACAGGCTCACTTCCATCGCTTTACGATTAAATCCAAGCTGCAGCGCGCGGCATTCAAGGTGTGTTTCTGACGCTAGCCCTGTCTCTTCTCAAGGAGCCAGACCCAAGTCCATCCCGGGCGCCTTCCCACTTACCGGCTACCTCCTCGGGCTCGGTTCCCGCGGTGACCAGGGCGGCCCGGGTCGCCGGCTGGCGGGGACGCGCTACCCCCGGAGGAATCTGGGCGGCGGTGGGCGGGAGGCGCGGCTTCCGGGCTGAGGCGCTCCTGCTTCACCTTCACCACCACCGCCGCCGCCACCACGTCCCCGTCGCGGTGCCTCCGACGGCTCCCCCGCTCCCGCTCGCTCTTTACCTCCTTCATGCTGAGATACGAGCCGAGCGAAGGAAAAACAAGTCCGTTGCGCTCAGCTCCTTGAAGGAAATGACGGCCCTGACCCCGGAACTTCCGCTTCCGGGTGCGCGTTCTCCCAGAAACCCTGGCGGCGGAGATCTAAGCACGTGACAACGGCTCCGCAGCTGGCAGGACCGTAGGGACCCGCTCCGGTGGCGGGAATTTTAAGTGTCAAAAAGAAACTTCGGGGGGGCGCCTGGGTGGCTCAGTGGGTTAAGCCGCTGCCTTCGGCTCAGGTCATGATCTCAGGGTCCTGGGATCGAGTCCCGCATTGGGCTCTCTGCTGGGCAGGGAGCCTGCTTTCCTCTCTCTCTCTCTGCCTGCCTCTCCATCTACTTGTGATTTCTGTCAAATAAATAAATAAAATCTTTAAAAAAAAAAAAAAAAGAAAGAAAGAAACTTCGGGAAACAGCTCCCCTCGAGGCTGTTTGTTGTCGCGTTATTAGTAACTACTAAACACGGAGACAGTCTGAATGCCCAGCAGTAGGAAACTGTTTAGCCAAGGGGCGAATGGTCTGTCTCCTTTCGTAATGCGGTTTACAAGCTCTGTGACCGAGGGAGGAATCCCTGATTTGTTCAACGAAAGAAGCGGGATCAATAATGGTGCGCAAACGGTGATTACACTTGGGCTTGGAAATACGAAGTTAAGAGAGGAGGAAATGGAATCACAGTACTGCCTGTGGGCCAGTCATTAGTATTTCCCTCTATTCTCGAACTTCATGTTATGCTGTCATTTCAACATCTAGTTAAAAACAAACACTTTTTAAACATGTTTTATTTTCAAGTCATCTCTATAGCCAGCGGTGGAGCTCGAACTCACCGTCTCCAGATTAAAAGTCTCACGCTCCACTGACTGAGCCAGACTGGCACCCCCAAAACAAATACTTTTTTAAAACCTGGACCTCCAGGGGCGCCTGGGTGGCTCAGTGGGCTAAAGCTCTGCCTTCCACTCATGTCATGATCTCAGGGTCCCTGGATTGAGCCCCATATCAGGCTCTTTGCTCAGCGGGAAGCCTGCTCCTCCCTCTCTCTCTCTCTCTCTCTCTCTGCCTACTTGTGATCTTTCTCTGTCAAATAAATAAATAAAATTAAAAAAAAAAAATCTGGAGCTCCAGATGCCCTTCTCTGGGGATCTTCTCCAGGCCTTCACTGAGGAGTCACCTGACTCCCATTTTGCTGGCGACAAAACTGGGGGTCAGCGAAGGTGACTTGCCATCTCATTCAAATTGAGAACAAGATGCAGCACAAGGACTCCAGCTCCTGTTTTGCCCGTTTCCAAAAGTATCAAGGCGACCCGGGGAGCGGGAACCCTGATAACGTAAAGCACAAGGAGAATTTTTCGCCAAGGCTGAGCGGAAACTCACGACTGCTGGCCCCGCCCCACTCCGAAGCCCCGCCCAGGCCACGAGGAAGGGGGAGGAGGTTTCCATGGTGACAGCAAACAAGGCGCACACTTGAGGGGCCGCAGCCGGGCTCCTACCCGCGTCGCCGCCATGATTCCCCCTGCAGACTCTCTGCTCAAGTATGACACCCCGGTGCTGGTGAGCCGGAATACGGAAAAGCGGAGCCCCAAAGTAAGGACCCGTCTCACGGGGCGGGGGAGCCCGGGAGCTCCGATGGGGAAAGATCCCTGCGGTGAGGGTCCGGGGTCCAGAGAGACGTGGGCTGCAGCAACTGGGAGCAAAGGGACTTGGGATGGGGGAAGGAACATGGGAGAGCTGTACAAGGAACCCAGATGGGTGACCCCAGAGGGCAGATTTAGGATGAGGAAGAAAGTCACAGAGGTGGATGGGGCTCATTCTTTTTCGTAGTTGTCTGGTCCAGGAATAGATCTGGTAGTGACTGCTCGTTCCATCACTAGAGGGTTGAGCACCCCTGCTGGAAACACTTGTTCCAGGAGAAACAGGTCTTGTACTGGGGTGGCACCGGAGACTCTTCATGGCTTCCTTAAGCTGAGACATAACTTTTGAGAAGACAGATGGAGAAAGTGATCTGGGAAGAGAGGAAGGGTGTTTAGAAGACCTGGGGCAACTCAGAGGGCTTGGGTATGTGGAGTTCAGTGTCTGCCCTAACTTGTCCATTTTTCTCAGGCACGGCCACTGAAAGTCAGCCCCCAGCAGCCTGGACCCTCCGGTCCAGTCCCACAGCCACCAAAGACCAAGCTCCCCTCAACTTCTTCTGTCCCAGATCCTACAAAGCAGGCAGAAGAAATCTTAAATGCCATCCTACCCCCAAGGTAAAAATTTAGGAGCAATGACTGGGAGAAAGCCCAGGCTTTGCTATCCCAGAACTTGGAAATGTAGGAAGAGGCACCTTGTCTCTGCCCCTGGCCAGGATTTCCTCCCAGTAATCCAGCACTCCTAGAGCTTACAGATGGCTGGATCCTGGAAGGGTGGGGGGCAGGGAGACCTCTTCTCTATCATCCTCTTTTCCTGAGTGCTCAAACCCAAGCTCATGACTTTAAATACCATCTATATGCTGATGACTCCCAAATGTGTTTTTCCAGCCCTGTTCTTTTCTCTAAGCTCCAGACCCATATATTTTACTGCTTCCTCATTAGCTTCATGAAGGTGTCTCCTGAGCATCTCAAACTCAGCATGTCCAAACTGAATCACAATGTTCCCCCTCCCAAACTACTCACCCCCAGTCTTCTTTCTCCTAGTGGCTCAGGCCACCCTTCATTCCTTTTGGTCTCTCACATCACACGTCCTACCCTTCATCAAATTATTTTGGCTCTACCTTCAAATTTATATCCCAAATCCAACCACTTTCTGCCCCCTCTGCTTCTGCTGTTTTGTTCCTCATCACTGTTTGTCACCTACATTGGCCTCCTATCTGAAAACCTTGCTTCCATTCCTAAGCCAGATCTTGCCAGTCTTCTGCCAGGAACTCTTTAATGGCTTCCCATGTCCCTCCAACTAAAATCCAAAGTCCTTACAATGACCTGCAAGAGTTAGCATGATCTGGCTCCTCGTATATCCGTGATCTTGTCTCCCATGACTCTCCTTCTGTTCAGGGGGGTGATGCCACAGAGGCCTCTGCTCACTGTCTCTGGACGCTGCTCTGACAGTTGCTGTTCTTACTGCCGAGGATACTCTTCCCCCGACGTCCACCTCATTCCCTTCCATCTCTTTACTCGGGTCTCGCTCAAACATGATTGCCTCAAGGCAGCCTTCCTTGAGAATCCTTATAAAAAAAAAAAAAAAAACCAACCATTTTCCCTTCTTCAACATCCCCCTACCCTGCTTCCTCCTTATCTGACATGCTTTGTTGACTATTTTTATGTAATAAGTTAACAGCACAGTTTCTAAGGCTGTGATGAAAAGAGACTCATCCAAGATGGAAGTCAAAGAAGGCAGGGGAGATTTTTCAGGTGACTCCCTCCTGTCAATAAATGGAAGTTCTCTCCCCACAGTGATTCTTCCCTCAGGCTCCCTTCTTGTGATTCTGGAACCTGGCCATGCCTCTGACATAAGGTTTACTGGGGGGCAGGCCGGTGGCGGGGAGCAAGGAGGCGCATGCCTTCAGGAAGCTCCCCGCTGCACACATTTGCCTCTTTCTGGCTGGCACAAGTTTTATGGTGCCCTGTGTGTCCTACCCCACAAGTCAGTGGGGAATTCTCACTGGCCTTTCTGTTCCAATCAAGCAACAAGGCCCATGAAGCTGCCCTCACTCCACTCATTAGGAGGGTAAGATCTGGAACATGGGTGATGATTTCACAGAGAGCCACAGGAGGGTAGAGATTGCCCAGCTCCCAGGTAGAGGCCCCATGGAGGTGGCTTAGTGGGTGTGGCTATGAAGCCCTGCACTCCTCAGAGAAGAGAGAGGGATGGAAGCTTCTGGTGGGTTGGTGACAGAGCTGCCCCTTGTTCCTGCTCAGGCAGAGGACCCAAAAGGTCAGCTCTGTTCAGGTTCCGGGGCCCCTGTAGCTGTGGGTTTGCTCAGCCCAGCTGTGTCTGTACCACAGGGAGTGGGTGGAGGACACGCAGCTATGGATCCAGCAGGTGTCCAGCACCCCCAGCACAAGGATGGATGTGGTGCATCTCCAGGAACAGCTGGACCTGAAGCTGCAGCAGCGGCAGGCCAGGGAGACCGGCATCTGCCCCGTGCGCAGGGAGCTCTACTCGCAGTGCTTTGGTGAGCAGCCTGGCAGGGGCTGCGGTTGCGGGGCTATGCGGTCTTCTCCTACCTCCTGCCCTTCCCCATAAGCACAGACCCGAGTTCTGAGTACCCCCGAGCCAAAGCCCACCCCATCCTGGAATTGTCTTCTCTCCCACTCCCTGCCCCCCAACCCCAGGAACTGCTAAAGGTGTCCTCGTCCCCCCATCTTCCAGCCAACCTGGACACCTGATTCCTAACCTCTTAGCTAATGGTTAAAGATCAGAACTTCCATTTTAAATCTTTGTAAAAAAAGATTTTTTAAATATTAAGCATGTTAGTTTTTTAATTAGAAAGATTAATGTTCCGTATTTATATCCACCCATCAACATTCAGCCCTTCGCCCAGGAAAATATTTCAGGGTGATTTGCTACTAACCAACAGTCACCAAAGAGTTAAGTGATAGTGTCAAATGGCTGTCCCCCAGCCCACACTCCCTGGCCTGAGTGGACTCTGTCATTCAGACTGCCACCACACTTTGCAGCCAGCAGGCTCCCCTCGGTCTGAGGGTGACTAGGGTTTGCCGGCCAGGTCAGCATCTGTGGGAGAGATGGGTGGGCAAGCTTGGATTCTTACTGTTTGCAGCCCCAAGCCGGTCCAGCCAAAGGGGCACACCGGAGTTCCCAGCTGCTTTAAATTTAAAGTCGTCATCCTCAAACTGAAAAGTCAAATTTCTCGGACTAGTACCCTGGGCTTTCTTTCTGAGGGTGGCTAAGAGGGGCTTTCCGGCTACAAGCAAACCTGAGGCCTCCTGTCTCCCTCTGCCCCGGGCTCGCTGACTGCCTGTCCTCCCAAGTGCTAAATTCAGAGCAGCGGCTATCTGGCAAGGCTCCTGGGTCCTCTGTCCCCAAGTGGAGAGGACACACGCTATGCTGTCCCCAGTAGGAAGGGTGGTGAACCATAGACGTGGCATGGTTTCCCTCCCGCCTGCCCTCCTGAACTCATTGTGTGTGCACTTTGGAAGACGAGCTGATCCGAGAGGTGACCATCAACTGTGCGGAGAGGGGGCTGCTGTTGCTTCGAGTCCGGGACGAGATCCGCATGACCATTGCCGCCTACCAGACCTTGTATGAGAGCAGTGTGGCCTTTGGCATGAGGAAGGCGCTGCAGGCTGAACAGGGGAAGTCAGACATGGAGAGGAAAGTGAGTGGGGTTGACCATGAGGTTTCAGCCCTCTGTGAATTCTTCTGTCAATCTCAGGGCCACAGGGTTGCCATTCCAGATGAAACTCTGGCCTCTGAGGGGGCTCCGGCCATCCTGCCAACGGGGACCCTTGGGTTCAGAGCGGCTGGTCAGCCTGGCGCCGGCAGATCCCACTCCTAGTGGACGTGCTGTACCAGTCACAAACCCCCCACTGGGTGGCAGCACAGACCCTGATAATGTCAGCTTGGACAGCTGTGCCCAGGTCCCCTCCACTGACCCTTGGTGGCAGCCCAGGATGACCCAAATTTCTGTCCTCAGATTGCAGAATTGGAAGCAGAAAAGAAAGATTTGGAGAGGCAAGTGAACGAGCAGAAAGCCAAATGTGAGGCCATCGAGAAGCGGGAGGTTGAGAGGAGACTGGTGGAGGAGAAGAAGCACAACGAGGAGATTCAGTTCCTCAAGCGGACGAACCAGCAGCTGAAGGTGGGCCCCCCCCACCGCCTCCCCCAGGCCCACGCGCTGCCAAGGAGTAAAGGAAGCAGCGGTGGGGATGGGGTGGGGTGGGGAGGGGACGGTGAAGATTTATTATGTATCTTTTCCAGCCATCGGGCTCTGGATTCCCACAACACATCAGCCCGACTCTCCAGTGGAGGGTGTTTTCCCCTTGGAAATAAGTCACCCATCCCCCGGGAGGGGCAGATAGGGCAGAAAGTGGAACTTCTCTCCCATGACAGCATGGGCTGGATCTTTTCAGCAGGCTCTCTTGGGAGGGCTTCTCCCACCTGCGGCCCCTCTGAGGGATAGCCTTTGGGGTGGGCAGGGAAGGCCCTTTGAGAGGGAGAACCATTTCAAATTAGGAACTTTCCCCAGGTGCATGGTCAAGGGAAGGCAGCTGGAGGTGTTTTTCTTCCAAGTCCCTTTGCTTTCACCCAGCCGAGCTGAAGTGGGGCCAGTCCCCTGAAACTCTACATTCTCTGTGGAATCTGAAGTTTCCCTAAGGCTGGGCCCCAGACCAGCATCATCACCTGGGAACTTTCAGAAATACAAACCACTGGGCCCATCCCAGATCTACTGAGTTGGAAACATCGGGGCTGGGGTCCAGCAACCTAACAAGGTCTGCAGCGGAAGTTTGAGGACCGTTGTTCCTAGAGAGCGGACCTGTTCGTGTTTGGTGGTGGTCTCCCATGGCCCTGGCCAGAAGGGCCCCTGGATGCTGTCTCCCTTTCCTCCCTAGTCTCGTGGGAAGTTTACATTCTTGTGATTGGCAGGCTTCTTGGGGCTCCACCAAGGCCAGGCACTTAAGATAAAGACGGGCTTGTATGAACTGCTAGTGCGAGACGACAGATCTTCCTGTTGCTGAGTTTAACGAAGAAAAGCTAGAAACTTCACAGCCAGACATGAAATCTATTTACTTAGCAGCTTCTGAAGCTGCGTGCCTTATCTGCGGTGTTACCTTCACCGTAAGCCCGAGTTCCTCAGTTCCTCCTGCAGTTACCAGCAGCAGGAGCACAGTGGAATACCTTGGCTTCTGACATTTATAAGCAACCTTGTCATCCCCAGGGTGTAGGACTCTTTAGAAGTGAGTTATTTTTATTGGCTCCAAGCTGCACTGCAAATAAAGCAGTGCCTGTAGTCCCCAAGATAGACCTGCTTAAAGAGCTGTCCACACACCATGATAGTAAATTATTTTACTGGCTGCCGGAGGAGCAGAGTAAATAACTCCCAAGCGTGTTAAGCTTTACATACAAGATGGACAGCTCCCTACTTACTGGTAGCAATTTCCTCTAATTGGGTGTCAAGTTGTCTCGGTGGCTGAAAGATGGCTGTTTCCCAAACCTCTCGTCCCAGCACAGAGCTCCCAGGATCCCAACCCAGAGAGCCAGATGTTTACCTTAGCATTTCAGGCCCGAAATCTGAGCCGTGAAAAACCACTATTTCAACAACTTTTATTCAATTTCCTTTTCTATGCTTTATATTCTACACGGAACCATTATCATATGGAAACCAGGACAGCTCTGGTTTCTCCTCCTGCAGCAAGACTGGATGCCAAGCCCGAAACCAGCTAATCTAGGAAATACGGAATTGGGAATGGAGGGGAAAACACTTGGCCAGGCGGCATTGAATTCTTCTTCCCAGGGCTTTCTCACCTCTCAGCTAAAGGCTGCAAGCTTGAAATATTAATGGAGTTTGTTTTTGTTTTTCAGGCCCAACTGGAAGGTATTATTGCACCAAAGAAGTGATCATTTCCACATGGGTCTCGGCGAGCACTGCTACCCCATCCTAAGCCCGTTGTAATAAAAAAAAGCTAGTTTCCTGAGTGAACAGGCCATACCCTCTCCCCAACCCCCAACTACATGTTTGTCAGAAGTCACACGTTGCCCCAGTGGCATGGAACACAAGTCTGGCAGCCAGGCTCCTGGCTGGGCTGTAGAAGGCAGTGCAGCCAACAGTCTCTGTAGGTGGCCAGCCTTGGGATTTGCCAACCCAGAAAGTTAAGCCTTTTGCCATATCCCTTGCAGGTGAAACAACTGCCTTCCCACCACTGCTCCCTCCTACCAACTACTCCTAGCCAAATGGACCGCCTCCCTGTCCCATCTCTGGTCCGTGATGCATCTTGTACCTGACCTTGGGCTGCTGTGGCCTCAGTCTTTCCCTTGAGGTCTTTCACCGTCCCCACCCCAGTGCAGTTGTAGGGACTGCTGCAGGAGCTGTGCGTTTATACTAGGTCATTTTACACCTGCCCACCATACCCACCACAGCCTCTTCCCTAGTCTCAGGCTGCCCAGGTGAGGCAGCAATGGCAGAGTCAAAGCCGCGGCTTCTAACGTCTGTGGGAAAGAAACACAAGCCACGATGTCCGTGAGCTGCCTGCACCTCAGCAGCCCTGAGTTCCTTTGTTCATCTTACTCGGCAGGGAATCACACCGCAACCCTACAGCCCTCTAGCTAGCCTGGAGAGGCACCCAAACCTCACACGCAGGTCTAATTACTCATGAGGAGGCTGCGGCCTGGAGACTGCATTTTACTACTCCTCCCAAGTTCAACCCGGAGTTCAGAGGCCCAGGGTTGCTCCTGGTTCCATAGGCAGTACAGTACGTGAGCAACACAGATCTCTCGTTCAGGGCAGCCCGGAGTGGGCTAGCGCAGCAAGAGGAGTGACTGCCCTCCTTCCTGCAGATGCAGATTGCACGAGGAACACACTTAGGAGGGCACGAGTGTGTCCACTGGGCTATGCTGTCTCCAGTGGCTCAGTACTGCCCTCAGGGGCCAGGAGAGACTCTCTGTAACAGACCTCTAACCTAACATCGTCCCTCTTAAGGCTCCCTGGAAGGGCAGTCTGACAAGAAGAGCTGAGTTCCAAGTCAAGCCTGCCCCTCTCCTCTAAGATCAGAAGCCAGCTTTTACCCCTGTCCACATGTCCTCGGGCAGTCTAAGGCACCACTACAATCACCTGTGGGCTGCCATTTTCGTGGGCAAGAGCTCCGCTCGCTGAGATGGGCTAGACACGAGTGTCCTTGGCAGTGAAGCACCTATGTCCTTAACGACTCAGGGACAGCTCGAGTGGCATTTTCCCCTCCTATTTTAAAGCCTGGGCCATGTACACTACATCCTTGAGATTTTGTTTTCACACTTGTTTCAAACTAATTGCCGGTACGACAGAAATACCACCTTTTCCATGCTGTAGACCTCATCCCTGTTTCTGTCAGAGACCTGCATGCCACGTTAACACTCTGGAGGAACTAAGAGGGCTCGTGGAGGTGTCAGAAGTGCCCCTGGACCCCACCACCTAAAGCCTTGGGGTTGCAGGGACTTTCTTTTAACAGCACTGGTGAAGGGTTTCAACTGTCAAACCTCAGAATACATCAGGGCCTTAGAAATGCCAACTGGGCATGAAGAGAAGAACACAGTTTCTAATTGCATATTTTTGTATAATTTAATAAACTTTTAAAATGTTACTGCTTATGTTTGAATTTTTTGTGTTTGTGTTTCTGTCCGTCTGAGTCATTGATCTTCTTTTTGTTCCTGTTCCTATTTTTCACGTTGTGTGTTTCATAGTAGCGTACACCAACTTTCTTGGACTGCTGCTGCCGTGCCGCTCGCCTCCGCTATAAACAATGGCAAGAAAGAAAAAAACCAAAATGACCAAAAAAAACCCACAACAAACCCAGTCAATCATAGAAAAGTCCCAGAAGAGCCCCTCTGTTTCTCTGTGCTCCCTTCCTATGCTGCTCCCCCAAGTACCAGAAGCAGTGCTAGTAACAAGGAAGGGCTCCCCTCACAGACCCAAGTGTGCTCTTGCACAGTAACTCGTGACCGTGCCATGTTCTAGACGGGCATTTGGTCCAACTGTCCTCCAATGCTGGAATCTTTTCTACCGCACCCCTGACAAGTGGTCCTCTAAGGGTGAACACTTCTAGTAACAAGCTCTTCATTCCCCGGGGAGGCCACCCCAGCTCTGATAAGCCCAGTAACAGAGCTGTGGGCAGAATCTGTCTGCCAAAACAGCTCTGCTCACCACAGAAAACCAGCGGACCCTTCTAGAGGGGAGCCCACCTGTCTGAGGACAGTGATCGAGAACTCAAGGACCTTCATCCACTAGGCCAACTCTTAATCCTACTGAACTAATCGCAACTAGGTCGCTTAGGACTGGGGTTCTGAAAATTCAACTCCAGACCAGCAATTCTGGAAAGCATGTCTCTTAGGAAATGGATTGTTCCTCTTTACTTCCTGGGTGACATTTAAGGCCAAAACCACTTACTTCCTTAGATGTAAGCATTCTACGAGTCTTATTTGAACGGTCCTCTTCCCTCTGTGCCTTCCTTTTCTTTCCCTTTTTGGTAGGTGCTGGAAACGTGACACATGAACATACAGAAAAGAATCAGGAATTTTCTATTCAAAACTCGGTCTGTGAATGCTAACATGAGAATGAGCCTGATTGTGCTGGAGGAAGAAGGCCAGTGTGCATGGAGTGTGGCAGGCATGGTGCGAGGCAAAAGCAGGATGAGGCTGGGAGGGCGCCAAGCCAGGGGGACCCTTGCAGGCCATACCGGGGTTTGCATTTATGCCACGGAAACACATTTTCACATAGAAGCTGTGAGTCCAATGGAGTAAAGAACAGATACCTGACCCATCCTGCCTCCCACAAAAAAAATCTGGCTGACTCACCCCTAGACTGTAAGGTTACTAATGGTCTCTTTTTACAGGAAGCCTCCTGAATTAATCCCAAGAAATGTGCAGAATGAAATGCGAATAAACCCAAGCTGTACAACAAACAGTATACAGAACAGGGTCACCTGCCCATAATGACAAGCACCGTGCGGGGAACACCACAATCCCCCAAGTGTCGAGATGAAAGTCACACGTCCCACAGTCCCACAGTCCCACAGGGTGCACACCGCACCCAAGCGGTTTGATGAATTTAACTTTACCTGTGTCTTCTGCAACCTCCTCAGCTGCTCTTTGTTCTTCAGATTTTGCAAAAACCTTTTCACTTAGTCCCTTGGATATTCTGCAAGAGAAAAGCCAAGTAACATAGCTGCCCATCACTCCCCTCAGCTGCCAAATCATGTGCCAACCCAGGGGCAGGGACCACCCCGAAGCCTGCAGAAAGCCACCCTCCTTCCCATGGTTGCCACCACAGCCCACCGGCAGGCGGTGAAGCCCCACAGTTCCAGCAGCTCCCTGGGCCTTCGGCAGAGGCGGACTTAAGCCACTCACAGTTCAGGGAGCTCCCTCTCATAAATGGACAAACCACATTTTTAAAAAACGGCACTAATTCCTTTCCACCTCCCATAAAAATACTGCTCCAGTCCTCGTGGCAAGCATCTCAGAAAGGAATGAGCAAACTAAAATTTGTGAGAAGACGAGGATACTACCTGACTGCGGAAAACTTCTTAGCTTTGGCTTTGTTTAAAAACTTCTGATATTTAGCAATCTTTTCATCCAGCGCTCTAATAACGGCCTTGGTGTCATTTCCCACGTGTTCTCCCTGGAACTCTGGGCCACACTCCTCTTCCTCGTCTTCCGGTTGCTCCTGTTCCTCCTCCTCCTCCTCCTCCTCCTCTCCGGAAAAGCTCTCAAGCTCTTCATCGATATCGGACATCTCCAAAGGGACCAGGTCATCCCCGGAAAACTGAGGCACGACATTGATTTTGCCGAAATTCTGCCGAACCCGTGCCAGAATCTGCTGCATTTCTGAGTCTGTGTCACAGCAACTGTTCTCGTTTTCCTTCTCAGTGACAGGCTCTGAGGCTTCCCCTACAGTTGCGGTGACTTCCTCTTCAGCGTCCTTCTGGCTGGTTTCTGTGGCAATTTCCAAAGATGAGGAGGACGGGAGCTATTCAGGCCAAAAAGGGGGACAGGCGAGGGAGAGAAATGGGATCAGAAAATAAAAACCATTTCCGAACTGACAGCCTGCTCCTGAAGGACGCAGTCCTCTTCTCGGCACTAAGGGAAAGAACTGAAAACCCGCCCACTGGAATCCCGTCGTTCATCTACCACAGGCCAAGCTCCATTGCACCCAGAAGCCGCGACTCAGCTCCGAGGCCTTCAGCTGCGGTTCCAAAGGATGAGCCCACTGTGAGTATCGAACCACTCAGACCATCTGCCATGTCCCACAGAGCATCTGCCTCCCTCCACCCTCCCCGAGGAGGGGAAGGACTGGGGCTGTGGAGACAGGCACACCCAAGGCGAGCACACACAAGTGCCCCAGACAGAAAGCAGACTGCTAAGCGGTGGGGTGCAGGGGAAGCCCCCAGAGGAAAGGTGTGATGACCAAGAAAAGGGAAGCTGGTGATGAGAGACCATGAGGAGGCGAGTTGGGGGACAGGGAAACAAGCCGCCTCTCTGAGGCAAAGAAGAAGTGTGTGGCAGGCTTTATCCTGGCGCCTCGCATTGGTGGTATCTTTTTATCCTTGCAACAGAGATTCACGAACCTTCAGGGATTTTCCGAAGGCAAGAGTGGTTGCACAACAAGTGCTCAATAAGTCAGGAATCCAGAACATTCAGGGAATTGTATACAAAATTTGTAGGTACATTTTTATACCTGTTCCTGACGCTAAGTTTTTAGCTTTTAGATTCTGAAAGAGTTTCAGCCACTATCAAGAGAAAAAAAAGAAGAAAATCGCAGACTGGGGGAAATAATGATCTAAAACTCAATGACCAGACATGGAGGAAGCGCTCAAGATAACCCTATGATGTGCACACAGGGTGACAAGAGACCCTGCCACATCTCCTTCCTACCACGACACCCTCCCCACCGCGAGTCCCTTGTGCCTCGTGCCGCTGCGGTCCAGCCCCATGACTTCCTCTCACAGCAGGCAGGCCCCACCTTCGGCCAGTCCCTTCTCCCAACAAGACAGCTGCTCGGCTCCTGCCTCACACCATTAAGGTCTCTGCCAAAATGCCACTTCCTCAGAGGCCACCCTCGCCCACCCCACGTACAAGAACACTCCTTTGTCTCCCACGCCCCGACCCTGGTTTTGTCTTCCTCACAGTCAGCAGTGCTTCCTGACATTTTTCTATTTATCTGTTTACTGTCTGTCTGTCTATAGTATCAGAATGCATGTTTGATTTTGGCATAAGAGCTTGAAACCTCTTAGTATCCCCTGAGTAAAAAAAGGGTGCCTGCCATTCTTCCTAACAAGCCCCTTTCCACCACGCAGGAGTTTATGCTGATAACATGCTCGCGGGGGGGGGCCTCTCTTCAGAATGGGGGCTGG
The DNA here is from genome assembly GCF_009829155.1 of Mustela erminea. Classification (NCBI taxonomy): domain Eukaryota; kingdom Metazoa; phylum Chordata; class Mammalia; order Carnivora; family Mustelidae; genus Mustela; species Mustela erminea. Next base: position 81,154,942 of record NC_045623.1, on the reverse strand, counting down.
TCACCAAAAGACCCAAGCACCTGATGAGAGGGCGAGAGACAGGAGTTCGATCACTGATGGCCAATATAATGGAACGTCCGTGGGAAGCCCTGAGGGTAAGGTCTGGGGAACTTCTGGGTCGAATGTAGTGATGTGCCAGGAGTGCACCAGGCCCAGAAAGGGCACAGGAACTCCACCCACAACCCGACACCTGGCCCTAGGCATCTCTTCCATTCGGCTATTCCTGAGCTATATCCTCTATAACAAGGTGGCCATCATAAACCATTTTCTGAGTTCTAGGAGTCGTTTTAGCAAATCATCAAACCTGAGAAGCTCTGAATTTGTAGCTGGCTGGGCAGAAGCGTGGGCAGCCTGAGAACCCCACCTGCAGCTGGCCTCTGAAGTGGGGGCTGCTTTGTGGGACTAAACCCTTAACCTGTAGGTCTGTGCTAACTCTTGGAGCAAGTGTCAGAACTGAACTGAATTACTGGATATTCAACTGGAGTCAGAGAGTTGCAGAGCTGGTATGGGTATCAGAGTGCCCAGAGATATGGAAGGGCATGAGGCGGGGACCCGTCTGCTTCCGCTGCAACACCGCCAGCGCCCAGCGGAGTACGGAGCACAGAGGACATTCTCCGCACGCTGGTGCTACCGGAACGACTCAACCAGCCAACGACTTAACAAACCAAGAAGATGGGAGAGGACCAGGTTTTGGCTTTTTTGGTTGTTTGAGGGGGGTTCAGCGGGGAGAGGGAGAGAAGTTAACATATATTGCAGGTACGTTGATTCTGAAATGCTGGAAAATATATTCAACCGAAAGTTTCTAGCTGATAATTGAAACTCTGGGAACAGAGTTCAGGTAAGAGGGAACCAGGATGACACGAAACCGAACACCAGCACGGAAGCGAAACTAAAGCCACCTCTTCCAAAGGCTTAGCAGAGCTCTGAAAAAGAGCCTAGAAATAGAAAAGCAAAGGGCCACAGCTGGAGCCTTGCGGCAGTCCACTGCCAGGGAGAAGGAAACGCAACAGAAGGGAAGCTTCTCAGTCCAGCCCAGAAGCCCGAAATCTAAGGCTTCTTTCCCTGGCTACAAACTGTACCACTCTCCTTTCCCACCCGAGCACGAGCTCCCTGAGGGCAATGACTGTTATTTATTCTTATATTCCCTGTGCCAGGCACATGGCTGGGCCTAACAGATAAATGTAAAGCCAATCCTGGAAATGCCTCTGCTCCTCATGAATAAGGAAATACACAGGATCGGAAGAGCACTTACAGGAAGAGCCCTCTTTGTTCTAGGCCCTAAAGACTGGTATTCAGACTTGGTCTTCTATCACAAATCTACTTTCTAGTTTCCAAATGCCACCCCCACCCCAAGAAGGTCATAATGACAGCTCTATGGGATGGGAGACAGTAGAGGGAAACGCCCCAAAGAAAACAGGTGGTTCATAACGGAAGGCGATCAAAGGCACTACACCTAGGTCAGTAACCACACTTTCCAGAAGGCAGGCCCACCCTGGTCTCTTACCTGGGAGGCCGCAGGGGGCTCTGCATTAGGCGGCTTGACAAAGAAAGGAATCCGGCCCCTCTGCCAGTCATTGAGAACCATCTTGCCCACAGTCTGCAAGTCCGGCTCTCCACCCTGAAATGTCACAGGAAGACTGCCGGTTAAATTCAAGAACAAGGGGCGCCTGGTGGCTCAGTGGGTTAAAGCCTCTGTCTTCGGCTCCGGTCATGATCCCAGGGTCCTGGGATGGAGCCCCACGTCAGGCTCTCAGCGCACCAGGGAGCCTGCTTCCCGTACTCTCTTTGCCTGCCTCTCTGCCTACTTGTGATCTCTGTCAAATAAATAAATAATCTTAAAAAAAAAAAAAAAAATCAAGAACAAATTCATCTCCCAGCGTGAGATGCAGCCGCCCCAGTTATTCATCACCATCTGCTTAAGTTCCGTACTGTTCACAACAAAAAACGTCCAGCAGAGCCTGGCTGGCTCAGTCGGTGGAGCATGAGACTCCTGGTCTCAGGCTTGTGAGCTTAAGTCCCATACTGGGTGTAGATTACTTAAATAAAATCTCTAAAACAAAACAACACAAAACAAAAAAATAAAAGAAGGCCCATTTAAAAATAAAATCTTTAAAACAAAAAAAACCCAAAAAACAAAACAAAACCACAAAACAAAAGAAAGCCCATTACCCCCGACACCACCCCCTGCCCACCCCCCGCACCCCCCGCCCCGACCTCCCCACCCTGCCACGTGTCCTGGTCTGCATTTGCACAGACCCTCGCTCACCTTCAGTAACTTCCCAGTCCGGAATGCCAGCTTCTCAAGGAAGTCCTCAGCATTCTCCCAAGAATCAATCTTGTAGGTCTTGCTGATGTATTCTGGCTTTGCTCGTTCAAGTACAGCACTGATGTGGTCTTCAGGAGTCTTTATTTTTTCAACTTGAACCTAGATATTAACAGGAAAATTCCAGCCTTATAGACTTTATATGGAAGCAGTGAAGTTCACATTTGTAACAATATCTGAAAATAGATTTCAACACCGTTGTGCAAGCGGAGCCTGGCAGGGCCGGTCTCCGAAGTGGCCAGCCGCGGTCGGCTGGAAGGTCCCTGCATGCCGGCCACCACCACAGAGCCTAGGACTCGGCACTGATCCCTGCTCACCACACACTGTGTGGTTCTGCAAGCAGTTTCAAGTTGGACCGTCTCATGCTACTCACTTGCAGAAATGGCGAAAAGCCTGCCAATGCCACGACACAGAGAGAATTCGATAGTTTAAGGAGAGAGGGGAGGAATGTGCTCAGGATGTATGGCCAGCAGCCCTGGCTAAGGTTAAGTGAAGCCGTTTAAAGGTTTTGGTCATATTCAGAAACAAGTGAGGAAACACTTGAGTTCCAAAATGACTCAGCCCATAAACCCTCGAAGATGAATGATCACTAAACATAAACAGGCCCTGCTTCCCTCTGGATCCTGCGTGGAAACTACAAACTCTTTTGTGGGATGACATTGAGCAGATCTGCCCGCGGCTCCAGACTCCCCAAGCAGGCTACAGCGGAATGGAGAGGCCGCCCTGCTGAGTGTCGTGTTCCTGAAGTCTGTTCAGACGGGCGGACCCCGAACAGCCTCCCCCATGAGTGAAACGCAAAGGTATCCAAGGTCCCCCCGCCGCCCCACAGCTCCCCACGAAGAGCAAACAAAGAGCCTGTCGGGACCAAAAGTACTCACCACTCCTTTCAGCACAATGTCTGTCTCCGAGTCTTCGGAGGGATAAACCACACCTGGACAGTCGATAAGGAATATCCGACGCATCAAGGTGATGTACTGCCAGACCTGAAGGCAGAAAGCCAGAGACCCCTGGGTCAAACCCTCAGTCTGATCTCACAAAGCTACAAAGGCTATCCTCTACTTGGGCCACTCATGAGGCACTTCCACAAAGTATCAACTACCATTGCCACCGGCAAAGAGTCTAAAAGTGAGGCCGGTCAATACCGAGTCAACCTTTTCCTAATTTTTCCAAGTACTCTTCGAAGATTAATACTGTCTGACTCCTCTTGCTTTCAGCAGAACTCATGCTGCTCCCCTAACACTCTGTGCTTTAGGGTCTGTCCCCAACTGCCAGAATCTACTGTAACACTGAGTTTTCTTTCATAACCCAGGCACCAATATTCTTGGGTTAGTTTTACTTGCCAAAGAAAGGCTGGAGTAACAATTTAAAACAGACTTAAAGGGGCACCTGGGTGGCTCAGTGGGTTAAAGCCTCTGCCTTCAGCTCGATCATGATCTCAGGATCCTGGGATCGAGCCCTGCATCAGGCTCTCTGCTCCGCAGGGAGCCTGCTTCCCCCTCTCTCTGCCTGCCTCTCTGCCTATTTGTGATCTCTGTCAAATTAATAAAATCTTTAAAAAATAAAAAATAAATAAAACAGACTTAAAATGAATGGCAAAGGCACAGAGTGCCATACAAAGTACTCTCAGTCTTACCCAAATGGGTAGAGACAACTCTGGCAGACTCCAAACCATCACATAGAGACTAAACTCTCAATAGTGGCTTTCATTCAAGAGAGGTAGATAGATAGCTCCACGACCTAAACAACCACCCTCTGTAAAAATAAAATATGGAGACATAAATAAGGCCCTCTTGAGCCAGACGTACCTTTGTTTCACCTGCAATGGGGGCCACGTTGCAAACTTTCTTGGAGCGCAATGTGTTTATCACAGAGCTCTTGCCAACATTTGGATAGCCAATGAAGCCGACACTGATCTGCTTCTTGTCAGTGTGTAGCTGTTAAAGAGAATACACACCACATACACATGGTCATGAACATCCCCTCAGAAAAATAGGTTGTGTTACTTTGCTCATAAAACAAAGAACACAGGGCAAAAGTGTCACTAGAACTTGATCTAAAGCCTAGACACACACCAACTATGTCATCTGAGTGGGCTGCACATACACACGCTTATGAATCAATCAGATGTGACTCATTTCCTCAATTGTCAATGTGCTATTGTTCTTCAATGTTTTAAGGTTAAAAGTACATAGGTCGAAAATCAAAGGGAAAAAGAACTTGTTAGTCATCAGTTTAACACCATCCACAGATAACACCAACTGGCAATCCCAACACCCATCCCTACTTTTCTCTGCACAATACATTTTGCATTTTCATTGCCAAAAACAAATGACAGAAGAAAAAAAAAAAGCAACCGCAGAAGTTAGACCATTGGATGAGAGTCTCAAGGAGACCAGAACTCAACAACAAGCCTGCAACCAGCTGAGGGCTTCCGATTAAAGATGGCGGACTGAACGTCCACACCGGCCTCACTCCCTCTGCAGACTCCACTACGAGGACAGCAGTGAGAATGAATACACGGGAACCCATGGAACCCGGCATATAAAACCAAAGAATGAACTGGAAATGAGACAATAAAAACAAACAGACAATGTTAGCAAAATACTAGCGGCTAGAAAGTAGTATCTGACTTGGCCCACTACAAAGATGAAAGCTAAGGTAGGAAAACTAAAAGCCCAGCAAAAATATTGCCAAAGAATCACAAATGCCCTCAGGAACTGGCAAGACAGCTACCGCTCAGGGACTCTGAAATCAAGACCAGTGAGAAGTCCGCGGAGCAGGGACACCACTCTACCTCTCCCTCCCCCAGCACAGGCACCCAGCTTCTCTGCACCACTGCCTTTCCAGATATGGATTTTTTTGGAAACCCTGCATGCATCTCTGAAAATATCTTTCAATTTTAGATGGGAACCTAAATGGGAACCTATGTTTAGGGATAACAGCAGCTAAAGGCGAGCATTCCCAGTGTGATTACCTGAAAATCTAAGTATCGACGTCCTTCCTCCCGCTGAGTTCCCGAAACCCCGGCAGTCAAGCTTATACATCCCTGCGCTCAACTAGAACACTCCTTTACGGAGAAACTCTCAGATCCAGGAGTAAAGACCTACAGACACTGACACCGAGGGTGCCCTCCAACAAAATACTGGGTTTCTGCCTAGTTACCCTACAGTGAAGTCTATTATCAATAGTCACCCCCCCACCCCCAAACAAATAAAACTTCCATTGGGTTTTTAGTGGCTCACCTTTATATATGAACAAAAAGTAAAAAACAACCAGAAATTTAACCTGTGACTAGTACAAAAGACAGAAAAAACACAAAAAAACTGGCAGGAAACAGAGTCAATGCGGGAAGAAAGGAAAATTTCAAAATACAGTATCATTACACTTCTCAGAAACAGATGGAAGTTCATCTGTGACACAAGAAGAGAGGCAGGCCAATGCTTAAAAGTGAGAGGCAAAATAAATGTTACTAAAGAACAGCTAAATGGTCAAGTCAGAGAAACTTCCCATGATATACAGCAAAACATCACAAAGGCACCAAAGTAAAGCAAAGAACATTTAAAAATTAAACCAAGTGATAAAACCAATTTCCTGAACAAGAATAGGTGATGGGGTAGAGGGTGGGCGATCTCTAAGAAATAATACAGGACAACATCAGACAAAGTTCTGTCCAGTGCCTATCTCACTGACAGTGACTCACCTAAAACCACATCACTATAAAACTTTAAAACGGAAATTTTTTTTTGGAGATCCCAGCCACAACAGACTGGGCGTCAGAATGGCCTCGGATTTCTCTACGGCACGCCAGAAGCCACCAGGAGATAACACAGTGGTGCTCTCAGCATTCAAGGGAGAACAGTGTGAAGACAGAATAAAGGTATTTTCAAAACACAAGGTCTCAAAAAAGGTACCCTTCTAAGCTCAGCTTCTTAAGAAGCTTTTAGAAAATATGTTCCATTAAAAGGAAAAAGTAAACCAGGTTAGAAGAAAAACCAAGAAAGAAGATCCCCTGTTGGATCCCTTGATCCCACTGAACAAGGTAACCAACCCAGGAGAGAGCCACAGGAATGCTCAGGATGACGGTGAAGGACATCCCAGGAGGACAACTCTGCAGCCAGCCCGGGGGGCAGCAGTCCCGACTGGAAGGTAGGGTCCCTAACACTCTCAAAGCTCCCACTCTGCCAGCGGATTTGGTGACACATTAGTGACAAAGGACAAGGAGCTAATTAACACCAGAGAGGACAGAAGGTTCTATTAGAAAGAAATTACAATCACAGCACCATGTGGGTGACTGTGACTGATGCTCTAGGTCAAAATAATGTACACGCTGAAGGAAATGATCATCTAGCCAGATGACATATAACAACAGAGAGAGAACAGAGGGAGGGGAGTACGTGTGGGGAGAGGACAGCTGTAAGAAACTTAATACACATTTTCCACAGCACAGACTTAGCAAGTGTCCAAAATGGCAGGTGCTGAGGAGTGGGAGGGTGCAGGGTAGGGGAGATCAGAAACAGAATCAAAAGCAGGTACTAAAAATATGGAAGAAAATAAGGGAGGTAACTAACAGCCACGAGCTGAAGTGTCTGCTTCCAGGAACTGGGGAAGGGTGGGGCAGAGGATGTGCGTCCTTTGTCTGAAGCCAGGTAGAATGAATGAGACATGCCAAGACCTAACTGCAGGTACAGAATGGGAAGCTCCGAGAACATCTGCGAGGGTGACCTGGCCGCAGGGCTTCCCAGAGAAAGTGACATCAGACCAGGGATCAGCAGGGGGCCTGGGGGGTGCTCAGAAACTGCACAGGCCTGAGGGCAGAGGAGGCACTGCAGGCCTTGCAAAGCAGGATGGGGAACACAGGGGTGTGGGGGAGGGGCCGTTCTCAAGCAGAGGACAGACCATCAGGAGCCAGGGATACTGCAGGAAGGGAAGCAATGTTTGTAAAAGGTAGGGGCTACGGCTGAGCTGGAAGACACTTTCCACAATCCCTTACAACCCCAAGGCTCTAGGAGTTTTTACGTCTCTCAGACACATACTTATTATTACATTACCAAGATGGCAGAACTGAGGTGTGTAACCTAACGCAACTGGCAAGAGAAAGTCTCCCACGGACCCACAGCTACACACTCCAGGAGAGGCGGGTCAGGTCCAGTACCTTTCCAAACTGCCGGAGAAGCTGAATAAAGGCTCCTTTGCCAAAGGGGTTAGTAAGACTTGCATGGAAGGCAAGGGTCGGGTAATCCTGGGAGAGGACAGCCACCCAACGTTTCTAAAAGGCAAAGACAAGACACTTGTTTATTCGTAAGCCAAGAAAACTCATAGCTTAAGTTACACACTGTTTTTTACATACAGAGCTAAGGAAAACCTTAGCTATAATTCTTTAAAATATTTTATTTTTAAAGAATGGAAAGTAATGCTTTTTCTTTTGTCTCACAAACATGGAACAATTACAAAAACGCCTTCATCGAGACTGAACGCAACTAATGTAACAGAATGAGGAACAGGCCAGCAGCTACAGCAGCTTCTCCTCCCAAAGGGGCCATATCGCCCATCCCTTGGGTCCCGCAGCCATCCCTTCGCCAACCATCAGCGAGTAAAACATTAACTCTGCCCACGGTCAGTGAAGCACATTTTCGTTTTGCTTCCAGTGAGAAAGCTTCCACAACTACTAGGTCAAAAAGTCCAGTACTTTAAGGTCTCAGATCTCATTTGAAGTGAAACATCCTTATTGACAGAGAGCTTGGCCTCCCTCTGCAAGTCTATTCTGGATAAGCAGCCATACTTACTGTCGCCCAGGTTGGAACAAGGTCACATTTGTTAAGAACAAAAATTAGGTGTTTCCAGGGTTTTTCCTTCTTCAAGTAAGTCTCAATGTGAGGGGAACGGGTACCCATCGGATCTCTAGCGTCAAGAACTTGAACTACAACATCTGAAGAATCTATCACCTGCGATTCAAAGAAGCGAAAAGGATTTGTTTTAGTAGAGATGAGAAGTGGGAGATGGAGGACATTTAAAGGAACCTGGGAAAAATAAAACAGTGAGAACTTCAAAACATGGATAGGTTGTGGCCAATCTCAGTGTCCAATGATTGGAACTTTTTCCATCCTGTGAGTAGGAGAAACTTGTAGAATTTCAAAGAGGAAAACTAACTTAGATGTAACCCATACTACTTCACAACTACTGTTCATTATTGAATGAAGTCACTTACTTCTTAAACTTCTAAAAGTTTCTACTGTCACAGGTTTTGTGTATTCTACAAAAATCTAGAACATTTAGTTTACCTTCAGGGTATACTTTCCTGTTAGGTTACTGTTGGATTATGAGATTGTGCTGGGAAGCTTTTAGTGACCAAGAATTATCTCGAGTACTCGGATATCAAACTCAGCCAGCTGAACCAGGACTCGGGACACGCGAAGGCTCCTCCACGAACCAGTGGGGTGAGCTGGGTAAGGTACTCAACCTTTCTAGACGGGTGTTCTCATCTATAAATGACAAGGCTAAGTAACTTAAAACCCCCCCACGCAGCTCTAACCATGTATGATAAATCCAAAGTCTATGGAACATAGCTTTTATTATCATTAAAAAAAAAAGCAAAGCACAGTTATCCAGAACAATGGTAGCATGTGCTTAGCCACATCTTTCCTGGTTTTGGAGGGGAATATGGATGGAATGAACAGCAGAGTTTGTGCTTTATTTGTGAGAGCTTCCATATATTAAGATCAGTTTTCTCATATAAGATAATGAAAGCCAAAGGAAGCTCACAACAAGAAGGAACTGAAAGTCTTACCTTGTAAAGCTCACCCCATATTCTTTTGGACTGTCCCTTCTTATAGATCTCTTCTTGGGCTTCACTTCTAAATAAGAAAACACTCCAGGTGAGCAAGTGAACCCTACAAAAAGGATGTTTAGGGAGGACATGACGATGCCCCGCAGGAAAAGGGCATCAAAACTACTTGGAGATGGGGCAAAAGCAAATTTCACTGAAAAAGCCAAATGCCCATCAGTGGAGGGATGGGTTAAAAATGTGCAGTATACACAACAGACTGTTACTCGGCAACGAAGAAGAACACAGTACTGACACAGGCCACAACCTGTATGGCCCCAGCGACATTCTGGTCATGAAAGAACAGAGACTGCGGGACTGCATGTAGGACCGAGTACCTCTCAGCAGAGCAGTCAAACTGCTAAGAGACAGACCGCAGTAGGGTGGCGGCCAAGCACTAGGAAGTTACTGTCTATGGGGTGAAGACTCTCGGCTCAGGACGACATGGAACAGTTCTGGAAGCAGACAAGGAGCTGTGACGGCTGCATACCCAGATGGATGTGCCCAGTGCCACTGCAGTGCAGGCTTCCAAGGGACTGAACTGGTATAGTCTTTATGCAGTTCACCACAGTGAAAGACTTAACTTAAAAACAGTGACTCAAGGGGCACCTGGGTGGCTCAGTGGGCTAAAGCCTCTGCCTTCGGCTCAGGTCATGATCCCAGGGTCCTGGGATCGAGCCCTACATCGGGCTCTCTGCTCAGTGGGGAGCCTGCTTCCCCCTCTCTCTCTCTGCCTGCCTCTCTGCCTACTTGTGATCTCTGTCAAATAAATAAATAAAATCTTAAAAACAAAACAAAACAAAACAAAACAGCGACCCAAGAAACAGCAGGTGTTGGCGAGGACGTGGAGAAAGAAGGACCCTCATGCACCGCTGGTGGGAATGCAAACCAGGACAGAGGGTCCTCAAAAAGTTAAAAAGAGGAATGCTGTGAAATGTCTAAGACTGAGAATCACAGACCTGAGCCCCTGGTACAAATAATACATTATACGCTAATAAAAATAATAATAAAAAAGTTAAAAATAGGAATACCACGTGATCCAGTAATTACACTCCTGGGTCTCACCCAAAGAACACAAAAGCACCAATTTTGGAAAGATATGGACAACTCTATGTTTACAGCAGCATTATTTACAGTAGCCAATAGCCAGGTGGATGCCCAAGCAGCCATCAACGGATGAATGGATAAAGAAGTTGCGATATACACACACGACGGAACACCCCTGAGCCACCAGAAGGAATGAAATCGCGCCATTTGCAACAGCATGGCTGGAGCTAGAGTATAATGCCACGTGAGATCAGTCATTCAGAGAAAGACAAATACCACAGGATGCCACTCATGTGTGGATTTTCAGAAACAAAACAAATGAGCAAAGGAAGAATAGAGATGTTCTACAGTGGGACTGTCGATTAAGTACTGACATGGAAATCTTTTGTTAATAATTAAAAAAAATTTTTTTCTAAATATTTATCTAAAATAAAATGTAAGGGCGCCTGGGTGGCTCAGTCATTAAGCATCTACCTTCAGCTCAGGTCACCATCCGAGGGTCCTGGGACTGAGTCCTGCACTGGACTCCCTGCTCTGTGGGGAGTCTGCTTCTCCCTCTACCTGGCCCCCCCCGGGCTCATGATCTCCATATCTCTCTCACATTCTCGCCCTTTCTCTCTCAAATAAACAAAATTTTTTAAAAACTAAAATAAAATATTTTAAAAATATAAAGGGCAAGTTAAAATACAGTCTTAAGGGGCCCCTGGGTGGCTCAGGGCTTTTGCCTTAGGCTCGGGTCATAATCCCGGAGTCCTGGAATCGAGCCCCGCATCGGGCTCTCTGCTCTGCGGGAAGCCTGCTTCCTCCTCTCTCTCTGCCTGCCTTTGCTTACTTGTGATCTCTGTCAAATAAATAAATTTTTAAAAAATCTTAAAATACAGTCTTAAGATATTTATAAATGAACACGGAATGTAAAAAAGATCTAGAATAATATATCTAACAGTGACTGATTCTTGACCTTCTTTTGGGTATGTACCCCTATGAGAATATAACAAAGCTACTGATCCTTTTCCTCCCTCTCCCCAAAACAAATATAAGACCGACAAAACACTGGCACCTTTATGCATGTACATACATTTTCCATGTTCTCTTCAAAGGGTCAAAGGAAACTCAAAGGCCATCCGTGAATCCCCATGGTCTAGAGTCTCTGTTTAAGGAAGCCCTGACATTCAAAATTTTAACAATAATATGGTCGCTGAGATTATGAGCTCTTAATTTCTTTGTGCTGCATTTCTAATTCAACCCTATATTCTAAATTGTCTATCCTAGACTTCACTGCTGTTATAATGAAGAAAAAAAGTTTCTTTTTATTTTGGAAATGAAAAAAGAGACCTAGAAAAAACCAGCCACCTCAAATTATTTTCCGTCTGGCCCCAGCTTCACAAACTTTTCTAGTCAAAGGGAAGAACACTCTCCTTCTAGGAATTAAAGCACCAGGGCACCTGGGTGGCTCAGTCAAGTGTCTGCCTTTGGCTCAGATCATGATGCCAGGGTCCTGGGATCAACCCCTGTGTTGGGCTCCCTGCTCAGCAAGGGGGCTGGCTTCCTCTTCTCCCTCTGCCAGTCCCCCTGCTTTGTATGCTCTGTCAAATAAATAAAATCTTAAAAAAAAAAAAAAAAAAAAAGGAGTTAAAGCACTGAGCTTTAACTTGGTATTTATGTAGGTACAATAAAGGTAAAGACAATGTTCTGTTGCAGAAGAGAAAATGAGAGTGGTATGAACGTTCAAACTGTACCTGACACCAGTGTCTTCAGTGACCAAGTCACGATCCTTGCCCTGATCATAGCTCTCAGTGGACATTGTTGCATTTTCTAGAAGAGACTGCATATCACTAGCAAGTAAGTTTGGTCGCTTCCTCTGTGACTTCGGGCCAAATGTAGTTTCAAAGCTTTCAGTATCAAGAATGTGCACCTTTGAGTTCTAAAGAGAAAAGAGAATTATTCATAAAGCTAAGGAAGGCACTGAGCAAAAGCAAAAGTTAAAAACCAACCCGGGAAAGGTTTTCTTCTTTTATCTTTCCAAAGCTCAACCCATACCAAAAACTACAACATGGATGCAGCCTAGTTTCAAATCAGCCTGAAATCGCAAAAGCACTTGTTCCCCCATTCTGAAGTTCTAGAAGACTCCTTGGAGAAATACAAAGTAATATAAATAGTCAAAGCAAGTATGAACAGTTGTGTAATACTTGCCAAAAACTCTGCTTTATTTCATTTATCATAAACTACAGTCAAATGTAATTAAGGCTACAATGATGAACATTAACTTATCTTTTCGACTTTTTTTTTGAGCTTTCAGACAAGTGCATAAAATTCGCCAAATTCACAGATTTTGTCAAGGACAATCATACTCAAATTTGTGTGTTTTTTTAAACCAACTGTAAATGCCAACTTTTTCTTGGAAGTTAATTTCTTTCATGGCTAAAAGGAATTGCTTGTTTTGTAAGATGCATTTTAGTTTCAGATAACATTTTCCCTAATTTAGGTAACGTTTTTATTAAATGCACATGGAAAGTCTTCAGATGAAAAACATCTAGCAAGAGTCCAAAATAATAGTTCAGATGTGATAAAAGGAACCTGATACTAACTAGAACTTGCTGTGCCTGTAAAGGAGTTACGGGCATAGGAATTTTTGAAGCAGGATAAAAGTCAAAGTTTGAGTTAGGATCTATCACGTAACAGAATGTTAACAGCCGGCAGAGAATATCCTCAAAAAAAAAAAAAAAAAAAAAAAAAAGGCCTCTGCCCCTCAGTACAAAGCTCCTCTGTAAGCACCAGTTACTAAATGTGGATGACGAAGCCTCCCCTGTGGCTTCTGACCTTGATCCTACCCCCTCCGATTCCCAGATCCTTAAGCTATGGTCACTTTTTTTTTTTTTAATTTTTAAAAAAGATCTTACTTATTTATTTGTCAGAGAGAGAGAAAGAGCGAGTGAGCACAAGCAGGGAGAGAAGCAGGAAGAGGGAGAGGCAGGCTCTCTGCTGAGCTGGAAGCCCAATGTGGAACTTGATCCCAGGAACTTGTGATCATGACCTGAGCCGAAGGCAGACGCTTAACCACTGAGCCACCCAGCATCCCACTACAGTCACCTTTTCAGATTCTCTGACCCATCTCTTAGTTCAGTTTTACCCGCTACCCTCCCACAAGGGAACATCCCCGAACAGAAGGCTGGGTTTCACACTGGAACTAGATATTAACGTCGCCGTGAAAACTGCGATCACAGTTATCCTTGGAAATCTCACAAGTCACCTACAGAGCACACAGAGCACCGTAGACACAAAGACGTGTGCGTGGAAAGCTGTACATTGACAAGCGCCACGCAGTTAGAGGCAGTAGGGCAATAAAGGACGCAAATCAAATCAGTTACAGTATTTTTGCTGTATTGCTACAGAATCAGTGACTGTAATGTGCACGGGGCTAAAAGTTAAAGCGTATCTGATTAGACTGCCCTGTGTGGCCATCTGAGAATTAAGTTTTATAACCAGTAGTAGATACCGCACTAAAATAAATAGGGAAGGTTTTTCAAGGCCAAAGCACAAAGCTCCTCCCTTACCCTGAGCACCTAGCTGCACCAAAACCCCAGCTGAGCGCTGCAGCTGTGGGCCCCACGGACTCCGGACCAGCGACTGACGTCTGAATTTTAGAAGCACTGAACAACCGGGATGGGCAACAAAGCAATAAATCCATAATAAAAAACCTCTCAGTTCTTCTCATAAACAGGATTCAATAGTTTGTTAAAAGATGGCTTTAGGGAGAACAGACAAAAGAGAACAAGGGAAATGAGCAACTTGTCTGTGGTTCATGAATTACACTCATGTGTTTCCCTGAAAGAAAACAGTCATTCCACTAATAGGCGCCATTCTTCTCGTCTGTCATAAAACAAAGCATAATTGACAAAACCTGAGGCAATAACCAGGCCTCGGTTTTTATTTTGTTCTGCGAGTAAACAATTTTCTTTGAACTGTTTAATCCATGTATGCATGTCAATGTTTCCTTCCCCTCCTTACATTGGAACCGAGGCTTATACACTGGCTACATTTCTGGGAACTATTATTCAATACGAGTAGAAACGTGCAAACATTAGGCCATTTCTTTGGTTCTGTGTGAAACTCATTCCACTTCAAGCTGGATTCAGTCCTTACTGTCCTTCAACTCCAGCGATCATTAAGAACCAATCTGACCAGCACCCTTTCCTTCGCCGGAAAGACTTCCAAGGGTCTCACAGAAGCTGAAAGTACACAGCACCAAAGGCCTCCCTCCTACAACCCAATCCTGACCCTACATGTCCCTGAAGTCTGCTGGAGTCACCACCTAAACTAGTTTGCCTAACCAAAAACAACCATACAACTAGTATTAATAATAGCCACAGCCTATTTAGCTATCGGGCGGTGTGCTATGTGCACATTATATGCACCAAATGCCTCATCTGCATCGGATCACCCAAGGAGGCGGATTTTCTTGATTCTACAGCCACGGAAGTGAAGGCTCAGGGAGAAACCGATGAAGGCTTTAGGTCAGGGGAGAGCAAAGACTAAGTCAGGCCTGACTCCCAAGGCCCTGATCCACAAGGTACCACACCTTCCTGACACGATGCGGTTCCTACTAAGGCGAGACCCCGACAGAGGGAAAGCTTATCAGGACTGCATCAAAGCCACTCTTCTCTATGTAAGAAAGAAAGACAAAGATGGTCCAAAGGGACTGGCATCAACTGTGCCTAAGAAATTCCATTGCCAGGGATATCCTCCAACTTACATGAGGCTGGATCCGATCATGGAGAAGAGACATGGGCAACTTGCTTTGCTTCATGACAACTTTGTATGGGTCCTTCAGAACTGTGCCCATTTCCTCTTGAAATTTTTGTAATGATGACTGTTTAATCACACGTGTGTTTCCTGTTTTATAGAAGAACGTTGCCTTTTAATGAAGAAGTCCTTTTTGCTTCTGTATCCTTCTTCCCAATGGCACAGGGAAAAGCAAACCTCCGAATGAGCCTGGCTTCACCCAAACACCTGCTACGCCCATCCCATGTATCCGTTTTCAAACTCCGGGGGGGAAAAAATAAAAACAAAAAAAACTGCCTCTCCTGCACTCATAGACTATGAACTAATCCACCAACCCGGACACACAAAGGGTTTCAAGAATTTTCCAAGCCCAATTTCCTGACTGGATGAAACCGAAAAATCAACATCACTGAATGGAACGGAGATTTGACAAATGTTCGACACTTCCTGCTACATCTGGCAAAGAAATCCGGAGCCAACCAGAGCTGATCTATCAGTCTACGGAGAGAATGCTGAAGCCCAGAACCCAGGTCGCGCTGCTGCTATTTACAGTTATAAGGGTTTGAAAGGACTATTAAATTAGCCAATAAATCCATGCAAAGGAAACCAAATAAAGCTACGTAACACTACCTGGAGAACAATTTGTAAGTGAGGGGGCCCGAAACACATAGGCAACGGAACAGCATGCTGCAGCACAAACGCAGAACCCAAGGTGATGAGGGCTAAGATGCATGCGCCGATGACACAGGGCTCACGGCCTGCTGTGCACGGCCCTGAGCACCATACACAGGCTCACCCACGTAATCCCCACAGCAGTGTTCCAAGATACAGACTGTTTTTATCCTCATTTTACAGATAGGAAACCGGTGAACAGAGAGATATAGTAACTTGCCCCCAGTCACAGAAATGGAAGAACTAGGATTCACATTCAGACAGCCTGAACCTAGACCTAGTCACCATAAACAGCCACCATGATAAACATCTCTCTAAAAGTTTTCCTTGACACTTTCCTGAGTGGCAGATTCCTAGAGCGTATCCTGTCAACAGATGTAAGACACACCGAGAGGTAGCTGCCATCTGCCACCAACCACGGAGGTCAAGCACTGGGCCAATGATGGGGTCTGACCATCTGACTGCGCACCTCGCAGGGACTAAGGGAAAGCCCAGACTGAGGTGTGGGTGGGGTTTCCCAGAAAGAAGCCCTGATCCCATTCTGTTATTCTTGGGAAAGACCAAAAAGAGATCCTTCCACTGTCAGTCCAAATCCCCATTAAGAAACATTTCAAAGGAATGGCCAGCGAATGCACTTACACTTCGAGTTAAAGCTACCAACCTATCTGCAAGGCCACTCTCAAACAACCACGCTCTCCAGGCCACCAGAAAGGCAAAGATGAGAATTCTCTGGTCTGGGAAGGCTGGTCACTAACATGTAAAGGATGGGCTCATCTGTTTTAGAGGGTTCACTTACAATTAACAATGATGAACGCTCTACAAAAAGAACCTGTTTATGGGATCCACCACTACTACTACTTTTCTCAGCACTCTTCCCACCATGGGCACTTCTCAGCCCTTTCTCATATAATCCTTGACAGTTCGACTCACCCCCAAACTTCTGCCCTTTAGACACCTTTTAAGCCTACCTTTTTCCATACAGCACACGTTCAATAGAGCACAAGTGGCAGAGGCCGATACTCACCAAACCACTTAATATTTGGTTCCACTCTCGCCACTGTGCCGGAAGCCACTGTTGACTGATACTGCAGAGGCTTAATCACTTTGCCACGACTGTTCCTAAATTGAGGAAGTAACAGATTCTGGTTGATGACAGAAGAAAGGCAAGAGCAAAGTTTCCAGAACACCCTTTCCATCAAAAGGAACTTTTTTCTTTTTTTGGTTTTAAATGATCATGAAACACAGATTTCAGTAAACAAAAAGTACTTCTACATTTGAAACAGATTGTTCAAAAGTCATTTAACCTCTTGCAACAGAGCACGTAATGATTTCTGCTGGATGAATAACAAATAATGCTGATGTTTAAAAATCTGTTTATTGTTTATTTGTCTTAAAAAAAAAACCACATACTTGAGTTTTTTGGGTAATTATTTGAAGACTGGTTTAAATGAATTTTAAGTAGAGGGTGATTTATGCTGGAACTCAAAATTCTAAAACAAACAGAAGAGTAGGTGACTAAGGCAGATTAAGTTCATTGACGTTTGTGTTTTAGACACATCTTTCAGAACGGATGAAGAATCTAATTACCAAACAAATTAAGACCAGCCAGCAAAATGCCAGGCTCAGCAAGTCCTCATGGTAGAGGCTGCCTCAGCAGAACTTACAGTTGTGATGAGTTTCCAAGTGCCACAATGTTGTGATCTAAAGTTTGGCATTAAAAAAACAAGTTTTCTGGCTGCTCTCACTAACTACAGTCCTATATGCTTTGTTAAAGAAACCAGATTTCTACTTGAGGGATATTTAACTTGAGATTTAATGCGCTATCCGTGGAGGCTGAGGCCGCTGAGGAATGAAACCTCCTTTGGTCGTACAGTGTTGTGACACAATCACTATTTCACCACCCGCTACCCACGTCTTGAACCGAAAATTCGCCATCTTTCTTAACAGCACCCCCATAAGACGATATATGAAAATATGCTATTCCTATCTGGGGGAAGAGGGGGTGGGGATTAGGTCTGAGCTAGGAATCCAAGGCACGAAGGAAAGGACAGGATGGCAGTGTGGAATACTCACCTGCGCTCCTTTTGCCGGTACATATTCAGGCGCCGGATTGTGGCCCGGTCCCTCATGTTTTGGCCTCCTGCTCCCTGCACTCGATCTAGGAAAGACAGAAGTAGACCGCAAACTATTTGATCACCAAGTTTAAGTATGGTCGCTGCCTCAAACACACTAACTAATTCACTCAAAGTAGGCATGCTGCCACTTTGCTGCAAAATGTCTACTCTCTCCCTATATCATTCCAACAGAATTCTTATCACTGGACGCTACCTGGTCTGACAAAGCTGACCTAATCTTTGATCCTCAGTACGACAGTGTTTGGTAAGAGTTGATCATTTTGAGTATTAACTGTGGCACTGTGGGACCCACATTTACAGCCATCGCCTCACGTAATCCATGGAATAATCCTATAAAGAGAGA
This sequence comes from Mustela erminea, assembly GCF_009829155.1. Lineage (NCBI taxonomy): Eukaryota > Metazoa > Chordata > Mammalia > Carnivora > Mustelidae > Mustela > Mustela erminea. The sequence continues at coordinate 81,136,823 of NC_045623.1, read as the reverse complement.
TACATTATCCTCATTCTGCAGGCTAAGAAACTGAGGCACAGGCGTCAGGCACCCTGCCCACGATCACACAGCTAGATAATGGCAAAGTGAGAATTTGAACAAAAACATTCGATCGCCATCTATGCTCTGACTGTGGGTCTCAGCTGAGCTGGCTACATGCAGAGACCACGATTTTGATACTTAAGTGTTCCTTATGTACCAGTTTCTTAATTTCCTAATGTTTTAGTTTAATCAACAGCTAAGTAGGGATTTTTGCCTTACATCTTGGAGAGAAAGAGAAGGACAAATAGGCATGCTGATACTAGCCTAGCTTTTCTTTTTGGGGCTACCTTCAAGTCACCTACCCCTGAAGTGATACAGTAGAAAACAGGCTGAAATCCCAGCACTGGTGCTTCTACTGCTCACCAAGTGTGCCAACCGTGATGAGCCACTTCCCAATCTTGGCCCCACCTCTTCACCTATATTGTAACTTCTCAGGGCCCTTTTGGGTCTAACAGTCTAAGATTCCAGTCTACACCAACTGAATAATTTATCAGCAATCCAGAGAAAACATTCCATGGGATTTGTTCAAGTCCTCAAAAACTTTAAACCAGGGACGCTTGGGTGGCTCAGTTGGTTAAGCAGCTGCCTTCAGCTCAGGTCATGATCCCGGGATCCTGGGATCGAGTCCCACATCGGGCTCCTTGCTCGGCGGGGAGCCTGCTTCTCCCTCTGCCTGCCTCTCTGTCTGCCTGTGCTCGCTCGCTCTCTCTCTCTTCCTCTGTCTCTGGCAAATAAATAAATAAAATCTTTAAAAAAAAAAAAAAAAAAAAACTTTAAACCATATTTTAAAACAAAGTTCTGGTAACTAAACCCAATAGAAAGGACTCCCCCAAAGACTACCTTGTTCATCCTGCAGGTGCAAACTCAGCAAAACTCATAAACATCTCTAAAAACATCTTTATTGAAATGTTCATTAGTTATCTATCTGTAGGGTTTTCTGTGCCCTTTACCAGGTGGGATGGCTCCCAAGAGCCAAAGTAGGATCCCTATCTCATTTAAATGGTCCAAGCAAGAGTGGCAGGCAAGTGTGGTCAAGTGTAAAACGCCAGCTGGGTCGACCTACTTGTAATCTGATTTTACCTAATTTACTGCTAACAATTCCCTGAGCTGGAAAACTGTAATCATACAAGACTGAAATACGCTGGGGGAGAGGGAGAGGAACAGGAGAGGAGATCAAGATCACTGTCCCTTCCAACGCAGAGCTTCCCAGTCTCCGCACCTCACAACTGGAGACGCCCCAAGGATGTCAGGCCTAAGTGTTCACTTTTCCCGACGTTAGACAGGGTGCCTGGCACCTGGCCCTGAGAAGCGTTCAAGACGACAGCACTCCTCAGTGCCTCCGAATGAAAAAACCACCTTCTCCTTTCTCGTCCCCAGTAGCCGCTCGGCTCGAGGCCACTCCAAGCAACGCCGCCCGAGTGTCCCTCCTTCCCCAACGACCTCCTCCTAGCCCTCCCCACCAAACTTCCTCCAAGCTCCACCCTCCGCGAGCCCCGCCGCCGGTACCAGGGTTTGTGCTGGCCTTGGAGGGGTTGATGGTGCTCCGTCCTTTGTACTTGGGCTTCACCATCTTGCCGACGGGACCGGAACCGGAGCGCTAGGCCAGGTCTTGGACGAGTACACGAACTCCTAACTTCCCAGGCCCTGCAGTACACGACCCTCAGGAACCACGCTTGACCACGTGGGCGCGGGCGACGTCACTTCCGCTCGCGGGCCCCTTGCTTCCCCTGAGCGACTTCCTGCGAACGCGCGGCGCGCGCCGCCGCTCTCCTGACTCCGCCCCCGTCCCCGTCGCTTAGCCGTCACCCTGCGTGAAGCCCCTGCCCCTTTCGCTGCCTAGCAACCGCCAAGCTGCTCCTCCCCAGCGGCTGCCTAGGTGCCCGGCACGCGCTGCCCCGAGCTCCTAGTGGGTCCACCCCCACTTCCCAGATCAGTAGCACAAGCTTAAGTTCGATTATCTCCTGAGGTTGTCCTATAGCCCTTCCAAAAGTGCTGACCATATAGCAGCCAAGTATCAGTCATACCTCGTCACCCTTCTTAAAACTCCAGTCGCGCATCATCACACTTAAAGAAAGAGAGAGGGGCGCCTGGGTGGCTCAGTGGGTTAACGCCTCTGCCTTCTCCTCAGGTCATGATCCCAGGGTCCTGGGATCTAGCCCCGCATCGGGCTTTCTGCTCAGTGGGGAGCCTGCTTCCTCCTCTCTCTCTCTCTCTCTGCCTGTCTCTCTGCCTACTTGTGATCTCTGTCTGTTAAATAAATAAATAAAACCTTAAAAAAAAAAAGAGAGAGAGAGAGAGAGAGAAACTCAAAACTCCTAGCCATCCCTACAGAATTCTGCAGGATCTGGCCCCTGCCTATTTATCCGACCTGATTTGGACCTCCCTCCCTCTGATTATTCTGACATTTACACTGGATCCGTCCCCCTGAGTCACTCTTCCTTGAACCTTTCATAGCAAGTTCCTTGTGGTCATTCTGTTCTTGACTGGGATGTCACCTACTGGTAGGGCTGCAAGATTTTACAAAGAAAAAGACAGGATACCCAGTTAAATTTGAATTTCAGATAAATAATAATGTTTAGTGTAAGTACGTCCCGTGCATTATTTGGGACCTAATTTTACTTTAAAAAAAAAAAGTAATAGTGTATCTGAAATTCACAATTATCTGGGCATCCACGATTTTATCTGGCAGTCCTTTCTACTGGGAGAAGACTTTCCTGTCTGTCCTTTCCAAATCAGCCTTCTTCTGCCCTTCAGCAGTTATTCTGTTTTATTTATTTCATGGCATTTATCACTAGCTGAAATTATGTTATTTACAGGTTTATCTGAGCTTCTCCAAAACTAGAATGTAAGTTTCTTGAGAGCAGAGATCTTGTAAGTTTGTTCACTACTGTAACTTCAATACTTAGACTAGGACTTGACATACAGTAAAGTCTTCATAAATATTCACAGAATGAAGGACTGAATAGATGGTGTTTTTAGCTGTTGTAACAAAATACTGTGGACCGAGTGCCTTAAGCAACAAACATTCATTTGTCACAGTTCTGGAGGCTGGGAAGTCCAAAGTTAGAGTGCCTGCATGGTTGCATTCCTAGAACTCTCTCCCCAGCTTGCACACAGCTGTCTTCTCGCTGTGTCCTTAGAGTGGAGTGAGGAAGACTGTGGTCTCTTTTCCTCTTTTTATAAGGGCACTAATCCCATCACAGGGGCTCCACCCTCAGGACCTCATCTAAACCTAATTACGTCTCACAAGCCAACACCCTCTTGCTGGGAATTAGAGCTTCAGTGGATGAATTTTAGGCGAACACGAACATTTAGTCAGCAGCAGACGGGAATGCTTCTTGCCCTGAAGGTAAAACCCAGCAGTTGTTACTTCTACAGCCAAAATACGGAAAATCTCTAGATGCTTGTGTTTCAACCAAGAAGGCCTCCCTCTGTTTTTCGCCCTTCAAGTTGTCAGAAAGTGCCCAACGCTGTGCCTTGCGGATAGGCCAGAAATGAGGTGGTTAGGCGGGAGGAAGGTGGATTCCCACCAGTGGTGTAGCTCGGTCCCTAAAAACAAACAACTTGGTATAAAGAAGGTACTCTGTGGGGTGGGAGTGGAGGGATGATCGAGTCTTTATTTTCTGAGTCTGAAACAAACCAAAACAACAAACCAAAAAACATTCTTTGGAGAGCAAAGGCAGGTTACGTCCTGGACAGCAGTGGGAAAGACCTTCTCTTCCTTGAGATTCCCTTTTACTGCCCCAAGGACAAGTATCATGAGATTAAACACAACTTTGCCGCAAAGGCCCTGACCCAGACGTGGTGTCCCAAGGGAGTGTTTGAGTGACGGTCAGAAACAACCTCATTACCCAGTGAGGATCCAGAGATTGTCCCCCTCTTCCTCACACTGTCCCTTTGCCCCCCCAAAATGGGTGTAATAGCCCACTCCTGGAGAAAAGACTAGGATAATGTGTTTCTGATGCCTCAGTTTGCTTCGAACCAGAATAAACACGAATGGCAAAAATCAGCCCATGAGCTCATTCAGGCTTTGATCAGAGACATAATTTCATTATGAAATTTTGAATCAGGCTGTTGTGAAGTCTTGCCAAGGAGTTTCATTTTCCCAGATGATATGGTGGGTTGTTTCTCTCCTGTTCTCATACTCAGCTGCGTTTATCGTACGAACTTCCCATCTATTTTTATAATCTGACCCATCAATCCTTTTACAAGTATTTGCCGATCCCAACAACCAACCTCAGTTCAACTGGCCAATAATACGTTTGATCTATGAAGGTCAGGCCAAAGTTGTTGGTTTGATTTGCCTGCCCTGCTCATGTAATTGTAATACATTGACCATTTTTCACCCTCCTTCGTCCTGTCATAGTCACCAGAGGAGGCAAGACGCACCTCCAGGCCTGTGATTCCTCAACTTTTAAACAGATGTATTTATTTAACTACCCTGAAAGGTTACAGTATGGTCATTTGAATTACGGTATATGAAAGCATTACAGACATGCTACACATCATGCATATGGGCTGTCTGATCTTTTCCTCCAGACCTATGGTTAGACCTTCCTTTCCTGACTCTGGAGCCTCCAGATCCCTGGAAGCTTGCTCCCAGGAACCACAGGTTGATCTGAATGAGAAGATCGCAACAGGAAGCGGCTGGAGATGCCACCTTTCTGATACAGCCTCGTGCCAAGTTCTGATAGGAAAGACGGGGCGGCCGTGTTCACAGGAACTGGAGAATCTTCCTTGACCTCACTTCTTTGTTCTGTAAAAACGTTTTCTTTAGGATCTAACGGGCAAGTAACAACAGCAGCTTCCTCAGTAGCATTTTTCAAAGTGTAGTCTGAAGACCACCAGCATCCTAGAACCACATGGGAGAGCTGATTACAAATGCAGACTCCTGGGTTTTGCCCCAGAGCTACCGAAATCAAACTCACTGGACCTGGAAAGGGGGTGGGGTGGGGTAAGATATGCATTTTAATGAGCTCCTCAGGTAATTCTGGTATGCAGCAGATCTGAAAAGCAATGGCTTTCCCCAAAGTCACCCTGAGGCTTTCTGACAACTGACCAGAAGGCAACCCTAGGAGCACAACACCCTCCTTCCCCACCTGTCTTAAATCCCTTTTTCTTGCAAAGCCAGGGTGAGGAAGGCTGCAGCAGTGTCTAATGCACTCTGAAAATATATGTCTTGGCTCTTTCCCAAATGCCTTGATATTTATGCTGTAGCCCGAGGGTCGTTATCCTTTGGCAACGCTCCATTGTAAGGCCATTAGCTCTTAATTAATGCCAGCTTGTTGGTTTATCCTTCCCAGTTGAACTGAGAGGAGGCTTCTCTATTCAGTCCCCTGTGTCTGTCCTCTGGCAAGTCCCTGATGAATTGCCCCCACCGGCTGGGACCAAGGCTTGGGCCCCTGGCTGGCTGCTGCTCAGTGTGAAACAGTTTTGGGGCCCTGCATCCCCCCCGCACCCCCACCCCAACCCCAGCAGAGGGTCTGGGACTCTGGAAGAACAGAGAAGCCCTCGGAAGATATGGTTCAGAGTTTCGTTGTTTTGTATCATCTGCATAAAACAAAAAGAAAGAATCCTCGGTCTATAACCTCAATGTTTCATAAGGGAATACAAGAAAAAGAAGGTGTGTTAACTTTGAGTTTTGTAGGCTAGGTTGCCCACTGTTTTCCGTCTAGGATGCCTGGGAAGTTTGGGGTCAAGAGTCCAGCAAGCTGGTAGGCCGAGGGGGCTCACCTCTGGGAACCTCAGGAAGCTTCTCCACATGAGCAGTGTATCTGGTCACCACTTCTAAGTGGGAGAAACATGGTCTGTATTGGTCTTGGCACTCATCGTCTTGCTGGGCAAGGAGCTCTTCAAAAAGATCCCTAGATTAAGCCTCAGAAAAATAACTAGCAGCATTTTGGTCCTTTCTATTGCTGAATCCCTGTGGCCCTCAGCAGATTCTGCTTATGAAAATCTGAGAAGCAATTTTATGAGAGGCTATTAATGGCTTCTAATTTTCGGCCTAGTTTAGATAACTCGAGATTGCTGGCCGCGTCCCGATAAATGGATCCAGAACACACACTGATGTGGGAATTTAAAGTGTAATTCCAAATCGTAGGTAATTGTTTAAGCTCCGAAGAGACTGAAGGGTCCATATTAAGTCATCTCCCCAGGATCAGTGTGTTTCCTATTACACTCGATATCTATCTGTCCAATGATCCTTTTGATTTTTAAGCCGTTAGACTAAATCTGTGTGTAATTCTTTACCCCCTCTTCTCCTGCCTACCTCCCCCCTTTTCCTTAGGAAAACACTTCTAAAAATGTTAACCAGGTCCCTTGGATTGTTTCCAGAAGAATAATGTCACATTCAAGAATCTGCAAAGTCAACTCCTAAAGCCAGGGTGTCAGAGGGCCTCTGTCTGTCAGAAGGTCATTCTTGCCCTAGAGGGGGCTTCTGCCCAGCAAGACACTAAGGTTTTCCATGGCCTCCTGCAACCCTCTTGCCCCCTTGTCTGGTCTAGTCTAGACTGGAAACAAAATCTGCCGCCCGACGTAGAGACGAAGGCTGAGGTGTAGAAGAAAGTCAGGATGAATATACCTTTTCAAGCAGCAGAGGAAGAACAGATGAAAATTTTGATTTATGTAACTTTATAGAGGCTTGATTAGAAAATGACAAGTCTGCCACTCCCCCACCTTGGTGGGGTGGAGGGGGGAGCAGTCCTTCTGACTCCATGTAAAACCAGGTTGCAGGAAAATTCCAAATGCTTTAAAGTTCCCTTTGAGAGACTTCAGAGTTGATCATTTTGCTTCCTAACAGAGTGCCTGGACATGATGTGCCCAGGACCCAGGGACCTAGGTTTCTGCTGCGTACCCCTCATCCCGCACCCCCACCACGGGTGTACCAGGCATAAACCAAGGAGTAGGCAAACCACAGCCTGCCCACCAAATCCTACCAGCTGCTTTTTTTTTCTATGACCCACAAGCTAGGAATAATCTTTACATTTTTAAATAGTTGAAAGAATCAAATAAGAATATGGTTTTCTTGGGTCAACTGGGTGGCTCACTTGGTTAAGCATCTGACCCTTGATAATCAGCTCAGGTCTTCACCTCAGGGTCATGAGTTCAAGCCCCACGTTGGGCTCCATGTTGGGTGTGGCGCCTACTTAAAAAAAATAAAGTTTGGGGACGCCTGGGTGGCTCAATTGGTTGAGCCGCTGCCTTCGGCTCAGGTCATGATTCCAAGGTCCTGGGATCGAGTCCCACATCGGGCTCCTTGCTCGGCGGGGAGCCTGCTTCTCTCGCTGCCTCTGCCTGCCTCTCTGCCTGCTTGTGTGTACTCTCTCTCTCTATCTCTGGCAAATAAATAAAATCTTTAAAAATAAATAAATAAATAAATAAATAAATAAATAAAGTTTTGTGACACGTGAAGATGACATGAAATGCGAGTTTCAGTGTTCATGAAGTTTTATGGGAACACAGTGCCACCATTGGTTTACATGTGATCTACACCTGCTTTTTTGCACGGCAAGGACAGAGACAAGTAGCTCTTGGCTCTCTGTAGGAAAAGCTTGCCCATACCCCATGTTAGGGGTCTGGTGTATGCTCTGTGCATGGAGCAGCAATGTACCTGACTCTAGCGGGCTGTCAGTTGCCACTGCCCTCCGAGAGTGAACCCTGTCTGTCCCCATGTGAAGGTACATTTAGGTTTGTTTGTTTGTTTGTTTGTTTTTTCTTGACCAGGGGATTCAAACAAGGGGGTTGGCTGCACCCCCGAATGCAGGTGATACTAGTGGATTAGCAGAGGACTCTCTACAGAGGTTTACATTTCCTGGGGAGGGGGCAGAGGGACCCTTGTGAAGGGGGGTCTGGATGGAGCAGCACGGGTCTATCAGTCCCCTGGCAGATCCCTGGGATTATTTTTCTGGACCCCAAAGAGAATGAAGCTTCAACCAGAAATCCAAAGAGCCCCTTTGCCCAGGGTCTTTATGGGACCACCTTTGGGGACCTTGAGGCCAAGTATAACCCAGGTAGAGAAGAGACTCTCAGCTTGGCCCAAAGTGGCTCTGGTATCTGGGAATCTTCAGGAGCTTCTCTCAGCATGGGCGACTGTAGGAACAGAGCATTGCGAGGCAGTCCCCGTCCCTGTGGCCCGATGCTGGCCCCCAGGGTGGCAGCCATGCTAAAGCATTCTTGAAGAGCTTCATGAGAAATGGACCCTGGTGAGGGGCTGAAGGGGAGAGGCAGAGCCTGGCAGGATGGCTGTGAGGCCCCTCTTGGCATTAGTGGTGAGCTCATGGGATCTGTACCCTAGATCCCATTCCTCTTCCCAATAAACAAGTGAGATCTGAACAGGCTGGAAATCACGGCATGAGGAAGAGCATGTGCAAAAAATGTGAGTTTTCACCCCGCGGGACGGTCGTCCAGCCAGACTTCCTGTGTTCTGGTCCTGCCTCCACCATTCACCAGTTGTGTGCCCTTGGTCACATACCTTCACCAATTTATGTCTCGGTGTCCTCATCGGCAAAATGGGCATGATCACAGAATTCACCTGGCAGGGCTGGGCTGAGGATTAAGTGAGGCGATGCACGTAAAAGGCAGAGAGTAGTTGACACTACTCTCTGATTAAACGTTTTGCTATGATTATTACTAGTATGCTTCCGACAGCACACACACCTTGCTGGGATGTGGGTTAGAGCAGAGAATGCAGCAAGGAATCGCACAGTCCCTGCTCTCAGGACCTGGCATGTGACTGGGGGCATCGACGTGGGTGTGTTTCATACGGAGAAGGGAAGAGATAGCCGCAAGGGGAGGAACATCTTTGCACAATTCTTCGGTCTAGGTATGAGATATAAGTAGAAGATCCCCAGATAAGAGCAAGGGGAAAGCACATTTTAGGAGGAGGGAACAGCACAGACCAAAAAACTCTGAAAGTTAATTTGTACAGCCCCAATGAGTAGTTCTCAGTAGATCAGTAGACAGGAGCGGGGAGGGAGTGACTGGTGATGATTGACAAGCTGGGTTGTCCCCACTGGTGGTGGCCAAATGACCAAAAGATCAAGGTCAGGTTTCTTTTGGTTCAGGGTCCTCAGGAACTTTGCTTTTGGCCTCATTTTTTCTCCCAGAAGGAAAAAATAGTCACGATCAATAAGTATGCTCTCCGGGGATAAGAGGACAACAAACCCACTTAAGGGGGACCTTCTCATCCATTCACTTTTTTTTTTTTTCATTCATTCAACAAACATCTAAGCCAAGTGCAATTGGTGGAAAACTCAGGGGAAATACGGGCTGGGAAGAACATCAAAAGGAAAGGTGGGAAGGGCCCCAGAAAAACTCTCGGGAGAGCAGAAATGCCCACTCGGCCGACATGAAGAGCAATCAGGAGGACCAGAAAGTTGAACAGGTTGTTTGGTTTGTGTTTTCTTTTTTCTTTCTTTCTTCTTTTTGTTTTTAAAGAGGGAACTAGGCAAAGGTAAGCCATGGGAATGTGATGATGAGAATGTGCTTGTGAGAAATCGAGCCGAAATGTCTGGGGACATTCAGTTGGTTTGGTGGCAGGAAAAGAATTATAAATATGCATGGTAGGAAAATACTTCCTACAATAAAGTACCTTGTGAGAGCAAGTGAGAGGGCAGGAGAGAATTCAAACATAGTCTATCGGCAGCGGTCCTGCCCCTGGGAGAAAAACCAAGTATAGATTCGAGGTGGTTGTTGCCAGGCTCCCAGACCCCGGGGCGGATCCCAGGAGGGCTGGACAGGATGGGTTGGTTCTCTGTATCTCACCGGCACAGGCTGCTGCTGCTGGGCCGTCATTAGGCTTTTGTGTCCCAGGCGCTGCTCCCCACCCTCCACTCGGAGCCCAGCACTTGCGGTGGCCCCAGCAGGCCCTAACGCCACTCAGTGCCGAGAGGGAGGTGGCCCTGGCTTCAGTCCAGTCCCAGAGTGCGGCTCGCTTTGGGCTTTGCTCTGTCACGGGCTCCCCTGTCCCACAGCGCCTTGGATCCAGGGAGCCCCAGAGCAGCCCAGGGCCATTAAGGGTGTGGTTTCCTCATGCCCCTGGCGGTCAAGAGCACAGAAGCCAGCGGCTGGCTCAGCTCAGGAACCATTATCCAAATGCAAAGCTCTCAGAGATAAATAAAAGCAGTGACAGAGATGTTCAGATTAAAATGCCAGGTTCTGGGGTGCCTGGGTGGCTCAGTGGGTTAAAGCCTCTGCCTTCAGCTCAGGTCATGATCTCAGGGTCCGGGGATCGAGCCTCGCATCCAGCTCTTTGCTCAGCAGGGAACCTGCTTCCTCCTCTCTCTGCCTGCTGCTCTGCCTACTTTTGATTTCTCTCTGTCAAATAAATAAATAAATAAAATCTTTCTTTAAAAATAAAATAAAACAAAATGCCAGGTTCTGCTATCATGAACCGGCTATTCACGTGGCCTTCACACGGAGGCCCTCCTGTGTCCATCCTCCAGCATGAGACGGTAGAGTTCAACAGCCCGAGTGTCCATCCTTGTGTGTGCCCAGGACAGGCACGGGCCCACAGACCCAGAGCTCACGGATCCACCCACCCCACCGCCCGAGCCTCTTCCATGTCGGTGTCTTGCTGCAGCTCCTGATCCTTGACAGGACACTTCTCATGGTCCCTGGGATTGTAATATCCTTATTGTGACCACCTTTGCCAAGTGAGCTTTCCAGGGCTGGCCTGGGAAAGCACTTTTCTTTGTTCCTGGAGCTGTCAACTTGTTTGACAGGCTTGGATCTGGTCTGGCTGTTCCAGCATCACTTAACCCCCTCTGCTGCCCCCAATCCCTGATTCCCGCCCCCCCAATCCTGTTCCCCTGCCCTGAAGGCTGCCGGCTTATTCCTTTTGGAGATGAACTCATTGTTGACTTTAACTCACTTCGATGTTTCCCAGGGAAGCATGCTGGCGGGAAGCCCACCCCAGCTCCTTGAAGAAGACAGCCGGGCTAGTGCCAAGACTGGGTGCCAGGGGCCTCGGAACTGCCAAAATGCCTCCCATTTTATGGATAGGCCTGGCTCGACCTGAACACATTCCAAGTATTTAATCAGCAGCAATGGTACATATTGGGTTGCAGAGGGAGCCCTCAGAAGCCAGCCTTTTCGGCCAGAGGAAGGAGCTGGCCTTCTCCATGGGCCAGGCTGACGCTCAACAGATGGCGAAAGTACACCCCAATCACAATAATCAATAATCAAAGTCTGGCAGCTGGTGTGGCCTGGCCCGAGGGGCCCTGGGGGGCTTGGCTCTGCCTTCTTTCCCACACCAGCCTGAGTCTAGCCAGGAATCCATCTCACCCACCTCCCTGCACCAAGCTCCGGGAGAGCGAACAGGCAAGGGAGGAGCCATATTTCACATACTTTCTCTTTCAAAATGTAGCTCTGTTTCGCAATTTCCTACTTAAGTTCTGGAAGGCTCTAGGGTAAGACCCAAGCCACCTTCTCTCGCCACCGGCCCGGGTCTTTTATCCTTCTTACCACCGACCTGGTGGCAGGCTGGAGGTGCCAGAGAAAGGGGGTCCCAGTTCGGCATGTCTCCCACCTTCCCTGTCCGTGGCTTCACGTGCAGGGTCTCTGCGGCCATGCTAAAGGAGCCTCAACCAAGCCTCCAGCCAAAACCTGTTTATTCTTCAACCCGTGTCGGTTCTTTGCCTCGGGAGAGCCAGGAGGTACACCACACCAAAGCAGGTGCGCCCAGCTCTGGTATGCTCGGCCTCAGCAACCCCGGGGGGAAGCTAATCTTTAGATCTCCTCTACTCTCCTAGAACAAGGCTTTTGTTCCCGTTCACTTGTACTAGCCAGACAGGGCTCTAACCCCTTTGCTGTGAACCTCTTTAATCCTCCAAAATGGCACTTGTGCTCTCTGGTGGCTTTTCCGCTTCCTTACCACCTTCGGGGGGGTTTCGCCAGCGGTCCGCGTAAGTCTGGTCTGGACCACAACTGGAGGAGTCGGGGCATGGAGGCGGCACCTCTGTGACTGGCCCTGGCTCAAAGGCTTGAATGGGGCCCAGGAAGTTGACCCTTTTCCTAAATTCTCTCTCAGTCCTTCCAAACCAAACCAAACCAAACCAAACAAATCAGAGAGGGGGGAAAAAACCACCTAAAAAAACAAATCCAGAAAACAACTCCATCACTCAAAATACTGAAGTGGAAAACAAATCCATGCTCTAGAGACTTGGTCTGAAACATACCAGAGCTGGCACTGGGTAAGGTGGCCAGAAATGTCTTAGTCCAAGCAGAAAGGTGACCCTGTTGAGGGCAAAGCTAACACTTCCCAAATGACAATGTGGGAACATAAGAGCCACATATGAATCATGGGTTGTGTTTGCCTAAACCGGGGAGTAGGGTTAGGAATCTCGACAGGACTCCCTCTCTCTAGCACCTGCTCACTCTAAAACGTACCAGGTGGGACTTCTGGCCAACCCATACAGTCTCCAGGCCCAGGTGAGCTGCTTTGGGGGCTGCGTGCAGGTAACTGAACCCCATCATGAAAAATATACCTTGTCGCCAGCTCAAAAAACAAAAACAAAAACAAAACAAAACAAAAAACCATTTTTAGTCTTGAAAGGATAAGAGTGAGACAGGGGTGAGACAGGTCCGGGCGGGCTAACTTTTCAAGGAGGGACTGGAGTCCCACCGGGAAGCAACCAGCATATTGGTATCAGGAGACTTCCCTCCCACCAGTAATTCTGCAGGTGTGGAAGCTCAGGACCCACAGAAGCCCTCAAGACCCACAGAAACCCACATTATGTTCCCTTGCTCAGTGGCCTAGAGCTTCACGAGCAGCTCTAGAAGGCACGAGGAGATGATGCAGAGAAGGTGAATGCCTTCGAGTGTCGCCAAGGTGACGCAGGAGATGCAGGAGGATTCAAATTATTCCAGGTTCTAAGATTCTGATTTTTGCTTTGATGTTGTTTTAGAGGAAAGCTTAAGGCAATGCTTCTCAAATGCTTAACATGCATGTGAAGGACCTGGGGATCTGAGGCAGATTCAGAGTCTTTAGGTTGGGGAGGGGAGTGAGATTCTGGACTTTTAGGCTCTGAGGTTGCTGATCCACGGCCACACTTTTGAGTATCCAGGACCGAGGGGATCTGGGACATTAGGGCACGTCAGAGCCAGAGGCAGCCAAGATGTGGAGGGGCTGAGGCTGATGCCCAGAAGAGAGGCAGAACCACAGAGAGACTAGAATCAGAGGCTGAGGTAGGAAAAGAGAAAGACACAATGGCGAAAAGAGGGACAGACAAGGAGAGAGTCAGAGAAACAGGGAGGGGCAGAGGCAGAGACCAAAACCGGAGATGGAAGACAGATGACCAGAGAGATGGCAAAGATAGCACCAGGGTCAGGGAGAGGGGGCTGTGGGCAGCCGGACCCCCCACGATATAGCTCAGCCTCCAAATCCTGGCCTGCAGTGCGGGGGCTATCCGGTATGGATGGGAAGAGCCCTGCAGAGGGTCAGGTGCCCACACCTGAGGTCCCCCACCTTCCAAACCTCCATCCTTCCCTCACCTGCACCAGCCTCTCCTGGCTCCCGTCTAGCTGTCCCGTCACTGGGAGCCCTCCACTACTGATTTTCCCTTTCCTTTCCCGTGGATTCAGCCTCTTTCTCTAAACTGGACGCTTCCCAGTGGGTTTTAAACATGTTCAAGTCTTTCCCACCTTAAAAAAAAAAAAAAAAAAAAGAAAAAAGAAAAGAAAAGAGAAGGGAAGGGAAGGAAAAACGACTCTCTCCACCCTCATCTCTCTTTCCGGCCCCTGTCGGGCTTCTCCCCATTTCTCAGCTAAACTTCCTGAAGGAATGGTGCGTACTGATTTCGGCTCCCGCGCCTGCTACGAATGGCTCCTGTTGAGGTTACCATCGGCACACGAGTTGTAGGTCTGATGGACAATTTCCAGTCTTTGTCTGCTTGGTCCCTGAGCACCTTAGGCCCTCGTGATCTCTCTCCTGCTTGAGGACTCCCTCATTCCCTCTCCTCCTCCTGCTCTGCCTTCTCTGCTGATTGATCCCCATCTTCGGAAATCTGGACCTGGAGGGTCGCACAGCTGAGTCCCCCAGCCTTCTCTTCCTCCAACTCTCATTTTATGCTCTCTCTTCCAAACCCTCAATTACCTTCTCTACATCAGTTCATGCTCCAGCTCCAACTTGCCCTGTGCGGGCTAGACCTTCGCTTGTGTCTACACACTATCTACTCGCCATGGTCACCAGGATGTCTCAAAGTCACCTCGCACTCAACATGATCAAAACCTTGTCTTCCCAAACCAGGCTTCCTGACCAGTTTCCCATCTCAGAACACTGAACCATCCCCCTGGGGGTGTTCGAGCCAGAAATGGAGATTTTGTGCTTGACCCTTTCTCTCCCCTTCTTTCCTCTTCCACCTCCAGTTTATCACTAAACTCTGCCACCTTTATTCTCCAAATGCCTTGTGACTTTATCCATCTCTCCATTTCCACCTTAGCCTGTATCTGCAACACCTCTCGCCTGGATGACAGCAATAGCCCCCAACGCAGCTTCCCTTCAATCTGCCTTGTACACTACAGCCATCAGAATCTGTATTTGTATTTGTAAAATACAAATCTGTTCATCTTGGTCTGCTGCTTAAAACTCTTTAGCAGCTTCTCTGGCTCTGAGAATAAAGACCCAAATCAGGGGCGCTTGGGTGGCTCAGTGGGTTAAGCCTCTGCCTTCAGCTCACGTCATGATTCCAGGGTCCTTTGATCCAGCCCCGCATTGGGGGTCTCTGCTCAGCAGAGAGCCTGCTTCTCTCTCTCTCTGCCTGCCTCTCTGCTTACTTGTGATCTCTGTCAAACAAATAAATAAAATCTTAAAAAAAAAAAAAGACCCAAATCCAGGAGACCTTTCTAGAATCATCTTACTTCACTTGTCCTCCAGACTTTCCAGCTATATTGGTCTTCTTTCAGTTCCTTGAACACCAATCTCCCTTCTGCCACAGGACATTTGCATGTGCAATGCCATCTATACAGAGCTCTGCTGTCCAACACAGTAGCCACTAGGCACATGTAGCTAGTGAGCCCTTGAAACATGGCTGGTACAACCAAAGAGCCAAATTGTTAATTTACTTAATTTTAATGATTAAATTTAAAATTTAAAATTTAGTCAATTCAAATTGTTGGAAAATTTTTAACTCTTCCTGAAGGAGGAATTCAGTATGTGAGTCTACTTTTCCATTTTTATGAAATCTAAATACAAGTCAAGTTATTTCTGGTGAAAATTTAGTGTCCAAATTAAGATACGCTGTGAAGTGCAAAAATACACAGAATGTTGAGGACTTAGTTTGGAAAAAAAAAAAAAGGAATGTGAAAGATGTTAATAATTTTTATATTGATTACATGTTAAAAAGATAACATTTGAGCATATACTTGGTGTCATAGTAATTAAATTAATAAATGGCTATAATTAAAATGAACTTCACCTGTTGCTTTTTTACTCATTAGATGTGGCTACTAGAAAAATTTTAAATTATGTCAGTGGCTCATCTGGTATTTCTATCAGACAGCACTGGTCTAGAACACCATCCCTTGTCTTTGTCCTAACACCTACTCATCCTTCAGAGCTCGGCTCAAATACCACCTCCTCTGGAAAGCTTCCCTGAGATAAAGCCTTATTTTTATTTACCTTTATAGCTCTGTGTATGTGCCAGTAGTTGCCTGGTCTTAACCCTACCCATTGGTAATTACACATTTATTGGGATGCTCCTTTTGTTCATGCCTGTTACCCTGACCAACTTCTAACTCCTGGCTCCCCCTAGAAACCCCTCAGTCCAGGGCCCATATGGCACATATGGTTATCAGTGGACACTTGAGAATGCCACAGGAGGTCATGCTGTCTGATGTCCTGTCCTTGGATCCAACAGTCTCCAGCTGTCTTGGAGAGCCTGAACACTCCCTCCTACCAGGGTGTCACTAAGTGCTCTAGGACTCAGATTCTACCTCTCCTGGATGGGAAGTCTTCCTTAACAGGAGGACCAGCGTCCCTCCTGTGATAAGCTGGCCAGGACCTTGGTTCCCACCATAGACGTGATCAGAGCAGAGCTTCTTAAACTTGAATGCGCGTGCCAGTGACCCGGGACCTCACTGTAATGCAGACTCCAGTTCATCAGGTCTGAGATGGGACCTGAGACTCTCCCTTCTAAACTGCCCAGGGATAACGTGGATGCTGGTCCACAAACCACACTTTGAGTGACAAATAAGGCTGCAGAGAACCTGGTTATCACCCTCAGAGTAGCCTCAAAGTTTTCTTCTTGCTCTGGGCCTTCTGCCCAGGGGCCCATGAGGGGGTCTTTCGAAATTCAGCCCTGTCCTGTCCTGCTCCCAGGTAACCCACCAATCCTTGTCCCCTGTGAAGGAATGTGGTGCCTGTGGCTACCGTTGTCATTTGGTTTTGTTTTTAATTTGAAATAAACCTGTGAACAGTTTTCAGAGTCGGGGCAGCCCTGATACGGATCATGGGCGTGTAACAGTACTCTCCAAGGATAAAGTCACACAGCTGGAAATGCTGAACAGTCCCCAAGCTCTGGCTCCTGTCTGCCATGCTGGGCCGATCCTATCAGCTCCTCCAGAAGGATCCACTCTCTTTGGGCTTGGAAGCTGGGAAATGTTTCCTCTGACATGTCCCTTGGGAGCATCGCAAGCCAAGTCTGTGTCGCTGGGCCCTCTACCAGGCAAAGGGGACCCCCTCTACCTCCCCACCCTGCTCCTGCGGTGATGTCCGAGAGATAGACGTGTCTTCTGGTGGCCTTGGTTGTGTGTGTGTGTGTGTGTGCACGCGTGCACATGTGCACATACATGTATGTATGTTGCATGTTTGAACATGGGCCCTGTGTGTGTGTGTCTGTGTGTCCATATATGCATGGAGAGCGTGTACACGCTTTGCTCCCAGCGCTCCAGTTCGGTAAAGCTTCCATCACACAGAGCAGCGCTGGACTCTTCCTGCGTGAGCCTGGAGGTGACAATCATCCCTAGGTGGGCCCCGCAGGCGTGACCGGCCCCACTGTTCCTTGGTGCTGCGGCTGTTGGTGGCCCTTGCGTCTCCGAGAGCCGGCGCCCGCCTCCTTGCTCTCCTTCCTGCTCGGGTTCCTGTTGGCGTTCTCCCGCCGGCCCTGGCCCCCTTTCCTCCTCTTCTGCCCTGCAACCCCAACAGCAGGAAGAGTCAACAAAGGACGTTCTGCAGCAAGCGAGGAGGCCCCGGGCATGGCCCAGGGCTCGAGGAGGGGACTGGGGAGGAAGTCGCGGGGGGGTGGAGTTACTGCCTTTAGGCTGTGGCGGTCCCCCTCAAGGCCTCTTCAGACTAGCGGCCACTTCAGGGGACCCTACAACATGGTTATGGAGACGGGGGTCCCAGGAGCCTTTCCCCCCATCCCTTGATGAACCAGATACCCTCCTCTTGCTTGTGTCTCTCACAGACCTTGAAACCCACTGGGCCAAGATGTTTGGTGCAGCTCTCAGGACAAGCAGGAAAACCCCCAGCGCCTGTGCCCCACTCCACTGCCTCTGGGGGCAGCTGCCACCTCATGGCCAACTACAGGCTGTGTGACCTTGGTCACATCACTACACCTCTCTGAGTCTTAGCACCTGCTTCTGTGGCCCCCCTCAGACCTCTGAGGGAAACCTCTGATGCCATCACGTGCTGGTTCAGAGAAAATGGGGAAACTGGAAGACACAGACACTGAAGCTTCCAGCTCCCACCACATGGAGCTCTGGGGACTGCTCTCTGCCAGAACCCGGCACTGGTTCCCCCAGCATGGCATCTTGAACTGGAGGTTCCCATCTGGCCCCAGCCTATGGCCCTTTCCTAGGTGACAGGCAGGAGGCAGAAGTGATCAAACCTCCATGGCTGTCCCCAACTCCCAGCCCCGGGGAGGCACAGGCCGCACGCAGCTTACCCTCTGGACAGGGTGTCCTCCGCACTGTGCACCTGCGGGTCTCCTTGGTGTCCGAGCAGATAGTGTGGTCCCCCCCAGGGGCATGGAGCACCCTCCGAGTCCGCTCCTCGGAGCCCCTCCGAAAGCCACAGAGCCTCTTCTTCTTAGAGCACGGCCCCCATGGGGACCACTCACTCATTTCACATTGCGCTGGCAGGAAAGGAGGGAAGAGAGAGAGAAAGAAAGGGAGGTGGGGGTCACCTCTGGGTACCCCAGAATGCCCCAGGGGAGCCCCTCCCACCTGCTCTCTGCCTGAGCCTGAGGCTGGAGGCATCTTTGGTCCAGAGGCCAGAAAAACCTTGGGACAAACCCCACAGGGCTGTCGGGGGAGGGGCTGCAGGTAGAGGATAAGCAGGCTTTCCTTGCCCCTTCCCGGGGACCCAACCCCCTTGGCCCGTAGCACCCCCGCAAACTCACCAGGACTGCTGCACTCCATGGTGCCGTTGGCGGCCGCCGAGCCCTCAGGACAGGCCGGATAGCAACGGCCCTTATGCAGGTACAAGCTTTCCTTACACTTGGTGCAGAAGTTGTGGCTGAAGCAGGCCTCACAGTGCTCAATCTTGCACTCTGAGGAGAGGGCCAGATTGGGGGCCTCTGGCTCACCCCCATCCCCAAGGCCCCTCTACCCTGAGGGCAGCCCCCCCAACCCTGAGGGCAGGACCCTGGCCCTGAGCTGCCATGACCGCAGGAGAGTCCTGGGAGGGAGGGAAGGCAAGGGAAGGGTGAGCAGAGGAAGCCAAAGGTGTCGCTCTTCAGGGCTGGCTGGGCCGGTCAGCTACCACCACCCCAAACCCAATCCCAGGCCCTGGAACCAAGGTGAGGCACAGAAGAGCTGGTTTCAGAGGAGCAGGGTGGGACCCTCTGGGATTCGTTGGGGGATGGGGGGGGGGAGAAGGGTCCCAGCGCATCATGGCACACCAGAGGACCACCTAATCAGAGTTGAACTGAGGAATACAATGATCCCCGCTCACAGCTATATGGTTTCCTCTCACCATAGCTAGACATCCATGACACCTCAAACCCTGGTTCCCCTCCTGCCCTGAGAAAAGAATCCGCTTGGAGGGGGAAGGAGAGATCTCAGGGCAAATTCCTCTCCCTCTGCAAGGCCCAGTTCCAGGAACCACCTTGGTTGGACTCCTGGGTCCCTCCCTGATCCCCTCTTGCCAGCTCTCCCTCCTCTGGGGAAGTTGGGGGAGGGAGGGTCACAGGGCCCCGGCTGGAAGCAGGCAGAGTCTTTCACAACCTCTCCCTTCCCAGACTGTGGGCAAGGCTGACTTCTTCCCAGCCTCTGGCACCTGCAGCTGGGGCTGCCAGTTTTGCGGGAGCTGGCTCAGTCAGGAACTCCTACCCCAAACACCCTGAGGACCAAAAGGGCAGCCCCAGGGTCCCCCCTCCATCCCCAAAGTCTTCCCATCCCACTGCACCCGACCCCTCCTCTGTGCCTCCTGGAGGCTCCTTCTCCTCCACTCCACCCTCCTTGCTCAGACTCCTGGGTCTGCTTGCAGGGGACCTACAGTAAGGGTCGCCACTAAGGGCTTTCTATATGCCTCTGGCAACAGCCCTAGGGGGAAAACTAGCACTCTCGTTTCAGACATGAGGCTTTGAGAGGCTGCAACACACGCGAAGTTGTACAATGAGAAAGAAGCAGAATTAAGCTTAGAACCCAAGGCTGATCTCGGGTCAGCCATTTCCCCTGCAGGCCTCATTGCTATCAGCCTCCGAAAAAAGGGCACCTGTCACTTAGGTCCCATCTCCCTCCAAAGGCTGTTGTGAGGCTCAACGGACACATGATCTAGAAATGCATTCTAATCTCCCAGGCCCTGAGCGAATGGGAGGGGCACTGGCATTGTTCACTGGAGTGTGTTCCCTGCCTGTCCCCCAGTATGTCACAGTGAGCCTGAACAGAGGTGGGGCAGAATGTGCCTTCGAACATGCAGAGCTACAGCGGCTATGGGGGAGCCCAGCCCAGCCGGCAAGAAGACCTGGACACGGGGGTGGGGCAGGAGGGTGCGGGGAACGGACAGGCTGGCAGGGGCTTGAATTTCCCTGCGGTCCGTGGGGCCGGGGTGGTTTTCACATCACAGTGTGATGGGACAGGACACGTGTCTCAGAAGCATCTTTCTGGCTGACATGCGGAGGGAGGGCTCAAGGGAACTGGATACGTGCTGGAGGACAGAGAAGCAGGCTACTGAGACAGTCCAGGAGAGAGGCAGCAGGGACCCCGGGCGAGACTATGGCAGTAAGGGCGGAAACGAGAGGCAGCAGGCACGATCTGGTCATTAGACAGACGGGAGATGACATGAAGGACAAGCTGGCTCTCGAGTCGATGGCGTGAGTGGCCCAGGACACCACGGCAGTGCAGGTGGGTACAGGTTTGGAAGCGGGAGATAGGGCTCTGATATGGATATATGAGCTGGGAAGGTGGAGGGACTCCCTGAGATGTCTGGCTGGCTGCTGGATACTTGACACAGAGCCTCATCTCCCCTTCTCCATGTCCCCTCTCCTCCTCCTGCCTGCCACCAACCATTCAAAGCACCCTCCCCCAGTGTCCAGCGTCTTCTCCAGCCCTCCCCACACTCACTGATGCACTTGTTCATGTCGGGGTTGCGGGCATCGAAGTATCCCGGGGGGCAGGAAGGCAAGCAGACGCCCACCTGGCGAATGTCGTTCCTCTCCAGCAGGATGAACAGCTTGGGCGAGCACTTCAGGCAGCCGTTGACCTCAGAGCAGAGCTCACAACCTTTGGCACAGGCCTGGCTCCCCTCCGCACTGACTGCAAGGGTGGAAGAGGGGTAAGAAGGCGGCTGTAGGAGAGACCTCCATCTTTCCCAGGCTCCCACGAGGGTGGGAAGCAAGCCAAAGAGTTTCTTCCTACACGACAAATGTGCTTTTCAGAAAGTACAGGCCAGGATGTCCACTCCTTGTAAGGCCGCTTGACAAGCCTCCAAGCATCATCCCTCAAGGGAACTGGCACAGATGTCTGAAGCAAGAGACCCCCCAACCCTCCGAAATGTCTGCCCCGCCTCCAGGCACAACACTGGCTTACTCTCCAGGCTTGCTTAGCCATTCCCCGAGGAGCTCCTGAAGCTGCACCTTTCCTGGAACCTTCCCCAGCCCTCCCAAGAAGAAGAAAAGCTCAGCCTCAGGTATGGAAGAAGGGGATTTTTTTTTTATCCTTGCGAAAGTTTTAAGGTCAAGAAGGACAACGGGTTAAACTATCTGAGAAAAAGATCATCTGCTCGGACACAGGAGGACAAATGGAATAACTTGGCTCTGGAACAGTGGTCTCAACCAGAAATGATTTTGTTCCCCAGGGGATATCTGGAAACATCTAGAGATGCTTCTGATAGTCATACTGGGGAAGAGGCTGTTGCCGGCATCTGGGGGAGACAGGTTGGGGGTACTGGTAAATATCCTACAAGGCATGCGGTGGGGGGCCCACAACAAGCTGCCTGGTTCAACATGTCGGTGATGCTAAGTTTGGGAAACATTGGCCTTCCTTTGAGGCAGTGTGACCTCCAGCCCCAGCATGGGGTCTCAACCCTTTGATGTCACTTGTTTAACCAAAACTCCCTGCACCCCTCCCAAGTATCCTGTGCCCGGTGAGCACTGGGG
This sequence comes from Mustela erminea, assembly GCF_009829155.1. Taxonomy (NCBI): domain Eukaryota; kingdom Metazoa; phylum Chordata; class Mammalia; order Carnivora; family Mustelidae; genus Mustela; species Mustela erminea. Next base: position 81,115,245 of record NC_045623.1, on the reverse strand, counting down.
ACATGGAGGGAGGCTCTCCTGACCACTCCAAACCGATCTTTCAGTGATGCAGGCAGACCTGCAAACAAGTAAACGCTGACAGCCACAAGGCCTAGTAAGAGTGAACCCAAAAAGAAAAGAAGGAAGGAGTCATGAAGAAGGTTTCCTTTGGGCCAACTTTTGAAGAATTAGTAGAGATTTGTCCATCATGAAGTAGAGGTGAGGGTCCTTCTAGAAGCAGGCCCGCAGAGGTAGAAAAGAACCCAAAGGGAATTACAGATGATTTGGGGTGCAGAAGGGACAGGGAGGGGAATGGTGAAAGACAATCATGCTAAGAACTTGAACTTGATCCTGCCAGGCAGCGTTTCCCAAAGAGCATTCCTGGAACACACTTTCTCCTAAATGTTCCTTAGAGGCTATAGAGAAAAGGCCAGGACATCAGGGAAGACAGAACACTGGGTCCATGGGTCTAAACAGGGTTCTTTAGCACAGGATTCTTCAGGCTTTCCCAGGCTCCTGTGCAGAGTGACTTCCTAAGAGGGGGACAGAGGAAGCTTCACTTGCCAAATATTGTGGCCAAAGGACCCCTGTTTCGCAGAGTTTTTCTTGGGAGCTTTCTCATAACTGATTAGACAGTAGGAAGCTATTGGCAAGGTGCAGGACCTGAGCTGATTTACATGTTGAGAGGTTCCTCTGGCAGCCTGGATGGAGACCAGGGACCAAAGGACCATCTTCAAGGAAGCTGATCAGATCAACCAGGTGAGAAAGAAGAGAACGTCTTAAATAAAATTCTGCAAAGTTGGAGATGGACAGAAAAAGATTTGAGAGAATTTGGCAGAGAAGACCAACAGGAGGGAGGAGTCTGGGGCCAGAGTGAGGGTAGGTGGTGGTGGGACAGTGGGGCTGGTCACTAAATGAGGTCCTCCCCACAGGAAGAAAAGCAAGTGGAGAAGGTAACACACAGAGAGGATATGAGCCACTTAGAAGCAAGCATGAAGCAAGGAGCTGGCGATGCAGGCTGGGGTAGAGAGCCGGGGGGAATCAGAACAGACGACACGAGATCACGGAGTGTAGGGGACCCCGAGCTTAGGCTGGACCTGTGCCCTGGGGCAAAACACGGTGTCTCTTGTGTCTCCTTTCCCACCACTGGAAACGGATGTGAGGATGTCTACTCTGGAGGGCTACTGGGAGAAGTACCAGCTGCAGGAGCGATCCCTGATTTCAAGAACCAGAGAATGAGCAAGAAAGAGTTAAGGACATGAGCAAAAGGGGAAGGGGCTGGAAAAAACACAGCCGTTTCACAACCACCACGGCTGCTGACTCCCCATGTGGCACGCTTACTCTGTTCCCGGGTCTCCTCATGCGTTCACTTACTAAATCCTTACAACCCACGCAGCAGGTGTGATTATTAGTTTGTAAGCCTTGTTTTTACAGAGGAGGGCACGGGGAAGTGAAATGACTTGAACAAGGATTTGCAGCCAGCATGTGTGCCAATGCAGAGGGAACAAAGTTTAGGAAGGTCAAGGGCAAGACCACATGAGGTAATGTGGAGACCAGAAGTTCAGGTAGATTGATTTAAAAAAAAAAAAAAATATATATATATAGAATTGATTTGTATAGAGCCGATGTTAATTAATCAATGTATTTAAAAATTAATATTGTTCTTGGTTTAGTTCTTCTAGGAGCAAAAATATTTAAGTGTTGCGTTGGCATTATGAGGGAGCCCTTGGGTTTCCTTTTCCACTTTGGTCCTTTATTTGGTTGTATTACAAATTAATAAGTTTGTTTAAATTTTAGGTACTGCTTCTACTTCAAAGATATATTCTCTATTATTCAAAGTTTCTACTGAATTCATTGTTGAAATGAATGTCCCCTCTATCCTTGCCTTGGTTTCAATAACTGAACTGATCCGAGCGTCCTATTTGCCAGCCATATAACTATGTTCCCATGCTTGTGTCTTCATCCTTGTCGTTTTTGTTAAGGACAGATTTGCAAAAGGCCCTCTCAGAATCCTGCTGTCCATCTCCCAACCAACCAGCACATCTCTGTGTGCATTTCTCTTCAGATCTCTCAGTGACACAGCAAGAGAAAGTGTGGAGCCCTCAGGATCTGAAATCAGCGTGGGGGCAGGGAGCATGGAGGGAGGGGTTAGATGTGAAGCTGGAAGGGGAGACAGGCCAAGATAAGAAAGGGTCTTGAATCTGGACAAAGGAATTTGGACATTGTCCTAAAGGCAGTGAAGAATTACTGGGGGCTTTAAAATCAGAGACATGGTCGGATCACTCTGTGATAGGGAGAATGGGTCATAGGGATGGCAAGTCTGGAGACAAGAAGATACCTCAAGCCCAAAGAGACAGCTGGATGGAGAAGATGCAGAGGAGTGGACACAGGTGAGATACTCAGGTGGGAGCATCAATAAGACCAGGTGATGTGGGCCAGACATGGGGCTGAGGGCTGGGGAAAGTGCAAGCTGAGGGTGACTCCAAGGTGTTAGGCTTGTGTGACAAGGTGGCCCTTCGCCCTTCACCAAGTCGGGACCACAGGAGGCGGAGCAGGTTTGGGTGGGGGAAGGATGAGAAGTCAGGTTTTAGATGTGGTGACGTTGTGGCTCCTGTGGGATATCTGGGGGGAGGTGTCTATTAGGCAGTTGAACCTGTGGGTCTGGAAGTCAAGAGAAATATTTTGGCTGGAGATTTCAATGTGGCGTTTTTAATATGAAAACAGTCATAAAGGCATGAGCGTCCACAAGACAGAAAGGACAGTGGGTCAAGAGAATGAGCAAAAGAACCAGGAATTTAAGGGAAGGGCAGAAGAAAGAAAGGTCACTCAAAGGCACAGTGAATATGAAAGCCAAGAGCAGAGCCCACTGGGCAGGCCAGGGAGGCGTCAGTGTTCCAAAGCTGCTGAGGTGTCAGCCAAGGAGGCAGCAATGGTGCCCCTGACAGGGGCAGAGGGCAGAAGGCAGGGGTCAAGGAGCAGAGGAAGGAGAGTCATCTCATTCAAGAAATCAGCTGTGGAGCAGGGGAGAGAATGCAGGGATCCTACTTTGGAAGCTGTGGTCATCAGTGGTTAAGTCATGGGACAGGGAGTCATCCCGAGGCAGAGCCTAAGCAGTGGGCAACACTCACTCAACAGGCCAGTCGAGGAGGAGGGGCTCAGAGAGAACTGAGAAAGAATCCAGGGGTAGGGGTGGGGGGTTGCTGAGGGAGAGTGGGCACGGGAGCCAAGTTGCAAAGGGGGAGATGTGCAGAGACAGCCGGGAGGAGGTCACAGCCACATACCGGCATGGGGAGGTGACCCACTGGCTGACCCCAAAAGGAGCAATTCTGGTGGAGTGGGGGAAGGGAAGCGGGTGGAAGGGGTGGAGATGGAGGTAAAGGGAGGAGAGGGCCAGAAAGCATCCGAGAACATAGGAATAGAGAGGGGAGAGCAGCGGGGAGCAGGGGCTGTGATCACGCGCCTCTGAGACTCCGGGGCTGGGTGAACTGATGGAGTGAAGACCCGAGGATACAGGAGAGTTGCAATGCAAAGCAGAGTGGCCTTGGGGCTTGAGACAAGGACAAAGGGAACTGAGCTCCATGAAGTTTGGGGACACAGGAAGGAGAAGGAGAGCTTATCAAGGAGGAGAGGAGTTCGGTGACAGGCAGGGGTCAGTTCAGTGAGGAAGGGGATGCTGGTCAAGAAGAATAGGAACCCAAGGGTGTTCTCAGCTTAATGAGACAGGTGCATGGGCAGTAGGGTGCAAATAGACAGCCACAGGGAGGGGGGCTCTATGTGCGGGAAACGGGGTCCAAGGAAGATGGTGGGTGTTGGGGGATGCCTAATGATTCAAAGGGAAAAAAGTGAGGCTCATTCATTCCATAGACATTTACTGCACACCTAACCTGTGCCCAGAAGGGCTGGGAGCTGGGGACCTAGAGCTAGAGCTGAGGCATAAACAAAGGCCCACCCAGGGATGCGGCAAGCAGGGCTGGCTCACGCTGTGTGAGTGGATGAGTAATGGAAGACACTCCCTTACCCAGCAGGCTAGGTGAAGAGGGTGTGCCACACAGGAGGAACAGCCTGTGCAAAGGCTCTGAGGCACCGAACATCTTAGTGCATTCACAGAATGGAAAATAGGGCTTTATGCTACTGGCAGGGAAGGGGACCTCAGAAGGGCATGGCCAGATTCACCACATGCAAGGTTCCTATGTCCATGATGGAGGGAGGCGCGCAGGGGAGGCAGCCTTGTAGGGCTATAGCTTCGCTGTGGAGGCTGGGTGGGCTGGAAGTGGAGGGCATTCAGAGAAAGTATGGAGCCTACTTCCCGACCTCTTCACAAAACCCCCTCACATGTTTCTGCCCCCGCCAAGTCCTCAGTGAAGCCCACTTCCCCAGGCTGGGAAGGCAAGGCTGTGCCCCCCTCCATTCCCTGGGGCTTCTCAGGCCCCTTCATCCATTCTTGCACAAAACCCTTGCAAACTGATGTTCCTACAACCAAAACACCCCTTCCTAAAATCCATCGATGGCTCCCTATCACCAGCAGAACTGAGACCCGTCTGGTCTTACTAACTTCTTTACCTGGCCTGAAAAGCCTTCATGAGCTGATCCTACCCACTTCATCTCTCAACACTACCCCTCAGCCAAACAGAACTATTTTCATTTGTCTGCACACATCACATCATTGCACACCTCCGTGCCTTTGGTCAAGTTGGTCCCTCTGCCTGGAACATTCTCTTCCACCTCCCGAGCCTGATGAACTCCTTCAAGCCTCAAAACAAAAGCCACCTCCTCCAGGAAGTCTCCCCTGATCTCACTGCCCCACAAAGTCTGGATGGGGTCAGACGGGAGAGCCGGGCTTCAGTGAAGAAATGAGGGACTCAAGGCAGCAGGACTGAGCAAGGGACCCAGAAATCAGCTAAAAGAGTCTCAGTAAGGAGAAGGAGTACTCAGTGCGAGAAGTGGGGAGTCAAGGTGGGCACCCTGAGGCCCAGGCAGGAAAGCATTCAGGAGCAGGCGAGGGCCAGTGAGGAGACAAGAGGCTAACTGAGTGAAGAGGGGGCTTAGGGAGGGGACGGAGGGTCCTCAGTGAATGGGAGGAGGAAATCACCCCGCTAGGGTTCCTAACTCACAGCTAAGAGCCCTTTTCTCAATTTCACTCCCTCCGTGCAGGGAGACCATCACCCAAGTCTGAGATCAGCCATTTCTGCACTCCAGACTGGTATATGTCTCCTGATCGGTGCTCTATCAGAGTCGACAGATCTGAGGCTCATCTGCACAGCCAGCCTACCTCCCCACGCTGGCTCCCCACTGCCCCCCCAGTGGCTACAAGGTCAAGCAGCCACACACGGCATCGTGGTCCTTTCTTCCCTTCCTACTCCCCAGAAACCCTAGGGCCAAACAGTCCACACATTGTTCATGTGACAACGACATGTATCCTGAAGTCTAGACAGAGCTTTGCTATTTTCTAAAGGGTTCCCACCAAATATACACGCATAAATAAAACCTCCCGTAGGCTGTACTATATCCCTTTGCAATCACCCTTCCAGCTTTATGGGTTTTATTCAACAAGCATTGTCTAGCAACCCTCATCCCTCTCCAGGTCCTCACTGCACCCCAAGTCTTTCCCCACCCTCACATGTCACCATCAAGGACGTCTGCACTCATGCCACCCGGTACAGGGCTGTGGTCCCATCAAATTGGGGCATTCACCTGGCCTTTGCAGGGACCAGGTCTTTCTGATGCTCAAGGCAGTACTTTGTTATTGTTGTGGTTGTTTTCGATACAACAGACTTGAACCCAGGTCTTTGACCCCTGGCTGAGTCAAAGTGTGAGTGGAAGTGTGACACAGCTCATGCCCCCACCCCCCCCCCACCTTGGAAACAAAGGAGACTGGTTATAAATCGCGAAACCACATTGGGCCTGTGAAGCCCAAGATACTGGAGCAGAGAAGAAAATCAAGGCCTCGATGATGATTAAACCTAACTGCCTCTAATTGTGTGTTAAGCCAGGGATTTTCAGCTTCACCAATTTTCTGAGCTTCTCTCCCTGGGCTGGGTTCTGGCCTGGACCGCACCGGTGGGGACCCAACAGAACTCCACTGCCTCCCGAATTTCCTGGTGGGGCTGGGTTTGACAGCCTCAGGAGGAAGCAAGAGGGGCTTGTGCTGCACTTCAGAGGAGCCTCCCACCTGTGGGAGTGACATGCCTTATGGGGGACGCTGAAAGGGAGAGAGCCCTTGGGGTCTGTACCAGAGGGCCCCTCCCTCTCCCTAGCCAGTTGGCACAGCCAGCATCGACTCCCTTCACATACTAGGCAGGTTCGCATACCCCATCCCCCACCCCCCACCCCCCATGGCAGGAGCCAGGATGAGGCCAGGGGGCTCTCAGGTCTGCCAGGGATGGGATTCTGTGGGGACAGGTTCACCATGAGCTCTGTCAAGCTCTGCTTTTAGGAAGACAGGGTTCATGGGAATTGGGTTCCAGTATCAACCAGGTGTCCTTAGGCCTATCTGTATCACAAAAAAATTTAATTTTTTTTTTTAAACTGTGAGAACCCCTTCCAGTGACATCTTATGTGGAATCTGGCTGAAAACAGGAAAGAGTTAGCAGTCCTCTGCTTGGACAGGCAGTGGGGCCACACTCCTTCCCACTACCTCCCCTTCAGCCCCCAGTGCAGCTCCCCGAATCCCACTGTGCAGAGTTAAAAACCATGGGAGTGGACAGTCTCATGAGCCTCCCTACTCTGCTGTATCTGCCCCCATGAACTTGGCAGGGAAGCTGTTCCCCAAGCTTAGTAGAGCTCCTGGCCCCAAGGGGTTACCGGGGGCCCACACTCAGCCAAGACCCAAAGAAAAGAGCTGAGAACTCCTATCAGTGAGGAGGGGGCCAAGCACCCTGAAGCTGGGGCCCCAGCAGCAGGGGACCCCATCTCCATGGATACCACACAAAGCTGGTGTTATGTCAAAAGGCATAATCCACACACTGGATCCTCACAAGAGAGGGGTTAATCTAGAAAGCAGAGTCTACAAAGGGGAAAATAGACAAAAGTAATCTACAGAGGGGCTAATCTCAACAAATTAATCCACACACCGGATAATCCACAAACAGGATAATCTATTGAGTAATCTACACAGCTGTAATAGACAAAGTAAAATCTGCCATGGTCATCACCGAATGAAACCGCCGATGGCCCTCAGGTCCCCAGGCGGCCCCCTCCCGCTCCCAAGGCCAGCAGTGGTCCAGCCCTGCTCCATTACTCACTCCGCCTCTGCCTCTTGCCCTTGATCCCCCGGCTGCCGGCAGCGAGATGCATCCAGCTCAGAACCAGGACCACCACACACAGCCCAAGCCGCATAGTCACTTGCCAGCTCCAGGCCCCCGGTAGAAGGGGTGGTCTTTGGGGGATGGGGGGGTGGACAGCGCAGGGCTCTTGCTAACACCTGCGGGGCTGGTTCAGCAGCAGGAGGCCCGGGCCTGGGCCGTATCCCAAATCCACCATAATCTCAGTTGGGGGCAGAGAGGGTGTGGGGAGCCCACTTCTTCATCAGCCCATTGGGAGGTCCAGAGAGCTTTCCCCAAAGGCACCTCAGGTGTGTCACATGGGAGAGCTCTTTGCCACTTCAGCGGGGACACCTCCAAAAACCAACCTGTTGGGGGAGGATAAAGAGAGGTTAATTCTGGGGAACCTTGGGGTCCCGCTAACTAATGTCTCCTACCGTCCCACGTGGTCTCCTACCCAGAAGACAGTGAGAACTCCGAATGGTTGAATAGGACAACTTACCCACCTGCCCCCCGCCGCAGCCCCCACCCTGTAGAAGAAATCTGCACCTTTTCCTGGGAATTTCACAGAACGCCCTAACCTGGGACTGGAGCCGGCTACCCAAGCAGCTGGACTATGGCAGACTCTCACATCCAATTTGTGGATCCCTGTGAACCAGCTGGCCCCACCCCTGCCCGATATTGGCCAGCTCTGACTGGAAGTGCTTCTTTAGATCTACCCTTCTGACCTCATACTGCAGGAATAGCCTCTGTCTTGAAGAGGAGCTCTCTGTCCTTCTGTGAGTGACCCCTCAGCCCTCTCCTCCCAGTGCTGAGTCACCCCTGTGCCTTTCACCTGTGGAGCTCTAGTGGTGGCCCCCCAACAAGTGGGCAGACTCTGCGTGGCCCTCTGGGCTTGGCGGGAGAAAAGGAAGTAAGGCTTCCCCCGGCCACAGAAACTCTGACACAGCAGGCCCTGGGGGCCTGGCCTTTGTGAGAGGATAAAAGAGGCAGCAGTGCCCGCCCTGGCCAGAGACACAGAGAATGGGGATAATCCCCTGGCCCAGCGAGAGCCAGGTCTCTGGACCCGCTGGCCTGCTGGCCGGGTGATGGGGGCAGGGGCAGCTGGTCCCTCCCCGGAGCAGTGTGTCTGGAGCCCGACCTGGGAGTCCGAGCCGAACACCGAGCTTCACACTCTGGGATCACTTACTCCCGCACATTCTCCCAGCCCAGGCATGCTGGAAAGCATTGCCCTGAACACTTGGCTGCAGACCCACCCATGCTCGCCCAGGGACAGAAGGAAAAGAGCCAGGCTTCAGGAAGCTTCGTAGATGCCCAGGAAGCATCGCCCTCCCACCTGCCAGCTAGATGCCTCTGGACACATCACTCAGCCTCTCTGAACGTTAGTTTCTTCATCTCTAAAATGGGAATAAAGATGCCTGTTTCACAGGCTTGTTCTGAGAGTTGGCTGAGTTTTGGCTTACTAATGAGAAATCTGAAATGCTGGAGCGGCAGTGCCCCTCCAGCACGGTCCCAACCCCTTTCCCCTTGGCCTCTGGGGGAGGCCCCAGGGAGCCCACCTGCACGGGAGATAAATCGTTATCCCTCAAGGGAGCTCGGCACTTCCCTGCTCGGCCTCTCCCTCCAGCTTTGAAGGCCAGTCACACTCAAGTGGTTAAGCTGCCCTTGTGAGAAGTGTTTACACGAGGCTGACGGGTCCCACCTGGCCCTGCAGCCTAGCCGAGCTGGGGCGGGGATGCCCCCAGCCACCTCCAAACGCCAGCCTCTGCGTGCCCCTCCAGGACTCCCCATGTGCCCTGCCGGAGCCCTTCTCCTCCCCTGCCTCCACCACACACTTCCCTCACCTGCAAACTGTGGTCGGTCCTCCAGCTGAGCTTATCAGACCGGGGTCTTTAGCCAGAGGCCAGCTGTAGAGAGCATGATGGTTAAGGGAGGAAGCAGAACGCTGGGCTTCTAATGTGGGTAGCGCTGTGTATTAGCTGTTACCTCAGCCTAGTTGTTCAGCTGGTCCTTATCTGTGACAGGATGGTGGTTTTTATAGTTTAAATGAGCCAATACATGAAAAGCCTTAGAAGGGCACCTGGCACGTCAGGAGGACTCACTCATCATGGTTGTATTTTCTATGACCAGGAAGCCACAATTTTGTGTCTACATGCCAGTGGTCATCCAAAAAGCAATACAGGTGTTTTGTTTTGGTATCATCTGGATACGGGCCTTAATACTGAGACCTGTTATGCAGTTTCCATACTCGCATTCATCCCCGTGGGATCACTCACTATGGCAGGGTTGACGGAGGCATTTGTGAAACTGAAGACTCCTGGCAGATACATTCTTGGGGTGCCGTGGGTCCTTACACTGGACAAACACTGGAGGAGAAAGCCACATCCGACCAACCTGGTGTTAAAGCCGGGGTCTGTGAGAATTTGGTTTTACTGCGAGCTCGGTTATCCATGGGATCTTAGGGCCAGAAGAGATCTCCTTTGCCTCTCCTGTGCCTGCCCGGCCCAGGGCCTGGCACACCAGGTTGGGGGGCTCAACCAAGGTCAGCTTCCTTCCTCGCCTTCCCTCTCCTTTGCCTCTGTTCCCCTCAATCCTCCTACGTCTGAGCTTTCAGCCTTCTTCTGGCCATGCTCCTCCGGTCCTCACCGGTGAGGCCCTTCTGGCCCACTCCCACCTGAATCACTGGAACCATGATCTCAGCTGGGAAACGGACAGGAGGATTCAGATCTGAATAACACGGGATCAGCTAACACTGACCTCACTCACCTATCGCTAGATGGGAGGAGAATCAAGCACTTTAAAAAGTATATACATGGGGTATCTGGGTGGCTCAGTGAGTTGAATAAAGTCTCTGCCTTCAGCTCAGGTCATGATCTCAGGGTCCTGGGACCGAGCTCCGCATCAGGCTCTCTGCTCAGCAACGAGCCTGCTTCCTTCTCTCTCTCTGGAGGAGAAGGCCACATCCGACCAACCTGGTGTTAAAGCTGGGGTCTGTGAGCCTGCTTCCTTCTCTCTCTCTGCCTACTTGTCCAATAAATAAATAAAATATTTTTAAAAAGAAGTATATACACATATAATCAACCCCGAAAAGGAGCTAAGGCCAGGAGGATAAGCAACAAATAGGAGGGCAGCCAGCCAGTTGTGGAGGGGGTGTGCTGGGGGGCAAATGTCTCATCTAAAGGGAGCGGGTGCTATTCAACTCCAGTGGACTGTCGATGGGCAGAGATAATGATTAAATATTGTCAAATCTTCTGATTTTTTTTTAAAAGAGAAGTTGAAAACTCAGAATTTGATGTGAAATCCCATTTTAAAAGCTGGAGAGGTCTCAGACTAAGGATGCTGCGGAAAAAGCCCCCAGAAGGTCACAGGTCCCTCCACCCCTCCCTCCTTCCCCATCCCATCCAAGCACATACAGAGACTACCCTGGATGAGCACAGCCAGCAATGGGAACTGCTGGCAGTAATCAAGGTCTCAGGCATCTGTGGGGGGAAGGAAGGGCATTTTGTCTCTGCCAGGGTAAGGGTGAAGGGCTCACATTCATCAGATGCCTGACCTACCTGACATGTGCTGGGCCCGCATTTACTCTGAATAACTCTAGGAAAGAAGTGAATTATTCCCACTGTATTGGCACTGGGAGGTTAAGGGTCTCAGGGTGACAGATCTAGCCCAGTGAACACCGAGTGGGGTTTGTTGCTCAGGACTGGGTGTCTGGAGGGCGGGACAGGGGAGCAGGGAGCTGACCACGGAGGTGGGGAAGGAACTGGCAGCAGAGGCAGAGCTGGTGCGGGAGACTGAGGGGAGAGGCCGCGCACAGGCTAGGTGGTCTGGGGAGGGGAGGGCACAGGCTGCCCAGGGGAACACAGCTGGGCGGGGGGGGGGGAGGGGGGGCGGGGAGCCGAGGGCGGGGACTCGGTGCCCCCGCAAGGTTGCAATAACTTTCACCTTCTTCCCTGTAACACTATCAGGATAAATTGGTACTCCGTCCGGGGCCGGATACAGACCCAAAAATGTAAACCATCCCGATAATGTCTCATTAACCCTCCCTGGGACCGGCTACGGGTGGGGAGTTTCGGCAGCGGAGCGGGCTGGCGGGCGGGGGCAGAGGTATTGCTGGGCGGGGGGCGGGACCAAGTACGTGCCTGCCCGACCTGTCGGGATTAGCGTGTCGGCCGGAGCCAAGCCAGGTGCTGGGGCCGCCCCCCACCCTTCGAACACCGAGGGCAGCCGGGAAAGGCTCCTGCACGTCCCTCCATCTCTGCCCCGTGCGCGCAAATTCTTCCTCCCTCTCCTGTCCCGGAGAGGCCCAGCAGGTGCAGGGGGAGGGGAGGCGGATCAGAAGTCCCTCTCACTGTCTCCCCCCCCCCCCAAATCCAAGAGAATTCTCCAAGAGGTCAGTTTCACAAGAAAGCCTCAGCCCCCAAGCACCCGCACCCAGAATCCGTCCTTGTCCTCCTCTGAGCCCCGGACGAACACAGCCCCCCACCTCTCCTCAACCAAGCAGTACCATCCGTCCCTCAGCGACCGACCCGAGGGCCAGCGAGTCGCGCCACCTCGCAGCGCACTGGGGGCGGTCGTGCTCGCAGCCTGCCACGTCGGACCCAGACTCAGGCTGTGGGACTGAGGTGGAAAGAATCAGGGGCCACGGGTCTCAGGGGAATTCGAGCCGACAGCACCAGGGATCAAGAGCTGGGGGAAGAGGGGTGAACAAGACTGATGGGCTTGGGGAATCCAGAACGATCAGTTTCCATCAGTTTCAGATTCAGAGTCAGATGAGATCAATCCAGAGTGAGGACGATCACCGGGGGCTGCGGGGTTGAGGGGAACCCGAGGCAGCAACCGGGAGGGGGCTGCCCATCGACTTGAGGGATGACGCGGATGGCGGCGGCAAAGACTAGCAGGAGAGGCTCCAGGAGGTGCCCTCTCCCGCCCTCTGACCCCACAGCAGCCAGAAGTCCCCTTCCCCTCGCTGTCGCCCCCTCCCCCCCTCGTCCCCCCGGCACTCAGCTCGACCGAGCCCCGACGGGAAGTCCCCGGCACCCCAGGTCCCGGGAAAGGGGACGCTAGGGAGGAGGACGGAGCAGCTCAGGGGGGACTCACCTCCGCGCTGCCAGCCGCGGCGGGGGCAGGCCCGGGAGGGGCGAGGGCGCGGCCGGCTCGCCCGCCTGCCGCAGGACTGTCCTGGGCGCCCGGCTCGCCCGCGCTCCGCCTGCGCGTTCCTAAGTTGCTCAATCTGCGGGCGGCTCACGCCCTCCGGGGCCAGCGCCCCACCCGGCGCATCGGTCCTTTGGGGCGGCTCGGTCCGGCCCTCGCTCTCCGCAATGCCCCACTCCGGCGGTCCGCTCCCCGCTCTCCGCCCAGTGCTGGTGCTCTCCGTCGCGCCTCCGCTCTGCCGGAGCTCCCAGCCCGGAGAGGGGCCAGTCCTCTGCTCGCACGAGGGAGGGAATCCCCCCCTTTGCAGTCCCACCCCCCGAGCCGGCCCCCCTTGCCTGGATCCGCAGCAAAAAACGGACTGGAGTGCCAGGCCCGGGAGTCCCTAGCCCCCTCCCGCAAGCCCTCGCCCACAGCAGCTGGGGCGCTGCGTTTGGAGCGCGGGGCTACCAGCCGCACACGCCCTCCGGACCCCGGCGCAGACCCTCTGCCCTAGCCTCCTCC